>NC_141472.1:40922061-41522061 GCF_009769465.1 Tauraco erythrolophus | reverse complement strand
TCACTGCTCTCCCCAAAATGTCTTTCTTAATTGTTGCCTTTTTATAATATTTGCCTGTTCCATGACTCCTTTTGTACAAAGCAGGGCAGTAAAATGGATGCTGAACTTCTCTCCCATACCCTGTCTTCGGATGACTGCAGTAAAAGCCTGCTTATAAGGCGGGTAATGGGAAGGAGCTGTGATTCCTGGAAGAGGGAAGAAATCATATCGGTTTGATAATTTGTTACCTTTCCAAAACCGTGAAGCCGTGGAGGGAGAATGTGAGAGGAAGCATCATCCATGGAGAGAAAGGATTCAGCCAAAATAATTTTAATTTTAATAGGTGATAAAATCCAAGCTGAAACTAGCCTGTAACATGCACAGCCGCTATTTACAGCAGCACGCTTTTAACCACAGCTATAAAACATATTTTTTTGTCTAAGGAGCGTTTCTCTACTTGGTTAATTTTCGTGAGCCTTTCATTTATGCAGTAGGTCATCCTCCCAGAAAAGCTTTCTGCTGGCCCCGGAGCTCCAAAGGAGCATTTGATTCTCAGCTTGGACCCTGTCCTCTACCTCTGTTCCTTACCAGCCCAATTAGCCTTGTACTACATCGTTGTCAGTAGCCTAACTACCTTGGAGCCATCAGATAAAATTTTCTCTTTCCCAACCACTCTATTCATCAGCAATCCAGCACAGCCAAGGTTTGTATAACCTGCTATGACGAACCCTCCCACTCAATTGATTTCTGGTCCCTAATGAACCATAGGCTGATGGACAATTACTCATCTTGCTGAGACATGTGGGGACTTTTAAAGGCAGGGTACTTGGGAGCTTGTAAAACTATATGCTTTCTTATTTAACATTAGCTATAATTTTTGACACAGGAAGGATTATAACAGTAACTGTTAAATGTCAACCAGACTATCTCAGTAACGGCAAAAGTCATTTTTTAAAACTCTCAGGCCCTTTGTTTTTTACTTGCAGATAAACACGTAACAATGAGTTTTGGTAATCTGGTACAATCAGAAAAAGTTACAAGCCCCCCAAAATACTCTACTGTAGAACTTGACGTTAATAGCTCAAAGCAGCTCGGTGCTGCTATTGTGAACTGTACCATGTTGGACTGTAACTCAGATGGAAACAATTAAAAAAGAGTATGATTATTGCTGTTACTGCACTGTGTTATGACTGCTATGAAGTGCTTGGGCAACCTCCGTTAGTGCTTTTAAGCAGAGGTTTGCCACACCGAGCATGCTAAATCTTAGCACTGATGTGTTGATGAGGATACCGACTGGAATATTAGGAAAATAATCTATTCCTACACTTAAGCGCGCTAATAATTAGACAGCTAAATTTGTTATCCCCAGGGTCAAAAAACTCCACCGGGAAGTAAATTATTAAAATCTCTTGGTTTGTAAAGCGTAAGGTATGCGATACGTGCCGCTTTCTAAAGAAACGGCTTGAAAAATGATTGTCTGATTTTTAACTCGACTTAGCTTGTTGATCATTTGCAACGCAATAACGTGATTAGGAAATACACCACTCATACCGGTGATTTCACTTCTAGTTTAAGCAATTGGCCTATAAAGCATTGACAGAATGGGTAAACAAATACATAAGTACAGAAGTAGCTGTGTTGTAAACTGATTAAAATAACGTCAGCAACAACAAAAACCTAGCGAGGTTTCAGCACTCTTTTGAATCTGCCATATGAATAGAAATGTTTGCCCATCTTGTCTTCTGAGAAGTGGATCAGATGATCTGATGTATAAATAATTTGAGGAAACATTATTATTCATCTGTGTCGATGGTAGGGCCTAAAAGGAAAGTGGTTTTTCTTTTGTTTTCCAATTTCTGTCCTATTTTTATCTTCCGACTGTCTGTCACACTTCCTATAGAGTCTGAAATGCTTTGCCTCATGGTCTCCTCCTCCTCCTTGAAATCCCTTACGCAGTTTTTCCCTTTTTCCTTTAAAAGCACTCCTCCAGACCTGAAACAGTCCGGTCCTTAAGACTGAAGGCATTGTTCTTATGTAGAGTGCATGGTCTTTAAGACTCTGAATGTGTCTTCATTTATGCTCTTAAAAGGCCATTATGGCTATTGCTATTTTTTTAATTATTTATAGGGTCCCCTATAGATGGATACTGTAAAACATAAATAGTTAAGTCAATGACCCTTCCCCATCAACACTGATTTTAAACTAAGATATGAGTTAATGAGAAACGTAGCAGCTAATGGAAGCGAAAAAGAAGGGAAGGAAAGCGCAACAAAACCAATACTTTTCTTTGGGTTAGTATTGAACATACTTTGGAAATATGCATGAAAAAATTTGTTGAGCCATGATTTCAATCACCTGTTCTTATCCGTTTTCTAGGTTCATCAAAATCTATCTTAAAACTAATGAACCTAAAACCTACTGCTTTTAGTCGTTCCAGTGTTTTACTTCTCTAATAGCCAACCTTGTGTTTATTTTGCACCTGAGCTTCTCCACGGCAAATTGTGCTTATCCCATTTGTCCTTGTGCTGATGTTTCCCTCCAATGGATGAACCCCATCTTTGGTGCTTTATCCTCAGCATAGCTGTGTCATAGCCCCTCACCATCATCTTCTGCTAGTCCTTCTCTGAAGAGTAGTACTCACTCTTCCAGGTGAATTAGTACTTCTACACTTGTCAGAGATGCTTTTTCTGAAAAAAACACTTTAAATCTTGGCTTTGCCTGGTAGTCAAAAGAAGCATTCCCCTTTACCCCTCACCACCCCACTGTTATTCTCCCTCTTAGACCACACACATGAGTGGGCTGGCACAGATCCAGATGTGGACACACGTGAGCAAGAAGGTGGCTCTGGGCTGAAAACTATGAAACTATGTGAGGAATGGGCAAACTGGCTTGCACAAAAAAAAAAAGAAAGTAAAAACTGTGTCCAAAATGCAAAATAATTTTTTAGGCGTTTGGAAAGCTCTATTAATATTTATAAAGGGTTTTGATGTTGGATGTAGGTTTTTTCATCCTCGTCTTGCTTTTTTCAAAAACTTTTAAATTTCTGTCTTTTGTCTGGGCTCTGAAATTGAAGTGCTGAAATGACAGGGCAGAGAGCAAGCGAAACATCGCTTTCAGAAAATGGAAATTTCTGTTCGAAGTTTTCAAGCTCAGACCTCAAAAGTTTGAAAATGTCAGTTAAAAACAGACTGCTGTTCTCGTCAGTTCTTTCAGCTTTTTTGAAGGGTACCACTCACTGGCTTGTCTCTTTAAAACAGTCTCCTTTTTTTTTTTTTTTTTAATTTTATTGGGACTGGAGGGAGGGCAAATGGCAATCGCAATTCCAGTAGTCACTGGTGTACTCCCTAATATTCCCAGAAGATCATGTTGTATCATGAGAAATAACTGGCGGGTATCCTGAATGACATGGTGTCTGGCCTTTTGTGTATGACAACTTCCATCCGGTAATCTCTGCCTGCGTGGGGTATAAATATGTTGTCAGCTCTAACCCTTAGACCGGGATCAAGCTATGCTACTCGACTTGTCACTTTTTTGTTTTGAATCCCTCTGATTCTGAGGATTCTGAAAACCCAAAGGGATTATAGCAACTGCTGTGTCACAGGTGAAGCAGGGTTTCTTCTAATTTTAGGATTGTTTTATGTTCCTAACTCTGTCAAGAAGTGTAGGAGAATAAAACTGGAAAGCCTGCTTGTTTTCATCCCTGAAGATGTGGATAGCACCGAAGGTCAGGAGCTATAAGGGAGGATAGAAGATACTCATGGTACTCATCACCAGGTTTAAAAAAAAACGTTTAGGTGTCTAAAAGCACTCTTGAAAAAGCAACGCTGACCTGTGTTTTTAAGCACCTAACTTAGCATTAAAAGTCTGGCCATAAAGCCCATAACGACACTTTTATGACAAATAGCCCATAATCGTGCATGGTTTGAGAGAGAAAACATCCAGACTCTGGTGGGTGGAGAGGAGGACCGAGCTTCTGTCCCTTTGATCTCACACTTAATAGCAGGGACCATGGCATTACTGCCAGCTGCCATACCTTCAGCTCCTGCCGGGATATGTCGAGGCGGATTGCGCCGTCTTGAAATAGCTCAAGGAAATCTGTACCTGGCCCTTGAGAGCGTTTTGTTGCTGGCAGCAAGATGTTGGCTCTTCCTTGCCCACCGCTTGGCACCAGGCTGGGATGGGGTGGGGGGAAGTGTGGGTAAGGGGAGTGGGGAGGATGTTGGCATCGGCAGCCAGAGTTACCTGATTGTGCTTTTTGAGCATCGCCAGGCGGTGGGGAACGCGAGGATTTCTGCTCGCGGTGGAAAACTGAGCTGTGTGTTTGGTGGCAGGGGGTGAGGGGTTGTCTTTGCTTCTCCTCTTCAGCTGCTCAGCCTGGCCTCGCGTGCAGACTTGGTTTTAAAAAGTACAGTGTTCTTTAAACGGGAATTTCTTTCACTGAAATCAGCTGCATAGATTTACTGAAAATGGAAGACGGGCAAGCAGATATATTTTTTAAAATAGAAGCAATAAGAGCTTTTTGTTTATTTTTAATTTTTCCTTCTGTTTTTAAAGGGTATGTATCTTCATTGTCAGTTCAGGTTGCGATGTGCATGCTGAAAATGATACCCGTGCCTAATAACCAAACTTGCAAACGAAGGGTAATTGTTTTTCTTCCCTTACAAGTGCAAAAAGAATAACTGTTTTGTGTGACAGATATGCTGAGAAGTGGAGACAGCTAATGTTTCACTAAGCATCATTAAAAATTACTATAATTACAAATACATTTTGAAGTTATTTTATAGGATATACTGCATTTTTGTGTCTCCCACCCCAAAATATAAAGAACGAAAATGTCTTTGAAAACTTAGTGTCCTGGGTTAGGCTGGGAAAGGGTTAACTTTGAGCTCCAAGCCATCCTGATGAGAGTTCAATATCCATGATCGAGCAGGGGGTGGAGAACTGAATTAGAAGTCCCAGTTAGGAAGAACTGGACTGAAGCTGCCCTGAAACCTGAGGTTTGGGGGCATTGGGTAGGCAGATGCCAGGGTCAGTAAAGGGCCAGTAACAGAGCTTTTCTCCTGTTAGGGGTCTAGTGAGGATTAAAAAGTTAATTGCACGTATGTGGTGAAGACAGAAGCCCTAGAGTACCTGAAAGAGAGAGATGTCTTTGCCTAGTTATTTACTGTTTCAATATTGAAGAGTTCCACTGTACATTTCTAGATCAGCATAATTTCCCTCCTTCTCCCATCTGACACAGTCTCAACACTCACTCTCTCTCAGCTGTGGCTCCCTTCCTTTCTCATTTCTCCACCATCTGCTCCGCATGCTTTCCCATAAATTCCTGACTTGGACTCGGTTCCCCAGCTCTGAGCTTATCTATCTCAGGGTTACGCGCTGGAGCCATCAGAAAGGCATCTGAGAACTTTCTGTGTAAAATGAATAGCAATGACAAAAGCTCCAGAGGAGTTTGTGTGGTCTCTGGAGGGGTGAGAACTTAATTTCTTGTTTATTTGGAGATGTTTTCTGGTATGGGAGGACAAGAGAGGTGTCAGGAGTTAACAGAAGTTTACATGATGAATGTTCTCGTGTTTTGAATGGTATTCCCAGAGTGAAAAATTTGTTCAAGTTTCAGATAGAGGAAATTAAAAGCAACAATAAAAATGTTACTAAGTGCTCATCCCTATTATAGTTAGAAATTATCTTTTTTTTTTTTTTTTAGTCACTGCTTTCTCCTTCTTTTTAGGAAGAGTCTGGTTTCCTACAAAGAAATTGCCCCTTCTACCCCCGTCCAAAAAAAAAAAACCCCAAAACAACAAAACAATAAAAAAACCCCACAAAACCCCCAAAATTTGTTAGGGTTTGGTTTCTGAACCTGACTATGTCTGTTTTGAAAGGTTTGTGTTTTTCCTTTACAGAACTATCGAATCAGAGGAGAACCAGGGAGATACATTTCGAGCAAATACAAAGAATAATCAGTTCATTATTCAGTTGGTAAAGAGGATCCACATGGTGGTACTACTAGGAATGGAAATACTTTCAAGTACGTTGTACACCCCTGTTTCAGAAGATTTCTGAAAGCCAGGGCAGTACACTTCCCCACCTCTTCAAGCTCTCCGTTCAATGGGGGCTGCTCTGGGAATGGTCTCATCCCCATGACGGCTGCCATGTAGCAAAACCACCTCCAACTCTTTGAATGTTGAAAATGGTTGGTTTCTGCTCTGAATTAGTGCATGTTATGGAGAACACCACCATTATCCTCAAGTTGATGTTTGCTCCCGCTACTGCAGGAAAATAAAAAGCAAGGTTGGTTTCACTGAAGGCAAATTGTACCTAGTTCACAGCATCTTGGTGAGTCTTTTTTAGAAACGGTGCATCGATTTTTCTTCTTTGCAAAAGGTATTAAAACAGTAAAGGCAAAATTTAGTATAATTAAGGCAGAATGGAACTGCACAACTTTGTAGAACCTTGACCTCTCTAACATCCCTCCCTGCAGTGGGCTGGCCAGCCCAGGCATCCCGTTACTGCGCCGAAGTCACCCCAAAGAGTCGGTGGGGTGACGGGGAGTAGCTACGTGCCTGAATTGGAGAATATTCAAAAAGTCGAGTCGATGTGGTGATTGATGTAACCTTCAGGCATCACGATGCCAAGAGCTCATTGCTGTCACGGGCTGGAGTCGGAATGTGAACCAGCTCCATGCAAATTCGTGTTCCTGGCACCAGTCGAAGGGAGGTGACAGTGCCGGGTAGAGTTAACCCTTCTTCGAGGCCCAGAGAAGCAACTCTTCAGCAGATTTAGTATCTCCAGGACTGAGCCCTGATGGGTCGGTGTTGCTGGCACCTATGGCTTTCTCAGCTGATGTAAAGGGGCTTCTGCAATGGATAGGAATTGTCCAGCATAGGATCGTATTTAAGGCACACCCTAAGTACCTCTATGTTGAGGCAAGTTTGCAATGTGAGCTGGTTTATTAAATTTTATTAAATTCAACAGTGGGTCTATTCTTATGACTGAGCAATTGGTCATTTTAGGCACTTAGGGGGGGAAAAAAAAAAAGAAAATTTTAAAAAAGGAAACAAAAAGTATTGTAAACAGTAAAGTCATCAAACTTTCTTACCTCTGGTTCCTCCTGTGCCAGTTCTCAGTGCCAAACAATCTGGCTGAGCTCCTGCTGCAGCTATACCGTCGCATGGTCATCCTTCTGAATTTTATTCCTCTACTTGTCAGACTGTGTTTAGGAAAACCTGTAGGTACTTTCTAAATGGGAGTTTCTTAACGTCCTCTTGTATGTGGTTGTGTTGTGGGGTGATGCGAATGATGCATACAGAGACAGTGCAGGAGTATAAATCCCCTTGCTGGGGGTAACTAAGCTAATAAACAAGAGTTATTTCAACATTATTTAACTTTTAAAATAATAATAGACTTTTTGATTTCTGAGATGGAAAAATCATTAGATGTGTGTACCTAAGAATAAGTCAGCTGAAGGAATAATCAAACTCTCCCCGAATAATCTATATATCAAAAGCTTCAGTCTGCCCTTATTTTAACTCTACAAACAATATACGTGCATCACAGCATGTCCAGGAGGTCATGAAACAGGCATGTTTTGCCTGGATAAAATGAGCTATAAGAAACTGAAAAAAAAATTGTTCTGGAATTGATCTTTTGTGGCTTCTGTGAGCAAGAAACAAGGTTATATTAATTTTAGAACCATCTGAGCTTTGGGCGCTGACTTTCATTGGCTAAGATGTTAATATTTTATGTGAGCCTAAAGCATGCCCAATTAAAGTGAGATCAGAAACGTCCACAAGTATATTCAAAGAGAAGCATTAGAGTTTTAGACAGTGCCATAAATTCATGCGCCAAAAAGCTACAGAGGAATAACGTTAAGGGTCTGACAAATAAAGAAATAAATAAAAGCTCGGAATGTCATTCCCGCAGCTCAGGCAAGTCCCGTGGTGTGAAAGCGAGCCTCGCCATAAATCCTTTAAAATAATTACCACACACGGACGCGCCAGGGCCACGGCTGATTTACTGGGTGGGTGACATTGGCCGTGCGCACCCACGGTGCCGGAGGACAGAGTCGAGCCCCGAAGCGGACCCGGGAACGTGGGCATCGGATAGCGGGTCGGTAGTCGCTCCTCTGCGAGGGTGCCACGCTTAGCCCCTGCCTCAGAGCCCAAGATGTTAAGTGGCTGTGGAAATTGTGAGATACTGACCATCTAATCACCTCTCTCCATGATTCTTGCCATTTCTAGTACCTCCACCTTTTTGGAAGTTCCTCTTTGATTTCTCGAGGCATACAAGAGTTAACCTGGGTGTCCTGCAAACACACCAGCTGTGTTACTCTCTAAGGGGTTTTTGTGAACCCCTCACCATCACACTGTCTTTTTTTTTTTTCTTAAAACAGCACTGTGAAAGGCTCTGGAAAAGTCTGGGTTGGGTGGAAAAGACTTTTACAATCACAGCCAGTTCTTATAATGCCTGTTAATAAATTCCCTTACTGTCTATGCTGTCCAACCTCTTTCACCCAAGCATCACCTTCATCCCTACCTGGAGGTCTCCATCTGCATCCATTTAGCGATGCCACTCCATACTTGGGTTCCATCACTTGAATTTTGGGTCCCAGCCACCAGCTTGCTCCTGAAACTTGTCCCACCAATTTTCTCTGCTTTTGCTACTGAACTAATTCAGGGCTGACGTTGTCCTGTCTGTACAGACCTGCCCTTGCAAGTAGGGGAAGCAGGACACAGATTTTAATATGTCTGGTCTAAAAAGTCATCTGCCATGATCTACATGTGTCTATATATCTACGTCTCTGTGTAAAAAAAATTGGCAACAGTTTCTGGATTTTCTACAGAAAACGTCTTTTCCTCTGTCCAACTGGAAAAAGATGTATATTGTTTATGGTGTCTCATGCAGCTTTGTGAGTGATACATATATTTAATAGGTTCCTGTCTGCGTTCTGGTAGCAGAAACTCACAAATTGTGTGATAAAGCAGACTCTGAGCCCAGGGGCTGATCTGGATTTCGGGTGCAGCAGGAGATGTGCACTGTCCGCTCTCCCGTGTTGGGGCAGAACGGCAGCGTTGCTCCCTCGTCCCCCTCTTCCACCGGCCCCATCCCCATGAGTCTCGCTCCAGACACCAGTGCTTCCGTTCACAACGCTCCACTGCAGACTAAACTCTTAAAAATCATATTTTTAAAATCATATTTTTAAGGACAATTTGGAGTCCTGACCTGGAATAAATCTGTAAGGGTAGAAATAATTCTTCCTTTCCAGTTCTGTCTGACTTAAATACCTCAAAAAATTATTGTTGTTTGGTGTTTTTTTTGACTTGGTGGGTTGTTTTGGTTATTTTTTTGTTTTGTGAGCATCCACTCTTGGGATTAAAACCTCTGGCTGCTGAGTACCAACGCAGAGCAAACTCATGCGGATGAACTAGGGACTGTTGAACCACTTTAGATAAAATAAGAACCAGAACTGGTGGTTTTTTTCCTTTCTTCATTTCTTTTTTTTTTTTTTTTTCATTTTTTGCATTCCTCAAACCAAACATAAACTTTTCTGAGGTTTATGAAAGTTTTGAAAACTTTTTGTGTTTGTTTTACAAATTTTCACATGCCTTAGCACTTCCTGGTTGTGCTCTGGGTCTGGAAAGAGAAAAAGCAAAGTAGTGCATAAAAAAAAAAAAAAAAAAAGCCTGGTATTTGTTGGTAGCTCTCATGGGAACACTTCTCTTCAAATATTTAGCTGTTTTATGCTCCTGTTCTGCATCCACAGTCAGCTCAGCATCACGGAGCTGGTGATTATTGTTAGATGTGGTAAAGATTGAATATTACCTGCACTTGGATATTTATTGGCTCATTATCATGCCTATATGAATGAATATGGAGTTAAGGAATTTCTTAAGCCTCATGAAAGGTAAAATTATGTTTGTGTAAAATTATATTTACTTTTATTATAGAAAAAGAAACACCAGTTCCTAATTAACAGAATGCCTTGGAAGCAGATTTGCTGGAATTTTCTTAGCACAAACTTATAGACCTGCTCATCTGGGGCTTTTTGTAGTCCCAGACCTTGAGTGAGCTTGTTTGACTTGGGAGATGTTGTAAAGAGACTTTTGGGAGCGTTTTGTCCAGAGTGTGGGTATTCTTACCGATATACAGGTGATAATGACAGCTTCCACGTTTTCCTTCTAGATTTTGGTTTTGTTAGACTCTCAAAAGTAGTAGGAAAAGGTGGGAAGGTATCCTTTGAGCCTCTCTGGTCTGTACTGAGGAAAAATTACATTCATTGTGAGAGTGAATATATTTTATGTATTTTATGCAGACAAACAAACTCAGTTACTAACAACCTGAGTCAATTGTGAGTAATTGATTTAGGGCTGAAAGGCTCGTGTCCTGTTACCAATCCCTTGAGCAATGAGGTCCCTAGAGAGGAAAATTACTGTATTTTTCCATCCCCTGTCTGCTCACATGAGCAGAGAAAGCAGGGCAGAGGAATGGTGTGACATTCACGTCTGTGTTCACGTACCAGAGCAAAGCTGTGAGGTCCAGTTTAAGTCTGTTTTTAACTTTATGCATGTCACAGGGCCTTCAATAAATAATAAATACACTTTGCAATTGTTTGGAGTACAAAAAGGTTTGAAGTCTGAGCGAGTCCTTGCTCTTCAAGTATTGAGATTTTCTCTACATTTATGGTGTTTTTCTCATCTGCAGTGTTCACGAGCCTCCTTTAAGGTCTAATCCTGGTCTCAGTTTCTCTAAACCTCCAGACCAAAGGTTTGTGTTTTGCTTAGTTGGTTCAGTGTAGGGACTTGCCTTTCCTCAAGGACTTCAGGAGCCTTCAGATGCAGGGTCTTGCCCGTCTTTGACGCGCATAGCTACAGGAGAAGCACGATAGATCTCTTCCCGATGTGTTAACCAAAGAAAAAGATTCAAAGAAAACACGTGAAAATACCTACTCCTTGCAAACGTCTATCATGGTTTAAACCACCACTTCAGCTTCTTTTGCTCTCATAGGTTATAATTTCCTGTTATCAGGGTAAGGATGTTTTAAACAGCTTTATGCAGATGATTAGGTATTTGCTGATCATTCAGGACAATTTACAAAGATAAATATATGTTAAATGGGTTTCTTGTTAAAACCAATGTGGAAGTAACCCCTTGGGGCCAGACAGTAATTACTCCTAATAACAAATTAAAGCATTACCTACTTCTTTTCCGTTTTTCATTTTGAAGGGGAAATTACCTTACAGAACTGAATGTATTCAAAACTGCAGATTCACATTTTTTGATAAAGCCACTAAAAAAAAAAAAATTAAAAAAAGAATGGAGGAGGTAAAATGCTCAGAGAAAAGAATAGTCTCAAACACATTTATTTTTGTGGTAATTCTGCGTAGCTTTTGAGGACCTCATTGTGTCCCAGGTTCAGCCATATCTCTGTTCACTTCTCTGGTGCAGCTGGTGGTCGATCATCTGAGGCCGATCTGTGGGTCCCAACAGCATCCACCACTGCTCCCCAGCCACCGTCCAAACCCGGCATTTGAGCTTTCCTCCTGAGACCTGTGCCTGGTTGTGTCTTCCCGTGGATGTGTGTTTGCATGTAGTGTGAGTGACAAAAACATCTTCTTGAAACAGAAGTAATGATTAATTCTGTCTAAATGAATAGGCAGAGACCTTCAGACATATTTAGGTACTACATCACTGATTTTAGTTAACAGTGGCATCAGCAGAAATCAAATATCTAGACTCTAAATTATCCAACTATTTTTTTTTTCTGTCCAGTAGGAAAAAAAACAATGTTAAGACAATCATTGACAGGCATGAACTCAGGTCAAGGTTTATTACTCCCAGTGCATGCCTCTTTCAAGCTCTCCTTAGTCACTGCTCAAGTTTTACCATGGTTCCTCCTAAAACTTTCTCTTCTCTTGAGAAAGAGACTTGTTTTAAACCTGCCATATATTTCTTCCCTCTTCCTTCACTTGGCCCTTTGAGTTCAAACCAAAATTGTAGATTTAGCTGGAAATGGCTCAGCTGTTGGCTCTTAATTTCCCCTATAATGTTTGCTGCAGGGTGGTTGTGTTGCATCCTCCATTTCCTGGTGGTTTTTCTTACAGTTTCTGATTAAATTTACCAAATATGTTCAGGCCGTAAAAATCATGAATATCAAAGCAATGTACAGTATTCATAAATTATTACAGAAAAGCTGTAGTTTTCAGGGAGCTTCTACAAGCTTTTCTATTCACCGTTTAGTTGTTGACTCGGGGGCTTCTGTGATACAAGAATGACAGGTCCTGTGGTCTTCTCCATCAGTGAGTGAACCGTGTATGAAAAGGGACTTCCCAAACCTTCAGATTGGGTTCAGAAGCCACAGTGATTTGCTTAAAGTGAGTGTCTAGCAAGACAGCTATGCAAACAGATGGCAAGACCCAGATAGAAAATGCTTTCTAAGTGAAAAGACAGAAACTCATGAAAAAATATCTTACTCACACGAATTCTATAGAGCCTTCAAAAACATCTGAAGTACTTGTTATACATAAATGAACTAGATGAGCCAAAGTTGTATTTACTTGTGAGGAAGTGTGTCAAACACATTGGTCTGATTTACCATGAGGTGTGCACTGTCCTGTATTTCGGTATAAATTCGAAAAGTATGAAAGCTGTAAAAAGTGCCCCAGCCACTAAGTCTCAGACATTTATTCCAGCAGTCAAAAAGGTCTAAAGATTGCGAAGGATATATCTTTAAATTGTCGTAACCCACGATTTTACTTGCATGTTATAGGAATTACTACAGCAGTATTACTGGCCAATGGGACATTCCATACTATATGATGTCAATGCTCAGTATATAAACTGGGGGAAGAAGAAGGAGGGGGGGATGCATTCAGAGTGATGGCATTTGTCTTCCCAAGTCACCGTTACATGTGATGGAGCCCTGCTCTCCTGGAGATGGGAAGGAGTGAATGAATTCCTGTTTTTTCTTTGCTTGCGCCCATGGCTTTTGCTTTACCTATTAAACTGTCTTTATCCTAACCCACGAGTTTTCTCACTTTTACTCTTCCAATGCTCACCCCCATCCCACGGGGGAAGGTGAGCGAGTAGCTGCCGCCTGGGGTTAAACAGCAACAGTGTGGAAATGGAGATTCTGGTTAAAAAGTTCATGCCAGAGTTGGAAATCCAGGTTTCCATCTCATAAAGGCTTAATTTTAACGGTGAATTTAAGTAATTTTCCCCTTTCTGAATCAATAGCGTTCTGAAGGATACTTTAGAAGGCACTTAGAAATATGTTGGTGTATCCGGTCAGTTCTTCCTGGGGTGACTGCAGCAAAACCTGCATTAATGAATTGCAGCGTTGTGATCAAAAAGTCCAGATGAATGTGTCATGCGTAACACAATTAGTTATTTTCTCAGTTTGTCTTCAAATGTACCATTTTGTTTGGGAATATTGCAGATATATGTCACTCATTATTGATAGATTTGTCTGACTTCCTGTCAAATCTATGTACATTGACAAAAATCTATTTTGTTGTTTTTGTCACAGAAATCTATACTGGCATTTTTCCCCATGGAGATTTGGCTAGTCATTGTCAGCATGAGGTGCCAGCTAGAGCTTTTACTGTTTTTATTGTGCCAGCTGCTTTCTTGGCTTCAAATCTTTTGGTTCAGATTGTAAATGGGGGCGAGACATCCGTATCTAGCCAGCGTGCTCGATGGAATATGACAGGGACTTGATTTTTCATTTCTTGCTGCCTTTCTTAGTATTAGTAGAAGATGACAAGGATGGCTTTATCTTCTGACCAGCAGAGATGGTGAAGGGATGGGGAAAGAGAGAGCACGCACGTACGTGGGCCGTGGGAAATGCTGAAACAAATTTAAAGCAGCTCGTTCCTACTGTTGTGGTTTTTGTGTGGTTTTGGGGCTTTTTTTGTGTGTGAGGAGATCTCGGAGTTCAGAAAAAAATTATTTCCAAACCTTTTGGCTAATGTCGAATCGGAATCATTGCATTCTTTTCATAACAGTTTTGGCCTAAATTGTTATGACTGAGCACGCGCCCTCTGAGAAATCAGGTCTTTTTGAGGTGTCTCTAGTTTGTTTAGAGACATCCAGAATTACCAGCTCATTTAAGAGTGTAGGATTTAGTTAATAAATAGCTCACATTTTCAGCCAAATTTGTGTTTTGTGGTTTTTTTTTAAAAAACTGGCAACTTTTGCGATTTTAGCACAAGTCCTGTGATATTTGCTATTTTCCTTGAAGCCCCAACTGCTGGAGTAAGGTTTTTAATCTGAACATGTAGTCCTTTTAAAAGTATGGTTCCAGCCCATGTGTTTACTAAGAAAAAGCTTAAAAACACGAACCCACTTACAGCAGAACAATTAAACCCAACACAATTCTCGTCTCTTGAACTGCCATGATTTTAAAGCCAATCTTCTGACTTTCTGGATTCTGGCTCGTGATTTTTAAATACTGAGAGCTGGCATCCCCTTTGCATTAAGCTGTTTCCATTTTAGATGGCAGCCTTGTGACAGTCATCCAAACCAAAGAATGGGGCCATATATTCATGATGAAGGCAGGACCAAAGGAACATTTTATTGTTTCGCACACAGAATGCTGAGGCATCACGTGTGTCCCAGCACGTGCTAATGGTGTGGGTGGAAGAGTGCAAGAAGCCCAAGTCCTGCTCTCCACAAGCTATCAGAGCAACCACAGCACGTGTAGGCTCAACCGAGCCGGTTTTAATTCGGCTTGCAGGCGTGCCAATGGCAATGGAGCCATATCAGCATGGTCTTTGGTTGAGGCCAACTGCCTGAGAAGACATCCAGGGTCCCAAGCAGGCTTGTGCAGCTCGTGCTGAAGCCCACTGCTGCCACAGCTATTCTGCTGCTGGTACCCAAGGTAGCTCGATTAAAGCTAACTTGGATACATCGACACATGCTGTAATCATTCCCTAAATGACTGCAAATTTGGCCTTGTTGATCTTTTAAATCCTTGCATTTTCAGCGTGCCAGTTCACTGTAAATCACAGACATTCTCCATTTTCTTTATTTGATTCCAGAAAACTGTCTCTGTACTAAAAACAAGTCTTTGAAAAACGCTCATGTATCCTGCTGTCCTCTTCTACTTGGGGTGATTGCATAATTAACCTGGCCAAGTATCAACCATACAAGAGTTGAATGCATCCCAAGTTCAATTGGGGAGGTTTTTACCATAAGAATGTGCCTGTCCTGAGACTAAAACACAGGTTAGATTTCCAAGTTTCTGAATATTGCTCAATGAAAGAAGAATATGTTGCCCATGAGAAAAAAAAACACAAAAAACAACAAACCTAAATCAAATGGTGGTGTAATCTATAATCAAAAGCCCTAATGGGCACAAAGCATTTTAGAACAAAGGTTTGCTGAATCTGCAAGGATATTAAAAGTGTTAAAGGCTGAACAAAGAAACGTTCTTATTTACCAAGTATAAGGATGTTACTAAAGCACAGATAAAAAAACTATAGGGCAGACAAAGCTCTCTGAATCCTTTTTCTTTTCCTGCAGTTAGATATGAACATATGATACATGAATATTTATCAGAACTGCAGATAACTAGTAGCTACATTTGGATTTAAACTCAGCAAACCATGGCTTGCAGTTTGCATTCACAGGGGCTTCATGCAAGTATTTTTTTTTCCTTTTTTTAATTTTTTTTTCTACTCCACATATGCGGGCTTGTCTCCCCTAAGCTGTCTTTTGATTCTAACTGAATGAACCTAAAAATACATTGAAGATCTTCAACCCAAAACATCCAGTGCATATCAACTAAAGGCTGACAAGGTTTTCTAGGCTCAGGGTTGACAAGACTGACTTTCAAGCTGTACGTAGTCAAATCCAGAAATCTCCAGATTTAGACCCGGCTTCCTTGTAGCTCCGTTCAGGTTATGTTGAAACATTTCTGAACCTCCCAGAGCCTTGTCTTGCCTCAGTTTTGTAACAGTGTCTGCAAGCCGGTGACGCAACGGCAGTTTCACGCTGGTGTAGTCGCAACTTGGATCGTCTGCTACCCGCGATTTCGAACAGCAGAAAATTGGAGGTTCTTCAGAGGAAAGGGGAAAGCGTTTTTAGTCATGTCCCTATCCGCAGGTAGAGCCGTAGATGGTAATTTTAGGAAAGCAGCTACGCGCTCGCTCTTCCCTGGCGCGCTCATGCGTGCAACGTGTGCACCAGCATCTCCTGGATGGCTTCGAGAAGAACGTGGTGTGAGCAGAGGGCCGGGAGCGTGGGAGATGCTGGGTGCACCCTTGGCATCGAAAGTGGAGAGGGCTCACCCGTGTTGGTCATGAATGGCCATGCGCTGACCAAGCTCTCGCCCACTGCACCCATTCAAACTCCAAGAGTGTGTGGAGGGGGAGACTGGAGTACAAGGTGTTGGAGCTCCTTTTACCTAGTTTTTCACTGGGGTATATTGCAGTAATTTTTTTTTTTTCTTTTTTCCCCTGTGTTTCAGTCAGATTTGCAGAATTGTGGCAGAGGGTGAGACGGTGCAGGGGAGAGGTTAAAGCAAGAGGGGGGTTAGAAGGTCCACATGGCTTTACCCTGGTGCTGCCAGGCTGCTCTTATTAAAGATTAGGGAGTGATCTTCAACTACTAATGTGAGAAAGGCTGTTCTGGGCCAAACCAGAATTCCCTCTAGCCCAGTACCCCGTCTCTGACAGCGGCTAGTTTGGGAAGCCGTGTAAGAATAGGACTTTGGTATGCCTTCCTGGCTTTTGGTAAGTTGTGTTTTAGGGACTTTCTGAGTTTGTGGCTGTTGGGGGACGACTGAATTTTGAGGCTGATCGTCCCTAAGCTTGTGTAATCCTTTCTTGAATTCACCAATGCTTTTTGCCACTTTGTTTCTTAATCTCGGTTGACTCAAGTGTAACGCAGGTTAATCGTTCTTTTGCAGTCTCCTTGTTTTCCTCAGTCTCTGAGCAAAAAAGGCAGAAATGTGAAACAAAAACTATTCCCCCGTTACGGGAACGTGTCTTTTTTTCTAGCTAAGCTGGGTTAGTTCTTGCTCTGCAGCCAGACCTATGATGACTTCTCTTTCACGTAACAAGGCTAAATACTACTTTTTCCTTCCATCTGGTTTTTTCAGTTACTGCTTTCTTCGTAACATGGGCCAGGGTCTCCACAAAGGCACTACCAAGGGAATAGAAAGGTGACTAACGTGGGATTTATTATTTGATCTGTTGTTTTTATGTTAGGGAAAAGTGGACAAAACCTGCAATTTTGAACCCGAACCTTTATGAACTGTCTTGTCAGCGAAGGAAAAGAGGTTTTGCATCCCTGATTTGGAAAGTGTTGACATAGTTTACCTTATGAACGTGATAAAAAAATAAGGAAAGATCTATTTTCTGCTTTGGTTTTGGATACAGCTGAAATCTCTCAAGGGTCCAAGGTACAAATCCACTGAGGGTTTTAAAGCAAGTAAAGCAATTTTGGCTTGGGTGGGATGTAGGTCATGTGTAACAACGCATGAGAAAGCATATGGCAGTATTCGTCGTGAGCTAGAAGAGTGATAAAATTGAGGCTCAGGCAGGACAAAGAAGGCGGGGGGAAGGTATAAGACAAGGGGAAATTACAAAGCATAGAAGAGGATTTACTCAGAGGTGAACTCAGAAGGGAGGTATGCACGGGAAATTTTGCAGAGAAGGTAACAGGCAGACTCGAAGAGTTAGGAAACATGAGAGGGGAAGGAGATATGCTGCATAATGTAACAAAAATTGGCCGGGTTGTGGAGGGGAGAGGTTTTTATTCACAGTCTTAAACTAAGATAAGGGTCATCTGATTCATTATGACCTGACTAGAACCAACTAGGAGAGCTGGACTGGCTCCATGTGAGTCATTTTCCTGTGTCCTGAGCCATTATTATTCTTATTAAACCAAAAAACTACGCTGCGTTCACATGATAAGATTTTGGGGAAAAGAAACAAGAGAAGTAAGGATATTTAGAGTTGAAGGATTCACTTTGTTTACGCTTGGCTGTCTCCTTGCCCAAGGCTGTGAAATGGGATCAGCCACCACTCGGGGACCCCCCGATTCTGTGGCCAAAGGCGTGGGGGACAGAGCAGGAGCTGCACCTCGGCACGGCTCTGCCTTTCTGGTGAGGTGGGGTCAGATCATGCAAATTCTGCAGAACTTCGTTGTTGTCCTGGGCAGCTCTCCAAAGACCTGGATGCCAAACTGAGCTCGGAGAAGCACCCAAATATGCAGATGTTTTATATGAACACGATTTTAGAGCTATGAGCTTCACAGAGGCACAGAACTGAGCTGGAAAACTTTCTTGTGACTCAGCACTTCACTCGCACATGTGAACACAGAAGCATACAAAAGTCAAAAAAAACATGGCAAAAAACCCAAACCAGTGTTTTTCAAATCTCAGAGAGGAAAAAAAAAAATATTTTTTCCAATTCTGGTTCAAGGCTTTGGTTAGTTGATGTTTGACAAAGCTGGGTCACAAATCTGTGCAATCATCTGGATTTCTGTGGAGCTCATTTTTTAACTTTAAAAATAAGATTTAATTCAGAATCTTTAAAGATCGTGGGCCTCATTCACTGAAAAAAGCTGCAATCTCTGAGCACGTATAGTAGTAAGGAGGGGTGGATGAAAGCAACCTCAGAGACCAGCGTTCTGTGGTCCTTTACAAGCAAAGGATAGTGGAAAAGGGAACAAGGGAGGACAGCAGGTCATTTGGGGTGGAAGAACAGTCTTTGTGGAGATTGACAGCTCCAACATTAGTTGGTAAGATCACAGAAGATTAAGATGTACCCCTGTTCTGGAAGGAGAAAACACCCCAGGGCAGAAGCTAAGCTTGGTTGCCTGAAGCTTTACCCATGAGACAAGTATTGCTTGAAGGGTGGTTGGCAATGCCCGGGGGATCTGAGGATACAGCCCAGGGTCTCGCAGACTGTCACCCCACCTCCCTGTGCAGATTGCTGCTCTTGGCAGCTCCTGTGTAATGGAGAGGTTGATGAACTGAAGACTCACCCCAGGAGACTCGCTGGGGAGCCCGGGGACCACCCAGGTCTCGGTGTGGTCCTTGCCTTTTTCCTTGGCCACTATGGCAGACTTAAAGGTGGTGGGTCGTAGGAGGTGGGAAAGCAATGAGTTAAGATTTTCTTCCCCTTATCTGACCATGTTTCCCCTGGATCCAGCAGCCAGTGGGTTTTATCAGTTCTGCTGTGACTCAGCCTCGTCCTCCTCCGCTTTATATCCTACCTGATAGTTACGATTTCGTGATCCCCTGCATGGGAGAGAGGAACAGATAGAGCCTCGGAGCACCCGGAGCCTGCGAAGACACGGATGCAGCACCAAGCAAGGGTGACTCAGAGCCTCAGCTAAGGGAGATAAATCTGAAAGGCAGAAAGGCACCCAGTTAGCTGTGTGGGAGTCCTGCAGACCAGGCTTCGGAGACCAAGATCCTTCTTCCTTCTTCCTCCTCCTCCTCTCCTGCGCAGCCGGTAGATATTTAATGCCTTCCTTTCACACAAAAATAACTTAGTACCGGTTTCTCTGGTCAAATTTTCCCCCTTCTCTGACTCATGTGTTACACTGCTTTTGTCAGGTTTCTGTTGCTGTCACCCATGGAAAAGTCTGAATTCCCTCTGCAGAGACAGAAATATTTTGTGAGCGTTCAGCCATACTACCTTTTTCCATATGAGAAACAAACTCAGCTGTCCAGTCTCAGAGCACTTACGCAAACGCTGGACCTGTGATGGCAAAATGTGTTTTATGATTTAAAGCATGTTCAGAGGTAAATGAGAAAGATGGAGAAAAGTGTGGCACCTGTATCTCAGGACGGGTTCAAATCTACTGACAACTCTTCTTTTGATTTAGTTGTCAGAATCCTCATGTTTCAGGCTCAGAAGCGTCCAGTTCAACTGGACTTTCCGTGCCATGCCCCTGCAGTCGGGCTGATTGTGTAGTGGGTACCACACCACCACCACGGGGCAAGACCCGCCTTCCAGCTGCGTGTCTGGTCCTCAGAGGGTCAGTAGCTCAGGTTTACTAATGTCAGTGTTGGCTGTTCCCAAATTCACGGTCGTAAAATGCCACCTCTTCTGAACATGGTCAATAAGCTGGGATTAGTTAATTGTTCTATAAAATTGCTATGACCCATCGCTCGAGGAACGTGCTGTACAGAGTCCAAGGGATTGTGTGCACTTACCTTTTCTTTAGCATGGGTTAGGAAGGCATATGTTGTAATATCAAGAAGCAGCTGTATCCAGACATTTATTTTAAGCTTTTAGCTAGCTGGAGAATCACCAACACTCTATATGTTTAGAGTGGGTGTGCAACACAGAACACGTCTCCACTGTTTCCGTGTGGCTCCGGCGAAACTTCTTGAACTCTTTCAGAAGGCACGTTATGCCCTTCAGCTCACCTTAGCTGAAGTTCTTTCATACCACTTGGGATGCGACAGGCCAAAGCACAGGCCAGGGTCATTATCTCTACGATTTCTGTACAAAGATATTTTTAGTCTTTCGCTTAGGGATCAGACGAAAGGGACTATATGGAGGGAAATAACTGGGAAAATGAGTAGAGAGTTGTATTTTTAGTTTACACAACTCAGAGTGAGCTTTAGGTTAAAGTATCTGAGGTTAGTAAAGCCCAAGATGCATCGATGCTGGCAACTATTTGGAGGATTTAGCCTCACAACATTTAATCCATGTGCCAAAAATATCATTCTTTTTTGTTCAAAGTGTGGGAGTTCTATATAATAAAGGGAATCTTGCAAAAGGACGTTCCTGCATAGGTGGCTCTGTTTGACATTGGTGCATTTGTTCTAAGTTGAAAATTCAAACATATATTTGATATAGTAGTTCAAAACACACCAATTGACTTGAAAAGTACGGAGAAATGGTTTAGCTTACAAATGAATTGTATGTAGTGGCACATCTGTTCAAACATGCTTTCTTGGTGCACTTTCTTTTACAAGTCCTTTTTTTTCCCCGCTATGGTAATTCACTTTGGGTCAGATTCTGCCATTTTTATTCATAATGTACAGTAGCTTGTTTTATGCATAAACTCACTGAAATAATGAAGATAAAATGAAGCTGAGGTTTAACTGAGAAAGGACAAAAAAAAGGGCATTTCCAAGGCTTGTTCAAGATTAGAACCAAGGTTTCAGGTCACTTCTCTTCACTTGAAACTCTCTATTTATATATTCAAAATAGCTGACCAGCAAAATTTGGCTTTTAATTTATTTTCATATAGCATTTGCCGTTAGGGAAAGAAGGGTTTTTCTGAGTGCTCAGCCCCAGAACCAAATGCTTTGTCTCAGTTTAAAAGTGACTTGTAAGGCACTGAGGATCCGGAACTTGATTTTGATCTAAAATGTAGCAGACAGGGCAAATACCCACAATGTGTCTTGTCAAGTCAACTTCTGTGCGAACAAAAGTTGGAACCGATGTAAGGTTATGCGTGCAACGCATCCGAGATGAAGATCCTGCTCTCATAGTTCAGATAATTACCAAGGGAACAAATTAATACTTTCTCTTATGACCAGTAACGAGGAAATTTGTTTTGTTTGTCCTTTGAATGTAGAAGTATTACCTGAAGACATTATAAATTCAAGCCTAGCTAAAGTACTTGAATTGCTATGGTCTTTAACTTGCCTTCATTATAGCTTCCATGATCTATAGCTTCATTTTATGTAGACCATATGCAGTTAAAAATAACTGGAGTTGCTGTATTTTATATATGCCTTTGTAAGCATTTCCAACTGCGAAGGGATTTTTTTATAAATACAGAAAACCCCAACAAGTTTTATGTTTTCATTTCACCTCTTCCCTTTTTATTTTTTATAGAAATGCTACAAAGGGGAACTTTCGATAAGTGTTACCAGCAAAGCCCAGTATTGCAACACAGTTAGCTGCTGCAGAGTTTCTATTTAAGGTTACCTGGCATAGTCAGCTCAGCCAGATGTACTTCTGCTATTGGATAATTCGATTTGCTGACAATGTGCACTGCCTTAAAAAAAAAAAAAAAAAAAAAAAGGAAGTGCCTAGGTGACTTATATCCAAATCACACATATTCTTTTAGTTAAAATGAAATGTGAGACTGAATTTAGCCTTTAATTACATTTCCTTCCCTACCTCCAACAAACAAATTTTTATAACCTTTCCAATGAACAAAGTCATATTTTGTGAATTACTTGCTTGGAAGCTTACCAGGAGCAAAAGTTATTTAGGAAATTTTCTATTATTTGTATCAATCAAAGATTATTCTCTAGGTTTCCAACTATTCCATAAGATAAATTATCCTTTTCAAAGAGTTTTGTGTACAAGTTTATTTTTGTTTTAGAGCTTTTATCTGAGTTGCTATCTGGCAAATGGAAATTATACTTGTGAAGAAGGAAGAATAGAGTGAAAAATAGGATCCATCACATCGTGTTCGGGGGATATACAGTAGAGCTCTTACAGTATGTTAGGGACTTAAATCAACTCAAAATCTTATTTTTATAAGAATCTGTGCAGCGCAAGCTGTAATATAAATCAACAACGGGAAGAGGGGAGTTTTGTATGTATTTGAAGGTATAAAATAGTATTGCTTAAGTGAAGCATTAAAAATAAGTATTACTTAAATTATCTTCACTAATAAGATACGTCTGTCATTTTTTCATTTAGCATTGGCTCTGAGGAGACTGCATTGTTCTGTCAGGATTAAAATATGAAAAACCCATCCACATTTGAGCATGTGCTTAAACAAGCAAGACTAAGTATTAAATCTGAGTCCTCTGTTCTTTGAGAAGCGTTTTTACAAGTGGAAAGTTGTTCAGCTTAGATAGTTCATCCATTTTCCAGAGCCTTTTAAACCTAGATAATATATTGAATGTCAAAACCCTATAAAATCTCTTTAACTATTGATATCTATTTGTAGATAGCAACATAAATTCTGCCATAAATTCGAATAAGCAAATGACTTTATCTAAACAAAGATTTGGTGCACAGCTATACTGTTACTATGACAGTGTTGACTTCTTAAATCTAATACCATAGAGGCAAGATTTTTTCTTTTTTTACGTGATCAAGGCTTCAAAATTATTGCCATTGGAAATCAATATTGGGCATTTGCTAACAAAAATATTGTGGAATGCATCCTTTACACAAACAGCTGCAAATATATTATTGAATGTACAGACAGATATTGTGCTTATCTCCAGAGCTGGGCTTCAGTGCAGGAATCCACATATTTGTAGACTTGGTATATTATATCAACATATATTAAAGCAATTTATTTCCTCTATCAGCTGAGGAATCTTTATTTTCTAGCACTGGATGATTCGCTTGTGGCCATTTCACGCTTCCTTTTTGCGGACTGTTGAGCTTACTTGGCAAAAGCAGTGGCAGAAAACTGGTTTTGAAGTTGTCAATGTATATGAGCAAAATTTCAAGTTACCCATGAAATATTTATGCCACTACTGTTTGCACATTCTCTTAAGTTAACAACGTGCTCACAGTAGCGTTTCTGAATAGTTGTGTTTAATTTATACCATGAATAAAATCAGTAACATGTTAATTATTACCTTTTTTTTTTTTTTCAGAATGCACTAAATAATGGCTGGGTTTGGATAGTCCGTGCATAGGAAAGAATATACAATCCGTGACCAAATTCTTAACCAAGCCTTTACACATCCTACACCCTTGAAAGTCATAGATTAGACATCCTTCATGTTTCACAATCCTGTCCACCCTCTTTTTACCAGGAAAGCGAGCCCTTTGGTTTTAAAAATCGCTTAATGTGGCAAAAGTGTATAATAAAACCAAAGAGTGAAGGAGGCTGGCAGGAAGCTCTTGATCCTTTTACAGAAACTGCCTGTTTGGCTGGGCAGCAGCGTTGCTGGAGAGCTTTAAACATTCTTACACGCGAAGGCTCTTTGGCTTCGGTTTGGAGCAGACCAAAACCCTTTTCGTTTCTGGTAGCTGCGGCTGTGTCGCAGCATTCGTAACCGTTGCACCTAGGTCAGATGCTGCATGGACCTGAAGATTGTGCTTAAAAAATCAGGATCTCTGATCCTATTACCTTTGGGACGCTGCACCTCTTCAACCTGTAAAGCAAACGAGGCTGGAGCATCTTCATTACTTAGAAATAAATCTTTATACTTTTTCTTTCTTATTCTTATTTTTTTTTCCTTTTTTACCCTACTCTGCCCATTTGCACCCACCTCCACACGCTTTTTTTTTTTTTGCTTTTTTTTACTTTTTTTTTTATCCAGGCAACAAACAGGAAAACCACAAGCCTTCATCAGCAAGCTGCGCTTTCCTCTCGAAAGCCAAGACGCTGAAGCTCAGCATACAAATCACATGCTTGTGCCTTCCCTACTCACACACCACCCCGTAGCTCACTTCTGAAAATTATTAAGCCCAATAGGTTAAAAATAAATGGGCCACGTTGTTGGAGGGGGGTGCTGCCTCAGGATGCAATGCACTTTGGGGTGGCCAGGAGGAGAAAGAGTCCAACCGTGATTTAAAGAAAAAGGAATATTTGGAGAATATAATTATTTAGGGAATAGCATGCAACAGTTACCTCGCACACAGTTGTGCAGATGCCTCCGAGGAGTTTGTTACAAAACAGATTGTATTACAGATTGGCAGCGTGGACCGTTCACCATCACCCACATAGCTGGGAATACGTTTCCATCGGTCCCTGATCTTTTTGGCCAGAGCCATTTCTATTTCCTACAGGTACTTATAGGGCTGGCTTACTGTCACACCTGGAAATGATTTTCGGTGCGTTTATTCCACGTGCTGTTGTTGATGGGGTATGGAGGGAAGATGCAGTGAGGATAAGGCAACACAGCAAGCCACTGCCTTGCCCAAAAATAAAGAAAGAGCCTGGCTGTTCTGTCCTCTGCTTCAACTCCTATTGTAAATTATTCTTGTGTTCCTTCTTTTGGCCAGAATTCTTTCCCGTACAGTTCGAGAAGAAGCGATCGTAGCCTAACATATGTAGAAAAAGAATTAAGATGGAAATCCCATTCAAAGCCTCAGGGCTCGAGCATGGCATGCCTGCCAGAACCCGGCACTTGGGATGCAGAAGCAGCTCAAGAGTCTGCTTGGTGACAGCGGAGTGTGTCTGTGCCATTGAGCCCCTTTGCCCGTCTCAAGGGGACACTGGTGCCCGACGCTGCCTGTGCCTGCTGCACGTATGGCGTTTCCACCCGCTCTCCATCTGATTACTTTCTGGTGAGGGAACTGAGATTCTTCCCAGGGAACAAACGTGCCTGGGACAGGTGCCACGTCGCTCCTCGGTGTCCCGCATCCTGCGGTGCCCTGTGCTGCCAGCCACCGCGGAGCGCGGCGGTGGGCTGTACCGATGCCACAGGTTTTCTTGCCGAGCTCGAGAGCTGCACGCTCCGCTGTCCTGAGCGTAGCCCAACGCTGACTACAAGCAAGGGCAGGCAAAGCCATTTTTTCAATTTGTTCTTGATTTTTTCCATATTCTGTTTATGGCGCATTACCTTCCTTCTCCTGCATTTAGGGAATATGACTGCGCCTGGCTCCTGCTATACAAGGGCTGGGTAATGGAGAAGTTTCATCACCTCTCCCCAAACTGCACAGCCATGCAGGACCCATGCTCAATCTTCTGTCAACACGAAATACATACTGTTATGATTATAACATGAAGGCAAGGATCCTGTTTTATCTCAAAGAGTGGAAAGGTTTACAAAGGGTTAAAATAATCTAACCTCACTTTTTTTCCCCTTTTCTTTTTTTTTTTTTTTTTTTTGTTCATGATGGCAAATGTTATTTATATTAAATGGAAAACCAGCACAGTGTTGCCAGATCGAGCTCACTTCTCTTTGCCAGCTAAAACACAAAACAGAGTTACTGGGTCTTTGGTACCTGCAAAACAATCCGAACGCAGTATTCTGTCATCCTTTGAAATGGCAAATGGAAGTCATTTAAACCAGATGAGTGACTGAACGGGGAATTACTGCACCTACAGCACAGGATATACAGTACTATGCACCTATTTCAGGAGGACTAGAGTGGGTGGCCGGAAGAAAGGAGCTTTTTTTCCTCATTTAACCTGTAATTTGACAACATCTGCAAAGAATTATCCCCAGTACTGGCATTGTAATTGTTGTATCTAACATCAATCACTGGGTAGGGGAGGTTGCTTTAAATAGATGCTAGCCGTGTTACAGTTTCAAAACATGAAAGCAAAAAAAAAAAAGAGAGGAATGAAATATGTAAATTGGTACTGAAATTAATTACTGGAAACTTTGACACTAATTTATTGTTTAAATAAGACATGTAACTGCCCAGTGTGGGTGACTGTTTCGGTTTGACCCCGTCTGCTTTGGCAAGTGTTAGAAAACAGAGGCCACTTTATTCCAATTTATAAAAATTGTAACCTCTTTTTTCAAGTCTCTATTAATGTACAGAAGAAGAAAGGGATTAGACTGACTAATATTTCACGCTGGAAGGACAGCAAGTAGGAAAGGTTCCATAAAGCATGCGTCTTTAAAACAAAGTCCTTCCTCCCCGGCTCGTTCAGTGGGATTTCTGTCTTTGACTTCATCAGAAATATGATTACAAGGAACAAACTATGCACGTTTTTGGAAAGCAAAAGTTGCAATTCCAAGCGTGCTCCAGATTTCCTATAGCAGCTCAGCAACTACAGGAGTAAATTCACATTCACAAGTTATCAAATTTCCAGTGTGTATCCAGTTTTGTACTGGGTTTTGATTCATGTTTGTGGCTAGAAGTGAATCAGATCCAGTATTTGTTTCTCAGAAATGTCATGGAAAAGGAAATCGTTGGGTGCACTGGTATTCACAGCCAAATACAACGCACAGAACCACGATCCAGTCTGAGAGCCAGATGAATGATTACGATGGTCATGGGAGTTGTACTTAACCTGGGAAAATGTTTTAGAGACAGAGAGAAGAAAAGCCTTGCATTGTGTCTCTAATAACTGCCATGCTATATATACATATATATGTATACATACGTGTTTGGCCTGAAATATTACACCATATTTTTAGAAGTTAACCAGTAAATTGTGTTCTTTTTCCTTTCTTTATTTTCCCTCCTTCCTTGTCTCCCTCTCTCTTTTTTATTTTTTTTCTTCTCTGTTTCCCTTACTGGGCCATTCATTACAGAGCAGGCACTGTAGGATAGAGTTTCCTGGATTCTCTTCATCAAACTGGCTGCTCATTTTACTCACCTGAAACCTTGCCTGTAGGCAGACTTCCAAGCTGTGTCTCACATTTATTTATCTCAGGGTAGGGAACCTTTTGGTCAGAAGCTGTTGCTCGTAAGGAACCCATCATCTTCAACAGGATATTCCCATAAAACTGTTTACATTCATATACAGAGTAAGGGTCATAACAATGATTCTTCCTGTAACATCCCATCACCTGTAGTTTAATATATTTCACTTCTTTAAAGATAAAATGGTAATTCTATGTATAGTTGCCATTATCTATACATTCAACAATTTTGGATATTGGTTAATGGGGGTATATTATTGCATAACAAATACGTTATTGCTTTGAAGTCAATCCTCACAGATTTCATTCTTTTCGCCTACAAACTCTATAGAACCTCCTTGAATGATCCAATTGAGGAAGCTGGAAGGGCACAGGTCTGTCACAGCAATAATCACGTTGCATAGGTGGTCTTTTGAATGTGTTTTACTTCAATTGTGTCATAAAAGGTTGCCATTTATGTTAAGAACAAACATAAAATGCTACCCTGTGTGCCAGGTAATGTTTACCTTGCTTTTCATATGGGGCTTAGGATTTTGCTGTTCAACTTTTATGAAATGTCTAGGTTCCACTTAAAAATAAGCCTTAGAATTCTACATCCTCTTAAACCTATTCCAACCCAAAAGGTGGTTCACTGTTTGGGGGCAGCTGACTTATGCCAAGGGACTCAGAGCTGATGGGCATGTGAAGGCCATGTAGTGTCTTGCAGTTGGCATCCTCCTTGGCTGTGGCGTTTGCCCAGGAATGAGTCCCTGAAAGCACCATAGCAATGACAAAACCCTGTGTCTGTTTTGGGAGTCCGTTGGTTGTTTATTATGCAAAGGTTGAGAAACTGCTTTGGGAAGAGCTGACCAAAAGGCAGACCTGGTCCTAGCATTCAGCCGAGAGAAGCGCAGGAGAATTCAGAGGCCTTGCATGAATGTTGCCTGGGAGCCCTTGCTCTCTTGAACAGAATTTATCTGAAAAGTTTAAATTAACCTTTTATTTTGTCTTGCTGTACCTGCTAGAGGAGAACGCTACCCTGGCTGATTGTGGGCTGTTTGCTGTAGCTCCAGGTTTTGACATAATAAACTAGTTTTCTAGTTTAAGTTAAGCAAACGTCTTTAATTGCTTAATAACTTTTCTTTTCATTTGATTTGTTTCCTGAGGTGAAATTCGACAAGCCTATATGTGTATAAATGTCATGCGTACATGGGGGAAACGGTTGCAAAATGCTGTTCAGTAGGAGGTTTGTTATGTGTTTTGAAGTTTTGTAGTAGTTCATGAGCAAAGTTTGACTGGGTTGACATGTACCGTGACCAACGTCAGTATTTATGTCATGTGTTTGCAGAGAAGAGATCAGCCCAGCTGTGTCTCTGGTAGCACGAGATGTGCTTTCACCATGTGGGCTAAGAGGACTTTGGAGAAGGGAGGGCAGCCTTAGGTGCTGTTGGCTGTTTGAAGCCTCTTGGGAGCAGGTTGGGAGTGATATTCGGGTGGGAGCGTGCTAGAAGGGTGAAGGCAATGGCCGGGACGTAGTTTGTCACAGCTAATCTTCAGTATCAGTGCAAACCACGGGTACTCAGAGACCTGTGGGCATCCAGATGTGCGCAATGGCACAGAAGGTGTTCAAGAGGGCTTATTTATGCCCAAAGTTTTTGCCCTGATGTTCTTGGAACATCTGGAAACTTCACCACCTTCTGGCATCTTTATGCACCGGCGAGTGCTGGCCATGAATGGACGAGCAGTTTTGGGCAGAGACCCCAGGACAGGACAAGGTTCACCCTGAGCTTCTGACCAGGCAGCACTACTGTCCTTGTCACCGCACGGTCACTCTGTCCTCAGGGCAGTTCCCTTCCCTGGGAGCACCAGTGCCTGCACACGTGCCTTTCTCGTATGGCCCCAAACTTTCGAAGAACACAGTTCCATGTATAGCCTGACCATAGTGCCAATAACTCATTTATTTTCTATACTATCATCATAACTCATAAAAATTATCTCCCTCCTGAGGGAACATTTTATCATCTGATAAGGGGCAATAGTAAGCCAAAAATGTAAGGCCTTAACTAAATGATAAATACAGAATGACATAAGCTATAAAACATAAAAGAGTGAGCGTGTGTGATACATGCCAAGGATGGCTGAGGATCAATTTAAACTCAACGTTTTCTGTTAACATGAGAATTTTTGTAAACTGGAGAAAATGAGAGGGAAGAAAAGAACGATTTATGGAGTAATGTGTGGGAGGCATGTGGTGTTAAAACAGCTAAGGCTGGGGCATGTTTGTTCTACTGTCTCAGGAGAAGTTTGTCCCATCCTTACTCTCTTTCTGGCAAGCTTGACGATGCCTTTTGTTGGACACATTAGAAAGCTGAGGTTTGATGTATCTGCATTTCCTTTTTTGGATGAACTTGGAAACGGAAAGCATTATTCAGTGAACTAAGCATCCACCTGACACAGCCTCACGGATTAAATCTGTCTACTCACATCCCTTTCTGGTGCTCGCGTCAATGCTTTGCTGAAGTTATTTTCCATCTCCCTTTCCCGTGGGGTGCTCACCTTCTCGGGCTGGTCCGTCGGCACCGGCGTTACTAACGACGTTGAGCAATATCTGTCTGACTCCTGGAGGAGCCTCATCTCCTGGCAGTGGTGCCTCTGAGGATGGAGGTGCCGCACATGGCAGGGGAGGTAGGACCTGGCTATTTATCGCTCGGGATTTTCCAGCGAATTCATCATCATGCTTCAGGCTTGCAGTCCTCTCCCACCCCCAAATAAAATCCGTTTTCTGATCCATGACCTCATTCCGCATATAATATTTCAGCCCAGCTGCATGATTGGGTCCCGCGTTTGCAAAACTGTAATTTCCCTGCCAGCTCAGCGCCTTGCTCAATTTTTTTTTTTGCCTTTTTTTTTTTTTTTTGGGCTCATCACTACTTTGGCTACCTACATGGACACGGTGAGGCATATCATGAAGGCACAGACTTCGAGCCAGGAGAAGCAATCATACGACCTCTGCGAGGCCAATTCTCCAAAGCTTCCCAGCGGGGAGATCACTAATCATTGCAGGTCTATTTATGAGTTCGGAGAGCTTTCCAACTTCTAAAAACTTGCTGAGTTTATTTCAGGTACGTGTATTTTCAGGCCCCTGAACGTTTCATTTTAATGTAGCTGCATCAGAGAAGGAGGTGAAAATACTGCCGTGTAAACAGAGCACAGTACACATCTCCCCTTTTAAGCGAGTGCATGGGCACACGAAGAGCCAGCAATTCTTAGATATATAGCCCACCTAGGTAAAGCACTTTCAAATGTACTTCATTTATTTATTCTAGGCCGTTTCTTTGGCCCAAAATCATCAAAAATTACTGTCTCCAGTTTCATTCTGCCCTTTTGAAATTGTCCAGATTTTGTGCTAAGAGTCTAAAGCCACAGCAAAGAAGCAGGCCAAGAGGGAAAGCTTTTGAAGAGTTCCCACAGCTGTGAAAACACGGGCCTCAGGCTGTGTGTAGAGTTACTTCAAACAGCTGCTTCAGGTGACTAAACACCTTGAGTCTCATTCATCAAGTGTTGTTTATACTGGCTGACAGACCAGACTTGGAGAATTAACTCTGAGAAAAAAAGATGTACTACATACCAAGTATGGGAAAGGAACTGAGTTCCCTAAATAAGAAAGAAAGGGAAAAAAGGTTAAAAAAAAAAAAAAAAGGAGGGAGGGAAGAGTCTCTTTAAAATAAAGCAGATGAGGGCTAATTTTATTACACGTTAATAGGCCTTTTGATGCCTTTTGCATGTTTAAAATCAGAGGCGATACAATATCGATGGTTTTGCTGCTTCGTAATTGTGCAAATAAAAGCAATTTGAATGATCTCTGTACTTTGACAAAAAGCTCGACTAACCTGGTATAAAATCTCCCCGTTAATTAGTAGCCTTGAAGAACCAATTAAAACAAGATCCTTTTTCTCAACCGTCCTCAACGAAGAACATCAGGAAAAAAAAACGCCCAGTGCCGCCGCCTCCCTGCTCCCTTTCAGCGTCAGATTGTGCAGATTCCACCCGTAGTTTCGGTACAGGACTTATCACTCAGCTTGAGATAATATTCTTTCATCTCATATCCATATGAGAAGGTGACATGATAAGATATTTGCAGTCGTGTAACTGCTTTGCACGGATCAAAAGAGGAATGAAAGAAAATGACAAAAGTCAGTGTCAAGTGAAGTGCTACTAGTTAAGTAAGCTTTAAATATTGAAGGGGATTTTTAATATTTCCTTTTAATCTCGAAATCTGTCACTTAGTGATATTTTTTTTTTTTTTATAACATTGGAGTTGTTACTAACAACATTTTCCATGGATTCATTCAGTCCAAATGCGAAAACCCACCCCATCTCAGTCATGGCAAATGTTGTCATTTCTACTGGCAATTTCTCATCCGCAACCCGGGCAGATTTCAAAGAAAAGGACATGTTTTTCAGGCACTCGGATCCTGTTGGGATCCTGATGTTTGAACACTGGCACTAGAACATAGGCCAACAGTGAGATTTTACTGTTTTTCTTGTTGTTTTTTTCTTAACAAGCAGTCAGACTGCGAGGGTGAATATTCCTTAAGCGACAAAAATAGTGTTCAAAGGAAGAATTTAGAAGTAGAATATTATTTTAAAAGAAGATTGTTTCAGAGGCTGTTTCCCTGACAAACTTGGTAAATAGTTTGGCAGATACTTAAGCTGTTGGATTTGCATATGCATATATAGGGCTGTAGAAAAATACCAGGTGGTTTACTCCTTAGCACTTCTGAGTAACAGAAAGTCGATGGCAGTAGATTTGCATCTTACTTGCAGGAAAAAAACCACTTTATCTGGAAAACAGAATTGCAGAAAAATAGAGGAGTAGCAGGCTTAAAATTGTATGTGAGGAACATCGATGAACCAGATTCCCTCTTTGCTTAGGTTGAGGTAGGTTCTTTGCAGAGAAGGATCTCCCCATTGCTTTTTACCTAGGCTGAAAGAGGCAAACCTAACTGGATTTAAAACCCCCTAAGTAATCCAGTGTATATCCAAAATAAGAAGATCAAATGACTGGAATGAGATCTTATTCTTTTCGCTCTTGAAACAGTGATATCACTGGAAAGGATTAAAAATTAAGTTATGTCTCCGGCTAACATGGTTTGGGACATTTTCCTATGTCATTTATAGCAGCATAATATTGGCCTTGTAGCTGATATCTGTGTTAGGCAAAAAATTTAGGTGTGCTTCACCTGGGAATTGAAAAAGCAAGGAAAGTGCAAGGTGGTTTCGATAGCAGGGGTGCTATGAGATGCTACAGCGGTGACTTGGCAGGGATACGGCTTGGACAAAGTTGTCTGTTTAAAAACAACCCACTGGAGATGGGTCAAGTTGGTTGGAGACCCCGATAACGAAGGAGTTAAGCCCCATCCCCTTCCAAGCCAAGAAGGGTTCGGTGCCTCAGTTGCCGTGGTGGCAACACCAAGCAGCGGGGGCTTCCCACGCCTGCCCCGATCCGCGCTCCGTGTCTGCACCTCGCACCAGGGGCCCCGCACTGGCGGAGGGCATTTAGGCACAACTGCAGCTTTAATCACAGAGATTAATGTATAGCCGTGGTCGTACACCAAATATATCAGATGAATATTGGTTCTTTTTTGCAAGGCTCCGGGGGGAAATAAAATAGATTTGTAACGTTTAGTTTCAATAAATTATTTTTTTAAGTCCAAACAAAATATTTTTTTCTGTTTTACTCATAATTTTGGAACGCACGGCTACTTTTAACTTGGAAGGGGTGACTTTTGGTGAGCCTTGGCAGCTCAGCTCACATTAAAACGCGACGGTCTTATGAGTTTGAACCAAAGCAGGCTGTGGGCTCGCTGGGGGCACGGGGACATTGTGCGTGTGGCTCCGCCGCGACCTCCTCGCCGCTTCTCCAGTGCGTTGGCGACTCTTGCGTAAAATACTCCGGCGCGTGCTGGAGGACCTGCGATCCCAAGCCTTGGGAAAGAGGGCAGGCAGGCGACGCGGTGCCCAGGTGCCACTGTTTTATTAGGTGAGTGCCTCTCTCCCTCCTTCCCATCAACGCCGCGTCTCCCTGCCAGGCTTCGAGTGCCGCCACCCCGTCTCTTCATCCGGATGGGGCTGCCAGGAGCCACTTACGTTTCTGTCCCTTGCTGGGAGTTGAATGCTCTCCAGATCCCTTGATTTCTCCCCCTTCCTCCTCCTTCCAGTCTGATTTATTTATTTATTTATTTATTTATTTTCCTCCCACTTTGATAATGCAAAGTTTGGTTCCTAATTAAAACCGGAATTTCCCTGAGAAAAAGCAAGAGTGCCTTCCAGGCTCGCAAATATTCTGTTTGCTCCGTTTTACTGTTGCTGCTAATTGCAGTTGTGCCTTTTCTATGATTCTGAGCTGCGACATTTGCCTAAAAAAGAATAATCTGCCCACTGGAGTGAAATTAAAAGAACCCGATAATAATAAGAATCACCATTATTAGCAACTGTGTAAATACGGTATTTCGTACAGTGTGGCTCCACGTTTTGCAAAGGAGCTGAGAAATAATCAGGTATCTCCTCTTTGAACAGCTCAGAGGACAATTAAAAGCTAACCATAATCTGAAAGATAGTAAATAATCACCCCGGAGGTGTAAATGAACATTTATTAACATCACAAGAGTCCTGACATCAGTTTAATAGCAGTTCAGATCAACTTCAGTGAGATGTTTGCCATGTTTCATTAGGCTGAGCTTGGTCCACTGGTTAAACAAAGAAAACACAGTAATAAATTATCTGGAATATACCTGGGCTCACGAGAGGCCACGTTAAGCGTTCACAGCTTGGTATTTTTTTCACGTAATTTCTAATTTATTTTGTACTTTAAAAGTTTGTTTTGGCTGGGATTGAAATTTAATTTGTTCTTCAAGGAAACATAACAATGGAAACACAAAGAGGAAGCTTTTGTTCTCTCCCTAGGAGTTCTGAAAGGTAATAATTATGAAATGATAAGATTCTAAATGAAAATGTCACTTGCAAAGGTTGAGGTTGAAAACTGCATAGACCTATGTAAAGCGAGAAAAGTCACATTTGATTCATGAACATAAATACAACCAGAATGATTTAATTTTAAATCATCTGATGATTTATTGTATAAATATTTTATAATTTTGAAAGGAAATTCTTCAAAGCACGGATGTCTGTGAGAACACAATGCAGCTTTGGAAAAACAGTGCTCTTGTATTATTAATAATAATAGTAACAGTAGAAAGATTAATAAAATATCATAAACATGGACTAGAATAATAGTTATTTGTATAAATTCTAACAACTGCTATTCAACAACACCCTAAATCAGATGTAGGAGTAAAGTTTAAATTGTCTCTGCTCCGTATTGTTACAGTGATCAGCATATCAATGGGCCTGTTTCTCTGGCTTTTTTCCCCCCTACTTAGTGAGAGTATTGTGCCTCAAGGTTTAAAACAAATATATTCCTTCGAATTTAGCATTATACACTGTATTTCCCGATTTATCAGGAGAAATTTAACCCCTTTGCTACCTACCTGTCTTTTCTCCTGGTTTTATTCATGAGCGTAGATGTTTCCGTAAAGGGTGATTCATCGACACTTGGAAAATCTGTGTTTGCATGCACATTACCTGTCTCCTTCTGTACATCTTAATCAGGCAAACTCTCATTGTCTGCTTGAGCAATATATTTTGATGGATTTCATAGATTTCTAGGTTGGAAAAGGCCTTAGAGATCATCGAGTCCAACCGTCCCTAATCCCCATTAAACCATATCGCTAAGTAGATCATCCACCCTATTCTTAAACACATCCAGGGATGGGGACTCAACCACCTCCCTGGGCAGCCTATTCCAGTAAATAGTTTGGAGTTTTGCCCATGAATAATATATGTTGGGTTTTCCCTCTAAACACAAGAGTACATTTTGCAATGAAAACGTTGGTTCGGCATGGGAGTTAGTATGAGGGAGTTACTACTGACCTGACACTGCTCATGCTGAGTATCTCCCACTGCCTTGCAGTGACATAGAGCACCCGAGCTCCCACACAGGTATTAAGTATTTTCACATGGGAAACTTTCAAAAGAAGGGATGTGAAGTCAGATGTAAAGGAGGAAAGGACGTGGTGGTCTGCATTTCCTTGCTGACAAAAATATCTCTGCACTGATTGTTATCTACAACTCATTTCAATTTTTCCTTTGAAAGAGATCAGACAATATTATCAGCTCCTTCTCAGTTGTTTTATTTCCTCTGAAGTCTGGGTCTAGCTGGTGACCCAGCTTTTCTTCCAATGTTGCAGCCTTTTTTTTGGCTGACATGCATTTCTTTTGTCATTCGATGTCATGCTATCGGTGAGGCCACAGAAACCATCCTTCTTCCTGAACTGTTTCTGAGCTAAGATTGAGATTTGACTTGAATTAAAAGTTACTCTTTCAGTACCCAAAGTTAGATGTCCCAGGATGCTAATTTTGAGTGGACAAGGAAGGTTTCAGTTTCTATTCCTGGACTGGTTGGACAAGCCTGTCTAGAATAACCCATCTAGAGGTAGGTTGCCAGTGGGAACTTCATTAGTTCTAAACCTGTTTCTCGTGTATGTGGACACGTTTAAAAATTAAGTGTTGTCAAAGGATTGTGAGTACAAGAGCAAAACTGTGGTGCAATTAAAGTAAAGACTAATACTTGTTTGTGAGGTTCATAAACTGCTTTTTCCAACTCTGTCTGGACAAACGGTCTCTTGGCTATGGCTATGGCCAGGAGACCAAAGGATAGATACCTCCTAACTGGTCATGAGACAGGAGGTGGTGAACTGTCCTTCCTTCTGAGAGAAGCGTTCTGAATATTCACAATCACTCTCTTTACAGAAACTCTCATGTCTGTACGTATGGGGAAGTTTCTTTAATGGAAACCAAAAGTGGTTTGTGTGTCAGCTTTTATTCTATTTTTTTTATTCTATTCTTTTTTCTTATACTGAAGCATAGCCAAGTTTCACAAAAACAATGAAGCAACCAATGTATATTAGTTACAAGAGGGAATTTTATCTAAACTGTCTATATGTCTGCATTGTGGGATACTGGATATTGATTAGATTCTAATTTCAACCGTGACATATGATATAATTCTTACTGAAATGAACAAAACCACCTATGATTACCTGAACTAGATCTGACCAGTGTTTTCAGGCAATTTTGCCAAAACAAAGCAAAAGGCAGCACAGGTATTCATTTGAATAATCAAATAAAAAAAAAAAAATTCACTTTTTCTGTTCACTTTAAAAAATATTATTTAAAAAAAGAAATATCGATAAAAAAAGAATATTGTTAAAAAAGGAATTTGCTGGAAGGTGTTATCATAGAAACTGTATTAAGAGTATACACTCATTAAAAATATAGTTTTTGTAGAAGTTGTATTGAATACCAACTTTTTAAAGGTTTTACAATCTTCACTTATGAGCTTACAAGATACTGAAATATTCTGTGCTATCACTGTGTGCAGCAGTAGTCTAGAAAATCTAGTAGATTTGTAATGAACTGACCACAAGTAACTGCTGGTATAAAGTAGAAATTGGGGAGGAAGGGAAGTTAATATTCGCGTTTTATTTTACCTTCTCTTTCATCTTTTTAGAAACATTTTTAGTCACAGCTGTAATGGGCTATCTCTCTCTATCTTCGCATCCATAAAATGGGCGATCTCTTGTTGAACGCAGACCAAAATGTAGTCAATGTTTAAACCTCTTTTTCCCCTGCAGCAGACGTATAAACTAACAAGACTTGTTGGTTAAAATGGTGGACTTTACACTGTGGGGTATTGCTGTAGTTCCCAGTTTGAACTAAAAAAAAAAAACCACCCACAAAAGAGAAGCTACCTAGCTTGTACTTTAGATCGTTATGTACATTGGTTAGTTGCAGATTAATGGTCATTCAATTAATTAAAGCAAACTATTGTGGAACATTTAGACATCCATTGGTGCAGAGTTGTTTCCTTTTAAAACGAAGGCTAAAGGTAGGGAACACAAATCCATATTTCTTTTGCAATTTGAGCAGTGGAACCTAAAAAATACCCACAAGACTTTTCAATGGGCCAGGTTGTCAGCCTCCCATGAAAATAACCATCCTGATCATATGAACCCAGAAGAAAGACCTTAGAATGGACAGAAATTCTTACCTGAATTTTTCATGTATTTAGTAGAAAAGGAGAAAGATCTAGGAGCTTGCTGTACGTTGGTAGAAGAATTTCTTATTGACATCACTGGATTTTACAGCAGATGATAGAAGCGGAAGTTTTACGTAGGAAATATTGCTATGAGGAAAAGAATGACCTCACATTCAGACATAGTCCTGTTAACTCCTAAGTCTTTGGCACCTTCAAATGCTTCAATAACCTTATTTTTACATATGAAGAGTAAATAAATATTAGGAAAAAAAATCTTTACAAGAAAAGATGCTAGAACAAACACATAGGTATTGCATTTTTATGTTGGTCTTTAAACAAGCCCAAGGCATTCTCCCACACTTTTTTCAACATTATCTCCACCTGTAATAATAAAACATGTCTTCTGATTACTGCAGTTGCTATTATCTCATGTCTGTATCTAATTTATTTGCTATGCAGCCTTACTCTTCCTGTGTTAAAGGGTTATTTCTTTTTTGTTAATGCAATCCCAGGTTGTGATTTAGTAGGTGGGCATGCCTCTAGCCCCCCCCAAAATTTTCTTTTCTTGCTGGAAAAAGTTTTAAGTTGTAAAACATTTCAGAATGGAAATGTTTTTCAGACTAGGAAATGAGACTACGTCTAAATGATGCATTTTTAAATTCATATAAAGGGTGAGACAAAATTACCCCTTTAGAAATATACAGTTGCAAAAGCCCAAAGTGTACAGTAAGTTTTAATGCCCTTCAAAACATAATACCCCCGCAATGATTTCTAGAAGATTAATGCCTTTAGAATGCAAAGTTACCCATAATTTTAATTTATATGTTCTCAAAATTATTGAGAGTACTTACGCTGCAACAGTTAATCTCTTACACAGATTTAAAAATTTGGAATATTAGAATGCACGTGTAAGGCTATTGATTAAATTAGGAGAAATTTTCCACAACACATTTGCAAGGTGTGAAAAATGGATAAATCATTTTTTTGTCCTGGTGTTATATGATTTTCTTGCATGTGTGCATTTGTTATATAGAGTTAAAACTACGGACTCTCATAACTAGCAGGAGATCATAGGCTTCAATACGTTCCTTTGGTAAAAAGCTCGCTGCAGGTCGTGTTTTAAGACCCTTCTGGTGTTACAGCCAGATGCAATATTCATCCCTTGAAATTCATGTCAATGGGAGCCTTTCCACTGTTCTCAATGGATATTGGAGCAGGCCCTTATTATTCTTCTAAGGCATAGTCTCCTTTGTTGTGATCCAAAACACACGCGATTATCAGGACAGAGGAGATAGTGTATGTGAGGGAGTGATTTATGCTTTGCTTGTTTCTGTTGTCTGCAGAACACGGGTTTGCTACAAGATGAACTCTGATTTCAGGAAATTACCCACATTGTCAGCAAATTTACTTGTCCTCCTTTAGCATTATGAACAGCCCGTTTTTCATGTTTTTAGAAATATTTTAATGCTGGACTTTTGATATATTATTACCACATGGTCATATCACAATAAACTTTCCACTGCACACATACAGACTTGAGGATTCTTAAAAAAATAGTATCAAAGGAGCAATACCCTTGGGTCCCTGCAGAGATCCAAAGGAAAAGCTCTCCTTAGAGCTGGCTCAGTTTTACTTTTCCCATAGATAATCACAGTACACAGGAGTCAGATGTTCCAGTCTCAAATCTACCCTGAAGAACGAGGAATTTTGAGGAGAGCAACGTACAGGACGGGTAGTCAGAGAAAGATTCAAAGGAAAAAATGCCAATCTGTATAAAAGTTGTAAAACAAAGATACCGTAAAAAGCTCAAAACTGTTGATGTGACTTCTTCTAAAAGCATCACATAGTGATATCAAGGGGAGTTTTGTATGTGGAAAGGCTATGTAAGTCTTGATTTGTTGCATGAAAACACACACCATAGAAACTGCATTTAGTGTCTTCTGTGTTTTGTGGGATTTTTTTATTACCTGAAGGGAAATTATGAACCTATCCTTGGGAAGACAGAAGGAATTTATCATCTCCCTTGTCAAGAGGAATAGGAATTTGCCTTTCTTATAAGTCTTGTTTAAGCAAACAGAAGTAGAGGAAGGGCTGAATAAGATTCTCCAAGAGTGGAAGGGTTAGTCCTGAGCCAAGTCTGATGGCCAGGTGTGTAATTTGGAAAACACAATATGGTTTTGGATGTGTTTTTTTCCTTCCAAAGTCCCTGTAAGTAACAGGATGGTGATTCTCTGAGCTGATTTGTAATTACTCTGAGAGCAGGGTTGTGTTAAGAGCTGAGATAGCTTTGTTTTCTGTTAGCAGCTACAGAAAAAGCTAGTGTGTCCATTTGAACTTAACTTTCTTTCCTTTCCTATCAAAGTATCGGATTGAGGATCTGAAAGCAAATAATTAAAAAAAAGACCATTATTTTTTATCAGGTTTGAAATTCCTCCCTTTGAGGCTGGTCAAGTACTGGAAAAGGGGCCTGGTGGGGATGTTAGGAGAAGTTATTCATGGAGAAGTTATTCATGGAGATGTTCCAAACCCAGTTGTAGAAGGCCCTGGGCAACCCTCTCTAATGCTGAGATTGGCCCTTCTTTGAGCAGGGATTGGACCACATGGCTCTAGATGTGCCTCCCAAGCTGAGTTATTCTGTGACTCCATGGCAAAATGAGCCATGCCAAACTCAGACATATGTAGCTGAAGTTTGTGTTGGTCTTCCATAGCATCTACTGGCCTCAAGCATGTATTTGGGAAGGAAAGTGAAACTAGGTATTTTCTATCTATTAAACACAAATATTACTCATCTTCCCTTTTAGATATGTGACAATAGGAGGCATGTTTAGCAGTTTTAAATTAACCTGATAGAAACACTTTGTATTAAAGCACTTTGCTTTCTTCTCTGGCTCTTTATAAACACTATAAAATATTGAAGCACAGCAGAGAACCACTGAGTCAAAAGAAATTAACGCAATATGTTGAAATAATGAAAATATCCCTGGAATCAAAGAAGGTCTCAGTATCTCCCATAGCCTGCAGTCTGGAAGTTTGCAAATGCCACTGAGCAGGTCGGCTGTGAAGCAATCCTGCTAAACAGCACTCAGTTGCAAAGGTATCCCTCACCTCTCCAGAGTCAGCATTCCCTACCCACAGCATCGGATCCTTTGGCTTTCGGAGCTCTGCTCTGTTTTTCTTCAAACTAATATCAAACTCCAAAATCACTGCCATGGATTCAGCATCCCAGCAGGCAAAAAGAATCTCTTTTCTAATTTTGTAAAAGATGGAGACTTAATCCACTGACTTTGTGATGAGGTTAAAGAAATAGCTCAGATATTTTGATGGAGGGAAGGATAATGGGACCTTTCTTTTTATATTCCTCTAATTCTTTCGCAAAGCACAAGCTTCCCCTTATGCATCTAAGATTGCTCCTGGAAACTAATGTCAAGGTTTCCACTTGCATGAAAAACCTGTACCTAGGAATCCTTTTTACCGCATTTTTGTTCCATGTAACTTCCCATGTCTTGAGTTTTTCCATTCGAGAGAAACCAAGGCATCATTTTGGCAATTATTATTTTCTCATAACTATAAAGCCTCATCCACCATCACTTACAGTCTCACATTTAGTGGGGATAAGCTCAAATGACCTCACTGCATTAATATTTTTAGACCTGATCTGCATATTTTACCTTGTTTCTTTGGTGATATGAAGCAAATTTACTTTATAATGATCAAACAGACTCACCTTTCCCTGTGTACCTTTGTTATGAGGTAGAATATTTGTTTTGAAACATGTAACAAAAACCAAAGCTGCATAGATTTCCAGGACAAATGACATCACTGCTATAGCTCTACAACCTGGCTTAAGGTCGCCATATAGTAAGTGAGCAGAAAAAAATATTTTGTTTGTAGCCACCCAACCAGAATTAACTGCTTCTAACTTACTCTTAACACACTTAGAAACAGACAGCTCACCAAAGTAAGATTTTTTTTTTTTTTTTTTTTGTGATGTTTTGGACATTTTTACTCCAGCTTGCAAACAGAAGCCTCTGATTTCTTTTGATTTCTTCGAGCTTCAAGTTCTGTTTCTTTGCTGGCAAAACCGAAGTAAAAAAAAAAAAAGAAAAACCCTAGATGTTCCTGGGCAGTTGGAAAGAACTGTGTTGAGTTTGATTATGAAACAGGGGAAGGTTCAAGAGATTAGAGCCTGGTTTTTTACTTGAATCATTTGAGCTCAAGAACTTCCAATAGGCTATAATTTGTACCTGGCATAAACAGGAGCATTATTACCCTCCCTCCTCCCCGGGAGCCAGCCCGTTGCTTTCTGCAAGCAAGGACGACTTAGGCAGCGGCTTTAGACCCTTTTCTTAATAATTCCCCCTTTGACTCTTTATTGCAGGCTTGGTAGTCTACCTCTATTTGCATTTAGCTGCGTTTGCCATCTACTTGCTACTTAAAAGATCTAAATCTTTCTGTGTGATGCCGGAGTTGTTGATCCTGCTGCACGGATTAGCCCTTTAAAAGTGTGTTCTTGGCGGCGCAGGTTCACGTATCGTATCCATTTCTCCAACGTCAGGAACACCACCCATTGACAGCAGGCCTCATCGACAAGTACAGTCAGAAAACGGCCAGGAATGTCAAATATTTATCCCTTTTAAAAAATTTAATATGTTCTCCTGGGGCCTGATTACAGAATTTTTTAATGCTTACAAATTTCTTCAGTGCAACAGTACTAGTTTGTTTCCAAGGAAACAAATGTACTTATACTGCACTGCACACATTCTTAATCATTAAATTCTATAATCTCCCTGGCTCGTTCTTTCTTTTTCTCTCTCTCCCCCCCCCCCCTCTTTCTTTGAATGGGTAACTTCTAAAAATTGTTGTGTTTTTTTTTTTTTTTTTTTTACTAGAGTCCCCAGAAACAATTTAACTGCAGGTAAATTTTCAAATATGTTCTCAACAAAGGATTGTTTCAAATTACTGAAAAAACCCACCCCTAATTGTCAAGAGCTTTTTTGAAATCGTCTTAATCAAGATAAATATGTATTCTTTATTCTTCTACTATTTAATATGCAAATTTATTTTTCTGAGGCAGATCTTTGCTGTGGTTTGATGTGAAATGTCTGGGTATGAGTGATATTTAAAAATCAAACTTAAGTGTATATTTTTTTAAAATTCGGACTCTGCAGATTATTTATGTTTATGTGACACTGTGTAGGAAAAGGTACATGAGCCTATATGGTACATTACAGATATACATATTTACATGTAAGATACCGAGTTTGAATTTTTCATTCAAAATATACTAAATATTAACTGAGAACTAATAGGAGCTCACTGGAGGGGCAACACATTTTTAAAGTGACATTTTAGCATTCAAACCATTCATATTCTTCAATGCGAATGTAATTTTTATCTAAATGATTTCAGGGGAAAATTGATTCATTTGACTATAGTGCTCCTAAGACCAGTGGGAAGCTCATCATCTTAATATTGAATCTGTAAATCCTTTCCACTAGGGATGATTAACAGCTTTGTCAAGTGTTTATTTTACTTTAAGAAGAATATGTAATTTCCTGGCATAACTCAGACAGATTTCAGTCTATTTCTTCTTTTGCATGTCACATTCATGCTGTAGGTTAGCATGATCTACCCTACCTCTATTAGACTCCTATTTTGAGCAGTAAAAGGATAGCCTAATAAGTTTTCATAGTTTAATGAGCATACATCAGTTTGCCCTGTGATTCATTTATACTTGATAAATAAAAAACCCTCGGCAGTCCTGATAAGAAGTAATAACGGGGAATTACTTCCAGATGGCACTTTTGCTATACCACACGTGTGGTCTGAGCTACCCCTGGGATATAAACCCCGTATTAGCGCAGCGATGTGCTGCTCACATGGCTGCTGTCTGGAAGGCGGTGGTGGAACCCCTCGCAGTGGCAGGACGAGGCCGGGCAAGAGGGATACGTGGAAGTATTTAGCTGTGCAGTGACATTTACGTGCTCGGCTTCGCGCGCGGGGTCCGGGGGCAGCCGTAAACAAAAGCTGATGGGAAAGACAATGTCCTACGTGCAGCCGAATTGTTGCACTTTAATGAAAGATGCTGTAGTTGGACTATCTGGTTGTCTACAGATTCTTAATCGTGTGCTGTCAGATGATAAAAGGTTATTGAGACATTCACGTACTCTCCAAAAAAAAAAAAAAAAATAAAATTATATATTCACACTCATATCCTGCGTCTAACAATTTAAGGCACCAAGCCATAACATCTTTGTGAGGCTTTCATTTATCACCTTTTTCTTCTTTAACATCTCATATAAAATACATATCTGTGTTTTGGCCACAACTTCAATGCTGAGGAAGATACTATATAACAAATGGAGCGAGGAAAAAAATTGCATCAAGGGATTCCTATAAAGGTTTACAAATCTGTATTATTCTCACTTGTACAAGAAAGGGAAAAATCTTGTCGTCGTGCTGCTGTTTGTCTGGCTAAATCTCAGCTTTTTTTTGGGGATGAGGTGGGAAGTGAACAGGAAAAGTTTAACTTTACAGTGGTCAGTAATGAGCTGCGTATGGTTTGAACCTTCTTGTGCACATTGGCAAAGTAGCAGACTTCAGGGAAAGAAAAAAGCCAACACCAAGTTTGCTAGAATCTATAGGTTTCTTTTCTAAGATGAGATTAATTACAACCAAAACCATCAGCGAATGCTCCGGCTTTAAGAGTGAACGTTGTGAGCATGATTGCCTTCAAAACAGGAGTGACACAAATCTATTCTGCTTCTGAAACGGTATCATCAAGTTTTGTTTGGTTTGGGTGTTTTTTGCAGAAGGCGCTCTGTGCTCTTTTCTCTCCAATTTCCTGCTCAAAGTCTAAAATAGAAATTGCAGATTAGAAAATCCTTTGAGAACGGGGTTCAGCAAGTGAAACTGTTTGAAGGTAAGTTTCATACTAGTTTGACTGAATTTAATGAGCCATTGTTAGGAACCAAGCAAGCAAGTATTCTAGTGAGGCAGGAGGTATACACAAGCTGTCTTTTTAAGAAACCATTGTAAATCTGATAACAAAGAGAGCCTGACTTTCTCCTTGAATTACCATGTTGACAAAAAGTATACTGCATGCGCTGATGGCAAATGAGATACATTCTGCTAGTAAAGAAAATTAGACCTTAAATTTAACTCTATAAAGCCTAACGGCTAGGGCAAAGGAAAAGCCAGAGTCATGCTGAAAAGCAAGCTGTTGCATCAGTGCAGAGCGAGGCACAGGCTGCGTATAACTCCTTGTTCTGAACCAGACGATTTTGTGCAACTTTGCTGTATGATTAACAAATGTATTTTAACAGAAACTAAAAAGCACAAAGAGGAAAAAAAAAAAAAAAAGGGAAAAAACCCAACCGACGTAGCAAGCTGTGTCTTTAACCAGTAGGGATTAAACAATTCACTTTGTTACCTGGGAGGCATCAAGGTAAAGGTCTCTGGTTCTGAGGGGCTGTCCTCACTCACTGCTTGCTAACCTTGGGCTGGCTGCTTACAACGTGTATCTTTTCTTTAGCCTGAAAAGGGTTTTTTAATATTTAAAATTATTAGTTTATAGTATCCATGTAATTTCTTCAGCCATAGGGCTTTAATTTCTTTGATGTGCATCTCTGTTCCAGCTGGTACTCCTACCACTCCTGCTGTCTCTTAGCCCTAAGTAAGGTTTCTCTCTTTGTTAAAGCTGGTGCCACTGATTTGTCTTCAGCTCTGAGAAGGGCTTTTATCCATTTTAAAAGTGATGCTGCTGAGACAGCTTTCCTTTGCCCTGAGAAGTAGATTTTTTATTCATATTTGGTGGTTGGTTAGGGTGTGGTTTTTTTCTCTCCTTTAAAAAGTATCTTTATGGAGACATGTATTTCTTTCGGGTGGTCTGTGGGGTTCCTTTACGCCGTGTTCATTCCCAGATAAAGCGTTTGGGGGAAAACAGCAAATTTCCCCTCTATCCAGGAGAGCTGCTCTTCCCACCTCACCGGGGGCCACACGTAATATTGCCCTAAAGAGGATCTTGGCTGCACTGGGTTGAAGACAAGAACTGAGAATTTTCTCATTCATGGTCTTTTGTCAGGGAAGATTAGCCTGGGCTTTTCCCCTTAAACTATTCAAACTATGTTTCCTCCATGTGTGTACTGGAGCAAATAATTTCCTCGTAAATCTAGCTCATAATTTGTTATTTAAGGAAAATGCATTGAGTTTTTACATTTTTAGTTTCCCGGACTCGCATTCCTAGACTGTTTCCCCCCTTTTAGTGGTTATCATCTCTTCTGTACTCAGTGTTTTACCATTTTTTTGGAAATGTATTTCAAATGAGAATGTTTTGAATTATCTTTATACAGATAGCTAAGGGCATCTTTGAAGTCATCTTCTGGTCTTCCTTGGTGACTTAGGTTGTTGGAGCACACCAGAAATATTTATTTTATGTAGTACCTTTAATGTAGACAAATCTTAAAGTATTTTATATTAATCCTAATAAAAAAAGAACATATATCGAATATCTGAAAACTAATAAAATGCAATAGAGTTAGATTAAAAAGATCTTACAGAAAGATTACAGATCACTCTTAAAAACAGAAAGACTCTGAAGTTGCTGGCCAGGAGACCTCAGAGACTGGTCACTAAAGAGAAGACTTTTTTTTCACAGGATCCTCTAATACTACAGCAATTAATAATCTATTGTAAAAAAAAAAAAAAAAAAAAAAATCTTTATTTACTGTTAAAAGTAGCAAGTCATTCCATCAAAGACAAAATTAACTTGTAACTTAGTATAACCGAAGGCCCTGCTGCCATCTACACGCTGAGAAAGAGTTTTGGCCTTTTAACAGTTTTCTTTTTTGGAGTCAGTCAGAATTATGAACGATCTGGAATATCTTATATTGCCTGCAGACTAGACAAAATGCTGTTATGCAGGCCAGCAAATAAAGCTTTACAGTAATCAAATGCTCTGCTGAATAAAATATGAGCGTGTTATTTTGCATAATAAATAGCAAGCCAAAATATAAATTGAACAGTAGTACTAATAAATAAATAAGACCATCTAAAGCTGGTTTTCAGAAACAGAAATTTCTAACTTCATCCATTATGTACGTACAAGTGTGTGCATGTGTGAGTATGTACAAGTGCGTTAGTGTGCAGAAAGGGAGAGGTGAAATGATGGCGATATATGATTTTTTTCTCTACCTTTTTGGTGTCACTCTCTCTTTCGATCATGTTATACTGGAGAAACAAGAACATTTGGCAGTTTTTTTAATTTATTTCCTGATATCTCGGTGTAAACAGAGCAGTTTTGGGTGCTTCTCCAGCCTCCCCACCCCTCAAGTAGGAGTTAAGTCTCTACTGTCTATCACGTGAGGAAGGTAAGAAACTTTTCTTTCCAGTAGTGGCAAGTGGGTTTTAATATGGAAAGAACAAGTAAAGAAACCCTTCTTTGCTTGCTTTGCAAAGCCAAAACCTTACAGTCCGTTTCTACCTTCCCAAAGCAAAACAGATCCTCTTTACATTAATCTAAAACCAGTTAAACGATTTCATTTATGGTCGCTGAGGGTCCGGCCCCTGTGTCTGCACGGAGGTGAAAGCAGAGCGCAGGATTGGGGGTGGTTGCCCAGAGCATCACCTGTGCTTCCCACCCTGGCATGTATCTGTGTGCTTTGGGGAAATTTTCTCCCCATCAAGGAAGACCAGAAAAGGGGAAATATTTTATTTTTCGTACGTGCAGATTTTCAATGAAATAAGAGACTTTCAAGGGAAAAGAAGCCTATTACCATAGCGAAGGCCTCTTTTGTATATTAACAAAGAAAGCAATGGGGACAAGGCATTTTCAACTAGTTCTGGCTTACATTTTTAAGTCTGCATCTCTTTTATCTCCTACCTAAATGCAGACTATATGAAGAAGTTTAAGCAGCCCAGTGTCAAACTGGACTTTAAATTCTGGCAAAAAGTCTATAGGACAGAAGGGATTTATGGTACCCTAGCCATAAATCATGACAGCATTTGAAAGGAACACAAATAAGGATTCTTTCTGGGGAGGGAAGTCATGTGTCACCTGTCACCACTGGCCACCACCAAAGCACTAACAAAAATCTGAAGATGTCGGCAAATTTTCAGTTACCTCATTTCCTCTTCTCTTTTTTTTTTTTTTTTGTTTCCATCACGGGAGAGCATCTGCTTATTTTTGGAACAATATCAGGAAACTGTTTTGCCTTTTCTTTTTGCTTTCAGTTGCTACTCTGGGGCTACAATGAAGTAGTATGACTGGAGCCTGGGGTACTAAGGTTTGTGGGGTAGCCCACAGCTTGTCTTCATGCCAGACTGAAGGTCTCAACAGGACAGTGTCCAAGTCTCCAGTGATGGAGGGAGCAGAGTAAGCAAGAAGAGAACTTGTCTCAGGGTTCCCGAGTTTCTTCTAAAAAATGATGCCTATTGATACCCACAAGACATGTAAACCTAAAATGGGAGGATTGGTTCTTATTCCTCTTTTTTCTTTCCCAGAAGCCAGGTAATGTCCAAAACCATTTACTGTTATTTCTTAATGAATCTAGGGTCAGGTCTTTTCTTAAACCTACAACTAATACTTTTAGTTATAGCTTTCAATTTTCCCCTTTGATGATCATAACCCCCACCTTCCCCTCTTCATCAGGACACTCATTCCTGCCACGTCTTCCTTTAGGAAAAAAGCCAAGCCACGTGAGATTTCTTACTTTTCCACCCATAATCTCCTCATGCAACAAGTTTAATCTTCAAAACTGTTCTCCCAATTTATCTCAACTAGCGCCCGTTCGCGATTCAGGGGAGTCGCCTTCGCCCATCCTGCTGTCAGTCTCTTGGGTATCTATAGATAATTTTCATCCAAATCCCTCAAGTGTCTGACTTTCTGCTTAGAATCCATGATTCACTGCCCTAAACACCTCGTTTCCGTACGTATATTCAGTTAAGCCACACTGGATGCAGAGTAGCCCAGTGACTGTTCTGCTGATTAATCCTTAATTTTTGGAGAAGTCATTTTAAGAACCTAAACTTTAGGCGTATACACCTCAAGTGATACGTAGGTGTTTAAAGCTTCCCTGAACATCTTCCTGAATCTGTTCCTTTATCTATAAATTAACATGAAAATTTGCCATAGTGACAAATACAGCAAAACTAATGAAAATTAATAACTTATGCTCATAACAACCATTTTATAAAGTTGAAGTTCCTTTTTCCATAAACTGTTACTCCTAAATGAGCACATTTATAAAATATATTACCTATTTGTAGGTAACTTGTTGACAGAAAACAAGGTCCATATTTGTCATGTAATTTATTCTCAATTAATAACTCAAGAGTGTCTTTGTGTCACTTTGACCTCTAGATATGCTGAAAAAGAATAACAAATAAATCCCATTAAATGAAAGGACCCGTATTCACACTCCTGCTGTCTGCTCAATACGTTTTCCCTGAAAACTTCTTGGCTTGCCTATTGGTGTTGGTTGACACCACATTTTATTAAAGATCTGTGAAGTGTTTCCTAAGATGTTACACGCCGTATTTTTTTTTTTTTTTAGACAGTGAGTTCTACAAAATCTTCTTGGCTTTGCATAGGTGATAACAAGAAAGAAGAATAATGAGATAAAAATCTCTTTTTTCAGTTTTTTTTCCAATTGAGGAACAAATTATTTCATAGCTTCTCGTTAGTTATTCCCATGGATTCTAATGACAAGGTGCCAACTTTCACACTTTAAACAGGTTAATTAATCAGGTAGTAATGAAATTGGGTGTTACCTGCTTGTTGGTGTGCCACAGCTCCTAATAATGTGCTTAAATGTCTGTAAACCTGAAAGGATATTTTCAACTTCAGCTCTTCTCAGCACTGCATAAATAAATGCTTGCTAGCTAATAGGCAAACTATTTTTAAAGTTACACTTTGGTTACCATTATTACTTATGTCATGTAAAATTGATGTTGATATTTCTGCTCTTTTTAAGACTATAAAGGGACACCAAGAAAGCTGGAAGACCTCACAATTGAAGTATTTATTTTCCTTCTATCCACTGGCCACGTGTGTTAAACATTTTAATGCTATTTCTTTCCCCTGGGAAAAAAAAAAAAGAAAAGAATTGCACTTTCATGATCTTCTAAAATAAAATCAATGCAGGAATCCAAGCAAGTAGGAATAACCAAGATTAGCAAAGTAGTGTGTGTGCACAAGGAAGGAAACACATGTGGAAAAGAAAAGAGGAAAAAAAACACAGCAAAAATTGAGCTTCAGTCTTCCCAAGAGCAAATATAAATAGCTGTTCAAAATACCTAATTTAAGAAATACCTGAATAATCTTTTAAAGAGTCTCATAGAAGCATCTTTAGTTAGAAGAGTGGCTTATAGCCAGTTGTGTTGGAAGAGATATAGAGAAATGGTTGAGTTTAATGTTTGAAGTTTTAAGACACAGATGGTTAAATTATTTATGACAAATAAAATATTCCACAAATTTTGCCGCCTTTCTTCCTCGCGATTTGCTCTACACAGCCAGTCTGATTTCTAGGAATGTATTTGTTGTTTTTAAATATTTACTGGGTAGTTCATGCAAACAAGCATTGGACTTATTCATGCACTGATCATTTCTACCAGTCATTGTTTATAATACACCATTTGTCACCAAATTGTCACATGGGTATTGTATCCATTCCCTTACTGGATATTTCACTGTTTTTAAAATAGGAAATAACAAGGATAGAAAGGGAATAAAGAATAACAAATAAAGTCCTTCCTCATACGAATTTTTGAACAAATAAACATTAGGGCCAAACTTAAAAGGTCTTGCAAATATTTGTATGAATAAACCAGTCAAGGCTCATCTGAGCACTTGCAGAGAGCAAATAACGTGACCCCACTGAAAACAGCAAAGCAAATTTCCAAGACGTATTTGTAGAAGTAATCTTCAACAAGTATTTTGGATTGTTTGTCTACATATGTCCCTCGTGTTTACTCACAGTGAGCAGGCTACTGAGCTTGAGGGCACCTTCCTAGCAAATGAGTTTAACTATGAACTCAAGTCTTGATAGCAACATTATTTTTTTTTTTCCTAAGAGCCTTTAGTTTTTCAAGTTAATTTCTGAGAAGTTTTTTGTAAGCCTAATAGAAGATTTCAGAAAATTCTGTCGACTGATAAAAAACTCTGTTGCAGAAAATGCCAGTAATTGTTCTAGTGCCCTTTTCTAATAACTTTTTGCTCCATGTGTTTTTTTTTTTTGTGTGTGTGTTTTTTTTGGGGGGGGAGGATTGCTTGTTTTCTTGCTTTAAACTGGTGGGGTTGTCAGTTGGGAACAAATTTCTTTCCTGGAATAGAACTTAATAAAGCTGGAAGTACCAGGAATTCAGCAAGTAATTGATAAATGCAGTGAGTAAATGGCAGCTTATCCAACAAAACAGAAATTTTAAGTTCTCAGGACTATAGGTGGTCTAAAAAGATAAAACTCCACTCTGCTGGGCTATGCTGAATAATGATTCAACAACCAGTGCATCTCAGCCCTGCATCTCCCACTCTCTTTCTTTTACACAATTACCAGCCATGATCTTCATTCATGACTTATTGTGGGCGACAGGCCATAATCCTCATTCATGACCAGCTATAACAACAAAAAAAAAATCCTCGCCAAAAAAACCCCAAAAAACCCAGCCCACCACACAAAACAAAAGCCCTTCATGCTACTTAGAGAGAACATGACATTATGCAGAGTTTCCCTCGTTCTCAGAGCAGTGCAGAGATACAGCAAATGCCACAGCAGAGATGCTTTTTAAAGCATTTGTTTAAAAGAGATGCAGCTTCCCGAAGTTGTCGCGGGGAAGAGAAGAAACAGGGTGGAATTGCAAACATGTATATCATTACTGCAACTGCATTCCATTTATTTTCCTTTGCAAAATAAATTACATAAATGGGGTTTGTATTGTTAGCTATTCTTCATCCAGAGATTGGGATAATTAGGTTTCAAATACGGTGATGTTTTAAAACACATTTAATTTAGTAAAATTGGTAAGGAAGCTACAGCAATTAAAAATAAAGGACAAAAGTTTCTTTTGCCTTCCTGAGCAATTTGGGGTGAATTTAGACTATGGCATTAGAAGTACAAAAGGTAACTAAAAATGCCATTAAATGAAATGTTCCAAGTCCAAGCAATTTCCTTCTTAACAGAAAGTAAAATGCAAACAGAGATTACTAAAACCCTGCTGTGTTTAATTTAAGTGTATGTAAGCCTTTTACTCACAGTTATTTTGTCTGGAGATAATCATGTAGATCCTCAGTGGTCAGAGCTGTGAAGCGTGCGTTGTCAAAAGTTGCTCGCTCTTTGATTCCCCCTCGCTTCTGTCAGCCATGGTTCACATCATGCAAGCTCAGCTCATTCATCTTCTGACAGGGTGGGATTCTCCCATTTCTATCTCCATCAATTTGCTCCTGTCGCCTCTGGATTGCTTGCAGAAATACCAGGAAAAAAAAAAAAGTGTGTGAGTTGTGTGTAAATTGTTATTATTTGTAGGGCTAACAGGACCGTAGTGTAGGCATGGAGCATGTTATCTCTTACAGCGTGGTCGCAACAGGCAGGGGTAGGTTTTTTTTAAACGAAAGGGAAAATTCGGTGCCTACTGTAGACTCGTTACTCTACGGAAATGAAAGAGTTGGAGATGCAGCAGATAGAGAGCCATGCAGTGGCAAAGGCTGTGTTCTGGAGAGGTTTGGTGTGGACATCTGAGTGCAGCATGGAATTAGGGGCCGGTGTCTACAATTCAGAGGTAGATTCAGATTGGATATTAGGAAAAAATTTTTTACCATGAGAGTTGTAGAACACTGGAACAGGTTGCCCAGAGAGGTGGTGGATGCTCCATCCCTGGAGACGTTCAAGGCCAGGTTGGACGAGGCCCTGAGCAACCTGATCTAGTTGGAGATATCCCTGCTCCTTGCAGGGGGGTTGGACTAGATGACCTTTGAAGGTCCCTTCCAGCCCTAACCATTCTATGATTCTTAGGGCAGGGAAGTCAAGAGGGAGTTTTGCCTGCAAAAAGGGGTGTTGTGGGGGAAGTCTCTTTTGTTGCAGATATATTTTGTATTTATGCTCTATATCAGTACCTTATATCTGATCTAAAAGTTCTCCGAGAGAAGTGAGGACTTTTTTGTTACTCATTGCTGGAAATGCCTTGCATTGACACCAAAGTGTCGAGGTGCAGGCTGTTTAGACGCTCGCCGTTGCTTCCTTAGGGACAGAAATTGCATTTAATGCCATGCAGTGGAAGCAGAGTGGATGCAAAATGATTTTTTTTTATATTTGCCAGTAGTAAAGTGTTGAATAATTACAGTGGCCACCGGCAGGGGATGAGCCAAAAGCTGCGGTGCAGCGAAGGCTGATGTGCTCCTCAACTGGAAAAGGCAAAATCACAGCACCCCAGAGATCAGGATTCAGACAAAGCAAAAGGAAACTGGGAGATTTAAGTGGAGCCCGACCGCCAGCACGGGCACCTTGCCACCGGCGCATCCCACCCTGCCACCTTAGCTAGGTAGTGACCTGCACCCATCAAGTTTTGGCTTGCTCTGTCACGCTTACTGACATTGCCCTTCATTTTTAGTACGTTCCACTGCTGCAGCTGCATATGGGTTTTACTGCTCCAAAATGTAACATATTTTTAGGAGCTGAGCTCTTGCGAGCCTGGAGTGAAAAGTCATTGTGCCAAGCGATGGTCAAACACGTCTTTCTCAAACGTACATTTGCGTCTCGTATTCCTTCACTCAGACAAAGCATGTTCCTCTCTCCTGTACAGATCATCAAGCACGTGAAATGCAAGTTGCTCAGCTGTGTTAGGGTGATATTTTATATCAGCAGATGAAGTGTACTGAGAGCGTGCCTTCCTGTGTGTGTTTATTTCCACGCCTCTCTGTACTGTGCTAGTTGTTTTGCGAGTGGAGAAGGAAGAACATTTCAGTGTCTCATCAAGTCAACCTTTATGAAGAGATGGAGATCTGGTGCAGGGAAGGAATACGCCTTATCCCCCGCCAAAGTTAAACTAGTTGTAAACCTGTTAAATTGTTAAAGAACAACTTGTGGTGGTATCAGCATATAACGTGTAATGGTGTGAGTGCAGTTATTTTTGTAGGCTAATATTGAAATTATCCATTACAGCTTCCTACAGGGACCATGAGGGAAAGAGATCTTTTGGGAGCCTGTTGCTTTGGCAACATCCGTGCCCACTCTCACAGGGGCAGTCCGTACTGGCGGTGCACATGGACCTCCAAGTGAGGTATGAGATCAGAATTTCTTCTGGTGCCCCAGGCTTAGATCTTGAACTGCACAAAGATTTAGTCACCAGCCTCACTCTCCCGAGCCATGGGGTGCAGGCTGGGCACGTGGAGAAAGTCAGCTGGGGAGGAATTATCAACTTCCCACTGTCCCAGACACTTTCCAAAGGCAACTCCTTCCACTAAAGCTGGACATCTTTCCCAAGCAAAGCTTTTTTTAAATAAAGTGTTTCTTTCTGTGTTTTTTTTTTTTTCATTGGAGGGGTAGATATTTGGTTTATTTTGTTTTGTTTTCTGCTGAACATGATGATGCTCCTTTTTAGCTTATAGGCTAGTTTTGTGGACTCAAGCTCAATTCACTCCAACAAAAAAATCACATCTCCTACGCTCCAGGAAAAAGATGTTTCCCTCCATCATCTGGGCAGGAAAACACAAAAATGACCATGATATTAAGTAAGACCTTTATATCGTCTTATATTTAACTCTTGTCCTTGGTACAGCGAGTGAAGTAACTCTGACATGTCTAGTTCTCTTAATGTGAGAGTAACCAGAGAGACAATGATGGCAATTACCCCTCTGCGGGGAAGAACCTCTGCTGGGAGGTACCAACAGCCCTGTTCTGATTCTGCTCCTCTTTAAAGTGCTCTGGAAAATGGAATATGAATTAGTTGGATGCAATGTGTGGTCTGGCTCTCCATTTCATCTGTGCTGACTTTTGCAACTCAATGTTATGCCACCACCCCTAGCTGGGAGAGGTGACTGACAGAAAGAAAAAAAAAAGGCTGGGGGGAAGATATTTGTATGCAAATAGAAAATAATGACAAAATCTGTATTAGATTAATTGAATATAAAGCAACCCTAAATAGATGCAGTTCTTTTTTTCCTATAAGTATTGTTGGGGTTTTTATCTTGTTTTTGAATGGCCCAGTGTAGCTTAGCTGCTCTAGGTCTTCCACAAACTTCTCGGTGCTTTGGACAGGAGATTTTTCTCAGTTACAGTCATTTGTCCTGTAGTAATCTGTCTGATAGCAAAATTGAGAACAGAAACGTGGCATCTCTAACACACCATCCCCCTGGCACGAGAAGACACGCTGAACATATGCAATAGCTGTTTGTTAACTAAGGAGGTATCAGAATTCAATGTGAAATCTGTCGGGGAACTCTCATGTCTTAATATCAGCGACACCCTGTAGAAAGATGATTTTATCAGCGGTACAAAATCCTATTGATGTAGCTGCCGTGAGCAAGTGCTGGTTTGGGGTGGTTTTTTTTTGTGCCAGGGGGAAGGACAGGCAAGTAAAATAGTTTCATTCTTTCGTGAAACATTATCATCGTGGTTATGAACAGGAAGGATTTCTGTGCCTGTGCTGGTATATTGTGATGATAATTTTGCAGGGAAGAGTTACAGTGTGTGTCAATGAAAAGAAATGCATTTTTGGCCAATTAAGAAGAAATTATAAATGTTAGAAAAGCGTACAGAATATTATGAGTCCAATGCCAATCTTTTAATATTAAACGGACTACTGTTTGGGGAGAAATTCTTTTATACAGAGCAACCTCTGTGCTGTTACTTTTGTGTGTGCATGCTGGTCATCTTAGTCCTGTGTCTAGATTTTCATGATATATTTTACTTTTCTAGAGATTTGTCGGAAAAGCTAGTATCTGAATTCAATTATCTGCTAGAGAACGCAAGCCGGTTGTGTGTTTCAGGAAGACTTTGGATTGCTATCAAGATGTGTTCTAACCATAAACTACTAGTTTACCAAAAAACTGAACTTGGAGGAGAGTTAAAGCTTAAGGTTAGGAAATGATCACAAGTACCAGTGACTACCTTTAATCATAGCCTAGTTTGCCAAGAAGCATTTCCTTGGTATAATGTCTTTTCTTCTGTACTGAATTATAGAAGATTATAGGCTCTTTTGCTTCAGGAAAGTCTTGCTGTTATTTCCCAACATAAAATGTTATTACCTACCTGATAAGTATTGTCTGCATGAAAATGCAAATGCTGTATTGCAACAATATCGTTTTTCATTAGACCACGTATCATTAGACATGTTAGGCTTATTTCTGTTCACCTAAAAAAAAAAAACAACCAAAAAAAAAAACCTAACCCTGTTTATAGTTCTGGAAATGAGGTTTTATGGAATGATATGAATTATGGTTATGTGCAGACACTTGGAATAAAACTCTTTCTGAGGAACTAAAGGAAAAGTTACAATATCTGAAGTTTATAAAAAGCTACAGCTTGGAATTAAAACAGTCTTTTCCTACCTCCCGCCCTCCCCCTTGGTCTCCTCTTGGCGCTGGGAAAGTCCTTACGATGATGGAAGTCGGAACGATGAGCAGTAGGTCGTGCCAGGGAAGTCTAGCAGATGCAGTGTGAAGAATTTGCTCCTCTTTAATTAAAGTGGGGATTAGAATCAGTTTCTGGATGCTTCAGAAACCACCTTGTCTCTCTATCAGAAAGAGATCTCTCCCCCTCGTCATATTCTCAGACACCTAAGACGTCAGGATAGCTGAGCTTTGTCATATTCTTAGAATTAAATAAGTTTATACTAAATTCTGTTTCTTTCCAGATATTCCTTGTCAAAATAGTCTTTGTCAGTCTTCAAATATCTCTTTGCTCAAATTGCCATTTTCTGAATCACAGAATTGCTTGGGTCATTGCTGAATAGCTAGTTAAATTGCTCATTAGGAACAATTTTCGGGTAAACGGGTGGGGCTTTTTTTGTATTTGGGAACCAATCCTGATTTCTGTGAATGTCCTAGCTATTTTTAGATACTTTACAAACATTAGCTGTAGATGTTCACATATTTTTCTTTTTTCATTTTGACTATTTCGTATTCATCCTCGATTCTTGATGTACGCTCTGGGTCTTTTAAGACGTGGTATTTCCCCTTCTCCCCTTGATTAAATCATTGAAGCTTTCTTAAAGAGGGGAATAATTAATAATGCTTAGTGAATAATCGAATGAAAAGCCAATTAATGAATGATGCCCACCCTGCACAAATTTTCCAACATTGATCATCTGTTAATTTTTTTGCAATCTTTCGAATTCACGTGTATTTTCATTCATAAACTCATAGTCATATGTCTATGCAGGACTTGAATGCTGCTGGCCAGTGAATGACAGCAAAGAAAAATCAGCGTATTTCTTCACAGAAAAACCCCAAAACATACATGGTTGGTTTTTTTTCGTTCTAACTCTTCTTGCTAGGCTTTGGTGACTCAGTTTTTCTATTGTCATCATCACCTAAAAGCACGGTCTAAACCAATATGTTTTACAACGTGTTATGCAGCCACTGGATATCTCCGTGTGCTGTACCTAAGTTCCAGGAACTTTGTGGTTATTGGTAAACCTGGGAAGCAGCACTGGAACGGGAGCTGCCTGGGAGCCTCTGACTGTGTCTTAACAGTTGTCTCCTTTAATAGATGCCTGGTTTTGATGGACTCTGCTTTGTGTCATATGGAAGTTTTGCAGTCTTGGTGGTTGTTTTTTCTTTGTCTTTAATTTCCTCTGATGTGCAGCAAGTTGGAGAACCAGGGAGGCCTAAAATCTGTACTTGGAATATGGTGCCATGCAAAATTTTTCATAGTTATTTTTGCAGGATTGGAAGAGTTTAACTTTGCTTGCTTGGTTCCACCAGGTCTCTCCTAGCTCCTCTCCTAGGAGGTCCTCTAAACAGCATTGGATAACTCTATAGCTGGGTCGAAATGTGTCCTCTTATCCCCAGTTGGCAGAAACGCTGCTAAATTTAGAGATGTGTCCACCAAGGGGACCACGATCTCTGCCCAACATTTGAGCTCCTGGTGAAGTAAGCACGTAGAAAAAGTCATGGTCTCTGGAAGGCTAAAATCATTAGTCTGCTGAAATAGGATCTGTCTCCAGATAACTGATGGGAAATACTGAGTGGGGAAGTCCTATCCCAGTACTACCCATCCTTCAGCCACTCAGCGTACACAGCCCAGAAGCCTTAAATCAGAGCATACACAATTTTTGCCATTTATGCAGTAAACAACCTCAGTCCTCTCCTTTCTCATGGAAATTCAGATGTTTGTAGCCAGCAAGTGGTCAGGACCCGTTGCTGATTCCAGATACTGGGAAAAAGCAGCGTTGGGCTCTGGTTCCTTCTGCTGGTCAGAAGCCTCTGTACTTATTTTGCAGGATTTGCAGGATTATTATTTGAGATTTAATACTTCTGACGTGTTTTGTGTGGTATCTAGTTTTTGTGGAGCACGTTAGAGGTAGAGCTGCTTGGCTTCACCTCCAGGTGAAGAGGTGTGAAACTAAAGTGGAAGACCCTCCAGACCTCAAAACAAGTGGAGTACCCACAAGGAAGTCTGTGTAACAGCGACAGATATATCTTTTTTTTCACTGCCTCTTTGAGATTCCCATATCTTTTTTCTTTTTGCTGAATGTGATGCCAAAAAAAAAAAAAAAGCTTTTTTGTTTTGCTCAGATGAATTCTAAGACTTTGGAGTAAAGTTGTATATAGCACTCCGCTCTTCAATGATTTTATGAAAAATACATTGCAAAACTTTAAAATCCAAATAAAATATGTTTTGGAGCGTTATTAGTTGTGACTAATCCACATAGCTTTGAACGTAGATTATGGTGAATTATGAATAGACAATTTACAGGTTTTTTATTTATCGTTCTCATCTAAATGAGCAATATTTTATTAATACAATAAAAATATAATGAACAAGTAGACAAAGTTCGTTACTTTTAACTAAAAATAAAATTAATTTTAGCATTACAAATGCTTTTCGCTCATTTACATCCTCTGGCCTGGTAGTTGTGTGTGTTGTATTTATGTGAGTGTATGCACACATATATATAAAGTATACACACATATAGATACATATGCTTTTTTTTTTGCTATTTTAGTTGTAATTCATAACTACTGAACTACTGAGCTACAGTTTATTATAAGGTTACTCAAGACAAACTGTTCCATTTCCTCTATTATCCAAACAGAATGGTTTATGGTCAGCCTGGTCAGGATCAAATTCAAATGGCCTCGGAGTTCAAAGGAATGGTGATGACTCGAGCAAACCATTTTTGTAATCTGTAAATTCCATTTCTACAAAAATAAATTGGCTAGAGTTTGCAATGGGTATGGCAAGATTTTGCAAGGTCAAGAGAAAAGACAGCGTTATGTGTTTTGACTCTGTCTCAGGGCAGACAGTGCGTATTTGTAGATGGGTTCATGTTACACTCTTTCAAAAGTTTAAAATTTGGTGGGTTTTTTTTTCCACTTCTTATTCCTAACATGTAAATGTGTGTGTGTGCATGTAGCTGTGCCGCTGCAGTAAGGGTGTACGAGCCCTGATCTAAATCCCAACAGAGCAATCTGGAGTCTTTGCTGGACTCATGTAGGGAGGTTCATATGCAGAGAGGGGAAGGAGCTGTATGGAGGCCTTTCATGGTTTGGTCGATATGTGAAGATGTGTTCAGGAGTTGTGCCTGGGCAATTCATTGCTGGGCCATTCCAGCACGAGGAACCAGGACAAGGGGGCTTCTCGACTGAAGGGCTTTTCTGAGCTGTTGCTGTAGGAGCAACTTAGTCTGTATTAGTGTGTGCATGCAAGTACATTAGTAAAAGCTACTTTTACAGCTCCCAACCCTTTATTCACATACCTATCCTGCTTGCCTTACAGATCTTTTCCCTTCTTCGAGTTCATCCCTCCCAACCCATGCCCACGTACATGCACATTTGTTTCTATAGTAGGAAAGCAAAAAAAAAAGTCTCATTTCTACTTATGTACACAAAGTCATAAGTTGTTCTTTCTTCTTCTATGACTTGTCTCAGACTTGGGATGGTCTTTCATGTGCCCGTACCTCAGAAAGCAGTGAAATGAAAGCAACCTTCACTTCATCCTGAAAAGATAAAATTAGGATGCTGTAGAGAGAAGACTTCTCTCAGAGGGTCTTCTCAAAGAGATTCCTTACAATCCTGAAGAAAGTTCCCTCCTTTCTGAGGCCTGAATGACTCTTACAGCCATCGTCATGAATGTGGAGGAGAGATCTCTTTGTATTGCTTTAGACCACAAAGCAACACAACATATTCAAAATACAATATTTATTATGTGTGTGTATCACAGAGGCTAAAAGCTCGAGTCCCTCAGCAGGACTTGACTCTTTCAGGCACTGTGCAAATATAGAGCTCAAAACCTTGTGTATAGGATAAAGGATGGAAGCTGGGCAGAAATAGAGAGGTAAAGGGTTGGAAATCCAACATTGGAGTCTATTGCTCATTGCGATAAAACTAAGCTCAAGAGGTGCAATTCTTGTTTGTTTGTTTGTTTGTTTTTTCCCTTTCTTTGAGTTGGTGGTTTTTTGGTTTGTTGTTGGTTTGTTTTTTTTTTTAAACTAAGTATTTTTGGTGGAGAAGTCCTACCTTTTTACAGCAACGTAGGAGTTAGTCAAAATGCAGTGTCAAGGGCTGGAAATCAGATCCCCACTCCCATACCTCAACATCACACTCGTGATCTCCCCCTTCCCACCCAAGGGACTGGAATTGTGCCGTTGGAGGGGCAGAACAAGCTGAGGTCTCTGCAGCTGTGCTGGTTTAAGGGGAAAGGAGCACGGAGGATCAGCATTTTGAACAAAGCATCCCCAAACTTGCTCTTGTCTCACTTGAGGCACCTCTATTCCTCAGCACGTCTAGCTTATAGGAGCATCCCTTTGAGCTTGTCATGTTGATTGATGATTGCTGTTGTAACCTATCAGATCGTACCGGGTATGTTGATACAAAATATTCTTCTGAAAGCAAATTAGATATCTTTTTAAGGTGGTACTCATTCAGAGATGCTTTAAAAGTTGCACAATTAAATTCCCTGCAGTATACAGTGATCTTAAACATATTTAGCAGACGCTGCTTTATGAACTTAACACCATTGCATTACATAGTTCATAATAATGGTCAACAAACCTGCAAAATTAAAGAAGCCTTGCAGTGCAAATATTGTTAGAAATAATACAAATGGAATTCCTTAAAAAGTTTATCTGATTAACTTCAGGCTTGCTTAGAAACTAGATAGGTAGATGGAGGAAGAAAAAGATGTTAATTCTTGAAAGCTGCCTTTCAACTAAGAAACCCTTAGGATGCAATTGAAAGATATTTTTGAAATTTCCAGGACCTAACTGCTACTATCCTATTGTAACTAGTCATTATAGCTCTGTTTAGCTAAATACTATTTTTTCTTTAAAAAAAAATAATTAAAAGAAAAAATTCTGTCAGCCTCAGATGTTTTGCATTCCACTAGCAAGTTTTATGCATGGGGTTTTTCAGGGTCAAAATTTCTTGAGGTTGGTTAGACCTTACCAAGATTCAGATCTTATAAGCTAGGTACCAGCATGTATGGCCTTAGCTAACATTTATTGAATGTAATGTGAGCTGATCTAATGGAAGTTGACTTATCTCATTTTTTTCATCCTAGCACCTAATGACTACATTAGGAATCTGCCCAAGATAAAAAAGTGTGAAATATGCCTTCTAATTTATAATGCAGATTTTTGCATAACAGGATCAAAACTGTTATCCTGTTGTGAATGTAACATCAGAGTAAAATAACAAGCATTTTACCAGTTAACATGCAAGCTAATGTGACAAAAGCATTTTTACATTCATTTACAGAGTGACTATCACCCTAAAAAACTCTTGGGAGATAAATGAAACAAAACAAAACAAAATAAAACTTTAATCATTTCCATAACAAAAATTAAACAACTGTGGCATACATAGGGAGGTTTAGAAGGAAGAAGAAAAGGAGAAGGGATAAAGACAGACGGGGTGGGGGGGGAGCGGTGTGGAGAAACAACACTAAAATTCAACAAAGACCGTCGTGTCAAGAAAACAATGGTGAAAAATTACTCATTCCTCAGGAGAACAATTGTAATGAGAATGGGAAACTGGTACTGAACCAATTCTCTTCTCAATCTTCAGATCTTAATCATGTGATCCTCTTAGGATGCCAGAATCTAGTTTTCCTAAAGGCCTGTATAAGCATGTTCAGAGGAAAATCTATCTACCAGCAGGTGTCTTTTAACTTTAGTTTGTCTTCAACATCAAATAAAGATTAGAAGAATAGCATGAATTAGTTGATAAATATTAGGAAAGCAGGTGAAAAGCAGGAGGATTGTGGCACAGTAAGGATTCTAGTTTATCCACAGACTGCAGCATTTAATTAGGGAGTTGGCCCAGTCCTTCTGTTGGGGAATATAACTCATTCAAAGCTCATCTTAACAAAAAATGACCAAAGTCTAAATTGTATGTATAGAACTTTGAATTTGGGATGCAACATTAAGTCATAATGAGCTTAATGAATTAATTACATGAAGGTCTGCAATGGGTAACTAAAAATATAACTGATGAGTTACAAAGCAAATAGTTTTGCTAGGAGCATCAAGTCATTCTGGTTATTTCAGGAGAAGCATGGCTCTGAACAGATAATTCTGGGACGTTTTTCCTTGATGAGGACAAATATGTGACAATATTTTTGTCCATATACCCAGCAGAAGAAAAAAGGAAATTGGTGTTATTTTCCTTTTTCTGCAGACCTTTTGAATGTTCCTCCCTATCTCCCCATTTCGTTGACAAGTTGAGTACATTCATTGAGAAAGTGAATCAATAAGGTGGATTTAAACACAATATTTGTTTTGGCTAATAACACAAAAAGCAACTGTATTCCATGTAAAACTTGTAATGATTGTTATACCAGAAAACAGGCCTTGGAATATAAACAATATATATTAAAAGGAGATGGCAGGACATAAATATATAACTGAAACCATTACTGCCAAGTCGAACAGCAGGATATAGCAGCTTAGTGTACAAATTGTTTCAAACTATAGAAGCGTAATGGTAAGCCTCTTTTATTTTAGGAAGCAGAATATTTTCACTGGGTACTGGATATCTTTGGGTGCTTGGATTTGAAAGGACTGGAGAGTTTCAAAATGGGAATAAAATCCATATGCTGTCATGTCACTATAAAATAAAAGATGTAAATAATGGTGTTGGAATAGTTGTAAACCTGTGATCATTATGGTTCTGTTGTAGAAGTAGGTGAAGGTGAAGGATTTTTCCACCCACCACGCTGGCCCTAGCTTAGCAAATATTGGTCAGCAAATGCGGCATTGTTGACCAATTTCCAAGAAAACTTGGTCACAATTAGCATATGCAAAAGAGCTGCGACCACAAACAATAGCAGAATGAAGTTCTTCCTTAAAAACACGTGGTTAATAAAGACATTTCTGCTCCAGCAACCGATTTGCATAAATAACCTTTATCCTCTGGAGTGTGTCTTCTGCTAGAGAGTGGCCAGTGATGGGGAGCTTCATGGACGGGGGTGGGTCTCCTCCTGAACGTGATCAATGAACTCAATTACGACCCCATTCCAGAGACTTTCAGCCTTAGTTTACAGTGATACATAGTTGCCGCCGTCCCTGACGCTTCTCCCAAAATCTCTTCAATAAATAAGAGGATACCAGAGAGCTCTGACTTCGTTTCTTTTTTTTTCCCCCCTTTTTTTTTAACAGCTCTTCTGAGTCCCCAGTTGATTTTCTTCGCAAGGTTAGTTGCTAATACATTCCTAGCACCCATGCATTATTAATGCTCACCGCTCTCCAAGGTGGCAGTGACAAATAGGGAGCAAAATTCACTGACTAGTGGGGAATGTACTTTTTAGTCATGCTTGAATTTTTCAATCCATTCTGCTTGTTGAGGATTTTTCAGTGGAGGTGCTGTAGCAAAATATGATTTTTTTTTTCTTTTTTTTTTTTTTTCCCTGAACCTAAGAAGCACTCTAGTAACCAGTGAGAAAGCTTATGAGTCAGGGCTTTTCCCAGGAGGCTTTGAGGGGGAGTAGTGCAAAAAGTACCTTTGATGTTTCCAGTAGCATGGAAGTCATTGTTTTTCCTCCCATGTAGTAAGTGGCAGTTTTGACTGCAAATCGACTATGCATGCAGTCAAGTAAATTATAATATTTTAACTAGGCTGTGCATGCCAGCTGTAGCATTCCCAGAAATAATACCAAGTGTGTATCATGAGAAACATTGATTTTTAATGTGCGGATTTGTTTCTTCAGATATAAAACTCTATTCATTTTGCAATATAAAGAAGCAATCTGTGAAATACATTCTTAGGCCGTTATTGGTTACTATAAATCCCACTAGTAGTACTAGCACACTAGTTTAATTCAGAATTACTTCATTTAAAGTATGATTTTGTGCATGTGGTGGAGGTGCTGAAGATTTGGCAAATACCTCTTTAACATAACAAACAGCTGACTGTAAATATTAGGCTAATTCTTCCTAATGTCTAATAGAGGGATAACTCACTGGGTAGAATAATGAATTCTTTGCTAATGGCTGTACGTAGGGGATTAACACCGTCATGCAGCCATCCAGAAATGCACTAAAAATATGTGTGTGTCTGTTTTGGTGATTCTTGACTTTTGTCGAGAATTAAGTTTTGAACCGTACGCATAGTCTTAACTGGGCAGCTTTGGAGTAAGATTTTCTTTCATGCTCTGAAGGGCCCAGGCACGCAGAGTCAAGAAGAAGTCCTAGGTTGGGCCAAGAAAGGCATAACGTAGTGTGCAGAGTCCACAGCACAGATTCTCAGTCCCTCCACAGCCAGCTGTGTGTCTTTTTAAGTCAGAACTCGTGGTGGCCCCAAGCTGTTAGCCGCTTCTCCAAAATCCTAAACCTGCCAGACAGGAAATCAGAGAACTAGCTGCTCCCTTTGTGGGTCTTACTGTCCCAAATGGTTACGAGAGGACAGGAGTGGAATATAAGAGCAACTCAGTAAAATCTGCCATGTGCTGTAGTATAACAGTAGGGTTTTGGCCAACTATGACGTCCTTAAGACTAGAATTTTCCCTCTGGGATAAATGAAGCATAAGGATTAATTTACCAATCTTACTGGTGCCTTCTCTTTCCTCCTTACCTGCAATCTAGTTTACAGACTGGCTTTCCTGTCTTCTCTGCTAGCCTAAAACTGGTGGTTGCTTTATATGTGCAGTTATGATAAAGAATTGCAGATTGAAAATGACAAACACACGCAGGGCCCTTGATGATGGACTCGCACTTGAGGCTACCTTGGGTTTGAGTTTGTTGTCTGAGCCACTGCACCTACTCTGAGGTCTGCAACTGTGAGTTTATGCAAAGGAAAAAGCTGTTATGGTGTAAGTGGGAGCTGAAATTACGTCACTTAGGAGAATGCATGGGGAACTGGAGACCAGTAATTGTGAAATAAGAGCAGAAAAGGGGTGGTAATTTTTAGCACTGATTCTCAAAGATGACAATGAGTTCGGGATGTTAAAAAAAAAAAGGCACTCTGCTCTAATTGCATGTCAACCTAAACACAAACACATCTTTATACTTGTCAGAAAGGCTTTTCCCAGAAGGGCATTTTCTTTCCTGGTCCTCAGAAGAAGTCTCCCACATTTCTCAATATGTCCTTCACAAAGCTGTGTTTCTGCTGCATTTCCGACTCTCCCAGCTTCCACGCTGCCTGTCATCCCCACTCAACCCCTCTTTCCACCCCTGACATCCTGCCAGTTTGGCAGTGAAATAGTGGGGAACGCAGCAGGTGGGTGAGACTGTGAGGGTGCATCAGGAGACATCAAAGTACAGGGAGGAGAAGAGCAACCATGGAGGAAGTACTTGATTTTTGCATCATCTTTAAAGTGAGGGGAAATTCCTGTACCTACATGAAAAGCAATGTGGCTTTAAGATCCCTTTTTTTACCTTCTGAGATACTTTAATGTGTTCAGTGCAAAGCTGCTTGCATGTTGAAACTCAATTTTGGGACAATGACAGTACATCCTTTCCAATAGTGATCTATAAGACACAATTAAGAACTGTAAAAGCAAAAGAATCGTCGCTATTTCAGCGAGTTACATGTCGCAAGAGCTGATAAAGAACATGATATAAGATAAGGAGATGGGAGGAAAATGCAAAGTAAGAGTAGAAAGTGAAGATGACGGAGAACAAATGTGTGGAAATGAGGGGTGATAGCTCAGAGAACATTCTATTAGAAAGGGATGGAAGTGTCAGAAAGGAACCAGAGAGCAGCAGATTGGCTTTAAAAAAAAAAAAAAAAAAGTGTGTTCAGGAGATGTTGATGGAATCCATCCAACATCTGAACGACTCAATGAATAGCAGACTGTTGAAACTAGATGAGACGCTAACTAATTTAGTTCAGGCTGTCAATAATTTAAATCAGAATGTTGCTGTATTCAATGCTAATATGAAGACTCTGATTTCAGAAGCTTAAGGTTTTAAGAAGCTGAAATGAATCTGTGCCATCGTTTTCCAGTTGCTATCGTTCAGAAATTGTTTAAAGAAATGTTATCAATTCAGTATTACTGCTGCATATAGTTTTTAATATTTTAAGATGTTGCTGGCATTTTTAAGCTCTGACCTATATTATCTGCTTCGGTGTGTGCTGTGTACAGTGGGAAAGGGCCCAGTTTCTTTAATAGTGCCATAGTCTGGCATTACATGCACAGTTGCTATAACTCCTCAGTTACATAGATTGCTGGTATGAGGGGGGGGGGGGGGGAAATTCAAAGTCCTGTCTTTGGCAAAGCCCCTGGCTGCTCCCTTCCAATCTGCAGTGTCAGAAAACTCAAATACTTAACGAATCCTCTCATGTCTGTTGGCTTCATTTAGCAAACGTCTGTTCAGTTATCATAGATTAAAGGAAAATATTTATTTTTCAAAAACATTTTACTCATTTTGTAGATATAGCAAATATGAATTTAAGAGAAATTCAAAGAAGGATTTTTTTTTTTTTTTAAATTGCAATTTATGTTGCAGGGACATGAAGTAATGTAACAGCAACAGAGAACAGTTTGTGGACGAGAGGTTTTAGGAGGGGAAAAAACATTTCATCCAGGATAGATGTCTACCAATAAAGAACAAAAACTACACAGAAAACTTACTTAGGCTCTGAGCAGCATGAGCAGTAAGCATAGGAAAATCTGCAGTGAGCAGAAATTGGAGCCTTCCCATGCCAGTTCAGCACAAATCACAGCGTTACTTTAGGTATTGCTCTCGGTACCTTCACAATGTATGAATATTCTCAATAATTCTTCTAAGGCAAGAATCCATTGAATTCCCTTTTAATGTCCATCTAAGCTGGAGTAAGAAGATGTCAGAAGATAATGCAGAGATAACGGTCTATGCCTTAAAAATTCAGAAAGCGAAACACTGAAAGTAGGAAGCACCAAGGGAAAGCACAAACAAGGTGCTAAGGCACGGATGCATGAGAAAACTCTGTGTTTTGAGCTCTTCAGGCCATAACACAGAGCTCCACCACCCGCTCTCCAGCCCCATCGGGCTGTGATGGAAGGGGCAGATCCCTGAGCAGCGGGGCCCCGTTGGGAAATCCTGGTCCGATGAATTCAGCTGGCGTTTTTACTTACCTTATAGCGTAATGTTTCACCGTCAGGTTTGCTCCTGGTCAGATGTCACCTTTCCCAGTGTAAAGCAAGGCTCTGGACGTGCAGCAGGCTTTTCTTAGTTATATATAGCTGCATGGATGTGTGTGGAATTTATTAAAAGATCCAGAGAGTTAAAACATTTAAACGAGACGTGCTGGAAGTTGGAAAAGAAGGGTTATGTGTGAATGAAAAGCTGAAAGGCAAGAAAAGAGACTGTTCCTGTTTGTTTGCCTGTTTGCAGAGGCGTGAGCTGCTGCTTTTGTCTTTCCTCCGATGCTTTCAGTCTCCACTTTCAAAATAATGTTTTATCCCCCTCGTACTTTATTGTGTTCAGCTATGCTAATGTATCTATTTTTCCATATGCTTTCTATATACCTATGGGATCTCCTAGTGCCTACGTTGTTAAGCGTGTGCTGATATTTTTCCGAGGCGTGTTACACGCACGCCGGGTAGGGATGAAGCCTCCTTTGGAGCTGCAGCACTGTGTAACTCATTCTTCAGGACACATGCTACGGGCAGGGAAAAAACAAAACGTATTCTTTGAAAAAATGCATAATGCTTTCAGTCCTTTCAATTCTTGGTGTGTCTGCTGTGCGTGCCGCTGGGACCTGCTGTTACCATCCATGTGCCAGGACTCTCTGCCTGGTGCCTGATGCTATTAGGGGTTCCTCATGTTTCACATCACTCACCGTTCACTTGAGAGACCCAGGGTACATGGTGAAGTGTTATTTTTTTCTTCCCCTTTCAGTATGTAAAAGCCTGATGTATATTTTCTTGCAAATAAATAAATAGATAAATAGATAAACAGTGAGCTCAAACCACTTACAGACGTGTCTAGGTTTAGCCCGTGAGTCAAGATCTCTGACAAAGCCTCGCTAAGAAATGTGGGTTATGAGGACAGGATGAGGAAAACCCCGAATCCAAACCACTCGTTGGCTGAGTCACCGATGCAGGAACACGAGAACCCCTTTCCTATAAGACCTTATTTATACAAGAGGTGATAGTTTAGAGACACCAAAGTCACCCAGAAGACAAAACAAACAGAGGACAGACGTCGCAGAGTCAGTAAAGTAGCAATGGTCAGCAGTAAATATATCCTCTCGCTTTCTAGATAGTTTGTTCTTTGTTTTTTCCTTCTGCTGGCTATAATAAAGTTTTGCTGCTCTGGCCTAATCTCTTTTATGAAGAGCAATTTATCTTACTCCCTCCGTCTTCATCACATCAGGGGGACAGGTGAAGTAGCTGAATTTCCAAAGGCAGCAGCGATGCGCACCATGTATCATAGGGCATGACCTGTTCCTAGCTCTGAATTTCTCATTTTTACCAGCACATACATAGCTGTAGCCTTATTTTTCAAAAGCACTTCACTGTACACATACAATTATTTAAACAATTTGTACTTAATTCAATTTTACACTGACAAATGTCTTGAAATCCTTTGTATCCATATATCAAAGCAGTCTACCAAAGTAAAATCTATATCATCAGCCTAAAATGTTGTAGCTTCCAGTAGAAGATAATGCTATATCCTCCAAAAGAATTCCTACGGTGATTTGAAAGACTGTTGTAAAAAAAATTTAAGTACTGTTCTATTGATGATGAGATTAAAAGCCAAAATCATATGGATTAATAATGGGATGGGTGAGATATGGACCAAGTTTTTGCCAGGATGTGTTCAGCAGAGTTAGAGGATTATTAAATCACTTTTTTTTATTATTATTTTATTTTTTTTAAAGCACTAGTTTTTCTTACAAAACACTACACAGGTTTATTGAGAATTACTACTTCTTGGTCTTGGTCCATTGGAGATTATTCTTGGATTTTAGATCAGTCTGTATTCAGTCAAGTTCTATTAAGGAGGTGGTGTATTGTTGATAGTTTAAGGAGTATATAGTCAGACATCCCTTTTGAAGGTGAATTCCTTGTGTAACAGGCAGCATCAGTCCTTTCCTGCTCCATCCTAATGTTTTGTGTTGAATAGTGTTGAAATAAATGTTACGAAATTCAACATATCCAACATTAAACTCCAATAGCTTGTCTATTGCTTTTACTAGAGGAGAAAATAATTATTGAAGGCTTCTTCAGACTTCAGGTAGTGCAAACTGGTGTGGCTGCATTGTGTGTACAAGCTGAATCATTGTGAATCCAAATTAAATTTCCATTTATGTCTCGTGAAACATAGTGACCAGAAACATGCTCTTATAGGCCAGAAATCTGGCATGCCAAGTTCCATTCGGGAGATATTTTTTTCAGATGTGGAATACACTCGGGTGAACCAGGATTTATAGCAGAAATGCTGACAGACAATATTGGTGATACTCTTCTAATTTATTTGTGTTGAATGTTTTTTTCATCTCTCTCCCTTTTAATGATCTAAGTCTTTTTGCATCTGGCAGTATGTTTCCTCACTGTTTACCTTTCCTGCCAAAGCAGTATCATCCATCTATGACTATGCTTTTCTTGGTTTCTTGCTCTCTGTCTTTAATATTTGGAGCCAATTTTCCATTTATTTTAGGACTCCTGTACCTCTGATGTTGCCATTAACTTCTAAAGTGGAACCCTGTCAAAAATGCTTTCAAGATGCAATTTTTTTTTACTATGAAATATGCGGTTATGTTCTGGTATATTTTTATCATAAACAATGAAATATCCTACATCTACTCTTAGCTGGCATTTGCCATAAAAAACCCCAAAAAACACAAAACCAGTCAAGTCTTGTAGATGCTGAATGAATGTTTTGCACTGCCTCTGCTGGGTGACATCCACAGGCATTTCTGGCACTTACAGGGTGCTCAGGACCTCTTTGTGCTCACTTCACCACCATAAGAGCACTGGGAAATGTTGATAAAGCAAGGGAGCATGTTAGGAATTTGAATCTTGTGTATATATACATAAAATATATATAAAGCTAAACTGATGATTATGTAATTCAGTGACATTTACATTTTTGGAACATAACCTCTGCTAGCACACTTTGCAGTAGGAGTAAGAACTCTTAAATCTGTGATCAGATGAATATGCGTTCATTGCAGTTGAAGAGATGATTGATCCATGGCTATCCAGGTTTCTAAAATCTGGAGGCTACAAGCAGGGAACAGATTTTGGCTAAATGTACTATAATACAACACCAGCATGTCTCCTTACAAGTCTTCAGACCCTTGCATAGTTTCAGAGGCATCTCTTGGAAAGAGGTTTTGGGCAATAGGAAACATCTTCCAACCAAGAAGGGGACTGAGGACAAGTGTCTGTCTTTCTCTTCCTTCTATCTACCGCGGTCTATCTTTCTGGGACTCTGCCTTTTCTGGGATTTGACATGGACCTGTTGAAACAGGTTCAGAGGAGGCCACAAAGATGATCTGAGGGCTGGAGCACTTCTCCTATGAAGATAGACTGACAGAGTTGGGGCTGTGCAGCCTGGAGAAGAGAAGGCTCTGGAAAGACCTTCCAGCAGCCTTCCAGTACGTAAAGGGGCTACGAGAAAGCTGGAGAAAGGTTTTCGACAAGGGCGTGTAGTGACAGGACAAGGGGCAATGGCTTTAAACTGAAAGAGGGCAGATTTAGATTAGAGATAAGGAAGAAATTCTTCCCTCTGAGGGTGGTGAGGCACTGGAACAGGTTGCCCAGAGAAGTTGTGGCTGCCCCATGCCTGGAGGTGTTCAAGGCCACGTTGGATGAGGCTTTGAGCAATGTGGTGTAGTGGAGGGTGTCCCTGCCCATGGCAGGGGGCTTGGAGCTAGATGATCTTTGAGGTCCCTTCCAACCCAAACCATTCTATGTTTCTATGACTCACTCCTCCTGCCCTCACCTCAAGACTCAAAATACACCTTCCCTTCTGTGTAGCCTATCTTTGCCTCTGGCCTTTCAAAGGGACATCTCGCACACAACAGCTCTCCAGCTGTTTTTGCTGCCTCTCTGGTTGGATGGGAAACATGAGGTGGACAGCCCAAGTCGGGGACCTTCAACATCACGTATGTGCAACAAGGGCTGGCTCTGTAATTGCACTGTCAGGTAGCACGCAGGCCATCTCCAGCACATCAGGGGCAGCCGGCCATGCCAAGCTTCTGATGTTCTCAAAAACTGCTTATTTTTTTTTCCCAGTTTACTAAACAGCAATGTCCTGAAATACAGGCACTAATTACAAGTATTTAAGAGAGTGGGTAACCCACCTGAGTAAGTCTCTCTGGTTTTGAGACTCTAGGACCAAAACTGAGATCAGGCATTTTAAATTGGCCTTTTTTTTCTGCCTATAGTTTGCATGAATCATGTTTTTTTTTCCCCCCTGTTATTCTCAAGAATTGGCCACTTCTAGTTGGACACAACTCTCATAGACAAGCCCTTAATTTAACAGCTCGTTTATGCTACTTCATTTAAATAAAGATTATAAAGGAAACTGTAATCCTCCTGCTTTGCAAATTGAACTGTTTTGTAGATGTTATTTAAACAGTGCCACTACGACTGTCTTTCATGAGAAACATGGTACAGTGAGAGAGATCAAAGATTCATAAGGAAGCTCTTTTTTTGAAAGCTGATGCTCCTGGCTTCTTTAACTAATTGAAAAATTTTCTTTACAAGAACAGACCTTCAAGCGCTCTGGCTGCTGCCACGAGCCTTATCATTACAGAGTTGTTACTTCCTCCTTTAAGGGACTGAGCTGGAGATTAATGGAAGACTGTGCCGGCACTTTAGGATGAACTTTGTCTATTTTCAGCACACTGTACCAATGCTAAACCACAGGTGATTATCAATGGGCTCAGATGGAAAATGAATGAACGCCTCCATGTTCTTTCAGCTCAGAGGCAGTGGTTGATAATTTCATGGGATGTCACAGTACTGAACTGCATTTTCTTCTAACTGAGGATGAATTTAATGATGGTGAAAGGGAAGAGTAGTAGTACTGGCTTGATTTTTTTTTTTTGAGGTGAAAGCTATGCAGCGGGGTAGTTGCTTCTGGGGCTGACTGGTCTGCCAAAAGACCAAGGTGAGAGATATTCTAGTTCTGGTTTTGGCACAATTTTCCCATTAGAAAGATGTTCAAAATGGCTCTGATGTCTCATAGAACCACATCGGTGGTGCCGGAGTGCTGTGAATGAAAGTAGTATCCCTCTAGTTCTGCCACTGTAGACTTCACCCTAAGACAGTAAATAAATTGAATTTCTTTAAGCATGGGGCTTTTTTTTTTTTTTTAATATGAATTAGAAGTTGTCCTTCAACCTTGGTGCTCCATGAGATGTGTGTAGTTGAGCCAAGTCTATCAGTCATCAAGCATGTCTAGTAATTTCCTAAAATGAGAAAAGGAGCAGTAAATGACTGCCTTTTTAAATAGAAAACCAGCTTATATGTAGCTTGTGTATTTTAAGGGTAATATGAGATATTTATAAAGTAATGGATTTATAGATTTGGGTTATAACCATGGAAGCCTTTTGGCTTCAGCTGGCAGAATACAGCCCATGAATGTTAACAATTATCTATACTTCTATAGGCTAAACTTATCTATAGAAAGCCATCAATATTTATGGATCATATGCTGCCATCTGAAGTCAGAAAGAGTCCACGGCCTAAGTGGGAAGCTAATTTGGCACTAAGTATGAGCAGCTACTGTTTAGGCTTGATCATACAATAGCGATAGATTTGAGAGCTGTCACTGTTCTGCAAAGAACAGAGCACCAGCTTAGGTGCTAAAACCTGACTGCTGTTTGATGGCTTCTAAATAGTCAAAACCTTTGCACTTAGCATATGCCAGGATTTGCCCTCTAAAGTGTTGCATTCTCAGAACTCACTGAGAAATAAAAAGGGAAGGATTCTGAGGGTAATGTGGAAGGCTCGCTGTTATTATTAATTTTAACCTTAAATCGTCTCTATCTGAACTGGAATCGAAAGTCAAAGCTGCTTTTGGAAAGAGCTGCCCACAGTACAGCTGTCCCAGGCTGCATTTTTCTGCATTCAGCTCTGCATCAGTGATGCACTTCAAACCTTCTGAAGTAGAACTGTGCTGAGTTGCTCTGTATTGCTCTGTGTGAGCCGATTCCTGACCCTTTCCTCCCCTTTTTAAGGGGGAATTTAAGCTAAATTGGCCTCCTGCATTACCGTCAGGTGAACGGTCTTTGAATTCCAGGCAAGAGTGAGCTCTGTCATTAGATATGTTCTAACTCTGCTCCTGCCAGTGGGGAGGCAGGTGCAAGAAAACCCACTGTTAACTCTCCACGGTTTGCTTAATTGCACTAGATGACTTGATTAAGAAAGTGCCGTGTTCGCTTGAATTTGTGCGTTGTGCAATAGGAACTTCAGCAGTTTTCTCTGTAGTGGCACTTTGTTTCCTGGGAACTGTGGCACTGTGTTCCTCGGGAACACAAGTGCGACATTAATAGCTGTGTTCAACAGAAAACTTGTGAGTGGGCCTCTCTGGCAAGAAAGAGTCACATAGATTACATTACATTGTGTGCCAGTGAGGAAGGTATATGTAGAAATGAGTTTATAGCCCATGAGTGAGGCTTTTATCTATTTATATCACCTCCTACATAAAGCTACCCGGGCCAAACTCCTCTGCAGAAGCAGTCCTGGGCACCTCGTTATGCACATGGAGAGGCAGAGCAGCCAGGAAGGGCAGAACATCTTTTTAATTCAAGATATCCTTATTCTAGCGTGGTTAACGAAGTATCTCAGGAGCATGGTGCAATAAATGAAAACAGACATTTGAGTCAGGCAGAGTAGCTGGGATTTTTTTCATCCCCCCCCCTGTGCCATGACTGTAATTTTCCAACCCAATTAAAGATTGGAAACTTAAGCAAGGAATCATAATTGCAGCAAAGGAGGGAAAACATAACAGGCAAATTCCTGCCCTTCCTCCTTTGGGGAGTACAGGGGTGTGGGGACGATAGAGCCGGACCTGCCTTCTGCTGCAGCATCAGGAAGCCCCATGACAACCAGACCCCCATCCTGGGGCTCAGCCTGACCAGACCCAGCTCAGGGGCTCCTCTGAGCTGTTTAACCTCTCGGTACCCAAAGCTCTTAGAGGGGAATAGCGTGAGGCTAAACTCGTTCTGCTCAGGACGTGCTTTAAGATGCTCGTTAGGAAGGTGTGATCATGCCTGCAGACAGCAGAGGGCTGGGCTGAGCAGATGTCTGCCCCCAGTTGCCAGAATACCAGCCTGTATGGCAATGATTCCGAACCCACCTTCTTCCTGGATTTAGTAGCTGAGTAATTAACAATACAACACTTATCTTGACTCAGTGGTTCCTCCTAAGCTTGTTTCCTCCTGTGTAAATTTTTGTACTGATAAGATTGCCACGCTAAATGAGTAGAAATAATACTACCACTGGAAACCCGTTGATGACCTGAGATATCAAGGGATCTCGTTCCTGGCCCTTGTCATTAATGATCATCAGTTCCTAACCGAAGGCCCAGGCTGTCTGGCAGTGCTGGTCCCAGAGGGCGGAGGCAGAGGTTGACCACTTGCTCTGCCTCCTTGCCACCATGACATGACTATTTCCACTAGCAGCACCCACTCAACCTTTTATTTCTTAACAAGGGTGGGGAAGAAGGGTGAAGGAAGTCAGGTGCATTGGTCTGTGATGTTCCTTCCCAAAGATAATGCTTTTGTCCATCAATTGCAGCAAGTTTTTGTGTGTCCAATGCTCAGCCGTGTCCCTTCCTTCACCTCTAAGAGGTACTGCTGCTCATGGGACTTTGTAATCACAGCGTTCCCCATTAGTTACCTACATGTGTCAAGACAGAAAACCTCCATAAGATTCTTATTTGCTTCCGAAGTTTTTGCCAGCAGAGGTTTGTTTTTCAGATAAATGGTTGCTATACAGCTCATTCTCACAAATTACAACTCCTGACTTCCTACTTAGCTGAACATGGGTGGAGGATACTAACTGAACTGATAGTAAGATGCCAGTGGGTGGATGTGGAGGCAACATCTGTACGTCTGATCTCATGTGCTGATCTCGTGTACTGGCAGGGACGTGCATGACACTTTGTTATTCCAGAAGTATCTCAAGGACATAAAATTCCGACAGCTGGAACCTGGTCTGGAGTGTCTGCGTTGTAAAAGTGTTCTCTCCTGCAGCTACGCTGGGGCTTTCTGGCATTAACAGAACAGGGAAAAATGCCCTTACTTTTTTTTTCAATTAACTTATTACGCAGCATGGGTGTGTGTAATGCATGAGAAAGATGTAAGCATATACGTATGCATGCATACAATGTGTGTATATGTGTGTATACATTCCATATTTTACTGCAGCTGGATGGTCGTAGACCACTACCTGAGAGTGAGACAAACAAGAGTTTCCTTTATGTGGATGAAAGGCTATTCCACCTGGAACAAAAGCACTGCCAAAAAGGAAAACACACTATTGGCCATATGAATTAGATGGCCCCCATCCATGAGCATGGTTCAATTGCTTTGCCCTATTCCAGCACCTGGAAAAGCAGCTTGTCCATCTTTCCTCCTGCTTAAAGGGAGGAAAAAAATGGGGGGAAAAAAAAAAAATGCATGGGCATTGAACAGCATGGATTTCTGAAACAGGAATCTTGACAAAAGCTCCTTGTGTATGTGCAAAACGCAGAGGGAAAATGCCGTAGCTGTTAATACATTTGTATTTTAGTAGTGCTTTTTGTGCCCCGTCGCTCAATATTTACTTTGAAAATCACTTTAGTTGAAAGCTGAGAGGTTGTCTGTGCACAAAAGTAGCAGTACAGGGGAGTGTGTGAGCAGGAATGGTAACAGCAAAGTCAACACGGGGATCTGAGGCAGGTCTGATGGAATTTAAGGTTTTAATTATCTGGACGTTGCTGTAGTGACATGTTCAAAAAAAAAAAATCCAAGTACATGAAGGAATTAGTAAAATACGGACGGCATTCTAAAGAAACATCTTTTGCTTCTGACGTCCTTTAAAAGCCTCCCTGCCTTCAGCTCTTTCTCTTCAGCTTCCCTAACCAGTCTTCTGCACTTTGTAATTTGGAAAACAATGATGTCATTGGAAGCATTAACAGCAATAGTCATAGTGCTGCAGTTCACACAAGCTGTTATGCTTTTTGTACAAGTAGAGATTTTAACCAGGAATTTCCACTTTTCTTTTCCTTTATTTTTTCTTATTTTTATTTTTTAAATTATTTTTCCATATTGTGGAGGGATGGCTCCACAGAGGCTGTCAGAAATGAAGCCATGCCAAGGTCTCCTTCACCCCATCGCCACCCTGGAGGTCTGGGATAACAAGTGATGGGTGGGAAGGAACTGGGAAACGGGCTGCCAGGGGGAAAAGCTGGGAGCATTGCTGCTTCTCACCAGGGGAAAAAGATTTTTCCAAGCTGCCCAGAGGAGAAGTGACCATGGTCATGGTATGAGCAGCTGGGAGGGACGTTTCTGGCCTTCCAACATGGGAATCAGAAAGCTGCCTTGACCCAAGCCCCCTGGTATCTTCCAGTACAGGAGGGAAGAAGTTATTAATAGGAAAATACTGAGCTCTCTGTGAATACTTTGCTCCTCTGAGGTGCTGGTGACAGATACTCTGTGGGATTTTGTGTGTGAGATGGTGGTTTTCTGATGGGAAAAAACACTGGAAAGTTATTTAAATACAGGTCGTTATGAAAAAAGTTTGAGAAGCCTGAGCTGAATCAGTTTTCCAAAGCCTTGTTATCCCACTAACTTGTTTTATTTTGTGATAAATGCTCCTAGCCCAGGTTGGCAGGGGCACCTAGATGGGTGATACCTTCCTTAACTGTTGGTGTCTTCCACGTTTCAGAAGGGACTCCTCTGCAGTGTTAACCAGATGCTAGCAGCTGGGGTCTGCTGGTGCCAAGGGCTAAACTGGCTGAGAATCTGACCTCATCATCTCTAAATAGGCAATTATGATTGGAAATATACTTGCCCTTAATACCCCAAAAGCCTGAAAGTCTTTGGTCTGAACTCACTGGGAATTTAACTCAAATAAGGAGCCCAATTACACAGAGATATTTTGGGGTGGGGCAAGCTATTGAGGGTTTTTTTAGCACTCTTCAGTGCTAACGTTCTCTTCCCATCAGCTGAATCACAGATGCTTTTTCTGCCACAACCTCCTTTACCTCTATTCCTTATTCCTTCCTTATTTCTTTCAAATGTCAACAAAATTATAACCGTTACAATCATAATAAACTGTGATCCTGTGCACCCAATCAAAGAATAAAGTCTGGCTCTGTACACAAAGTAAAGGTCTGAGACCACATCGTGCTTTAGTTGCACAATCTGTGTTCTCATAAAATGCTTTAATATCCTTTTCATTGTTTTTTTTTTCTTTCTCATGTTGCTTTTTTCTTTCCCTTTTTCCACTTTTTCCTATTTTTTGTTGGTTTTTTCTTTTTCTTTCTTATAATTAACATGGAAGTGACTGTTTTGTTTGAATAGTACTTGGCTTTTAGGAGAAAAAAAGTGGATACACTAGCCTGCTGTGACAGAAAGGAGTTGAATTGGTATTTAAACGAGGACAATTTCTGCAGATCTTTTTGACTGTTAGATGAGATGCAGTTTAATTTTCATTGCTCTAAATTAGTCCTGTAGGAGGAAGCCCTCCTTTAAAGGCAAGGCTTGATAATGAAACTCAGGGACTGATTCTGGGCTGGTTGTAACCTACGCTAATTCTGTCGCATAGAGCTACCTCGGCTGAGGAGCTGCCCCCCACTTTTTGAAAGACTCTCCTTTGGTTCTCGAAGCTATAATAGGAAAAGCAGAAAAACCTCACAAGCCAGGAGTGAGTCCAAAGAAATTACATAAATCATTAAGAGTGGAAGGAATTGTTTCCTGTGATCTGGGGCTCTGCCATCTCGGTGATGTCCCCGTGCTCGATGGGTACCTGCTCTCCAGGCAGAAGCAGTGCGGGGGGAGCCGAGGAGAAGCAGAGGGAAACCCAGAAGGGAGGAGATGCAGATATCCTGCTTTGCAGCAAAATTAGCCTCCTTGATTAAATCGTGGTGTGAGCTTTTATTCCATCTGTGCTTGAACGTGAGGTGGTCTGTCCCGGTCGTAATGACTGGTCTTTCCTGTCTGAGGCAGGGAGTGTGGGTATCCAACCCCATTTCATGGTGATGTTATATTCCTGCAAGGCACTGGGAAGGGTTAGGATCTGGAAGTGGCCCACGTTTGCAGCTGTGCTACTGTGATGTGCTTTTCTAGGTTCCTGCCACCTTATGAATTCATACATTTTATCACAGTGAACCAGCTTTTCCGTTCCAGGTAGCAGATAATAAATAACTCCAACATCAAAGAGTACAGGGAAATATTCAGTAGAAACGGCAAAAGAGTATCAGTTTAATCACAGAATCAAAGTTTTTAGATGTCAACAAACAACCAGAAAGTCTACATTATGTAGTGGTCAGAAAAAAAAATTGCTGTAAGGAATGTATCAGTTCCTCTTGAGCTGTCCATCTACATCAGATCAATAGCCCTTCCAAGCATGGGACATTCAGGCTTTCAGCTTGAGAAATTGAAGTTCTCAAAATAAGTCAGGGTTGTAACACAAGTCCATCATTGTGTGTCACAGAAATGAAATGAGTTGTCTCCTGTTCGATTGATGACTGACATAAAGCTGGGAGGAAGAAAGGGGAAAATAAACGAGACATGGATTTTTTTTAAAAGTTGTTACAAACACTTCTGTCAAAAAGTTTGCACTCGGGGATCTGCTTTCATTTTCATGTACATGCCTAGTTCCCATTACCGATAATAGGAGTTAGATGGTGAGGGGTGGGAGGAGGGATGTGCTGGGCACTGCTGCTACTCAGAGCGCATGATATAAGGAAAAAATGTAGATCAAGGATTTGTTACAAAAAAAATGATGGCCAGGGAACATATAACTAGTAGCTTATGATACTTTTAATTTAGCACTTTGTAATGACAAATGAGTAAATAGGCAGATTTTTGGCCTGATGAAACATGTAGACTTGAGAATAGCAGGAAGGAGCCCACATCTGAATCCAGTTGCCTGTTCAAGATGTTAGTACGGGATCTAAGCTGCAAGTCTGGGAAGCGAACTCACATTTACAGTCTCAATAGGAACCAGGTACAAAATTTGGCTGGAGATGTAAGTCCAGGCTTCAATCTATCTTGAACTGGGGAGGCTGCAGTTGACAGATCCGGGGCTGGTCCTACAGATGTTCCACCGACATTCAAAACAGCAATGCTGAAATTAATATAGCTCCTCCTGTCAACTCTGCTCTGTGAAATAACGCACATGAAGAATGAGCTGCAAATTTTTTAGGTTTATCGGTTAAAAAGGCCCCTACAGTGCCTACAAACAGGCTAACAAAATCAATGCCTGATGCAGTTACTAGCTGAGCAGCTTGTTGATGTTAAAGGAAATAACTTTGTTATCCAAAGTACAAGTGCTCCTCTATTATCCAGGCTTTCAAAGTGATTGAGCCTGAAATGTATTCTACTGGTGTATATAGATACCCCTGCTACCTTGGAGACCAGGCAGTTTCAATACATTAAATATAGAAACTACAGTTTCCATTGCCCAGATTGACAAATATGGAGAGAGAAACAATGGTTGTGCTTAGGTACATGCTGGGAAATACTGAAACTTTGTTTCTAAACTTCTGAAAAAGTACTGATTCCTTGTTTTCATTGTTTTTTTTTTTATGGAAACAATGGGTTTGGGTTCTTGTAGGGTAGTAAGAGCAACCTGCTTGCCAGAGCAGGATGCTGAAATGGAAAGGCTGTGTTGTTCTTATTCTGCGTACTGGAGCCTTCAGGGATGTTGTTAACTTCTTTGAGCCTCAGTAGACTGGTCCATAGGGTGGGCCTTAGCAATCACACCCAACAAGGTGAGCTGTAGCAGACCTGTCTGTGAAGTGTTCTGATGCATCTGAACCAAAACAGTTAGGTTTTAACCAGACGGTCTATAAGGTTTTGATCAGTCGATGTGGAGGCAATACCTGTCATCACTAGGGATGCAGAAGAAGGGTATAGATTTTTCTCGCATGGAGAAAGCATTGCAAAATGTGAAGTGCACCTGGAAATTATAGTGTTCAAAATTAATAAAAAAAAAAAATCAAGGTAATATTAAAAAACTATAAATAATCCTGTTAAGTTCAATAACATCAGTTTGGTCAGAGATTTGATGGATCATATACGCCAAAACATTATTACATAAAAGTGAAATAATAACTTTACATGTCTCTTTAAGAGGTATATTGTCTGTGATACTAATATCAGAGAGGATGAAGTAGACATAGTATGCTACATTTACTTAGTTAAAATTAAAATAAAACTGATTGAAATAGAGTGAGATGAAAAGCTATTGGATTTTTTAGTCTGTCTTGTAAAAAATAAGAATTAGAACTTTGAACCAAGTGAATATGAAGCTTTCTGAAATCAATGTCATGAAACAAAAGCTTGTTTCACATTGAATAAGTTGTTCGCCACATACATCAATCATGAATTTTTTTTCAGATTATTTTTTACAAATGTAGTTGAATGACATTTTAGGTTTAAAATATTTCAAATGTAGTCAAAAGGATTGATTATGGAAGTAGTCATACATTATGCTTTTATTTTTTCAAATGTTATTCTCCTTGCTACTCCTCCACCTCTTCCAGAATATAAAAATGCTGGCAAAGAATTTTAGTGATATCAAATCTGTGGTTTTACTGGTATCATTTGAAGGAAAACTAAATATAATGAGCTGGACAGACTTCTCAGAAAGAGCAGGCAGTCCTGCGCCTTGGGAAAAACGACCTTTCTAGATCCTTTAAATCTCATTTTGTTTATGATTCCACTTTAACTTTCAAAACATATTGCACATTCCTGCAGAATTTCTTTTATCGCGTGCGTGTATTTTTATAATATATGAAAAAAAAAGGACTTTTTAACTGAACAAAAGTGCGTTGTAGCTATACTATCGACCGTCATTGGAAAGACATTGTTTGTTTGTTTGCTTGATTTTTTCCCCATGTGAAGTTGTACAAGAAATAATGCCTTCTGGGCCATTACAGAGAAAAAGATAAACAATTGGAAGGGCCTTCAATCTTGTCATTCCCTTGTGTAACAGAGTGATAGTCGTCCACTGTCAGGGAAAGCTCAGTGCTCCGGGGAAAATTAACTCCTTCTTCCTAGGTCTAGCCCAAACTATGCCTGGGAGACCCTCACAGCTTTGCACGTGGCTGTACGTAACGATAAAATAAGTTTCTGTGTTGGTGATCTTGCACCTTTTGCAGTCCTCCTCCCAGCTCTGACGTGGGATACTCAAGGTATACTATCCCCCGTTGGCACTTTGCAGAGTTATTTCTGCACGTGAGGCACGGCTACAAACTCTACATGTTGTGCCCCCAGCACGCAACAGAGAATCAAACCATTATGTCTAAAGAGAAAGATGTGTTCATGGTTTTCTCATGCTTGCCACGATCAGTTGCTTATTTCTGAGCTGTTCAGCTACAGATTTTCTGCATTCGACTTCAGACTCCGCAGTAGAAGAACAGCTGGGAAATCAGTGAAGCAGCAGAGCAGAGTGGTTACAATAGGAAAAAAAAAAAAACAAACCTTATTGAAAGAAAACTGTCCAATGCAGCCCCATGGTGCCCTTTCACACTGAGACACTGTCCCAGGGAACCCCCTGGGAAATTGCAAGACGTATTTTTCCCTGATAACAATGTAAAAAAAAAAAAAAAAGGACAAAAGTACGCACGGCATCTCGCTGCGGCGCGTTGCTTTAGGAAAGCGGTACGGTGAGACCGTGCGCTTTGCCGTGGCTTTAATAACACTGTGGTTATTTCTAGATGTAACAAAAAAAAACCCAAAAAAACCCACACTTAAATTAAAATAAATAAGAGCCTAGTAGAAAAAAATGGCTAGTGTCTCATGGAGGACTTGTTTGTTAACTGCTGATGAGATCCTGTGTACAGTCATGCTGCCCTGAGGAGTTTATAATACCGGAGCCTGAGCCTACAACATTTCCTAAGTACTGCTGTGAATAGCCTTGTGGGACTACAGTAATTGAGGTAACTGTGTTACTTCTGGACTAGATCATGCAACTCTTACATCAGGCATTAAGCACTTACAAGAGTAGCCCCATTCACTTTACTGATGGCTTTTAGGCTGGAAAAATGTATTGTAATCACTAAAGTTGCTTAACTCGGGATGTACTCAGCTGCTCAGGACAGAAGGGGAAAATGCAAGGAGGTTAACATAGGTAGCAAACAACAAATGAACTATATATAAAGCTAATCTCTCCTCTTCTGGTAATTTTGCTTCCAGCTCTGGACAAGCAAACCCACTTTTGCAAGAGACTGCCCCAAAACAGTGGTACCGTGTGCGTGAGTAGGTTTGGCTCCAATAAATAGTTATGGGTTCCAGCTAAATCCAGCCCCTTGTAATGTTACACTCCGTCATGGACATGTCTCCAAAACACCTCCTGCTTTGATAAAAAAGTTGCACTGATGCCTGGACCCCTGAGGTTGACTAGGACTGCTCCATCCTGAGCAGGGGTCTATTTCCCATGTTAAAAGTCAGCTTCTTGGCAGAGGAGTGCTGAGCGTGGAAATCCATTAGACTTGCCTATGTGCTGATGAAATCCTAGCCCTACACTATCTCGTACACTCTCTTTTGAAAAAAAAATAGTTCACGGTAATGGTGCCACCACTCTCATAGCCTTGCACGCTTTTGTAGTAAATAATTCATCTCGTTTATAAGATTATATTTTTTTTAAGCACTGAGAAGATATTGTGGGCAGAATTCACCTATAATGCAGGTGTGTTTCCATTTAATCAAGCTCAACAATGTTTTTCCAGATGTGTATCTGAGTAGTGCCTTGAGAAAGATGTGTCACTGTGCAGAGAAAAGGGCAATCCTATGTACTTGCAGGAAGACCCAGCAGAAGTACATTGAGCTCTGTAGCTTCGAGAAGAGCCCCGAGTTCAAGTCTTCTCCTTAGTGCCTTCAGTGGTTGCTCAGTCTAGAACAATCTTTGGAAAGAGAGGGCAAATATATATAGTTTCAAAACATTTTTAAAATATGTATATCTCATTCCTAATTTGGAAGTAATAATTTATATTTTAAAATCATATTCCTTCTTGTTTGCCCTACAGAGCAATCACATACTGAGGTTACGGTTCTGCACAGTTCTCCATGTGTTTGGATCCCAGTATCTCTGTGGTGCGATGTTGAGGAGACATATCTGGGATTTTTGTGGAGCCATGTGTATTTACTCACATTGATCTGCTGATATAATCTGGTTTTAAAAGATTCATTGCAACTGTTAGACAATGGCACCTTTATTGGTAATAGCAATTCTGTGTTCCTCTCCGAGTATTTTACTGATTCAAAATAATTATTGACACAATGGTCACATTTTTTTCAGGAGCTAAAAGATCATTATCCAGATCACTAGTAGGGTCAAAGGAGAGAGATACAAGCTTTCAGAAAGTCATTCAATCTGTCACCTCTTTCAGGAATTTAGTAGCTTTCTTAAGAAACCTGAGAGCTGTTCTGGACAACCTGCTATGGTTTCACATCCAAGGTTCTGTTTGTCATCTCTAGAGTTACCACTAATGAGGACAAACTGGTCAATCTGGATGTCTTTTCTTCTTTGCTGGTTGTAACGTCTCCATCCTTGGAGGCTTGCAGGACCTGGATGGACCAAGTCCTGAGCAACCAAGTCAGACCCCACAGCTGACCCTGCTGGGGCAGGAGATCCCACCTGGGACCTCCTGGGGCTCCTTTCCACCCGAATTACTCTGCAATCTTATGATTTGTCCACTTTCTTAAGTGAGAATTACTGCTCAGCTGAGCAGCTATGTTTTAATGCTCTACTTAGTGGGCAGAATACTAGCCAGCATCCACAGGAACATATGGGCTTGTAGACCCTTAAATCTTGCAGTGCACTGCAAATTATTCGAGTGAGGACCAGGCATGGCCTATCAAGGTGATACGTCTCTGGCTGCTGTGTTTAAGTGTTCTTCGTATGTATGTCAGTGTAAAATAGTTAATTCTTTTGTAGCAACCTCTTTTTCTGGAAGACCTATCGTCCTCCAGTGGATCAATTTGTCTAAAGGAATGTAATCTATATTTACTTTGCAGTAGGTACCGTAGCTCTCAACTCTGCTTTTAGCTGATTCAGCTCCTATTCAGCTTGCTTTGACCTCAGAAATATTCCCTGCTAACTGTCCTCCTGTTCACTCCAATTTGTACTGCCTAAATGCTTACTGCTGAGTGTCCCTCTGGCCATTTTGAAAGGTGTTTCATCACACTACAATAAACGTGAAATACTGATGCACTCAAAACAGCAAAAAAGGAGGAAAAAAATAAGCAGCTGTATATCGACATGGGACCGAACAGGGGCATTTATTACACTTTGCTTTCATACCGTTGTCTACCTTTGGCAAAGGAAGAGTCTAAGGGTCCCTGGTGGGCCAAGCCGATCAATACTACACAGGAGTTAAATTAGACCTCAAGTCAAGCACATATCTACCTTGGCTGGGATACCTCCAACCTAAAGTCCCTGGAAAATTTACATTTTTCCACTAAGTTAACCAATAACAGAGTGAAATGAGTGAGAAAAAAGCAGCTGTCTAGCCTGCATCTTGCTTCATTATCGAATGGATGTTGTCCAAACAACAGCTAAGGTGCCTTACAAGAAAGACAAACAGGCTGGTGCATAAGCAGGCTGGTAGTTATCAGGTATGTTAAGTAAAAACAATTTAAAAAAAAAAAAGGTTAGAAGGCACGTAATAACGTTTTTGAAGGATATCTCCTATGCTTCTTGTTATTCTGAGGATGCTTTTATTTTTTTTGCCCTCTTCCTATTCCTACAGTCTCTAAACTGGCTTTATTATTTACACATGCTCATAGAGTTTTTACTAATATTTATGGGAGTTATATTCATTTGTCAGGGTAGACACCAGTCAATTTGGACAACTGGTTCAGAGGCCCAAAAGAAACAGATCCCAGGTTGTCTTAGTGTCTTTATACTCAAACTACCACAGATGCTCAAGACTTGAAGCATGTGGGAAACTGTAGGTGTGACCTCAATGGATTAGATCAAGCATTTTCAAAATGACAGCTTCTTTAGTTGGAAGAGAGATTAAGGTGATTCAGGGCCTTGATGATTGGAGAGAGAGATCATATGAAGCTCTTGAGTGGACAAATGCCCCAGAAAATACTCAGAAAAAAATGTTCTACACTACAACCTCCAGTAAGTGATCTGCATTTGTTAGATTACAAGTTAGGAATGCCGGCCTATATAAAATAAAATAAAAATTGTAACTGTAATAATAACTAGTAGTTTAACTGGCCATAACAGCCTTGGGTAAAAAAAAAAAACAACAAAGACCAAACAAAACACCAACAAACACCCCATTTCCAAAAAAAGGGAACTCTCTTGTGCAAGGACTGTACCTTTTGCTAGTGCTATTATATTATTTCATACAGCGAGCCAGGTCTTTCATTCAGCAGGATTGAAGGCACCGTGCGTGTGCTTAATCTGTGCAAACTTTGCTGCTTTATTATTTTAATAATTTGAAATGTATTCCCGAGATGTCAACTCTCTACTGCAAGCTCAGGCGTCGCGAGCAAGCGCGTCTGTATCTTTTAAAAAAAACCTTTGCTTGGTTTATTTCCAAACGAGCTCTTTCCTACTTGTTTGCTGGTGGAGAAAATTATTTTGAAATATGAAACAGGTAAACCTTAACCTGCCAGATGTCTTCTTCATGTAGGCAATTTAAATTCAATTTGCAGCAGAAAATACAGGCAACTTCTGGATCAATAGGCTGCATTCAGCAGCGCTAACGTACAGCACCTGATCCATCGCCAACCTGGCTGGGCTCTTATTACTCATACCTGAGGGACTTTCCCTGGCTTTTATCATCAGATAAAATCTCCTAGGATTACAGGTACTTAAAGCTAATTAGGTCTGCTCCGTTACCCTCCATTTGAATGCTCTCTCTTTCTGCAGACGGTTTCTTTTCGTATTTGAGGGAGATAATTGCGGTGGCACACGCCACCAAGGTAAAATGATAGCCTTGGACCAACACACACCCTGCCATCTCGAAGGAGAAAGGTGATGAGATAACAGCTGGAACAATAGAGGGTTCACCTCATTTGCTTTCCGTGCATTGGACAGCCACCCACCTTCAAAGACCGAATTACTCAATTAGAAAGCTGAGGCTGTAAACAAACAGGACTTTGCTCCTCCCCAGACACGTGGAGTGAGGCTTGTCAATCCTTAAATCTCCTCCAAGAATACCTGCACCTCACTGGCTGGTGGAAGGCAGTCCGGGATGTGCTCACACATCAATCCTTCTCTGAACGCTAACAGCACGGAAATTATTAACACAGAAGTCATTTTCCATACGCGTACGTTTAACTAGGGTTCAGAATGAAATTTAATCATTGCTCAGATTTGTAATAATTATTATTATATGTAGGGTTAAGTGCTGGAAAAATGGAGTTTTTATTTGCCATTTAACAATTCCCTCTTCTATCTGCGAGCTCTGATTCTCCCATTATTGTGTTTCCTACAAATATCCTAGATACTTATAAATATTCAATTGCAATGAATTTTATATGACCCTTCAGTTCTAACAGCGGAAGCTGCATTTTGAACTTAACCTAAAATCCAGTACGGTAAAGCCAATTTTCAAATGTAACCTTTCTACAAAGTGGTAAAGACAGCCATAAAGTCACTTATTATTGTTCAAGTCCCTCTTGACACATAATTAATCCACGTCAAACCCCCATCCAAAAATCCAGAGGCAGCAAATTTGCCCTTCCCACCTGCGCAATGCATAGAGGCAGAGTGTTATCCAGCACTGCCAGACTGGAAACATGGAAATACATATTGTAGGAAAGGGAGCACAGATGAAAGTTTGGGAGATGCTCATGTCTCACCGTACATCAGCTTGAGGGGAAAACCAGCGAGTTAATGACTGGAACAGAATCTCAGATACAGGTGGACAGTCTCCTTTCTTTGCATCGTTATGAGAACTCCCGATTGTCCAGACTTGACACGCATCATAGAGAAGTTGGTTGGATGAACCTTTGGAGGTCGTCTAGTTCAGTCTCGCACTTCAAGCAAGAGAGTTTTTCCTGTCTGAGTCTGGAAAGCCTCCGCATGTAAGACTCCTGGAACTTAAGAAAATAAACCAATAAGTCCTCTTTGAGACTGTGGTATTTTCCAATAAACGATGCCATCATCCTGGGGAAATGTAAAGCAGTAGTTCTGAGGGCAAAGGAGATGTCTAAATGGGCTGAAATAAAGTTATAAGCAAGATAATGTATTTAACCTGGGCGTTGACCTTTGTGTGTGCTCAGAAGGAAACAGAAAAGCTCTCCAAAAACCAGAACTCGTGCTGCTGTAGGCAGGTTCATTGCAGTCCTGAATGCAGCCTTACAAATTGATGCTATGTTTTTCAGCATCAACCAAAAATTTTTAAGCACTGTCTCTGTATCTTGCTTCTTATAACTATTCCAAACTAAAACTGTGAATTTCCAAAGCACAAAGCAAAGGTGTTATGACTCTAGGGAACGGTGAGGAAGAGGGTAAGGATTAGAAATAGTCTATAGCATTTAAAAAAAAAACGAAACAACTTTTCACCATTATAACCATATTTCCAGTCTCTGAAAATACTTTTATATGGTGTTGCCTTTATATAGTCATTACCTGTCCTTCTGTGTATCTTTAGAAAGCACCAATCATTGTAGGCAGTAGATACTGATATTACATGAAAATTTGCTCGAATAGGCTGTAAGATGGATATATTGAGAATAACGTAGTCCTCCCATGTGTTTCTTTTCCCAATAATCCTTCGATGTATGGCGCTATCCAAACCCATTATTGAATGTAAAATTAAGTGTCACTGTTGTTTCCACAAAGTTATGAATCTGTTGTGCAGTATCCTTGTGATGAAACACCACTTCTCTTGTTTTATTGACCGGAAATGCTGAAGTATAGAAAGATTAAGACCAAATAAATCTCCCATAAATCTAAGTGCCCAAATCAAGACATTTTAAATGTAGCTGGGATTTTTATAGATCTCAAAACGATCAAAGTAAGGGGCATTCAGCATCTCAGCACAGGAAGGTCCTTAGGGACAAGGATACACCCTGCTTTCTTGTGGAAACTGGCCTAAAAGACTTGCTGGTCTTCACTTACGAACCCTGCACAGGGAGAACCCATTTTTCCAGAGTGTCATTCAGTCCCTTAAGGGTTGGCTAGTCTTTATGCCTCTTGTGGTTCCCTGGCACGTTGACTGCACACCTTCCAAACTCTGCAGGAAATGAGGCAGGGGCTCTATACATAGAGGCTGTGATAATTACACAGACCTGAAAGCCCTGTGGAAGTCAGTATGTGATCTTGTAATGACTTCTTGTAGCATAATGCATACGCTTGATCTCACAAATCACCTAAGAAAGTGCATAAGTTCGGCCCATCATTTAAAACCAAGCTTCAAGATCAGCCTTGACTCTGGAATGACATAAATGAATTAGCCTGAAGCCTTAACGCAGTCTTCTTTATCTGTTTTCCTTTAGTTTTTACAAAATAAATAGAGGGTAAGAATAATTTCAGAAGTTGTGTCACGTGGTACCATACTGAACTGGTCACAGGTCTTGGGCGGAACTGGAAAACGTAGAACCACGGCAGAGATGGGTTAGGGAAGGAAGTGCAGTTGGAGAGGGACCAGAGGAGGGCCACGAAGATGATAAGAGGGCTGGAGCACCTTTCCTATGAGGACAGGCTGAAAGAGTTGGGGCTGTTCAGCCTGGAGAAGAGGAGGCTCCGGGGTGACCTTATAACGGTCTTCCAGTACCTCAAGGGGGCCTACAAGAAAGATGAGGAGAGGCTGTTCAGGAGGGCCTGTTGTGATAGGACAAGGGGTAATGGTTTTGAAATAGAGGGAGGTAGATTCAGATTGGATATTAGGAAAAAATTTTTTACCATGAGAGTTGTTGAACACTGGAACAGGTTGCTCAGAGAGGTGGTGGATGCTCCATCCCTGGAGACGTTCAAGGCCAGGTTGGACGAGGCCCTGAGCAACCTGATCTAGTTGGAGATATCCCTGTTCCTTGCAGGGGGGTTGGACTAGATGACCTTTGAAGGTCCCTTCCAGCCCTAACCATTCTATGATTCTATGATTTGTGTGGAGCGGCCACTGATGGGGCTGAGACACGCACTTCACCAATGGTATTTTGAGATGTTTGTGGTTGGAGTTGCACAGATGCTGTGTTTGTGAGCATTGCTGTAAAAGGTGGTCTCTGACATGCTGTTTGTGCAGCATGGGGTGCCTCCTTCCCACTTCTTAGATTTCTGGTGGACCACTGACAGATTACCTCCAGATAGCAGATAAGAAATGAGCAGTAGTTTCTGCCCAGGCTGTCCTGGGACAAGTTCAACCTCAGAATAAGGCTGTAGTGGCTCTGCAGACATAACCTTGTGAATGGTCTCCTTTGGACTCGTGCTTGGGTAGGAAATATTCCCTATTGGCTAGAAAACCCATCACCCTGCTCCTCCCTGTCTTGTCTTTGCTCCTGCCTGCCTGTGGCTTCTCTGCTTTTCTCGTTCCACTTCCAGCTTCCCAAGTCCTTCGCTGTATCCCTGCTATCTCCTCTTTTTTTCCCCATCTCCCATCCCTCTTCGAGCAGGGCAGTATGTCCCATAGCACAGCTCAGCCTCCGCAGCCAGAGCTCAAGGTTGTTCCAGAGGCCCCCGGCAATGGCACTGGCTGTGGCAGCGCGTACAGCCCAGAGGCGAATGAACCATCCTCCCTACATGGGAACCCTTTCTTGAATCTCATTGCAAATTCTGAGCGTGTTCAGAGGCCCATGACTTGGCCACGTTTGGGTGAATTTTCAGGGGAACAGTAAAACAGTACAAGCCTTTGGCATTACAAAGGTTGTCCCTGCAGGATCCAACATCGAGAGTCAAAGTCAGGGGGGCACCAGGGCTTTTCAAAAAATAATTAAAACCATTCTTTAGCATAAGAAAAGATTTAAGGAAAAGGAATTACTCTTAGACTAATTAAAATGAATAATAAAATACAGAAACAGGCTTTGGGCATGGAGTCTTTCATCACTTTTCAGCTTCTGTGGTGTACCTAATACCATAACAGCTCTATCAGTGTTCTAATGATCCAATATGCAAAAAATCCCAACTTATTTTCCCTACAATCAATCTGAAAAATAGCTAAATTGTTGATGCTGAATTCTTCCAAAAATTAGCCCTGACATAAGCACTCAGGATTCCGCCAGGGTTATTCCAAGCCTGCAGAATCAGAAGTGACAGAAAACAGGGTTTTATACTGGAAGGCGTTCGGCATCCCTACATACACACGCAGGGAGGGAGAGGAAAAAAAAAAAGAAAACGAGAGGCAGAGGGAACATATGTTGTAGACAATCCTGCCTCCCGTAAAACTGCTGTTGAGTCAAGTAACCTGTTTAAAAACAATGTATTCTTCTAACTACAGCCACCTGGCTTGTAATTATAGTCCTCATTAGAAACTGCTACAGGTCTTGAGTGATTAGTTATTGTTTATAAACTGTTCGGCTGTAGACCACCTGTTTTCCTCTACTACTGCACCTTCTTCTTGCCTTGCTGCATCGTATCTATTAATAGAAAAGCACCTGTTTCCTGACAGTGCAAAACCCGAGATAAACACGTATGTGCAAGCAGCTGGGGGAAAGGTCTCTGTGAAGGACAACCAAATATATTTGTTTGCTATTAAGCTGTCTCTAGTCGCAGTTACAGCATTTAGAATCATAGAATGGTTTGGATTGGAAGGGACCTCAAAGATCATCCAGTTCCAACCCCTCTGCCATGGGCAGGGGCACCCTCCACTACACCAGGTTGCCCAAAGCCTCATCCAACCTGGCCTTTTTGATGAAGTCGCCCAGCCTCGCATCTCTCGTGGTCTTGGAGACTCCCCAGCAACTGACGTGGTGCTCTTGGAGGACGTTTGTAATTAATCCTCCAAGAGGCCGGGAAATCCAGAGAGATCAAACGTGAGGCTTGATTCCCGGCACTAACTGCTAAAGAGTTAAGTGCTCCGGCGTGCAAAGCACCCGCTGCGGAAGGCAAGGTGCGCGGCGTGCCGTGCGGATGCGGGAGGTGAGGCGTGAACGCCGCTCGCCTTCGATAAAGGCGCGGATGGCTGCGGCCCCGCCGGCAAAGGCAAAGCGGAGGGGCTGATTTTCTTAAGGCGATTCAGTCATGTAGACAGCAAACGCACGCCACGGTTAAAATATCTCGAGCCAAATCCTGCTCTGAGTCACGCTGACTTCAGCTGATTGATTCTCAAGCCTGAACGGTGTAACTGGGAGCAGGATTTGGCCCCTGGACCACTAAACTATAAATAGTTATCCCATCGTTACATTTCGTATATGCCCATGAGTGGCATATGAGATTTTTTTTTTAATTATTTTTTTTAAAAGGGACTGAGTTGTCTACATGGTTTTGAACTAGAAGCGAGCTCTGTCTCCGAGACTGTCGGTCTGGGAGAGTGGACACACAGAGCTGCAAGCACAAAGCTGGAGCGAGCAGCAGCGTGGCAGCTCCGTGCAGAGGAGCCGGTGGGCTGTGCGATGCGAGGGCTGCGCCCAAACCAGGGCACCTTCAGCACTGCCCAGGCAAGGGGAAACGAGACCCTTCTGCAGAGGAATGAAGTCAGTTTGAGGGGCTGCATCGAATGTTCATAGCACTTTAAATCCCAGGTGATGCAGAGGGCAGTGGGGGCTGCCATCCTCTGATGCACTAGTGGGAGATGGGACCTTCCTAGCCTCTTCAAAGCCCTTTTGCTGCTCTATTTTAGGTGCTTGTGACCATGTCATAACGCTTATCCAGTGTAATATTCACTGTGGTGGTTCGCCAACATGCAACACCACGGCCCGCTGCAGTGGGCCTCCCCTATCAGCCAACGTGGTATTTAGGAATACCCAGGCTCCCAGGCACTGGATTTCTTCTCCTTAGGAGCTGGACCAAAAGCTGCCTGTGCATCTGACCTATAAGTGTTCCCTGGAAACACAATAATTAGTTTCCTGATGAGAGCTTTTGGGATTTCCTGATCATCCTTAAGGACGCGTTATTGCTCATCGGCAGTTGGTTTTGCTTACTCATTTATTGGGTAACAGATAGTTTCCGATATGAGATGGCACATCATGAAAAATTAGGGGGTAACAGAGTCTCGATGGAGAGCCAGGAAAGTTTTCTGTATTAAGACACAGTGGCATGATGAACAACCTAGTCATCACCCTGTGTTCCCACACAGCAAATGTTACGCACCTGTGCATAGCAGTGAATCATCTTATCGGTTGTTTATTCATGACTGAATATGTTCCCAGACCGATTTCTCAGTATTTGACCGTCACCAATGCTCCTTTGCTCACTGCTCTTCCTCAGGAACAAAATAAAATGTTCGCTTTGCGTGTAAAAGGCACAACTGAAGCCACCAGAATTACGCAACTGAACCGAGAGGGAGATACTTCTCCGCTCAATATTTAAATGATAGCAACGCTCCTCATCGTTATTGCAAACATCCCATAAAACGTCCCTTCCCGCAGAGCCTCAGGATGTGCAGCATCAAACCTGTCCACCCAAAGTTGTCCAAGTACGCTGAGCCACCGAAGGATTTACATACATTTGGCAGAATGAATGGCAAATACTTGGTGTCTTAGAAATTCAACAGTGGGATTGAGATTTTTCTGGGTACAGGATCCATCACAGTCTGTCCTTTTGTTGTTTTGTTCAGCTGTGGTTGTCTTGAAATCTGCAGGCTATGAAGAGTTGTCAGTGGGGCAACAGAGTCTTTTGCAGGCAGATGTTAATGAGGCACCTTCTGCGGTGGTGTGTATATATATTAATTTGGGCTGTGAGTACGGGATCACCCAGTAAGGAGAGTGGGTCGTTATTCATTGCAAAATACTGTGTGGGTAGACAGTAAATAGTTCGTGGTGGCAGCAGTCATAGGCTTTTCTTTTGAATGTGCTTACCTGAATAAAAATATCAAATAAAAGGAGCACAATTTGATAAAAAGTGAAGCAATAGGTTGTGTCAAAGAAAGACGTTTCAGCTGGGCTCCGGGAGGTGGGTTCAGCCCTACATCGTACCGCAGCACAGCACAGTAACTCTGGCATAGCTGAGGTGCCTGATGGCTCCCGTTAAACACCAAACTTTGCTCGTCCATCTCCCTTGCAGGGTTACCAGGGGATCCTGCTGATCGGACCTTTTGGTCGAACATGGGCTTCTTGCGCTGGGTGGGTGCTGTGCCGTGCCATCCGCGGGAAGCGGCTCTGGTGTAGCCGCAGCCAGGGGGTCTGGGCTGGGCAAGGAGATGCCAGGCTCTGCAATGAGGCACTGTGCTAAATGGGGAGCCATCCAGAGCAGTCAACAGGACGTGCCAAAAGCTTTGCAGGGCTGAGCTACCTACTGCCTGTCGGCAGGCTGACTCCGCCTCGAAGGGGACTTCACTGGCAAAAGCCGAAGAAATTTTGAGGTTCCTATTTTTGAAGTGAATGTCTAGATTAGTCTACGCTAAAAAATAGAAAGACAGGTCATCTGCCTTTTTCAGAGCGGTTCTTATGGCCCTATGTAAAAATAATTATGTTCCAAAACTTGCCTAAAAAAAACCCCACCCGAATAACCCTCTGAACATAGTTCCCAAGCATAAACGCACTTTGGATTCTTAGGGGTTTTATCTATTTCCTCTTCCAAATATGGGAAACAACTGTTGCAATGATATCATCATTGTGCTGGAACACTAGTAACAAAAAATAAATAAAAACAGGTACCTCTTTGTTGTCCTACTACTACTTTTCTGCTAGTATTTGGGTAGATATTTATACAGTTTGGTATCTAGCAATAAGAGTGTGTCAAAAAAAAAAAAAACAACACAAAAAAAAACCCAACAAAAAACAACAAAAGACTGAAGGGTTACAGAGCAGCACAAAGGGGTCTCTTTTTACAGTGACTAACCCAGTTGATTTCAATACGAGTTTGGAAAATAATCAAAAGTTCTCAGTTGTGAAGAACTGGCAATAGGGTCTGCAGGAAGCACAGATCTTCCTTGCCCAGTAGGTTACCGCATGTTTGGAGAAATCAGAACTTTTCTGAGCTGGTGCAACCTCTCCCTTTGAAATCTTTTGCTTGCTGTTTCTTTTTTAAAGGTGTTAAAGAAATATGACTGTAATTAACAACTGACAAAAATATCTGGGCTTGAACTGAAGTGGGAAATCACAGAGGTTACTTATTTCCTCATGCTTTTACCATTTGTTCTCTTTTCTCGAGGAAGTTGAAAGACCTGAGGTTCAAACTTAATAAGGCCCCATGCCGTTTCTAAGAGTATTTACAACGTGCAAAAAATAAGCCAGCACATTTCTTATATTTAAATTTGTTTTCAGTCATCTAAGCTATTACACAGTATGCCATCCCTAAACCTTTTGTAACAAGCAGTAAATGTTTCTCAGACAAGGGAAAGAATGATGTGTTCAACTACTCTAGCTGCTTGAGCCCGGGAAAGCGACAAAACATTGGTGTGCGTGCAATCCCCACCTCCCAGTTTGCTTCAACATGGTGAAAATGGAGCTGCCTCCAGCTCATGGCTTGTTCTTCAGAGGTGTGTGCTCGGACGTAGCCCATGGGGCAACCCTTGGGTGGGTGGCAGCCGCTTCCTTTGATAACTGAAGCTTTGCGATGCTGTGGAACGGACAATGGCGTGGTGTTCGTTAGCCACAATTACTTAAAATTTTCTAGAGTCTACCCTGAGCTCCTTCAGTTTGATGGGAAGCTTTCTAGAGGTGGGGAACGCGATGAATTCCTCCAAGTGCTGGTTGTATAACACCTGCTCTAGAAACAATCAGGAATTCAGTGTTAGCATCATTAAATTCTGGTCCGTGTCTAATAGCTTGGTGTGTCATGGACCAAACCGAACCAGCTCAGATCCTGGAAACCTCTGTTTGCAGAGCCACTGATGCAAAGCAAATTTGTCATTGATACCCAAGCAAGTCAAAATGAGCTCTCATAACATGTCCTCACATATCCTAAATAAACAGCTTTACAGAAGCCTTCCCAGCGAATCTGTCTTTTGGATCCTTTCTAATTCTGGAGAGACTTTATCTTTTTAAGCAATTAGACATGGAAGGAAGGCCTGAAGGTCTCAGTGACGTTCGTTAGTGGTTTTTTGGATGGGATATTGGGGAAAAGTAGCTTTGTTTTCTTTAAATTCCTTTTGCAAACAAACGTTAGCACCTACAAACATCAAATACACCCATGTCCATCAGAGAGCCGCTGGAACGCAGACGAGACATTTTGTCCAGTGCTCTACTGAGTCACTGTAAAAATAACCCCACCAAGAACAGCTGACCAGCACTCACTTTCATGTCAAACTTTTTTTTTCCTTTTTCAAAAACAAAACAAAACAAAACACCCTAAAAAATACATTTTAATGGAAATGCGCAGATTGAGAAGGGTTCTTAGATGGAAGATCCAAGTCATTATTTAAAAACTAAAACGGTTACGTGGACACACGTTTGCCATGGAAACCTTGGAAACAACATAAACATGAATCATGTTTAAACCAAGCGGGCACGGAGCGGTGGGAAGGGTCCTGTTTGCCAGCACCAGCTGAGGGAGAGTCGCTCACCATCCACGCTCGACAGGGAACATGGCATGGGGCTCACCATGGCCAAGGTCACGGTACCATAGACACGGCATCTGGTGAATGCGCAATAGGGTGTTACGAGGCAAAATACGCTTGTCCTCAGCTCCAGTGCTGCCAACAGTGATTATTTTTTCTCATAATATCATGTTTTCTAATTGAACAAGTGAACCTCTGGCCACTGGGCAGTTATGCAGCTGTAACTGGACTGTGTTTAAGTTAATTTCTTTGAGAAGCATAAAGAAAACAATCCCAAAATAGCTTCTAACAGGCGTTTTTAATGTCTGCCCACATTTACCGCTTCACTTTTTGTATTTCTCTCCAGTCTTCCCAATATATTGACCAAGATGGGTTCTGAACAAGTTTGACTGCTTGGCTATTTAATTTCTTATTTTTGTTATTAAAAAAAAAAGCACAAAAAACCTCTTCACATTCCTGTTACGTCTTCCTCAGTCAACTGCCTTTATTCGTTTCTTCTTTTCCTCTTTATATATTCATTTAACTACTTATTATCTAAGAGAGCCATTCAGCTTGAGACTGCCATCCTGAAAGCCACTTGGCAAGATTTTCAGATCAGAGAGCTGTGGATTCAGATAAGCATCCAAAATATTGTATCTTCTATCACTCGTATGGCTACTTGTGGATACAGATTCTCCAGCCGTGGTGTGATTCCAGACTGAAAACTGTTTTTTCAAGTGACTCAATATGCTTTGATATTTATCATCTTGGTTATTTCCAGCAATATACAATATTGACCAGAACAACACGTGCGTAGCGATCCATGGAGCTGCAGGTATTAGACACTCAGAAGAAACAATCTCTGCATGGCTTCAGAGTACAACTACCAGATTGCTTATTCTTTCAGACATCCAACTCTACAAACTTGCTTGTAGGTTTTCTACTGTTTGCCCAATTGGTGAATAGCAAGGGGTTATAGAGAGCCAAAAAATTTTCCCAATATCCAAGCATAAGTCAAAGATAAGAGGTCCCAGATCCTTTTATCCAAAGATAAATTACTGTCCTTGCTCACTCTGTGGTTCGAGATGACCTGTGACTGCGTCTAGACATCAAAAATCCTGAAGCAGAAGGTTAAATATTCTTTATGTTGTTAGTGCTAATTTTTCCGCGGCGCTATATTCTGCTTACTTTACTCACTGAAATCACAAACACGTTTTGGATGTAGTGCATAGTTGCCATTTTTCTAATTTGAAGTCTAATCCTCCGCATCTGAAGGACACGTTCTTTGGTTCAGAGTCTAGCAAGTAAACAAGCTATTTCTTTTGAAAGATGAAAATTAAAGTTTAAAAAATGAAAAATAGGAGACAATAATTTAAAAAAACCCAAAACATGACAAATGGTTTGTATAGACATTCTGTAAGTGTTGAAAACATCCAGAAAACTGGAAGATGTCGTTCGTGTGCTGGGACACCTCTCATTGAATGCAGTGAGAGGCGCAGTAGTTGATTAAAAAGAAACTTAAGACCATACCAAGAGTAGAGAACAAGTAATCCTCCGTGCTGTGAAACCAATGCTTTTTCTATGGATTTATGATTTCAGTTTGTGCTTCCAGTTGTTTTCCATGATGCTTATCAGGGTTACGCTCTCCCTGTAGCTTTTCTCTCAGTTGGGACATAATGTCTCCTCCGTGGTTGGCCTATTTTTATGAAACACGATAGCATAGATGTTTTTCTATTCTGATTTGGCTAAAATTGACCAAAGAGTGAAGCCACTAAAAGGAAAGGGAAGAAGTAAAGACCAGTTTCCCTCTGCTTATGAAAACAGACTAAACAATTAAAACCAGAGAAGAAAGAAGAAGCGTTAAGACTTTTCAGACGCAATGCATACAGTCAAAACTGGATGGAAATTAATCATAATTTGCTCCTCACAGCTGGGTCAGGTCATTTAACTGTCTCCTGTCTCTACTGTGGTAAGTGAGAGATATTCGCAGGAAAGCTTTGACTTTGGGCAGGGCATCTGGGGACGTTTCCTGGAGGACTCCCCCACACACCCTTGAGCTAGAGGATCTATTCATATAATTATGTTTAATAGTGTCTGATGGGCTGTTCTTCATTGAGCTTTCCAAGTTGTTTTTGGAAACTAAAAAACTTTTGGCTTCTACTACATCTCAGCGACTCCACAATTTAACTACTCACCACTTAAAAAGATTATTTTACTTTCTTAGTACCTTATACTGTGCGAACGCAGGTGGAAACAGCAGGAAAAAGAGGACATTCTTCTTCTCTAATTACACTGTACCTGTCAGAGAAACTCCTGAAGGCAGGGAGCTGAACAAACAAAAACCTGTATGTCCCATAGGTTCACTTTCATGATAAGTCTCACAAACTGTTTGGGGGTAAAATTGTCATAATACCTGTTTGAGCTTTTATGATACTGGAAAAGACGAGTGATTGAAAGTCTCATGAACAAATAGTGAATATAGACTTAGAGAATGTCCTTTGGTCTTCCATTTGGGTGGTCTGTTTGTTTTTGGTGGGTTTTTTTTCTCTATCTTTTTCAGAAATCTAGATTTTAACTACGTGTAAGAGAGACAGTCTCTATTTTTCAGCTTCTCTGAGTTTGGGTCTGAACCATGACAAGGTGGTCTTCCCACCAGTGAAGGACAGTGAGTCAAATAATGCATTTTGGAGAGAAAGAATAACCTCTTCCATCAAGCTGGGAGCTGAAAAAATCCTCAAATTATGAAGATGAGGCATTTTATTGAGGAAAGTAACCTAAGTTCCGAACTCCTATAAGCTTCTCTATGTGTGAGTAATTTACTTTGAAGTCCCTTTAAGCATATCCTACTAGGCATTAAAACTGTAAATATCTGAATTTCAGCGTTTATAGGTAAAGTCAGTATTCATTTAGAACACATAAACATGGTGAAATAAACATGAATCCGTTTTGAGCGTGTGCTTTACCGCATCAGCTGCTTCAAACTCTCCTGATGGTTAAAGCCCGAATATCCAACTTTGCATTTGTTCCAGCAGTTCCTGATGGGTGATAACGTGCAAAGCTTTGGTCGGTCACCGTGGTGTGAAACACCTAAATTCCCTATAAAAATGCTCTTTACACCCATCAGAAAGTATTTGTGTGAGGCAGCTTTCTCTGTTTGAGCAGCACTTACTAAGCATGGAGCAGTCATTGAGGTGTATATTCCTAATGCTACGGCGTTTTTAGAGGGAGAAAAACTACTTTAGCTGATTTTTAAAAATATTGCTTCCTACTGTCTCTCCAGAGATGGATGTGAATTCCTCTGTCATATTATCATTGAGAGTATTGCCAGCTGTTGCCAAGAAAACGTATTCTTCTACATCCCTTTCTGGAAGGGTTTGGAGTCCAAAAGTTGCCAAGTCCATGCCCTCTCTGTATGGGAGAATACCGTTTCTTACAATTTATACATGCATTTTTACAGACCACGGTCTTTATGGAGACTTTTCCCAGTTATGCCCCAAATTATCTGGTCCATTAAAAAAAAAAAAAAAAATCACATTAGACATTCCTTACTTATCTCCATGAGATTATATGATGCATACTACAATTTTCCTGAAGGTGCTCACATTTCTGATTGGTTTATTAATTTGTTTTTATTGTAGGTACTCTGGTATAATGTTTTATCTTAATTAGTATTTTTATGCCCACTATATTAAGTACGTATGTGGCCAGTTTTTATGCTGCATGTCTTTCTAGTGCAACTAAGGCTTAGTGTTTTACTTCAAGAAGGAAAATTTATAATCAAATTAAAAGTAATTACATACACATTTTGCTTCAAAACCAAATTGTATTGCCTTAGCACGAGATGATACTTCAGGTGTACATTCATAAGTTCTTGGTCCAATAAGACTCCTGTTGACCTCTATGTGATATCAGCTAGCCATAAATTCTTAGGATAAAATCTGAATTTTATTTTTCCTTGTAGAAATAAAGCAGCATTCATTTCAGGTAGAATTTCATTCACCTCTTTTTAACAAGAGATATTTTGCTAGTGTAAGACTGATAAATATGCAAAAGTAATACATATTTCCAGAGTAATTTGTGTTTTAGGTGTGGGAAAAGCTTCTGTTAGCCATTGTCATACTCAAGAAGTATTTAATTTATTGAGTGAACCCCTTAAAATCAGCTCTGATAGGAGTAGCAGGGTACTAAAGCACTTTTTTTTCCTTACAGAAGAGGAACAGACTTTGTTGGTTCTCCATGGTGGACACTCATATAATTAAATGGCAACTGGCTAATTTTTTTTTTTGGCAACTTTATTCAGGGATAACTTTTCAGCTTAAATATATATTAGTTTTTTTTTTTTCTCTAGGATATGTATTTCTGTTTTGTATAGAGGTAAGGTTTTTTTAATCTGATGTTTTCATTCTTACAAAGATTAGATAATCATGATGAATCATATAATCATAGAATGAATCATAGAATTGTTTGTGTTGGAAGGGACCTCAAAGATCATCTAGTTCCAGCCCCGCTGCCATGGACAGGGACACCTTCCACTAGACCAGGTTGCTCAAAGTCTCATCCAACCTGGCCTTGAACACTTCCAGGGATGGGGCAGCCACAACTTCTCTGGGCAACCTGTTCCAGTGCCTCATCACCCTCAGAGGGAAGAATTTCTTCCTTAGATCTAATTGCAATCTCCCCTCTTTCAGTTCAAATCCATTGCCCCTTGTTCTATCACTACATGTCTTTGTAAAAAGCCCTTCTTGTAGCCCCTTTAGGTACTGGAAGGCTGCTAGAAGGTCTCCCCAGAGCCTTCTCTTCTCCAGACTGAACAACCTCAATTCTCTCAACCTGTCTTCATAAGACAGCTCCAGCCCTCAGATCATCTTCCTGGCCCTTCTCTGGACCCTCTCCATCAGGTCTATGTCCTTCTTATGTTGAGGTTCCCACTGCTGAATGCAGTACTCCCAAGTGAGGTCTCACAAGAGCAGAGTAGAGGGGCAGAATCACCTCCCTCGACCTGCTGGCCACACTGCTCTGGATGCAGCCCAGGATACGGTTGGCTTTCTGGGCTGCTAGCATACATTGCCAGGTCATATTGAGCTTCTCATCAACCAGCACTCCCAAATCCTTTTCCTCAGGGCTGCTCTCAATCCATTCTCCACCCAGCCTGTACTTGTGCTTGGGATTTCCCCGACCCACGTGCAGGACATTGCACTTGGCCTTATTAGACTTAGTGAGATTCTCACAGGCCCATCTCTCCAGCCTGTCAAGGTCCCTTTGGATGGCATCCCTTCCTCCAGTGTGTCCACAACACCACACAACTTGGTGTCATCTGCAAACTTGCTGAGGGTGCGTTCAATCCCACTGTCCATGTCACCAACAAAGATATTAAACAGCACTGGTCCCAATACCAACACCCAAGGAACACCACTCGTCACTGGTCTCCACTTGGACATTGGGCTGTTGACAACAACTCTTTGAGTGCGACCATTCGGCCAACTCCTTATACATCAAGTGGTCCACCTGTCAAATCCGTGTCTCTCCAATTTAGAGACAAGGATGTTGTGTGGGACACTGTCAAATGTTTTGGACAAGTTCAGGTGGATGATGTCTGTTGCTTTTCCTTTATCCACCAATGCTGTAACCCATTGTAGAAGGCCACCAAATTTGTCAGGCACAATTTGCCCTTAGTGAAGCCATGTTGACTGTCACCAGTCACCTTTTTATTACCCATGTGCCTCAGCATGGTTTCCAGGGGGATCTGCTCCATGATCTTGCTGGGCACAGAGGTGAGACTGGCTGGCCTGGAGTTCCCCACATCTTCCTTTTTCCCTTTCTAAAAGTGAAGGTTTTGTTTCTCCTTTTCCAGTCAGTGGGAACTTCACCTAACTACCATGACTTCTCCAATAGGATGGGTAGTGGCATATCAGCTTCATCTGCCAGTTCCCTCAGGACCCACGGTTGCATCTCATCAGGTCCCATGGACCCAGGTTTCCCTACTCTGCAAAGGAAGTTGCCGGTTGAACCTGTCTGCTCGAAGCAATGTCTTAATCTTGGATAATGCCAACCAATTAAATGTAGTTACCTTCAATCAGCCAAAAGAGAAAAAGTATTGCAATCTTTTTTCCTTAGTTTTAAACTTCTGGATTTGGTATCTGCTGCCTGAGCTGGGCACACCGCATTTGCATTCCGCAAAGGCTGATGCAGAAGCACTGTAGTTCGGAAGCTAGGAGTTCGGCTCGCGACGAGGAGCGAGTTGTAAATTACCCACCACTGAGTTGCTGAGTCACTTGAATACTTCAGACTGCTCTAAATGCGAGATCCGGTGGGACTGCTGAATTATCCTAGGCTGTTTTTCAGAAGATCCTTGTGTCACGATCTCATTCTAAATATGATTTTTTTTTTTCTTGATAAGTATTTAATTTGAGATTTCAGTAGTGAAGAGAATTGAGTAGAGACATTTTAAGTGTTTCTTCGTCTATCATTAGAGACACCAAGTGACACAGGAAAAGATAATGAACATAGAAAGAGCCCCCAAAGCACTTTTAGATTGTTTCTTGAGAGTCAGCAGGCCAATATTGACTTTGATTAAGCACTCACTTTGGTCCCATTAGTTTGGCAGACTGTGAAATAAAAGTGAGCGTCCTCTCCGAGTTGGTTTTGCATAAACTCTTTTACAACTTCAGTTCTGAACTTTGTTAGAACATCTCTAGTTTGGAGTTTTATTGTTACTATTTTTTTCTCCTCAAGAAAGATGTCCTTTTAAGTCTTTTAGCGACTGCATAATCTGAAACTAACAGAAGCTTTTACAGTATGAAGAAGTGACACTTAACGAACTCTTTTTGTGTCTCAAAACTGCAGAGGACAGCAACAATACATGTTTCCTTCTCATGAGTTTGTGTGTCTGTGGTTTAATTGCCAGATTTTAAACCAAAGGATTACGTTTTGACGTGATTTTCTGAGGTTGCCCAATATTACTTTTATACACACCTCTGAAATTGTCTGCCAGTTGTCAGGCAAAGGCTCTTTCCCTTGTGCCCCATTGGTGTGAATTTGGGTCCTGGACGTTGGTGCGTAGCTATCATGAGAGGCCATGAGAAACTTGACAGATTTTTTTTTTATTACCAGACCTACAAATGCATATTTAACCTTTTTATTTTTTTTCTCCCAACAATGACTTAGAGAAGACAGTGGGCTCTTGTCTCGTTAGAGTGTTGCTTAGATGTGTCTAGGATTGGAAAAGTATGACAAGCCTTGAGCTTCTGGTGGTTTTTTGGTATTGACAAAAGGAGCTCACCACAGCTGGGATCAGCATCGAAGAGCGCTGAGGAAACCCAGTGAATGCAGAGCCTGTTCATAGTTTAAAAGCAGATGCTTCAGGTTGGGGAGGGGGGTTATTACAGAGATGAGGGATCTTGAAAATGTTTCCTTTTCCCATGAGAGAGCTCTTTCCCAGATTCTGCTTTGACTAGACGCTCTTCATTAATTTGCTATTTATGTACTCTGTAAATCTCTTTGGGCCATAAAGTGGTCTAGAAGGTACCCAGATAGTTTTCTGCAGTAACTTTCCATCCTTTATAGTTCCTTCCAGGTTGAGAAAATCATCATAATTACTTTTCATTATTTTGATTTCTAGCACATGAGAAAAAAAAAAAACAACATGTAAAACATAAATGAACAAAAAGGATAAAAAAGGATTCATTCACTATTTCTTATCATCCTTCAAGCCAATTAGCAATAGGTCCCAAGAACAGACATCTGACAGATTGGCTATAATTGGCAGCATTTTCTGTGGCAGTTTGCTACCACTCTTCTGCTTCACCTGGAAAGTCTCTGAAGAGGTTATGTCGTTGAACTGATGTTGCAGCAGTCCAAAGTCATGTCCATCATAGTTTCTGTTTAAATTAATTTCATTCAGGAAATTCCATATATATTATTTCACATATGCTTGGCACTATATGCCACCAGAAATATGTATTAATACATTGCTAAATATTTTATAATCAATCAATGTATTATCATAAATAAAAGTGGAAAGTAGGTTATTTCTTATTGCAGTATTATAATCAGAAACGCTCAGATCATTATAAGGGTGGATTAATTAGCACAGCTGAGGCACTGAGTCCAAGGTATTGTTAGATTTTTTTTATCTCAGCATCTTGTTTTCAAGCCTTAAAGATAATCCACATTAAGGGTTGTATCTCCATGTATCTGCTAATGTAGAGCACACACAGACACAAACACACGTGCACACACACATACAATCACATATGTGCCTGCACACGTGAGTACAGTGACACAAACAGAGGGTAGGCACGCAGAGCCTATAGATTTCTACACAATTTTGACATTGATTTCTGGGGTAAACAAATGGTTTTAAGTCTTTACTTGCCCAAAGCTAGATCATAATATTCTGCATTTCAAAGTGTCCAAGTACCTTTAAAGTGATGACTGCAGAGTCCCTTAAGGCATAAAGCAGATAAAACCTTCTTTTAAAAGTATTTTGCTCACCTTTGTAAAAAAAGGAACTTGGGGTTTATTGAGTGCAGGAAAGCCTCATTCCCATAGTAACCAATGCACGGCTGATATTGATCAGCGGAGTCAAAGGCAAAACATACTGACAGGAATAAAGAGCGACTATTTCTTATCCTCATATGTATTCTTCCTGGAGTTCCTGTAGGTAACTGATACTACAGGCATGGAGCGCAGTCTGGGAGCGGCTGGGCTTTCCGTTGTGTCATTAACACACAACGGGGCTCCTTCTACAGAAGAAATGCTCTGAGTGCTCCTGATTTTTTACTAGATCCCGCCATCTTTTCTTCAAAAAACTCTCCGTGATTTTAGAAGGACTTTCCTTGAGCAAGGTGTGTTCAGGAGTGGTCCCTTTGTCTTGAAGGAGCGTGGCCAGCCTTTGAAATCTCTTCACTGTTACATTTTCTACCTCAATTAATGAGACCTTATAGGTTTTAAAAGTTCCCCTTCTTTGTTCACCATGCTCATAGCGTGTGTGAGATCTGATAAATTAACATTTGCAATCATGCCTGATCTCTCTTTAATGATTTCATTAGGTGTTAAATGTAAGGCTTAGCATCCTTTTTATGTTAAGGCATTCCTTTTTGAACTGCAGAGCTTCACAGCCAAGATCTTTGAAACCAAGACCTTATGAATTATTAGCATTCAGTACAATGCATATACATACCTTAAATCCTCATCATGATTAGATCATTCCCAGAATTGACAGGTCTATAAAAATGAAGAGAGAGGACCTGTGAGAGCTGTGCAAGGAAAAGATATTTTGTAGAACATGATATCACATAATAAAGAATAAATTCTCTCAATCTGATAGTTTTACAAGGTTTTGCATACTCCTAGGCAGGTAATAATCTTCCTTAGTTTTTCTGGACTTGCAAGGAGCCTTAACATTTTTTCCTTGATGAAACCGTTAGATAACAACCGAGCCAAAATTAAATAACCCCAAAAGTCTTCCTCTCTAATCCCTTCTGTGCATGCTTAATGTTTCATTCTCCCACTTCAATTATGCCATCTGCATTATGTCTTTCGCTCCCCACTCGAAGAGTTGTTAAAACGAAAAGCGTCTTTCCGAGTGTCACAGCTCCATTATGCAGGCCCATACCTGCGCTGGCAGCATGCTCTTCTTCTCACCTCATATTGCCTTTTGCCTGGGAAAGAGATCCCCGCGGTGCACATCGAACTGGAAACTGAAATTAAATTAAGCTGGTATGCAGGAGCCGGAGTAGGTTATGATAAACGAGCAGAGAAGCTTCTGGGAAGACTTTTCAACTTAGCTCTTTGGGCCAAAAAACATCAAGCTCCAATGGCCAACCCTAATCATGTAGAGGGAAATCCTGGCCCTGCTCAATCAACGGCAGGATTTGGCCCTCGATCCTTCATAGCCAAGGTAGCCTGGTTTCCACAGGTTGTTGCCAGGAACACGCAGCTGTCACCGGCTCCCAACGCGCGTTCCGATGTCAAATTCCAGGTAGCAATTTTAAACCGTTGGGTTTAGACCTCTTCATTTCCTGTTGTAATCCATCTCTGTACAAGGTGTCATCGTGACTTTTTCTGAGATCTCAGCTGAGAAGCAGATACGCTAGACGTTTTTGAGAGAACATATTGGATTTCCACTGGAATCAATTCTTCAAACTGATAATGAGTAACACTCACCAGGCTTTCATAAATTCTGGGAAAATCCTTGACTTTCAGGGGATCCACTCAGAAAGATTCACTCTGACAAATTTATGTTTATTTTCAGAAGCACACAGGTTTATTCATTCAGAAATAACGCGACAAGTTTTTGGAAAGATATTTTAAATTTGTGTCTTTTAAAACCACTAATGTAGGCAGCAGTTTAGTCCTCTGTTTCATATCTTTTCATTAAAACCTCTCTGCAGTTTTTTTCTAGCTTACAACTGTAACGCGTGTCATCCTGACAACCCGTATGATTTGGAAATTTCAGGGAAAAAAAACCCATGTGTAATATGTATTTATAAACATACATATACTTCAGGTTAGATCGTGCACCAAAATGCAGAACCATTTTTTTCTGAGTTACTTAGAGCTGCACTCTGGAGACAATTTTATGTTTAATTTAAAACGACTGCAACGTTCAACATAGAAAACCGACTATCGTTTAGAGCATTTATAACCACCATCTTTCCAACAGAAAGATGTCGTCAGGAGTTTAGTTCTCAGGATATTTGGGATGTTTTTGAAACCTTGGCTGGACATTTCCCTTCCATCACATTATCATGATAGACCCGTTACCCGCTGAGCAGTGATCTGTGCGTAACGGGAACATCTTGAGCATTTGCACGGCAATCGGAAAGGTTCTGGAGAAGGATGTGCTGACACAAAAGACTGTCCTGGGGACCTTCAGTGCCATTATCTTTAAATGATCCATAGTCATTAGGAAGGTCTCCTGGCACTACTAGGATGAGTTTCTTTGAGGAAGAGAAGTCTCCTGTGTAATCCAATGCTATCATTTAAAGCTCACTTTCACTTCCGGAGCCCTGAGAAGTTTGAAGTTAGCATAGTTTCCTTTGAAGCATCCTGCAGCAGGAGCTGTCAGTTCCCCCTTTTTTGGAGAGTGGTTTGAAAATCCATCAAAATGGTTCTTGCAATTCTAAAGAGCGTTAGCTGAGTGAAAAGAAGTTAGTATTTTACCATAGACATCTCAGAAGTAAAATTAGAGTAAAATATAAACATTACTTTTCTCTCATGAGCATTTTCCATCCTATTCTGTCAAAACGTGTTTTGATACAGAAACAAAAGGGAAGTGTGAAGCTGAATATCCAGAGGAAGGTCCAGAAGAACACCAAGAGCACAGTTACTAGAGCATTGGCACATAGTATAAAATAGGAATCTAGTTGCCTATGATTTCCCAGCAGACACTAAAGTCCTTCCAGCACTCCCAGAGACATGACCAATGAAGCACAAATACCACAGATACATCTATCAGAGCCCTCGATGGCAGAAACCCCTGTTGCAGCCAAAGGTGGATTTGAAGAGCCATACTGGAAATTCTACAGGGGGACAAGAAGGGACTCTGGGGACTACTGCTGTCCACCTCCCAGACTGATCACATTTGATGGCGTAGCACTGGGAGTCAGAGCATGAGGCATCTTGCAAGAGGCAGCATGGGAATCAGACTGAGTACGTAAAGGCTACCAGCATCAAGAGGGAAGGAAACATCTTTACCCACCAGGAAGGAAGTAAGGCTGCAATGAGAAATAATTTCTGGACCATTTATGGTTCAAGATTTTTGAAAAAATATGTTTCTGCCACCATCCATGGTGGTTAGACCATATATGGCCACGTTTTTCTTTGCGTTCTTCTTTCGTGTCATACAGCAACTTATCAGCTAGTGGGTTCAGCTGGGTTTTTAGGAAACCTCAGAGGAAATAGCTTATACAAGATCACAGCAAAGAAAGGCAAATTATTTTCCCTTCTCTTGTACACTCTGCCTGAAAGCTAATTTTCAGGTCCATCCTTTCATGTGCTTTACGGGAGATTAAAATGAAATTAGTTCAGGAAGGATACTGCTCAAGATCATTTTAAGATTTTTCAAAGCTCACCAGCTTGTTGACCTGTAAACCACCTTTAGCTGGACAGATGGTAGGTAACAAATTGATCTCAGCCAATAAAAATCTGTCAGAACAATCTGCTGTTGGCAGGTGTCAGATAATTATCTCAATGAATAGATAAGCAAAGTAATAAGCAAATTAGAAGCTTCCATTGTAAATAACAGGAGGAATTTTATTTATTTATTGCAGCCAGGCCCTTGATCATTTGCTAAAAAAAAAAAAAAAGCCCACCCAATATCGCAGGAAACTCACTGAAAAGTTGTATGGGTTGTGGGTGGTGTTACCAACACTAAGTTTTTTGCTTTTCAGCAGTATGATTCCTCTATACCATTTCAAGTTCCTGAAAAAAACTCTGCTGAGATGTGGCAGAAGTCCATGTGTGAGCAGTTGCATGATATATTGTTGTAGTTGCAGTTATTTTTTATATGAACAAGCTGTCAGAAGCCTATTTGCAAACGTAGACCTCACTGCCCTGGGCATGCTAAGAAAAAGATGGTCCCTGTCCCAAAACTCTCACCCTGAAATACACAACAAGAAATTATAATTGGGTGTTGATGGGCTAAAGAGAAAAGTGCTGTGCTTAGAAAGGCGCTTTTGGACAACTTCTCAGCGGGATTGTGGATAGACATCAGCAAGACCACCATAAAGGTCAGAGCATCTAGGATCTTTAGGTTTGGTCAGGCTTGGTGATTCCAGCTTGGCTGGGACTGAATTTCCACCTGAGATGCACGAACTGCTGTAGGATAAGCCAAGCAGCCGTAGCGAGGTGGGAGCAGCGTGGTGTGGGTGCTGCGGTTAGGGAGACCACGGAGAAGAAATTTGGGAATGTTTGTGTTGGCGTTTGGGAATATTTAGCGTCTTTGTAAGATGTTCAGTTGGTTTATTATTGGCATCAATGTGGACGTGTATGTAGCATAAGGAATGGGATAGAAAAGAGCATAGTTTCTTTTCTGCCTGTGTAAATGTCCCTATGTCACCTCCTGGGGCTGGATGTGACAGTCTCAGACACAGGATCTCGCTAAGGAGAGCTGCAAATATTCACTCCAGCTGATGAGAAGTATGTTATAAGTTAAGGACTCACCAACCTGCACATGCTTGAATTATTTCCTGTTTTGTTAAACTTTCTTAAAAGATATAGAAATGCATTGAGCTTTGAAAATAGGTCCTCACACTGCCAAGTCCAGTGAGTGCATGGGCAGCCCGAGCAGTGGCCACAAGTGGGAGTGTAGATGTTTATCTCTGTGTGATGGTTTTCAAATATCATAGAATCATAGAATGGCATAGGCTGGAAGGGACCTCAGAGATCACCTAATCCAACCTCCCTGTCACGGGCAGGGACGCCTCTCGACTAGATCAGGCTACTCAAGGCTCCGTCCAACCTGGCCTTGAACACCTCCAGGGAGGGGCATCCACAACTTCTCTGGGCAATTTATTCCAAAGTCTTACCACCCTCGTACTGAAGAATTTCTTCCTAAGATCTAATCTAAATCTGTTCTCCTTCAACTTAAACCTATTTCCCCTTGTCCTACCAGTGGACACTCTTGTAAAAAGTCCCTCCCCAGCCTTCCTGTAAGTTCCCTTCAGGTATTGGAAGGCAGCTATTAGGTCCCCCCAAAGTCTTCTCTTTTCAAGGCTGAACAATCCCAGCTCCTGCAACCGCTTGACACTGGTCTCCATGTAGGCATCGCACCATTGACCACAACTCTTTGAGTGCGACCATCCAGCCAGTTCTTTATCCACTGAGTGGTCCATCTGTCAAATCCGTGTCTCCCCATTTTAGAGACAAGGATGTCATGTGGGACAGTGTCAAATGCCTTGCACAAGTCCAGGAAAACGACATCCGTTGCTTTACCTATGTCAACCAGCGCTGTAGCTTTGTCGTAGAAGGCCACTAAATCAGTCAGGCATGACTTGCCCCTAGTGAAGCCATGTTAGCTGTCACCAACCACTTGGTTATTTTTTATGTGCCTTAGTACAGCTACCAGGAGAATCTGTTCCATGATTTTACCTGGCACAGAGGTAAGGCTGACTGGTCTGTAGTTTCCCGGGTTGTCCTTAGTCCCTTTTATAAAGATGGGGGTTATGTTTGCCCTTTTCCAATCTGTAGGAACCTCACTAGACTGCCAGGACCTCTCAAATATGATGGCTAGTGACCTAGCAACTTCAGCCACCAGTTCCTTCAGGACCCGTGGATGTATCTCATCAGGTCCCATGGACTTGTGCACGTTCAGGTTCTCTAGGTATTCCCGGACCTGATCTACTCCTACCCTGGGTGGTTCTTCACTCTCCCAGACCCAGCCAATATCCTCTGTGATTTGGGTGGTGTGGTTCGAGTGGTTGCCAATGAAGACTGAGGCAAAAAAGTCCGTCCATTAAAAAAAAAAAACAAAACAAAAAACTCTGAGTCAAACTCCTGGATGGTCTCGTTGAGACCTGGAGGCCTCAGGAGGAATATGACTCCTCTGAATCTCCTGCCATGTGGATCGTGCTCAGGTCTAGCATGTGCTGAAGGCAATCAATGCCCTGGGATGCCTTCTTCCCTGCTCTGGAGCCATGGGCACACCTCCTGCACACACCCGAACACTCTGTTGTAAGAGCTCTTAATTGATCTGTGATATCCAAATGCCAATTTCTGTTGCCCTATGGGTATTGAGAGGAGTCTAGAATTTTAAATATTTGCCTTAATTACACTCATTAATGAGGTTAACTTCTTGTACCCCCTCCTGTAAGTAAGAAGTTTGATGATAGCATAACTTGTATTACCGAGTGTTGCCAAAAGGCCGGATTCGTTCCTTTTCTCTTTGTTTTTCACTGGAGTTACGCTACATGCAAACACGGAGCGTTAAATCTTTGCTTTTATGGCAACGACCTCCAAGGAGTGAGGGGTTTCAGAGTGGGAGAGGCCCTTCAGCAGAGGGAGCTGAGGTTGTCTACCCCATGATAACATGCTGCACGCACATGATGAGCAGCAACCAGCAGGGAACGGCTCCCAGAACCATCAGCCGTTGCTTTTTCTGTAATTTATCCCGGCAGGTAACTTTCTAAAACAATATAGGACACCAGACTTTCAAGTAGAACTTCTTGCTGAGCGAGAGATGAAAGTCTCCAAAATCAAAGCCACAAAGAGTGTTTCAGATCAAACCCCAACTTAAATGCTTACCTTTCAGTTATGTGTTTTACCTGACTTTGTGTGCCTGTGCTCCCCAGTACTGCACCGTGCCTGTACCTCGGGTTCTGTCTGCTCCTTGGTGTTCCCCGGGGGTCTGCTTTGCTTTCTCAGGATTGGGTTAGGACCAGATATGCACCTTTTTGTGTGCAACCAGGGTCTAAGTCAGGATGAGCCCCTTCTGCTGGCTGCCCAGCCTCAGCAGGGACAGGGTAGGTGACGGATAGCATGGATGCTATGCTGTCCGTACCCAAAGGATGTTTTAACAAGAAGTAGGTGGAGATTATGGCACTTCCTAGCATATTGCAAAAAAGCAGGGAAAGAGAAAGCTTCCCCATCAGCCTTTACACCCCCAGGGAGAGGATTTGCTGTTGCCTGTTAACATGAGCCCAGGAAGTGTATACCTATACACGAGGGAAAGGATGTTTGCTTCATGCAATGCAGAGATTTGCTGCCCATCCCGGTCTCCTCCTCCTCACCATGGAGAATCTCCTTCCGCACCACTCAGACTTCAGCCGGAGGTTTTAACTGCATGAGAATTATCAGTAAATGGGAATTAATTACTCTATTAGCTCAGACGTTTAGTTCTTATTACTCGTGATCCTGAAAGGAGAGATCGTACGGACTGACACTTCAGCCTGAGCCCAAGTGGTCGGGGTTCAGGTGGCCATGGAAAATGTAGGTATGAGTGTTCTGGTTTCCCATGAGTTAAACCCTCAAAATGAATGCTAAATTTGATGCACTTTGGTTTTTTCCTCTAATAAATACAAGCCTATATCCACTTAGACACCTAATTTCCCCTGGTTTCAAGGGGGGTTAGAAGTCTATCCTACATCAATATTTTTGAATATCTTACTACTGGTTGGGTCTTTCAAGGGGATCAGGTGTCTTGATGTCTTCTTTACAGCGAGATCCCAGGGCTTGACTTTACAAAAGCATCAACAATGACAGCCATCATGTCTTGGCATTTTTCATGTTGTTAAGCTATTTTTCAAGGCACTGTTTTCTGGATAAATGGTGGAAAGAACATTTTGTGGCTACTGCTTTTTTTTTTTTTTTTTTAAAAAAGTGAGCTCAGAGCAGTTGCTTAAAAATAATAAATGGAGAGCCACAACTGTGAATAGGCATTTATTCTTTTTTTTCAGTATTGTGTTTGTTTCTTCTTTCTCAAAAGACACGAAAAAGAAGAGTAATTCAGAAATCAGTACTTTATACAGCCTAGTTTTAAGATGTGGATCTGGCCCGTGCCATGTTAACAGAAATGCTTTATTTGGAAAAGTTATCGCCATAATTTTTAGTCTCAAAGAACAAACATTTTCATAGCTCCTAATTGACAACCTTTGGTAAACTAAAATCAAATTGTAACTTATTTTATTGACTATCCCTTTAGCGGTTGGAATAATCTGTCTGTGACCCTCATTTTTTTTTTTCTGAACTGAGTTCCTAGATAAGGTCACTTCAGTAAAAATAATAACCAAAAAATTGACACCCAAAATAAAAACATTCCGATACATCTTTCTATTTAGTCAGGGCAATGCCATCTCACAGGCAGTTCCAAAATGATGTTTAAACAAAAAGTTCAAAGCTCCTTTCAACTTGCTGCAGATTTTACTACATATTCTTAATAAACCCTCTTCATCTGCTACTGTTGAAATGTAAGCTTTCAAGCAACGTAAACCTAGCAAAAGCCTTTATGTTTTTTACTTCCTTCTTTCCTTACCAGCACTGCTATTATCACATGGTGTGTTCCACATGATAAGCCATTCATTAAAGCATCACCTACTGTTTTTTTCCTCCTCAGTACCAGCTAGAACATGATCTGTCTCTGCAGGAAGACATTGGACCTCTGACCTCTTTTGTAGCTATTCCAAGCAAATATAATAAACAGGGTTCACTGAGTTTGTGTAAATCTCTGATTATGTTTACTCTGAAATCCAAGTGTTCATCTCAGGCAGAAAAATTAAGGCTGATTTTCAAATATTATGTACAAACTCTAGCTACTAAGCATTCCATAACGAGCACTTTGGCAATTTAAAGCAAATTAGGGTTCCCACTAGGCAGAGAAGATATACAATATAGTCAAGTAAAGATTGTACGGTGTTTGATGAAAAATAGGCATGCGGAAAAACATGATACAGACTTCTGGCTCCAGATGAATTAGGAGATCATGTGTTAGAGTACTTCATTACTGAAACTTTGCATCATTCCTCACTTCTGAAAGCTCAGTTTCAGTTTGCTAATGATTTCTGCTGTAGTTCGAGCAAACGTCACCCCGGAGAACCACCTGTTGTGGCAATATGTGCCCTTCTGCTATGATACTAGATGGAATATTTAGGATATTGCAATGCGAAAAGGCAGTTGAGATACTGGTGAATCCTCCTTGCGTAGTGAAATTCAACTCTGTTTGGGTGATCTGGCAACCTGCATTTGAAGAGACCTGGTGCAAAATACTGAAAACGCCGAATTTCACTTGGTAGGAACTCCTGTATGATGGATCGCTACTCAGACCAGAACGTATCAGTACAAAGCAGTGTATTACATCCTTCCAGGTGACAATATCTCACAGAGACATCATCTGATGGAATGAGGGAAGATATCTGTGCCATTAATCTCAACAGCAACTAGGTGTTCAGCTCGGCCCGGTCAAACACATGGAGTCTGAATTTGTCTTTTGAAGAGGAAAAGGGACTTGTATTTGTGCCTGGGAATCCAGAAATGGGATGGAAATGGGTAGTGTTGCTGACAAGGTCGGCATCTGACCTGGTTTGAGCAATCAAAACCTACATAGGTGTAGCATTTCCTAATGCCATTTTACTGTTCCTGGATTTACTAGCTTAAACTTGCCTTATTTTGGATTTAATTCTTTGCAGTTTGGGTAGTAGGCTTGTGTCTACTGACTACAAGAGAATTATGTTGCCTTACAGAAAGAAAAGGTCGGGTCTACTAGTGCTGTTCTCTGTGTAAGGTGGAAGAAAAAAAAGAAAATAAATAGAACCCAAATGAGTTTGGTGTCTGTAAGAAAACAATACATCACATTATGCATTCTTTAAGAGCACTGAAGTTAGAGATCATCTAGCTTCTCTTGGTTATTATTTTTACCTAAGAAAATGTGCTTTCTCTTGAAATTCAGTGAAGCTGAACGTGTAAAAAATACAAAATTACTGTTTGTGCTTAAGAAAAAGAAATTTGGAACATTCTGAAAATGCTGTTGGAGTGGTAATCTTTACATGCAGATTTTAAGTTTTGTGTTACTATTTTATTTGACTAGGACTGACTGAACAGCTAAGTTCTGCCATTATCTTTCATGGCAACAGAGTAAGATTTTTAAACTGCTACCTCTTCTTTCACTCTGGCAAAAAACTGAGTAAAACTGCAATTTAGCAGGTTGTTCTTCAAGTTCTGAAATTCCCATTTTGTTTGGTTTCTCTAGTCCTTTTCCTTCAAGGGTGACTAAACAAGGAGAACACCCAAATTCATGCAATTCATTGTTTTCTCTTTCCCGATGGGATTACTCTACAGTATTACTGATGCGACGTTTCAAGTGGCTTTATAAAATTTACTTTAGAAAAGCTGAAAATAAAAGCGTGAGCTTAGAACCTGAGCAAAAGAACCTGATGAAATTAGCTAATTTGGTTCCCTTGAGTTTCGAGAAGAAATACTAGTCAGAATGTTGTTAGGGTTGAAGTTCTTTGTGCTGCAGAAGGCCAGAGGAAAAGAGGAAAAATGGGATTTGAACAGTTTTGTGTTGCATATAGGGTAACTATCTGATTTCCCAAAGTACTGCAGTACAGAGAAATGGATTAGATGATCTCTAAGGTCCCTTCCAGCCTATGCCATTCTATGATCATTATCTCACGAAGTAATTTCAACAGGTTTGTGCTTTTATTTGGTTTGTTTTTACAAAGCAGAGCTAAAGCTTTTGGAAATTTCCGCTGAGCCTTGCTTAGAAAAGAAGATGAATCAATTATTCATTGCAGAGATAGGACCAGAGTCTGCTTCTGTCCCCTTTAAGGAGTTTATTCAGTAGAGGGGTAAGCCCCGTAACAGTGTTATTTTTTGGGAGTATGGGTGGGAGAAGCTGAATCATTATTAATTGCAAATTGATCGGTTGCTTTTTTTTTTATGAATTATTCATGAACAGATCCAAACTTCTGTGAATATATTCAGTATTCACCTAACAGTTGGGATGAACAACTTTCAGAAACTAGTGATTGACAGTGAACCTTCTGGTACACTATTTAAACAATATTGATTCATGGGCATGCTAATAGATTTGTCTTTATTGTAAAACTCTACTAGACCCTATCAGTTGGCAAAAGCACATAAATAGCTGGTTGCGTGACCTTCCCGCCCTGGCTGAAACACATTGTGCTTCATCTTACTGTAACATCTGCCCTTAAAAATTACACTAATGTTCATAAAGATCATAATGCTTGACCAAGTTGGTACCTCACATGCAATTTATACCTATGCTTTGCCATGCCGTCGATGACAAAATTGCTCTCTGTCTTGCTGTAAAGCAGGAGCATTAAACACTAAATGATTTGGTTTCTGCTTTTTAGACTTTTCAAATCTTTGTGTACTTTACAAACGCTTCTCCCTTCATCAGAAAAAAAATAAATCAGTACAGAAAACTTACTCCAGGAATGAAACACTCACTCAAATTACCATCTACTATGGCGGGTAGTTATAGGGCAATTTTGTCTCTAAATTCGATTTTGCATAACTTTATGCAGGTCTTCAATGTTGGGGTTGTGGGGTTTTTTTTCAGCCCACCACCTTTCAGATCCTATTACCAATTCAGAAAGAGAAAGTGAAAACAGTGAGTCAGAGTCCCCACACTCAGGCAACACTCCCACCCCTTGGTGTTGTCTCAAGCCATGCTGGAACTGATGTTAGAGCTGTGGACAATAAATGTCCACAGAAAACGTGAATGTCAGCACAAAAGGAGGGTTATAACAGGCAAACTGTCATTTTTCCCTAAAAAAGGTGAAAATAAAAACTCCAGCAACTGGACTCTATACAGAGTTCATAACTACCTGAGGATTCAACAGCTATTTCTTTTATGGAAAGATCCTACATGTGTAAGAATATAGAGTATGGCTCTGAGGACATGGTCAAGCACTCCGGTGTGGACTAACGTGCCGCTGCAACATGGTGGGAAATCTACTCCCACCCCTCTCGCTGGAATGACTTGCTGCATACACGATTTTAAACCTGCCTTTTGTTTCACAGATGATTACAAAAATAATGAATAGTGTTTAATCATGTTGATTGAATAGGATGTTCTACCTATGTCTTGCAAATTAGGAAGATATTAGAGGGAAAATAGCCTGATTGTTTGAGGCTATTTGCTTATGAATATATGACTTCTCCTTCAGATTACGAATATCACAGTGGTCCTCAGCCTTTTCATTACATGAGACCACTAATTCACTGTCTGTCGCAAATTTGACGACTGGTGAAGAGAGGTGAGTGGGAAGCTTTGACCAGAGCAGTTGAAGCCTATAAAAACCAAATGCCTCTAATGCAGAAGGTGGACTTGCCACCAGTGTGGTCACTGCCCTGCACAAGCCCTCTGCCCCAAAGCTTCAGGTGGACGAGCAGCAGGAGAGCAGCAACAGAGACTGTTTACCAAGAAATGGCATGTAATAAAAACATTACTGTTAACAGTTCCAGAGACAAGACAACTGAGAAGATTACAAGATAAAAGCACTGCTTGGATAACATGTAGAGTAAGGCCAGCCTTAGAAGGATGGTGAGGACGCAGAAGGGCACTGTTCTCTATAAATTTTTGAAAGAAAAAGAAATATGCATAAAAAGTTCCTTGACTAAGCCTGTATTTCCTCATTTTACTCTTAAAACTTAGTTAAAATGTTTAGCTCTTTCTCCTCCCAAAATCCCAAGACATTCCCAGGGAGGTGGAACCTGGAGAAGACCACACCTGTACAACTGGGAGCCAAAGAGAGATGCTGCAAGTTTTCCTGTGCCGTTGCTGGACTGTACAGCCCCAGGGAGGCTGTTGGTCATTGGCATGCACAGCTGGTGCAAATTTACAGGTTTTTTAAAATATTATTATTAAATTTCATTTCTATCTATAAATATTATCTCATAGCAATAGGAAAGGTAACCTACTTTCTATCAGTAATAGATTTTGATGTACCAGGTGTCTGGGGCAGTTCCTGTAAGGGGCACGCGAGGGTGGGTTTGCCAAGTGAAGGTGGCAAACCAGGACCTGGCATTGCAGAGCCTTGGAAAGCGCTGTACATGGAGAGGGAGTTTTTATAAGAGCGTGTAGTGATAGGACAAGGGGCAATGGCTTTAAACTGAAAGAGGAGAGGTTCAGATTAGATCTAAGGAAAATTTTTTACAATGAGGGTGGTGAGGCACTAAAACAGGTTTCCCAGAGGAGTCGTGGCTGCCCCATCCCTGGAGGCGTTCAAGGCCAGGTTGGATGGGGCTTTGAGCAACCTGGTGTAGTGGAGGGTGTCCCTGCCCACAGCAGGGGGGTTGGAACTAGATGATCTTTGAGGTGCTTTCCAACCCAAACAATTCTATGATTCCGTATCCTCCATGACACTGCAGTTTCTGTTTCTACCACCCCCACCACTCTGTCCACCTTTGGCCATGCTTGACTTGAAGTCCAAGATGTTGATCTCTACAAGACAGATCTTAAAAACCTGCAGCTTTCTACATCAGATCCCATCTCAACAAAGATCAGGACAAGCTGTGGTGGGAAGTTCTGTCTGACTGAGATACCAGATTTGACACATCTTCCCGTTTCAATTTACTGTTTCTTTTTTATTTTCCCCCTTCTTTTTTTTTTCTTTTCTCAAGCAGGCAAGACATAATTTACAGTAAACCAGAGAAAGACCACAGCATTCCCTATGCCTAGGTGCCATACTGCCCATGCCTAGAACCTTTGGTGCAGAGGAGATAAGAAACATATATATGGATAGGCATTTTTAAAAGCACTTAAATTATTTAGGATCATAAGGCCCAACACAAACAAAAAATAACATAGTGATAAAGCTTAATGGGTACATGCTAGTAAAAACCAACCTAATTTTGAAAAAGAAAAAAATCAAATTCTGCTGATGTTGTGTTCTCAAGCTTGGTCATAGGTAAGTACCAGAGATGAATTTTTCTTATCTGGACCATCCAAGCTGAATCTTTGGCCAAAAGACCAATCTTCCAAGAGCTTGCCTTTTTGGAAGCAGTATTGTCCTCTCCCTCTCCATGTACCTCCACGTGCACAAATCTACGACACTCTCCTATTGAGGCACAAACATGGGGACTCGATTATAATGACGCGTGGAAAAATTATCGGAAGGTGGAATACAGCAGAGGACAAAGCACAGGGCTGCGATACAAGTTATCTGGCAACAAAAGAGCATTAGAGTTGCATGAGTGAAATTAGGAGCAACTACCTGCTCTCTCTGTGCAAAAAGTGGAAATGTAGGACAATTTTCTAGGGGAGAAAGCAGGCACTCCATAAACCCTTTTGCCTCCATGCAGTGCTTGCCATTTACCTGCTGTCTACTGATTCTTTGGAAATTATTTTATTAGAATTAAAATAACCAATATTTTCTCATTTCATCAAATCCCATTTTGAGTGTTCCGCTAATGTCATACGCCAAAGCCATAGCACCTTTGATCTCATTCTAAGCCCTGAAATAACTAGGAGACACCAGTCAGAGTGGCTTTGGTTTAAAAGAGATGGCATACAGTACCTGAGCTCGGTGTCATAATGCCAGCAAAATATGAATGAAAAGTCATTTATGTCTTCCCCCATTATTATTTGTCAAAGGATTGCATGCATAGTAAAGCTTTAGGAAAATGTCTTTAATTGTATTTTGCACTGAGCACTTTTTATTTCGAACCTCTGGCTTTTTTAAGTTCTCATTCACCATATATTATAATAATAATAATCATAATCATAATAATAATAAATACAAATGGAAAATATCTTTGAATAGTAAATTTTAGCCTACTGGGACTGTCAGTTGTGGATGGGCTCTTGATTGATCAGAATATTACACAATGGCATGGTGTAATTCTTTAGTGTGATGTTGTAAAATGGAGTATTGCTTCTGTTATTTTATCCAGTTTGCTTTTATATGACAGGGTTTATTGTGCGTTATGTTGTAGCTCATTCCTCTGTTCACAATGCCTACTGATGTGTAATTATGACTTGTCTGAACTGTAAGAAGGAGCAGTAAGTGAAAGAAAATCTGCAAGCACACTTGATTTATGAGCCCTGATACTATATTACAGTCCTAATCTGCCTGCTTAACTTAGCTTCAGGCAAACTTACTGTATAACGTGCTTACGATTAGCACTGCAGCAAGTTGTAGAAGATTTACTCTGTTGGAGCTAGGAGACTTTTTTAAAAATGATTTAGTCATTATTTCAGTTACAGGTATGGCAATAAATTATTTCACATATAAAGACTCTGTGTCAAGCAACAGCCCTTGCAAAAAGGCTTTTTATACGGTAACAAAGAACAGTGCTTGGAGTGTTTTCCTCATACAAAACATCTTAATGTTATTGGTCATTTTTTTATGATGAAACTTCTTACGCATTCTTCTCACATTCATACAATTTGTTTTATTATACTGCAGCTTTTGTAGCTCAGTACAATCTGCTTATTATAAGAATGTCTACTTGGATCCAGTGAATCTCATATTTTCAATAGTGGCCCAAAATAGAAATTACTATGGATGTGCAAATGAAAAGAAGGCCATAAAGCAATGACCTAATGTCAGGAAGAAAAGATGTAAGAAGATTTGCAGGTTTTTTTTAATCACCATTCATGAAGACAGATGCATTCGCTCAGTCTTCTTGAAACTATAACATATTCAGAACAGCTACTTTTGGTAAACTAGAGTGGTACATTATTACCCTCGAATAATAAAGATCAGTGTTGATCATTCAGGGCTTAGTTTTGGTCTCGCTGAAATCACTGCGTGACTTGCCATTTGACTTCACTGGAATCCCTATTGTACAGTATTCACTATGGGAAATAAGCAAAGGATCTAAAGCTTGATCCAGGGAAAGACTCCCGTCAGTTAAACGGACTATAATCATTCATTTTTTGCTGAACAGGACTGTTTGCCTGAGTAAAGATAGGCATTCATGTCAAGATTTTGTAATTGATCCTTAGAACGATGGGTTTTTTTGTTGGGTTTATTAGCAGTAGGTTTTTTTTAAAAATTGGAAAAATCATCCCTACTTCATGTCTTAGTAAGTGAGAAATGTGTCAGATGAAGAAATATAAAACATATATCTACAATGGATGAAATGTTAATGAAATAGCTCTATAGAAACGATTTCTAAGCAGATTTTCCTGTATTTTCAAATGTGGAGTTTTTTTTCATTTTTTCTTCATTAAGAATGACATTGTGAATTCTAAATGTTATTTTTCTCCTTTAAAAATGGCTACTTACATCTATCTAAAAGACATTTATGATTACCAGTGAAACAAGGACTTTTGAATAGAGACCACAAATAAGTTATTTGTTGGTTTGTGCATTGCAAAGCGAAGCAAAAACGTTTCTGAAGGGTGCAACGGAACTGAAATCACATATGAACAGTGGACAATAGTGTCCTTTAGTTATGAACAACAGTATTTTCAAGCTTATACTGCTTCAGTGAAGTTACCATAAACAACAAGTTTTTTATAGTGTAACGATAAAGCCTCTTAATTTCTTGTTTTCCATCTTCTAAACCAAAAAGTGTTTCTGCTATGCGTTGTAGAGTCACCCCCTTCCAAGGAGCTGGCTTTCCAACAGCTGGGCTCACAGATGTAATCCTGAGCATAAACACAAAGCTGGATGCGGAGATCTGTGGTGTCCACCCACCCGCTTCCATCATTTACCATAATACCATTTGGCAACATTTGCCATTCGCAAGGGCAAAATGCACAGTCCAGGTTTCCAAGTAGTGGTGGTCATATTACAGGCATCATCTGCAAGTATTCGTTGATGCTATTGACTGAACAAAAGGTTCATGAGGCAGAAGATATATTTTTCTAAATGCTGCCGTGCTACCTATAACCTAATTAACTTTACTTTAGCCAGCTGAGTATACCTGGAAACCAAATATATCATGTGGCAATTAGCTTTCCTCCTTCTGGCTTAGTACACTTAAGTTGTTTATTGAAAAGGTTAAATATTGATTGAAAATGGATAATAGAACCATATTACAGTTGTATGCTAAATGGCAGAACTTGCCTGTAAAACATTTCCAGTTACCCCACAGTAATGCAGTTACAGAACAGCAATCTGCTGCTAAGCACCCAGGCAAAAAATCAGAAACAAATATAAATCACCCTCTACGCAGCCATTCTTATCAGCACACTGAATTCACACAAACATGTTTGGAAGTTCAGTCATTAATTATCATGATGTTGAAATGATATAATAAAAATAATAATTGCTTGTGAAGTGATCTGTTGACTCCTTCCTCTTTCGAGGGAGGCTCCTCTCTGTCTCTCTCCCTTTCTCTCTTACCATGGGAAGCCACACAGACAAAGTATCAAGTGATCACATAGCATGAACTACAGCCCGAGGCAAAGCTTGTTATTTTACTTGAAACGGTGATGCATTTAGGACCCAGAGACTGTCAATAATTTTTTCTGACTTCCAGGGGATAAAAATCCCAATTACAGTAACTTTCCTGTGAAAGCTGTGTAGTCTAGTGCCACGTAGTATTGTTGCGATACATCCTCAACACCTATCTGTAGTTTAGACCAAAACTGCGTGAATCTGTAAGGTTAAGCTGATTTAATCCAGTCGTTGCTTGTTTTGAAAAATGGAAAATATATCTTCAAAAAAAGGCTGGTCAAAGTAGGGTCTGCAGACAGTAACACAATTGGACTTGGCATCCTTCAGCCACTTGGCTTCAATAAGACTGTTAATGTAGATTCAACGGTCTTCAGCCATTTTTCTCCCTACATTTTTCTGTAAAACACGGGTTTGGCTTCCCAAGCCATCATGGCAAAGATTTTTTCCAAAGGAATGGGTTGAGTAAGTATCTTTTAGGCTCAGTCCTTTCATTTCAGCCACTTCTGGGATGTGGGAGATGACTCCAACTCTGTAGAGAGATGTGCAGAAAAAAAACTATTGGTTCTTACTCTCCACCCCTGGGGAAATCACACTGGAAATTAAAAAATATACAGAAAAGGCATGAAAAAATTCACCTTGCAGAGTATGTCCTCAGTGAGAGGCCATGGAGAGGGTCAGTGGCTGAGTGGTGTTGGAGGGGAAACCACATGGTGGAAACTGCCGTGGAAATCCTTGGGAAAAGGTGGTTGAAGGCAGAGCTTTCCATCCCTTCGGCATTCTCTCTGTTCTGCTCACCTGCCAGGAGCTTGGTCCTCTTTCCTCACCTCACAGTGCACGCCAACGTTATTCCTGGTGCACTCCCACCACGCTTTCCCATCTGTCCTGCTCCTGGGTAGTGAGAAAGTGATGATATAACTGGATTTAATGCCACAATAATATAACCACACCAGAAAGAGTGCCACCCACTCTGCACTTCTTCGCTTTCTCCTCCTTCGACTGGTGAATACATCTCTGACTCTCATCTCTATATCTGTGAGGTCTGGTCTTTTTTTTTTTTTTTTTTAAATTTTCCTTCCCTTTATTAACAATAGTAGGTTCACATAGAATTATTGCCTGTTAATAGCCCAGTGTCAATATATCTTTTAGGAACGGGTAGATGCATATACGAGACCACGGAGGGCATAGCTAGCAAATGTGTTTGTTATTGACAGAGTAAAAACTGCCACGCTAGAAGATTGAAAGTTGCTTGCCTGAGGTTTCCCCCTCCGGTTAACAGTTCATAGCTCTGTAATTCCAGGTCAGAGACAAATTAAGTATAAAGATGTAAAACAGAGACCGAGTGGCCGCAGAGGTGAGACTGAAGCACTAGAAATACAGGATCAGTTCTGCTCATTGTGTTGCTAGTTTTGTGAAGACAAAGGAAATTCCTATAAAAATGTTTTTCACAATATAGTGTTTTCTGAAAATCTCGTTGTTACTCAGTGGTTTCCAAGTATAAATATTAAACACAAAATTGCACAGTGTTTCCTTCCTTTTAGTAACTGTATTGTTGTAGCTGTGTAGGTTTAAGAGTGTACAAGAAACACAGTTTATAGGGATAAACAATACTTCAGTACTGTATTTTACTATAAAACTCGCTTCTTTATTTTAGCATGAGATGGTGTTGGTTGGTTGTTTTTTTGTGGTTCCCTAGTTTGTCTTTTTATCCAATTTACCCAATGCCTTAGGATTATATACAAATAACCCCATACGATTTCTGCAACCTCACCTGTTCATTTGGCTCAGTGAAAGTGGGTATTGTGTATTTACAAAATGTTACCAAATTGGACACTCTAATTACCTTTGGAGGCAAGATTAAAGTGGCTTGTCTTATTTAATATTTCTTTCTCCTGCACTTCCAAATCAAAGTTTAATAGAAATAATAATCAGACTTCACTGTTAGTGTTACAAAGAATAATAAAAATCTTTTTAATGTGAGAGATAAACATAAAATGCACTGGTTGTACAGTCAGGTGCTGAAATCCTAATATAAACAAGAAGAGACAAGAGAACATGTAAGATGTATGAGCTTTGATATACGGGTTGAGCTTTTTGTTTGTTCAGGAAATTATTTTAGCAATTTCTCGTACCTATTTTGAAAGACTGGCATTTGGGGAAGTACTTAGTTCTCTGCATTTTAATTTTTCACAAGAAGTATAACAGCTTCAGAAATACTAGAATTGCTGCGTATTTTATATTTCATATGACTGTAAAAAAGGTGTCTTCACTGTGGTTAATTATTAATCTTTCCTTGTGTATAACGGCATTATCTTTGAAAAAAAGAGAAGAAAAGGGAATGGCATGTTTTTCTATGTTATCTCCTTGGTTGGTTGGTTTTGGTAATGAGGATCCAAAATGAACTTTAGCAATTTATATATTCTCATGCCTAAACCTCTACATTGTGCAAAACATTTCGAAAGCTTTCCTTGATCAAACTATAATGCCGTTTAAATATGTTGGGCAACATGTACCCTACCTACTTGCGTTATGTCAAATGAACTGCATCATTCCAATATGGTGCCACATGTGCATGGAAGCCCGTAGCGTTTGTAACAGGTGCTGCCGAAACGCGCTTGACAGAGATATTGACAGTAAGGTCATCTGTAAAAACCAATACCCAAAATATCAGGGGAAAGTTACCTTCACGTGTCTCGGGCCATGCAGAATTGAAAAGGCGGTGTATTCATTTTCCTTGGGATAAAAACGGAAAGAAATGCTGCAGGAATAAGGTTTAGGATGAAGTCAGGGAAGATGTGCGAAGGAAAAGCTCAAAAAGCTAAAAAGTGATAGATGAGGACGCTAAAAAGTGATAGATGAGATAGAAGGGCATCTCTGTACATTTAACAAAATGTATGTAGAATTGGCTGCTGCTCTGCATCGTGCGTGAAAATTTGTTTCTTCCGAGATAACAGAGTGCGAAACACAAACCACAGATCACAGCCTAACAATGCAGAGCGGTGCAGATTAGGCTCTTTTAGGAGGGGAAAGGTATTTTGTGTGATTATTATTGCATTTTGCACTTACTACAGTGTTTTCAGGAGGGAAAAAAAAAAAAAAAAAAATCACAATCAAAACCCACCAAACATTCCTTACGTTTAGGCTGGGTCTCCGGCAATCTGTCCTCTGCAACGTTCTTGGCCTTTGTCTGACATTTATGGTCTTATGTTTATCATTGTAAGCAGAGATCCAGTTTGCTCCCTCTCCTCCCTCCCCCCCCTTTCCTAAAATGGCATCTGAAGCTGTTAAAATTATAATTAACAGGACTGCATTTGTCTGGGATTGTTTCCCATGAAGGGGCTTTAGCAGATTTTCCTACAAACTGCAAATGTGCAGCACAACAATTCATCCCAACGCTTTATATCTTATTTGTATTTAAAAGTCAGATATTTTGTTCTGGATAAACTTCAGAAATGCTCTTCAATTCTCAGTGAGGCAAGCATTTCAATTTTCTGCAATATTAGCAGGGGTAACTAATGATGGCTAATTTTTGCCTGTAGTATTTCCCTCAATCTGCTTGTGCACTTTCAGTTACTCTGGCAGCAGCAGCATTTGTACATTTTCTGGTCACTAAACACTCAAGTACAATTGTAAGTGATCAGTTTACAGTTGGCCAACAAAAGAGCTGCAGGAATGTCTAAAAGAAAAAAGAAATTTGAATAAATATGCATGTGGATAGCCCATGTTCTGTGGGCAAACACACAGCTCCTGCAAAAGAAGACAGAGGGCAACTGAAATGTATTTTAGCCATCAGAATATATTTTGAAAAATCGAATCGTGTATTTATCTGACCATAAGAAGGGTCCGGAATAAATCCAAATCACACAGATTTTGAAAATACATTATTATGTTTTGTCACATTGAAAGTAAATCCTGTTCTTCACTCCTTTTTGTCTTTGATTACTATTTGCTTGATATTTTTAAAAAATATATTCAATCTATAGGTTTGAGACAGAGGCTTGCTTGAGATATACTTCAAAATAGCACCATCTTAATAACAAATTTGAAAGCTATCTGGTTCAAAGAGAATATTTTAGATAGGGAGATAATATTTTCATAATGCATTTTAAAAATACACATTTGTAAAACTGTGTGAGAGTCCTTTCACTGATAATACCTCCAAAGTGGGAGACTTCAATACAATTTGTTAATCTTCACAACTCGTAGGCTATTCAGACGAACCAAACACAAATGGCAAAGAAATATTTTTTAAATGAAGAGGCAGCTCACTTGTGCCCTTATTAATTATTATTTCCCAGTGAAATTTAATTATTGCCTAGCATTTTGGATGGTGTTGTTTATGATGGAGTGGCAAGAATAGTTGAAATTAAATCAGAACTCTATGGAGACAGTTCAACAGCTCGTGTCACGGGGAAGCTTTCGTTAGAAATCTCACATCCTGCAAAAGATATTTCCCTGATTTTTTTTTTTCTGTGAAGAGGTGTCATCGTTCGTGACACTGTTCTGCAGACATAATGCCAAAGAAACAGAGGGATGCACTGTGGGATTTGCATGTTTTATACTAAAATCGTCTGAAACGCAGGAAACCTGCACAGCTTCATGCCTCGATCAGAGCAGATCAATGTGCACTAAAAGGGAAATCCGTCACATGGAGTATCAAAATATTAAAGGTGAAATTATGGCTTTTGCAGCCGCAGCCTCCCGGGGCGCGGAGGCAGACGGGGAGGAGAGGTGCGATGCTCGAGCGGCCCTCGCCGAAGGCACTGCAAAGTGCAGAGGTGGTCACGTTTCCTCCAGGGACGCTGGGAAACGCACTTAGGAACGGCATCTTTCTAACACAGAGATGCCAAAAAAGATGCTCCTGCTGAGCACCGCCTCGCTGGTACTGGATACCGCTGGCAGAACTTGACCGCCGAGTCTTTCACCGTTCGCTTCTTGCCGGGGGGGGTGATTTAAATGTCAGTCATTATTACTGCTCTTTGTAAGAGTACAGGATATTCTTCTGCCATCCCCTCCCATTCCTGTCTCCGGACATTAAGAGACACAGAAACAGGCTCCTGCCCATGCTCTTGCCGGCCGTGATCCCGCCAGTGGTGAAAAGGCTCTGCTCTTCCCCTCTGCCACCTCCTATAGCTCCTGAGCAGAGGAAAGACATCCTGACCTCATGGATTCGTAAAGGCAGGAGGCAGAATATTTTGCTTTCATCACCTATTGTTTTGAATAAAAGCCACCATATCTGGTACTTGATACCAAGACCATAACCTCAACTGGTAAATTCGTGGAGGTTCACCGAATTAGGCCTGCAGCAGGTGGTCCTCCTTTCCTTTCCCACCTCTGATGCTGATGACTATACTTCACTTCTGAGGTTGCAGACAAAGGTGGATGTTTAGTTGCTTTAAACACTGCACAAGTGCACACACGTGTACAAGGGATGCCAGAAAGGAAGCATCAGCAGTTTCAACCTACTTGTAAAAAAGTACAATGTTATTGATAACATTAAAAAAAACAATAGGATTTGGAGGCATATTTTCATCCAAGCTTAGAAAACAAATGGCTCTGGGAACTTTCAGAGCCCTTGCCTACCGTGACACAAAAACTGGCAAAGCTGAGAGATCACCCCAGACCTCCCTCTGCCTTCACCCGCGACATCAGGATTCTTGCTAAAGCTCAGTTTCGCAAATTTTGGATATAATGTAACATCTATCTTTGGGTATATTCACATGCATTGTTCAAACAGTTTCAGTCCAGTCAGCGTGTTTTGGGTGAAACAAAAAGTTGTTCCTAATCTGATGACAGAACTTCTCTGTTGAAGTCCAGGCCAGAGACTTCAGTGACTCACCAGAAAGATACTGCTTCTCTCATCAGCTATAATTCACCCTTAGCCATTGTGTTGGAACATATGGCACTACAAGAAAACGAGAACCATCATTTTAACACAAGTGAGTATATTTTTTACTGAGTCAAATTCTGTTACATGTTTTCAGTCACGCCTCTTGGAAATCCGTGCAAGTGCTGCCTTGGTGCCAATTCTGTGTGATCTACAAATTGTAACCCACATCTCAATCAAGCTAGAACTACGATGCTTTCATTTGGCTCTTCTGGGGAAAAAAAAAAAAAAAAACACAGCGAAACACGTCTGTGAAACCCTAAGTAAGATCAGAGTTCAGATTTATTTTGGAGAAACAGTCAGAAATCTGTGTGCTTATCTAGAGCTCTTGAATCTGAAAGCCCATCAGAGTAGGCTTTCTTCTGACTTTGCCAGTGTTTCTCTAGAGTTAAAGGAGAAGAATAGATGAATGCATTTTATCATGATAAATTCTTGGATTTGGTTGGCAAGATAAAATTGTTGGGGAAAAAAAAAAGAAAAAAGCACAAAAATATCAGAACCTCAATCTAGATGAACTTTAAAAATAGCTGAAGTTCAAGAGGTTGCCTGTGTTTTACAGCTCAGTTGTCAACTCTAGCTCATTTAGGAAGGATGAGAATATTTGCAGTTCAATTTGTGGTGGCGATGAACTCAGGAATTCCTTGGCTGAAAGGCTGGAGCAACTTCCCGTGAGAAAAACTAAGGGAAGGAAAGCCCTGCACAGATCCAAGTTCAGATTTCCTTCGCTGCCTCCAACCCGAGAAGGAGAAAGATCTTTCCTATGCCACAGCAGAGGACAAAGTGTCTACTCCCCTGTTTCCACTTGACCCAGTGGATAGAAACAGGTCAGATCCATGAAGAGCTTGTGTCACCAGCAAGGTCACCTCTGTACTGGGTATGGTACACCATGCTGGCACCTGGATCAATTAACAGATGCAACCTGTGATGAAGAAAATATTCACAGCTGCCAAGTTACAACTTTAACTTGGCTCACTGATGCATCTTCTAGTGTCATTCTTAGGAAGAAAATGATAGGTAACGAAATAGTAATGATATCATGATATAGGGGCGTTAGTGGAAGTTGACTTAAATTTGAAATTTCCACAGTATGCTTTCACTGTCCCTGGGCTAGGAGAACACCACGATACTTGTAATATGTAAATTCACTTCCTAAGGAAAAGAAATTAATTACAAACAGACTTGTAAAATTAGAGCAAATATTTAAAAAGAAATTAAAATCTCCTTTTATCTGCTTCCTGATTATAGGTCAGCAGTTCCAAATCAGTTAAACATCACTGTACATCGAATATAGCATAATATATGTAAATAGATTGACAATTAGAATAAAGGGAAATGCTAATATTTGGTGATCTTACAAATGAGGTCATGGCTATTTTTTATGGTTTCTCCTAATAAAAGTGTAGTACATTTGCCTTTTAAAAATTTAAGTAAAAGGAATGTGGAGAAAGCTCTGTATTACAGTGTTTATGGAATTTTGAGGTCTAATCATTTAAAATTTATTCTTTTTATTCGTTGATTTTTTTTTTTTCCTCATGTCTCTATTGTTGGTTTATGCTTGATGGTTGATTTGCACATAAATTCTTTCTGCTGTGTTGAAAGTCACACGGGATCTGGCCCTTAGGGGAAATATTCTCAAGATATTTGGCAAAATATTTGTTTATATTTAACTGATTTTTCCGCAGCAGAAAAAAATATTATGTTTTTATGGTCATTTTAAGTTTTCTCTATTGCATAGCTGATAAATGTGGGGGAAAAAATGAGATCTTCAAATATAACTCATCTTAACTGATAAATGTTTCTACAATTAATGGAAGACATGAGATGCCCTTCATATTTTTGTATGTAAATTAATCAAAGCAGCATTCTGAAATTAAAAAAAAATACACAAGTTAATGTCCAACCAGGTACACCTTATGCTATCTGAATATTTTTCTTTCATTGACAGAACACGACTTCATTGTTGGTGGAAGAGAAAACAAGGGAAATAAGACCAACACTAAAATTTCCTTTTATAGAATTTGTGGTTTGTCTGATTGTGGGAAGCACTAGGCTCTGCTTTGGGATGACATACAAGAATTGTATCTAATGCAAAAGTATTGTTTAAAGGTGAATTTACAAAAAAAATAGATAATACTTTTGTTGTGATTACTGCTCTGAAATTAAGGATTCGGATGACTGCCAGAAAATATGAGGTATCTAACGGATACTTTGGTTCACCAAAGATCTTAGCCAAACAGATTAGGATTTTTCTGAAGTTGAAGGCTTATTCAGAAGGATAGACAGGGGCTTTCCAAATGTTTCATGTCCAAATGAGCTTCTTTAAGTAGCAAAAAATGACACATATTTAATGGGAATTAAATCCTTCTTTCAAAATAGTACCTTTTTTTCGAAGGAAAGGAGTAAAGAAGAAGGTTTAGGCAAAAAACACCCCAACAGCCAACCTACAAAAATCAAGACTCCCTGTTAAATTCAGGCTGCAAAGATATTTGCATTGACTTTTAGTTTGAAAGTAATCTGGCATATAGAAACCAATAAATGTTAGGCTTCCAGTGGCTTCCACCTGTTAAGGAGTTGCAAGACAGCAGTACCCTTTTCAAAGCCATTAATAATGCAGAAGGTCAATATCTAAACAGATATATTGAATTACACACTGTATCATTGTAATAGCCAGAGTTTTTGTATCGCAGGTGATATTTTTCTGCCATTTGACCCTTTTAAGCTAATTAAAGGACATAGTTTATTTTTTGATAATGTTAAGAATAATGTGCTGTATATCCAGGTGGTTAGGCTCCGCAGAACAGGTGAAAAAGATACTGTCCACTGCAGCAAAGTGTATATTGATTTTTGTAAACTTTGCATCTCCAGTCTCTCAACCAAAACTCCCCAAGCACCAGAAAACCAAAAGAGTAACCCCAAAGTCTTTCTCAAACGGAAAAGTTATGGGTTTTTTTTTTCTGGTAATTATCAGTGTATGTGGTTTTAGAGGTATACAATGTATAGCAACATTAAGAATTCAATGTTTGTACTCTGCAGTGATATGCAATATTTCAATATTACAATCATAACAAGGTGCAATTATTGAAAAGGTAAAGAAAAAGGTAGTGCATTCGTTTGATGTTGTGTATTTTTCTCTTGTGTTTTAAACCCCAAAGTATTATCAAATTCCAAAGCTATGAAACCCACCGTCGGTGTCTCCCATTGACATTTTACGTTTGTGTAAAGTAAAATCAGGTCAAACCAAGCCACTGACAGCACCTCAGCCCTGTTTCTGCAAAATATTTTGTCACTACAGAACGTGGTGATTGCGTTGCGTGTGTGCTAGTTTTCTGAAGTTAGTGGCTGATCTCAAGGTGTTGTAGAACTGAATTGTTGTTGTTTGAGACCTTAAAAAAGCACTTACTGTAAAGGTTTATTCCAAACCCTGTTGCCTTCAATGGTAATTGTATCAGATCCGAAATGCAGATGACATAAAATTGACTGACTTATACCAAGTGACTGATTCCCTGGTAGTCTTCAAAATAATAGAGATGCATATAACCTGAAATTTAAGAAAAAGTCAAATTAGATTAAATCCTCTTCTCTTCTTATACTCAAAACTGTAGTTTTAGCACAAAGATCCTTCAAAATTAACTCATTTTTAGCTAATGTATTTGGTTTAATTAGCATCAAACACCCTATTGATTCTTGTCCAACAAAGGAAAATTCCATAGTTCAAATCTCTCTGAAGGAAAATCCCATTTGTTTAAATATAGGAATTACAGTTGCAAAATGAAGCAATTTTCCTTAGCAATCCCTGAGCCAGAAAGTCCTTATTTGAAGTTAAACTACCTTTGAGTGGAAGATTATTTTTCCCAAACTAGTATGCTTTCTAGCCAGGAACAGACATAGAAATTTCCTTTGGAAACTACCTTCTAAAGGGGTAGCAAAAAATCCATTATGATGATTATTGTTAGTAATATTAATAGTAGTAATAATAAGAAGCAGTAATTCTGACCTTACTAAACAGGAAAAATATTGGATCTAAAAATATACAAGGACATCACCTCTGTGTTTTTGAAAAGCAGAGAGAACTGGCAATCGAAAGGTGAAACGAGATACTGCAACTTTAGATGCCTCTGCAATTCAGCTCACGGATCAAAGCAGATACTAAAGGCGGATTCCTCATGCAAAAAGGCTGGATGCAAGAAATTTTCCTGTTTCTCTTGATCTGCACTGCTCAGCCCATCACATATGTGACATGTAAACGCAAACCCGTGGCTTTCACCAAGCGGTGAGCTCAAGTACAGTATGTGACACTTTCTCAGATTCCTACTGACATTCAGATATTGCCAAAAATATCATGTCCAACTTTGCACAAAGCTCCACGGGCACAAAAAATATTTATTATAAAACATTTGTCTACAGAGAAGAATACTGGGCTCCAGGAGAGAGGGGTTTTTATGTTCCAGATTTCGCTGTCAAAGATTATGCAGTCTCACAAAACGTGTGCTGAGCCTCTTTGGCAAAATCTTTTTCCTTAATATTTGATGTTTGCTTAGTTTTGTTTGTTTGCTCGGTTTTATTGCTGTCAGTGTTATTTCTGGTGACTACATGACTCAGAGGGACTAGAAATAAAATTAGAGACTTTCACCTCTAGGTCAACAGTTTCATTCTGGCCCAGAATACAGGGACCTACGTAAAATAACTCATTGATCTCACTCCAGGTCCCAGTTGGCAAGTATGCATATCGCAAACTGTATCATTAAAACGGGCAATAAATTGTCATCGTTTGCAGCAGTCCCAGAAGTGAGCTCAGTGTTTGCATTGGCTTTGCTGCTGAATCACTCTTTCTCCAGGAGATGCGTTTCTCCTGGGCTGGAGTGCCTTAGGAGGTTGGGGGGGTCTTGGAGGTGGTTTTTTCCTTCACCACATCCCTATCCCTCTGCTTGAAGGCTAAACGGAGGACTATGCGTTGCGGTACAGTCTGTCTAGCACCTCCCCAAATCAATGAGAAATCCTTTAGCCAGGTAATCAGATGTGATTTCATAAGCACACATTGCTTGACTAGCCAAGGTTTTGTTTTCCAAAGGATGCACTCTTGACCTGCGTCGAGTTCTTTCTCTCCCCAATAAACGCCATTTGCATTTCTCCGTAGTCGTGGGGGTTCCAAATAAGTTGCCTTATTCATAGAGGCAAAGGTGCCGAAACACAAAGAGTCGAGTAGCTCCGTCTTTAAAATTACCTGTTTGACCTGCTGCTTCCAGACCACGGCTCCGAGATAACAGCTCTCCCTCCCACTGAGATCAGAGCCTGGATCTCTTTTCTCAAATGAAACACAGACAAAAAATTACATTGCTGTGATCTATGGCAGTAACAAGCACTCCTGTTTCTATAGAAAGAGGCGGGGGGGGGAGGGGAAGAAAAGCTATTATATTTCATTTTGGCATTATTATTGATCATAACAGGTGTTTTGAGCTGAAGACCCCCATGGCTTACAGGCGTCCGTACAAACCATCAGTTTAAACTGCAACAGAGACGTCACTGGTGTTCACTAAAAAGCTATCCAACCTTTTTGTAGATCCCCAGATACTTGTAATCCTCCATTCTTCAGCCCATTGCAAAAGCAGGAGCATTTAGCCTCGGATCCTAGTGGCACAACTCATTGCGGGATTAATTTATTTCTCTTCCCTATCAATTCTGTAGGTTTAGAACCACTTTCCCCCCCGTATTCGGAGCCGGCGCGCGTTGCTCTGCCGTTGTACAGGTATGAGTAAGTACTGTCTGCTCCCATGGAATATGGTGTCATTTGTCTTGCGTGATCCGGGCTGGCTGCACTACACGACAGCACACAGTGACAGTAATTTGCACTGATCTGCCCCCACTGCTAGTCCTGCTGCTACAAATAGCAATTGATTATAATGCTGTAGTGTTATTGACTGTCACTCCGAACACAAGCTTTATTTCATTTTTAAAGTAACACGCCACGGATTTACTTAGCGGGCGTGGAGCAATGACAACAAGGAAAAAGAAAAAGAAAAAAAAAAAGAACAAAACCGAAACAATTTGAAGCAGGGAGGAGGTAGAAGCAGTATGGCATAAAACACAGAAAAAAATTAATTGACATCGCTAGATTATTACAATATTGCAGATGAGCAGAAAAGCCGTAGCAGGAGGGAAGGGATAAATTTGTCCATATTTCAGAGAAGCAGTTCTGATTTACATCGCCTCAAGATCTTGCCTGAAGCATTCGGGTCACGGAATTCTCTCAAATCCATCGGAACGCAGGGAAAAAAATAGTCAGCCCTTAAAAATCATCATTATTTTTGTCCAAATCTGAATCTGCTGAGGCAGCAAAACGCGTTAACGCTTCACTGGATTTGCCCGTTCCTCTGGTTCTCCCTCCCCTTGGTTCAGGAGGCGGTTTTTGATCCAGGTTGTTAAAAGAGATCCTATTTCATACATCCCTACGTTCTCTTTCTGAATCTTATGTTCTTAGAGCATTAATCTGCCGGATTGTCCCTAGAGTCCATTTGAGATGGGCGCAGGAATTTCGTTCAGGTAATTATCCTTTCTTTCCAAGTGAATTAAGAAACCGAGAATTCCCGCTTATCTGACAGAAGTGTAGATTTTCCGCCTTAATGCTTGTCACCTGCGAGACAAGTCACACAGGTAAATCTCAAACTGTGCCTTTGTGCCCCGTCTAAAGTGGATTTTGGATGTCTCTGTGGAGTAATACTCCAAGGACGTCATAGTTCAGAGAAAATGGTAATGTCTATGTATAAAACGTGAATTACTTTAATAGGCTTTGGCAGCACAACTCTCAACAAGACGATCCACCCCTGCTAATCTAGTGCATACAGTATTCTCTCTTTTTCCTTTTTTTTTTTTTTTTTTTAAAGTCTGAATGTAATTTCTCTAAGCTGCAATTTATAATGCTAACGTTTTACCCTCATTAAGGAGGAGAAGAAATCTTCTAACTGTATTGAGCTGTTGAAGAATGTCTTACACGGAAATTCTGATTTAGAGATAGTTACAATACACCTGCTCTGCTTATCTTTGCCCTTTAAAACAATATTTGTGATGTAATGAAGCACACAGCTTGCAGAGTAGCTGGTAAGTCACCTACCCATGGGGTTTTTTGCATAAATGTACCAAGCCAGATTTAATTCCTTCCCTCTTTTAGACAAGACAGCTTCTGTATCCTCAAAAAACTATCTTTATAGGAAATCACTAGTGTGGTGGTAGTGATGTTGCTTAGAACAGAACTGAATATGAAAGATTTATCCTATTTTGTAGTTTAGTTCCAACTTACACCTTTTATGAGTCCTTATTTAAGATAAACTAAAGGTTGTCTGCCTTACTGAAAAGTGAGCGAGTAGGGCTGGACTGGCACCTCCAGCTGTTGACAAATCCTCCTTTCACTGAACCTGGGTTTTGTTTTGTGGGTTTCTTTGTTGTTTTGTTTTGTTTTGCTTTTTAGTTTGCAATCGTTTGAATCTGATTAAGATAATATTTTGTGGTATATTGTAGTGAATGGAAAATCCAGTCTTCATTCCTAGAATGTCTCTTGCTTCCTATGGCTCATGAAGTTCATATACAAGCAGATCACAGGATCCTGCAGAAGACACACCAGCTCCCATCCTAAACTGAGGTACAAAACTTCATGCACCTGTAAAGCAGCCAAGACCATTAAAAATTTCTGTTCCTACCTTTAAATAATTACTTGTTTTGACAGTAATGTCCAATGGCAAGCAGTGAAAATGGGAGGAGGGATGCAGAAAAGATGCATTTGAGGGGGTTTCCCTTATATATGCATTTCAGAGTGATCTTTTTAAAAAGGAAATTATAGGTATCACTCATTTTACAATTGTTCCACAGCTCAAATTAAAGCTTAAGCAGCTAGGTATTTATCAATTAGCATTATTTCTCTGTCCCTGTCTGACTCTCTGTATTGTTGTAACTCCATCAAATAGTCATTTGCTTTTTTATGGTAATAATCCCTTCAAATTCACTCCTTTCATCTGGATCCCTGTATGTTATTTGTTGTTCTGCTAAATCCCTATTACAGAGGCCTAGGAGTTCCAACAGCCTGATGAATAATTAGAAATGTTTTATCCCTAAGCTTCAAAAGGGTGCTAGAAATAATTATAAGCAAACATTTTATGTAGCATTCCATATCAATCCAATCCCTGCTTTACATTGTTTGTACTTTAGATAGTGAGGGAGAGAGGGAGATCTTGGTTACCAGCTCCGTCAGCGTAAAGAGGACAGTTGTTGAAGCTGCTGTATCTTTCGTCTTCCTTCTCCTTTCTGCTCCTGGTGGTGAGATGCTCAGTATGTCCCAGGGCTCGTGACAGCTCTTGTCTCATAAGGATATAGTTAGTTACTGGTCAATCAAAATGAATGTCATTATCTATACTTTCCCACCTGCAAAGTGACCTTCAAGGCTGCACCATGTGTAAGTAACACCACATCAAACCAGTGAAGAAAGCTCAGGTTTTGCAAAGTGAAAGTTGCTTATTTAGTCAAGACTAGATATGTCAGCACAGTCTTATTCCCTAGAAAATTTGGAGAGCTGCAGCAGTTATAGCTGTCCTTCAGAGGAATAGACTCACAACACAAAGTTTTTACACATAAGGCAAGGAGAGAGAGAGATATGTATCTTGAAAGCCTACAAAACTAATTGGAACACACCCAATGTCGTTACATTTGACAGCATTTTGAGAAATACCCAATCACTTTGTCATCAATTTTCAATTTTGTCAAGAGAAAGTAGCTTTTCATTGGCAAACAACCTGCTGTCCCCACACTATTTGTGAAAGTGTCCTGGCAGAGAGTAGTGTCATCTCCAAGAACATTTTTCAAGCTCACTTTCTCTATAAAACTTTTATTGAGGAGTTTTTTAAAAAATCCTAGAAAATTGTGTTTAAGATGAAGGGGTTTCATCCTGAAGATGCCAAGCATTTAGGGCCCAGTACAACAAAGGACATAAATATATGATTAACTTCAAACTTGTGAACAGTCCTACCAGGTTTCCACTAAAACCAACTCAAGTTTTGGTGATGAAGAATTTTACCTATTAGCTTCAAAGGGAGTGTGAAAATTTAATATTGAAAAAGAATTAATTAATGTTAAAAAAGAGAGAAAAGAAGACATATTTACCAATCAATATGATGAAGATTCATGTGTGAAAAGCAAGGAACAGTGTGGAGCTAAGGGGTAGCACAGCAGCACGTTTCTACCAGTCTGCTGCTGCTTTTGTCTGCCTTCCCTCTGCAGTGAATTCCTTCGTCCTTTCTCTTATTTTTCAAGAACAAAAGATGATGTGGTATCAGTGCCCATTTTGCTGAAGATCCATATTTTTAACCTATTTCTATACCTTTTTCAGTTTGTTGGGTTTTCTAGTAAATCTCTAATTTTCTTTTGGTTTCCTACCTGCACGTCATGAAGTCATAGTATGAAGAAAAACATCAGAAGGAAACCAGGCTTATTAGATAACAGTGTTTGGTGGTTGCAACCACGGACTCTGTAAGAAAAGCGATTTGAGTGGCACAGCAGAGAGGTAGAGGGAGTTTACCAAAAAGCATTGCTCTCAGCTGATGGACTCAGGTGGTGGACTCTCCCTAGCCCAAGGAGAAGACCACAGGGTGTCTCTGAAGGCATGCTCACAAGGGAGTTCAGGAAAGGCAAAACCTTCCTTTGGTGGGCCCTCCAGTATCCCTAACAGCCACTGGGAGATCTGAAAATGGCAAATGTCAAACCTGTTTGGCTTATGCTTGGTACAGCCACTGCCCTTGATGGGAGACACTTGTTGGAAGTCAGATTTTTTCTAAGATCTTTTTTGTGTCATATCTAGAATAGCTTTTACTTTCCTGTCTTCCTTGGATCAGTTCTATAACAGAAAGGATAACCTCAGGAATGGTATAGGAGGTGAACATTTTCTTCACTCTACTTAGCATAAAAATACAGATGGTTGTCAGTGGCTGTGAAGTCAACTCAAGTCACTCAAGTCAAGCAGAGTTTGCTCTGCCACTGCGTCCCTCAGCTTTGGAAGTGCCTGCTCAGGTCCAGCTGAGGCTGTGCCAGCCAGGAGCTGGGAGTTAAGAGGTCCTGCCAAGGGCAGTGCCAAGCCGACGTGACTGTCCCACATTTGGACCCACGCCGCCAATCCTGCATGGCACAGAACTGCACTGTGCCAGGCAGACTTGCTGCTGTGGCACTTGTCTAACTTGTGCTGCCTTTCAGCATGGATGTGTCTAAGTGATCGTGCTACTGAACAAAACCAGCCAAATAGACTGTGTTTGCTAGTGGTGGAAAATTGCAGCATTTCCTGGAGAGCTCTTCCTCGCCTCTGGAGACAAAACACAGACTAAAGTTGCAATGAATTATCACAGACCCTATCTCCCATTGCACAGGCAAAAGGGAAATGATTTGGACTTCTGAATAAGCTCTGTAAGAACCAAATGACTTGTTGAAATCACAGATTGTAGAATCTATAATTTTTCAGTTTGGAGCCAACTCCCTCTGACTTTGCTCCTCCAAAAAATACCTTTAAAAAAGTTATTGTTTGGAAACATTGCAAACCCATCAAACTATATTTTACGTGCATTGAAAAGCTTATTTGCTTTTTTGATTAACATGCAAATGATGTGTGCTTCCAACTTTCATCACTGCTTAAATACTGTACAGGCATCGTAAATAACCTGCCTCTTCAAGTTTTATCTTGTCTGCTTTACATTGCACTGCTCTTGTACAGGAAACGGACTGTACTTAATATTGATGGCTCTGTATGTGTCATTTAATCGTCCCTATTGATTGGATTTCATCAGAGTGTGGGGCTTGGACAGAAGCTTTGATTATACTGTAAGGAGTCTCTGCAGTTTTCTGTTACTCAACACCATATCAATGCACCTTCTGGTGTGATATCACTTTCACAATCAATACCTGGAAAGAAAATAAAAAAGAGGCCTGCAGGAAAGGAAAGGGAAAAAAAACACTGAATCGGCCTTGAATTCCCTTTCTGCACATAGATTAAACCTCTCCAACTCAAAGAACGTTTATTGTGTGGTTTAACATAAGAAACGAGGGGAAAGGAAAAGCCTGAAAGAGTCTCCATGGGTTGTTTGTTTAATTTCTACATCATTTTTTATTTACAAGTGTCAACTCTCCCTTTCAGTGTCCCTAGCTGATGTTTGATAGTGGATAATTTATAACAGTTACATGTCATGTTTCAGTTAACTGTTTCTCTTGATCTGGTAATAGTGCCATAAACATATTATTTTACCAAATTGATACCGCAACGGGACTCTTTGCTTATCAAAATTATTTTTGCTCAGAATGGGCCATCTCAGAGCTTTCAAAGAGCTTCTCTAATTTGATACTGTCCCACAGTGGCTCAACCTCATCCTCACTCCAGAGCCACACTGACATGCACTCCTACATCCCAGCCTCCATATGCCAGCCATAACAGCCAGGCAGCATGAAACAATAATCCCTTGCAGAGTATTAATATAGAATCATAGAATCATAGAATGGTTAGGGTTGGAAGGGACCTTAAAGATCATCTAGTTCCAACCCCCCTGCCATGGGCAGGGAAACCCTCCACTACACCAAGTTGCCCAAAGCCTCATCCAGCCTGGCCTTGAACACTTCCAGGGATGGGGCATCCACAACTTCTCTGGGCAACCTGTTCCAGTGCCTCACCACCCTCAATGAAAAAAAATTCTTCCTTATATCTAATCTAAATCTCCCCTCCTTCAGTTTAAAGCCATTGCCCCTTGTCCTATCACTACACACCCTTGTAAAAAGTCCCTCTCCAGCTTTCCTGTAGGCCCCCTTTAAGTACTGGAAAGCTGCGATAAGATCACCCCAGAGCCTTCTCTTCTCCAGGCTGAACAGCCCCAACTCTCTCAGCCTGTCTTCATAGCAGAGGTGCTCCAGCCCTCGAATCATCTTCGTGGCCTCCTCTGGACTGGTTCCAGTAGCTCCATGTCCTTCTTATGTTGGGGACTCCAGAGCTGAACACAGTATTCTAGGTGGGGTCTCACGAGAGCTGAGTAGAGGGGCAGAATCACTTCCCTTGACCTGCTGGTCACACTTCTTTTGATACAGCCCAGGATACGATTTGCAGCAGATGGGTATTTCATACTGCTGGTGAGAGGGTTTCCCCATGTGGGCATCCTCAGTTTAAATATATGTGCTGACGTGCTTATAAATTCAGATCCTTCGTGGATGAAGAAGACATCATTTCGAGCTGTATCAAAGTCCAGAGAGCATACACAGCTACTCCAAACGGTTAGTTGTACTCTGGTTCTCCGCATTCTTTGTTCTGTGATGAAAGGATATTCATGGACAGTTTATGCTTTCTGCCAGGGCTTCTCATCTTCTCCAGGCTGGTGATCATTTTCCAGAGATACTACCAATATTTTAGAATAATTATAATGTTAGTACCTTATTTTTCTAGGAAAGTGGCATTAGAACGTGCTTCGTCACCAATAATGTCTCTATGGATGTTGGTGGGTGTGCTCTCGAAGAATGGGAAAATACAGACTGGACCTTGACATAGAGAACGGTGCATAGGAGATCTTGACTAGATTTCCTTGGTCCTTCCAGATTGATGACCAATGGTTGCTTAAGAATACATGCTTTTTAAAATTTATTTCCCTGGAGAGATCAGTGCATTTCTGTTGGCACGGGGCTAAGTTAAAGCTCTAGCTTTGTATAAAAGCTCCTTAAAATATACTGAAGGGATTTCTGTTCAGTAGAAAGAATTGTAAAAAACTCAAATGCTGCCTTATACTAAAAATGCATGTCTTGTGTGGATACCATTGTTCATCAGAGAAGGTTATAAAGCCAGGTCTCTACAAGAACATTGCTCTTTCTGCCAGCAGTACACATCCAAACATGCCCAGCGAAGAGGTAGGCACAGAAACTAGTTGAAGAGACACTAACTGGGTAGCCCATGTTCCTTTGCTCCATCAAACAATCTCAGAGATCCTTTGAGTTTTATAAGCAAAAGAAGGCAGAAACTGTTAGAGGTAAATTGTTGTTTCCTTAACTGGAGTGAAGCCTAAGGTCTTGGGTTGGTGACACTTGACCATGTGCCAGAGGAGAGAAAGCAGTGTGTTACTGGGGCAATCTGAATCTCACTGTGGAGGAGATGATCAAAGAAGACTGTCTAAAGTGACAGGTATTCACCCAAAAAGTTTACAGACGGATACAAGCATCTGAGCTGCTAGACTTGAAGGATCTTCAGTCTGAAAAACAAAAGTATGGTGTTAGCAAAGTAGAGTGCCTGAACAGATGTAGCTTACTCATAAAAAGAGGTGCCGGTAGGCTTTCTTCCTACCAAAGCCAGAAGTGTCTTCTAGCCCTGAACACATCTCCACTGTGAATATTTATTGGAATTTTAAAATGGATTTTCTCTGCCTCTCTTTTGTTGCATTTCTCCATTTAAATAGTTGCATAAACATATTTACTGGCAAGATCTATAGAGAAGCAATAGTTTGAACGTAAGTATTGCCAAACATTCATGGCACCTTAATTTCATTGGTTTCATGTAGGTGGGTATTCGCGTGAAAAGGCTGATTTGAAGAGTTACACCAATTAGGGAATGGGGCTATATTGTGTTTGCTCTGCCCAGTCCCACTCATGTGAGGTAGCCTGAATTCTGAATTTTGACAAAGAACTTTCTGGGGAGCAAAGTCCAGTAATTTATTGAAAGTAACCTAATGAGTAAATATATCTAGTCCAATGAACAGGAAAATAATTTATTCAGCAGTTATTCACCTGGATTTACCCAGACTCTTCCTATCCAGACCTCTAGAAAAAAAGTAGGGGTGTTTGAGTTCTTTCTCTAGTGTTTATTCCTAATGTGGTCAGAGGAGGCCCACACTTCCTGAAGGAACTACTATTGTTCTACTGTTATTGAGAACCAATGCTCAAGGATAAGTAAATGTGATCTAGTGGAGCTGGAATATGCTGTGATGGAAGTTATACACAAATGTGAATGGATTTAGAGGACTCTGAAAGAAGTTCAGAGGATATATTAACACCTTTTCTGCCATATACATGCAATGCAAAAATAGATGCAGGTGAAAACCCTCCTTTGTTTCTTTAGAGGCTTTTGAAAAGTACCCACCTAAACTCAGCTTTCATGATCTTCTCATAGTGATACCACAATGTTGATGTGCCAGAGCTTCCTTGTCACTTGACAGGGAGTGTAATAAATTGTATAAAGTGCTCTCTAAATACATACTTGGTCACCTTCATTCTTAAGAAGGCAGGTAAAAACTCAATAAAATGACGAAACTAAAACTGAATGTTTCAAGATGAAAGTGAAACAAGTGCAAATACATTATTGAACTAGAGCTGTATTTATTTAAATGTGGTCTTAATATTAGAAGATTTCTGATAAAATAACAGTTGCATCATGAAGAATCAAAGGTCTTTGGGACAGTAAGTAGTGATAATATGATTTATGATGTTCAGTATATAGGAGTCTTCTTTAATATAGTTTTTCAAAGTTAGCTTCATGATTACAACCGTTATAGAGACTGGATGAGTCCATCCAAAGAATAGCCATTAACCAACTAGAGTAACAAAAGTTGTATTGCATCTCTTTGTCAATGTGTGTGGTTCTTACCAGAAGCAAGCCATCACCATGTAGAACAACACATTAGCAATGCTCTGTCCACCATAAGAAAAGTAAAAACTGATATATCGGAAACAATTTGACAATTTTAGACAATAGCTTCTTAAGTGTATTTAATACTGCTTGGAAGTGGTAGAAAGCACTGAAAGTCTCGTTCTGCATGCATGAAGTCTTACTGAAGTAAGAGCTTTGAGTTGCACATACTCTTCTTTTCTTTTGGATCAGAGCTCAGTCTATGGCATCATTTTGTCCAGCACTGCCCGCTGCAGTGGAGGCACATGCTCATGCTGGATTCTGCAAATACCTGTTCTTTGGGGGCACTGAGACTGCAAGCTCGTATCAGATAGCCTCACCAGTAGTCACCAGATGGTAATGACATTCAGTCAGAACCAACCTGCACCACGTTTGAATCGGTGATCTAAAGGTGAAAAGTTTTTGTGCTGGTTTTGTCTGGGGTAGAGTTAATTTTCTTCATAGTCACTAGTACGGGGCTGTGTTTCGGATTTGTGTTGGAAACAGTGTTAGTAACACAAGGATGTTTTTGTTATTGCTGGGCAGTGCTTACAGAGGGTCAAGGCATTTTCTGCTTCTCACACCATCCCACCAGTGAGTAGGCTGGGGGTGCCCAAGGAGTTGGGAGGGGACACAGCTGGGACAGCTGACCCCAGCTGACCAAGGGGATATTCCACACCATATGGTGTCACATTCAGCATATAAAGCTGGGGGAAGAAGAAGGAAGGGGGGCACATTCACAGTGATGGCTTTTGTCTTCCCAAGTCACCGTTAACGTGTAATAGAGCTTTCCTGGAGATGGCTGAACACCTGCCTGGCGATGGGGAGTAGTGAATGAATTCCTGGTTTTGCTTTGCTTGCGTGTGCGACTTTTGCTTTACCTGTTAACTGTCTTTATCTCATCCCACGAGTTTTCTCACTTTTGCCCTTCCGATTCTCTCCCCCATCCCAGCGGAGGGGAGTGAGTGGGTGGCTGGGTGGGGCTGAGCTGCCGGCTGGGGTTAAACCACGACAGCTTTGATTCCCATTAATAACACTTTGAGCCTTTCTGACCTCCAGGATGTGATTAAAAGCCTGTTAAATTCACTCGGTAGCTTTTCATACTGTTTGCATTTTGCATTTTTGGTGTGTATTGTTTGATAATCTAATTATATTATTTGATTAATTTAAAGCTTTTTTTTTTTTTTGGTTTTGTTTTCAAGAATGCATTGCATTAAGAGCTCTCCTCACCTAGGAAATATCTTTTTGTTTTGCCCTCTTTTTCTCAGCGGGAGAACGAGCCGCTTTCCTTTGTCTAGTTGCTCGAAATAACAAACGTCAAAGCTTGGAAACTGGTAATTTGGCAATTTTAGACAATCGCCTCATAACCACTTTTTAGTACACCTTTGAAGCGGTAGAAGTTCAAAGGCTTTGAAAAGACGACTATTGCTTTGCCCGTTGCTATGAGTCATTTGAAGTAATTGGTCCTGTCTGATGTATGTTTTGAACTGAGGAAGTAGTGCTTTATTACCACAATCAGATACAGGTTTTTAGCTAAGGAAGTGGAGTTTTCCTCGCAGATGTAGATGTCTGCTTGATAAGGCAGAAAACAGACAGATGTGCCTCTCTGCACTGGGGAAGAGGTGTGGAGAAGGAGCAAACACAAGAACTGAGAAAATTCCATGAAGCTACATGAGAGAGGTTTTGGAAACCTTCCCAGTAAGAAAATTTCTCACAAGCAAGGAAACTCACCTTTTAGAGAGATAAATACTTAAATTCTTATATATCGTACAAATACGCCTATCATAGGTTTTTTGAGTGCTTGGACTGTAGCTAAAAAGGAACTGAAGTGCTCTGAAGGTAGTTCAAAACAGTGTCAATTTTAAGCCAATCAACATGATGAGTCTGATTGCCTGATTCCCATAAGCTCATTAACAATTCTAAAAGTTGGATGGTTTTAAGTTTTGATATTATAAGGTATCATTCTCATTGCATATTAAGTTGGTTTCAGAACAATATGGTGTAAGATTAAAAAACAGAGTTTACGTTTACCTCTTATCAGAGGATAATGAATGATGTACTGTAAGGAAATACCTCTCTCTCATAAATATTTTGCTAAAATTAGAAAAAGAAAAATCCTACAAAAAACACGTCTATGCTCTCAGATATGCATAAGAGCGTCCCACAAAGCTGGATGGTTTCTCTGCTCCCTGATGGAGAAGTGTTGAGTTGTTACCCCAGCCTGGGGTTCACCAGCTCCTGAAGGCAGAAGCCTTGTGTTCAGATGTGCTGGAGCTCAGTCCATCCCTGTGTGCCACAGACATGATGGTGAGAGTGGGTTTTGGCACTAGGAGGGCTTTTCTCTTTCACTCCCCCTTTGAATTGCTCCCACTGACTATGGTGGGTCTGCATCATGCTCATCAGGGTCCCATCATAACTTAAAATGTGTCTCCATATCCGAGGGACAGTTCAGTACTGGTCTCCTCTTAGTCTTCCCAGAAGCAATGATGGTGCTGATAGCACACACGTCTATGCTAATTCATGAATGAGAAAGAATTTTATTGTTTTTTCTAGGGAAAGAAATGTTGAAGAGGAGTCTCTGCTTCTACTGCTTCATTGCAGAGGTTGGAGAAAAGCAGTAAAACTCTGAAATTTAACGGTAACGGAGAATATCCATTTCAGTTTGTGAGTGGTGTCCAGAGCAGATTAAGGAAAGAAAGACTCGTATTTCAAAGGCAAAGGAGACCCTGGGTATGCCGGTGTGTGCTCCTGAGGGGAAAATCAGTACATCAAGATTAGTAGACTCAGGTCCACATCCACGGACATTTATCTCCTTCCCTTCTTGGCTGCAGTTGCTTTGACCAGAGGACACTTTCACAAATAAATGGCTGCCTGTGCAATCTTTTCTGGCCATAGAAGCAACAAGTTTTGCGGCAGGAAAAAGTACAAGAAGGAAATGTGTGTGGGCACAGATCTGGAAGGAGGACTCAAAATCTGGGCTGAATCTAAGGTCCACTGCAGATCTGGAAGGAGGACTCAAAATCTGGGCTGAATCTAAGGTCCACTGCAGTCAGTGCAAGGTTGTCTTTTTAATCTTTACGAGATTTGGCCCAGGCCCTGGGTTTAGTGTTCATCCGGGCTATCGGAATAAGCTGTTGGCTCTCAGTCTGCATTTTGCCCACACATATATTCAGATATAAATATTTGAAGATCTTTATTCCTTTAAATTAATTTTCAGTTTTGTAGTAGATCAATGGCAAGGGAACAAAATGATCATCGTAGAGATTGTGGAGAGATGGGCACTGATAGCTTTGATGATGTCTCCAGAATTTTTTGACTGCTGAAAACATCACATTTCCATTTAATCTAATGCAACTGGGTCTGTTCTCATCCCCCATTCGTGCCCATCACAAGGCTGTCACACATTTTGATACAATGAGAATATTCTTAAAATCACTGAAATTGCCAAGTCAAATTATACTGATAGTAGGTTAACGCAGTATCCTGCCCTCTATTATAGTTGCTGCCATACACAAGCAGGGAAATCTCCTGGCTATGGAGCAACAGTGACTGTTTCTTCTTTATATACTGTGTATATTGTAAAGATAGTTAATATACATACAAGAGTTTAATCTTTCTTTACATATATATATTTATTTATTTTTCTAATGAATTTGAATCCACTAAAGCGTTTTGGCTCAGTGATGTTTTTGGTACAAAAACGGAGCAGTTCATTTTTTTATCTAGGAGAGGACCATGAGCATGGTTAAAGAGGCAGAAGTGAAGCAGTTTGGCAGAGCTATTTCAGAAGCTCCAGTTACACTTTACCCGTGGTCCGCCTGGCAAGGCGTGAGTATCCAACAACTTATGAAGTAACTTAGTGGGGAAAAAAAAAAAAAAAATCCTTGGCCCCTGCCAACCCCAACAAACTGGAATATTAATAAAAGTAGAATTTTACCCTTTCTACAGAATAAGCTCAACCTCCGGATCTGGACACAGTACCTACCAGCACTCCCTTAAGCCAGCAGGGATCCTTGTATTGTAAAAATAGAATCACATTTCAGGCTTGAGTATGTTACACAGCAACAGTTCCTGTTGAGAGCATCTCCCAGCATCCAGCTCAATGATTTAAAAAGAAAAATGTCTATGTAGTGCTGATTAATGGAAAGGCCTGGATATACTGGTGGGTCTGGAAAGAATCTCATAATGTTTGACAGACAAGATGTTTCTTATTCTGATGGGATTTGATCACTGTTTATGAAATTATGTGAGTGACGTAGCATCACTTTAAATGTACTCTTATTTTTATACTAGCATTACAGCTGGTCTAATAATTTGGATAATAAAATTACTTATTTTGGCAATAACTCATCAAATTCACTCAGAGTTCTTGTCAACATTTTAATTTATTAATATTGCTTATCAGAATTCCTATCAATATTTTTCCACATTTGTTTTCCTTTCAAAAATCCTCTGAATTAAACTTGTATTAAACTTGTATTAATGCAAAACAAAGTGGTTGATTTATTTGAAATGGTGACATCATTTTACTCCAATCTGTAAAGGTTTACACTTTGCTTAAATTTAAGTGTCCCCACTGACTTCAACAAGAATATTTCTAGCTTAGCATGTGCCTGTTTAAAATACATACAGCCCACTAAATTTTTATTTCCATCTCCACATGTACCTATACCTGTCCCTGGGCGTGTGTGATCATACATGTGTAATCCTCATTTTCCCATGCTTGTTTCTGTGTCTTTATCTTTTCCATCTCCACAGCAGGTACCAGTTAGCTAATGTAATTAAAGCTTTCTCAACACATTTGAGGAAAATACTTATGCTGGCTTTCTTCTTAATGAAGAACGTGATTCAAGAAAAACATAAAAACAGCAATAGAAGGAAATGAAAATTATTAAGAATTGTAATAACCTATCTTAAAATTTCTGAAAAAAAAAACCAATAAAAAATTAAAAACAAGATAGAAGAAGCTCTCTTGTACTTGGATGAGTGAGTAACATACTTTTGCTGTGAAGGGAGAATGCAAATCTGTCCTGAAACAGAACAAGAGGTGGGTTTCAAACACCAGCGTTTGCTCTACCATAGATCAAGATTAGCCACCTACCAGCAGCAGCAACTTTGACTGCAAGGAAAGCTGAGGACTCACCTGGAGAAAGTAGGCAAAGACCTGCCCTTCCTGAAATAATTATCAGCACAAGCAAATTGAGATGCTGTGTGGATGAGCAGATTATTGCCAGCTGAACATGATCGATTCTATGTGGAGAGTTAATAATTTATCGTTAGGGAATAAACTTTTTGAAAAGGAATTTATATCGTTGTTTCATGCGGTTGGAATGGAAGGAGGAGATATTTATTTAGTCCTGTTTATATAACAATAAAATTTGGATTAATTTATGGCAACAATTCAGTGGAGATGCCTGATCCATGAAGGGAGGCAAAGCAAAGAGGGAACCGTGGAGCTAGTATGGCTGTCTTGAAAGTTATGGATTAATAGGAACAAGCCTGGAAGAGTTTCCTCATCTGCCTTCCTTGAACCACTGCGTTAAGACCAGCCCTTGCTTCTATCACTGTATAAAATTCTCAGCAGAGCACTCAGAAAGAACTAGCTGTAAATATCTATCTTCAGCTGAAACATAGCAGAAGTTGTACAAAGCCCAGCATGCTAACATCTGCCGCAGCTACTTTACATTAAGATTTTCAGAAACTTGTGTTACAGCTCAGCCATCAGATTTGATTTTCCTGTCACCTTGAACACCTAAAAAGATTTTGGAGGCGCATATATATATTAAAAAAACCCAAAAAACAACCCACACGTATTTAAAATTGAAGTGATATAAGTGCTGTTGGTTGAGCCCTGATCTACCTCATACTTAAGCATGTGCTAAACTTCACTCATATAAACAACCCCAGAATTGACAGCAGGGCTTCAGAATGCCATTTTGTGCCTCTGAATATTGAAAAACGCAGCTGGTTTAAAAATATCCATCAGTCTAACCAGCACAGCACAATGCAAAGTATGTCAGTCCACTGCCAGAGAGCCAAATGCAGGGAAAATGTATGTAGAGCATCACTTTCAGTGAGCGAGGATGACAATCAGGAGGACTAATGTCACTCATAACGCTGCTCACATATAAAAATATTGGTGTTAGCTCTCACTCGTGGCATGGCTCTCGGTGACTACGCCTGTGACACACAGCTCTTCCGTGATGGTGCGATAGATGCAACAGCAGGGGACAGAGCTGAAATCTGGGAAGCAACTACAAGTGATACCCACAGGTAAAAATTATGAAAACATATTCATCAGTTACAGTTTCTTCAGTCTATCGGCTACATAAAAGGCATTTTAAAAAGAAGTCTAAATACATATTTAACCAATTGACCAGAATGGCACTGAAGGAGTTTTAACATGTTTTGAAAAATTGCCTAAATACATATTTACCCAATAGACTGGAACAGCTCCTTCAGAGTCTCTCTGGTCTCTCGGGTACGTAATACGTGTTTTTAAAAACCGCCTGACTATATATTTACCCAATAGACCAGAACAGCTATTAAGTAAATAATACACATTATATAACTGTCAATGATTTTTTTTTTCATTCCTTTTGGAAATTAATACAAAAGAAAAAACAAACGCAAAGAAGACAAAAAATTCAATAGAAGATATTTTTTAAAGATTGTGAAATGTCGGGAGTCTGAAGTTAGTGTATGTATGTCACATGGTGGAAAATATCTCAGATCACTAGTGTGGTTTTGTGTGTATGTGTTTAAAGTACAGGGCATTGTCAAGTACATCAGAGCCTCGGGTGCTTAATATAGAAGATAGAACAGCAGTTGGGAGTTGGAAAGGTCTGGCAGAAAAGAAGGGGGAGAAAAAAAAAAGAAAAAAGAAGATATGAATCATAAATTCCCAGGAAGGATGGGTAAACCAAGCAGTTAATTTTGAGAAAGCCTAAAGATAGTACATGAAACACTGAAGAAAAAAAAAAAAAAAGAGGAAAGAGGGTTGGCATGATGGCATCTGAGACCTGTGTATCAGTATGTCAGTATGCTATACGGAAGGATGGCCTGGCTGAGCACAGGTCGTGCTCTCCCCTCCCTACTTGCCTTAAAAGAAGTCCCGTTTGATGAAGAATTAAGGATAGACACTCTCTAAAATGCAAAGGGACTTAGAATGATGCAGCAACCAGGATGATTTTTTATTAAATCTTCACGCATATTTTAAACCATTAAATTAATTACATTAAATTAATACAAATAATAAGGTATTCTGATTGAGGTTCTTTTCCCCCATAAAATAATTCGCTTCTGCAATCGACTTCATGCACACTTACTGATTTCTTTTTGATTCCAACATGTTTTGGACTGGTTTGAAATGGCAGGGGAGTGAATCTGGCTTGTTCTCGCTCGCTCTTGCCGTCCTGTGAAAAGCAGGAGAAAGTCTGAGAGAGAAATAACATTCGTTTTTGAAAACAACACTGTCACTTCTGTATTTACTTTTTTTTTTTAAGTTTGAAGCTCTTGGTGCATGAGAAGGCAAGGAAGACTTGTCATGCTTTGCACAGATCTTCAGGTTGGCAAAGGATGAAAAATGGCCAGGAAGTGATGGAAAGCAGTGAATGGAAATTTTACTACAGGCAGACTTTTTTTCCATAGGTGAAAGTTTCTAGTTCCTTATTCAGTGAAACTTCTCCACCATCCATAAAGACTGAAAACACTGTGTTATCTGGTTGGTCAGCAGACACGAACGTGTTGGCACAAGGCACGACACAGTCCGTACCGGATAGCAGAGGTCCTGCAAATGTGTTGGGTTACACTCTTTAACTGCTTTTACAGCTTCCAGTAAGTTACTACAAGAGCTGCTATGTGCAGAGGAGACTGCAATGGTGAGGGAAACACGGTAAAGAGGAGCCTCAGGACACTTCACCTTTATTTTTATTTCAGCTTTGATAGCCAAGCCCATAAAAGAAGTGCGTAACACAACGGCTGCTCATCAGCTCAGTATCACTGGTGATGCAGTCAGCAAAAGGTTTTTAGCCATTTCACTTTTTTACCTCATTAAACCCTTAACTATAGCAGCCAAAGCTCACCTCTTCATTTATTTAATGAGCTACGGAATCTCATTAATAACATAACCCTGACAGCGTGTGGCTGCTGTCAACCAGGAGCCCTCTGTCAGTACGGACACCATGGCTGGACCCTACACCAAAAGCTCACTGGCCATGCTGACACCATGGCTGGGTAGGCACGGTTTTCCTGAAGGACCAAGGGTCTTCACCTACCATGTGCCACCACTGTAAGTCTCCTGACCGCGGTCCCCCCCAGCACATCCTCCCACGCCCTGGCTCAGGCTGGGGCTATGTTTCCTCACCACACATGGCCTTCATTTGGAAGGGGCAAACTAAAGATATTGCAGGATGAGAATTCTGGAAAATGATCCAAATCCCACCTTCCATTGTCCAGAGAGCCCATTATCTTATTTCATACACGATACTAGACAGCCATCAGCTGTTTTTTCAGTGGCTACCAACTTCATCCAGGCTTTGACTTGGCAGCTGATGGGTGAAAGCATCGATATCCCATTACTATCCCTGTACTCTACGGTTCCCATTTCCTGAGCTTTTTAAGTGAGAGCCTGCTATACTACAAACAGTAAATTGAAGGTAGCATTAATCAGAGCATCTATCTTACCCATAAAGTTTAGAATAAATATGTATTTATATCTATATCTAACTGTCTATTTGTTAAAGTGGGGCATTACTTTTGTTGTATCGTTTCCAAACTCTCTATTCACTATTTAGCAGCCTTCCTGCAAGACACAAAATCCATTGTGTAATAATTTCTAGCAGACTGCAGGAGTGTAAAAGTAGACAGTGTTTCCTTCAAAAAAATGGAATCATCTTTCACAGATGTAGATGTGTACTTGTTATGCCAAGATGAGACAGATGTGGCTCTATTCACTCAGGGACAGGTGCGGAGGAAGGAGAGATAAAACATTTGTAGAAAGTGTAAGCAACTGCATCGCTGTTGTTAAATAAATAAACATTCTGCCAAAAAAAAAAAAAAAAGTTTATTTGCTTATTTTTTTCCAGAATGTTTATTTTAAGCTGCAGCTTAGCTGTGATTTATTCAGATTTCTGTTCCTGTATCAATTTAAATTTATAATATGCATTCTATATATAAACATCTGTTTGTGTGTAATCAAGGGAAGGTGCATTGGCACACACGAAGAGCACGTATGTACGCGCACACGGATAGCACTTACAAAACAGATGCAAAGGCACAGGCACACGGGTTAATCAGGCGAAGAATGGAAAAATATTTTATTAACATAGGGAGGCTTTGTGCGTGTGAAGGGGGTGGGAGGGAGAAGAGAAGCAGATGCTGTGTTGCCTATCAAGGATTAAGCCAGTTCAAGCTCCGCAATGCAGGACTGGAGCTGGTGACCGCAGAAAAGCCCAATTGCCCTTTGACCACACGGACAACAACAGGAAACCTCTATACGGAGACTTCCACGGATATCTTTGGAAAAAAGGGTAAAAGGGTTTGGAGCATATGAAAGAGCTTTAAACTGGATAAAAGTTGGCTCCTGAGGTCGGAGCCCAGGAGTGGCTGGGGATGAGGGTCTGCAGCAGAGCAGGCTGATGCTGGGGGTCACCGCGGGGAGGGAGCACGATGCAGAACGGGGACAGGAGGTGATGCAGGTGCTGATAGATTTGTTATATCTATTCCTGGTTTCTGTCTGCTTTGTTTCATTTACTTCTGTTAGTCTTCAGTTCAAGCTCCCTGTGAATTTGCCACAGAAAGGGTCAAAGCCAGATAGACCAGGCAGCGCTATGACTTGCTCAGCCAGACAAGGTGGGAACACACTGCGGGACCATCCCCAGGGAGAAGCAAAAGCTGCCTCAATGAAGGAGTGATGGGCAAATGACAGCAGCAGCTTGTCCTCTGACCACAGGAAACCTCCATGCATGGACTGTAGGCACCAAAACCTACCATGTTTCCTTTGAAGACAACTGTATTTTCCTTGTTCTTAGACTTGGGAGCCATCAATGAGAATTTTGTAATGAAAGGAGGAACATTTTATCATCCAGTAAATATGATCTCCTGATTGAATATCTCCTGAATATCTCCTGATTGATAGCTACTGTAGACTTGGGAGGCTGGGGCCAAGTTTCCTGGTCCATGAAGAGAATTTGTAGTAATCATAAACTCTGAAAAAATGGCCAAGGGAGGCTTTATGCTGCAAGGGAAAGTGGTTTGACCTCCTCTCCTCTGGAGCAAGGACCCGTCACTCGCTGGCCGACTCCTCCTTGCCAGGAAGGTCCCTCTGGACTACTGAGTTTTCGCATTAACCAGATTTCAGGCGCTCTGCATAAGATCATCGAGCAGGCGGAGACCAGACGGAGAGAGCCCGGAGATGTTTGTCCTGGACTTTTGCTGCGTCACTTTGGAGAGTCCATGTGTTCCCTGCAAAATTGCTCTTCAACTAAGGGTCCTCAAAACCCTCTGCTAGGGCTCGCTGAGGTCCATATTGCCCGTTTGATGCCTAACTTGATGCTCGTTTGCAAGCAGATTCATTAAAGAGGCAGGTCCAACATGCTGAGGGCCTCATTCCTCCCAGAGGCAACAAGTGAGGATAAGTGCAGATGAGAGGACGAGTAGTGCCATAAAGCCTAGATGAAGCTGGATTGCTTCCCTCTGAAATAGTTAAGTGAGCTGGAGGAGGGAGGAGAGCGGGGATGACAGCCATGGCGACTGGAAGGAGGAGTGAGGATCCACAGCTGTGAGGAGGACTGGGAAGAGGAGGGGGAGGAGAAACACGGAGGGAGAGAGAAGGATGACGTGATTTAAAAAATTAAAAAAAAAAAAAAGAAGTATTAATCACAGCTCCAGAACAGGAATCAGGGTGGGAATCAGCAGCTGGGAGAGGGAAAGAAAATGGAAAAGATTATTTTTTGTTTGAAATGCATCCCTTCAATCATAACTCTGCATGGAAGTGGGAGTTTGCAGCTGGGCACGGAAGAGTAGTCCGTGGTTAGAGAAGGAACGTTTTAAGCAGGACGAGCTTTGCTGTCAGCTGAGGCTCCACGCAGAGGTCAAGGCAGGTGGGGGAAGCTGTGGCCAAAATAAGGTGTCATTGCTCAGGGCCGTGGGTGTGAAACAATGCCTGCCTCCCGCTTTTCTGCTCACAACCTCAGGAGGACTTCATTTCTGTGTCAGGACATGGAGCAAGAGGCACATTTGAAAGGAAAGTCAAGTGACTTTTATATTTCTACAAACCTGTCAGCTTAAAGTTTTCTTTTTTTTTTTTTTTTTCCTGTCTTCTGGCTCTTAAGGGGAGGAGGAGAAAAAAAATAGCAAGTTTGTTCGTCATGTGAGGGTTGGTTTTGGGTGGGTTTTTTTAATCCTAGCTTTTAAAGCTTGGCTAGTGAATCCAGCGTAACAAAAAACATTTCCTTTTGTAGGCTAAGCATTGAAAGACTTCACTCATTTAAGTCCAAATGTGAGATGTTACTTTACTTTGTTTGAATGCCGGGAATCGTACAAAATAATCCAGTTACTAGGGGCATAATATTAATTCTCAGGAAGTATTGAGGAGCTGTGGCCGTACACCGGTTAGTGAGACTCAGTGAAATTTCTCTTTTTCACCTATAATCTCCAGCACTGCATATATGGGACTCAGCATGTGTGTCAATGGGAGTAGGAGAAAATAGACCCTGATTTTGCTCCCCATTGAAGCTCAGAGTACAAAGTGTGTCACAACAATATTGTTACTTCCTTTACATTTATATTTTCTACACCCAAGCACTGATTTGCTCCTTATTTAAGCAACACTTTCTTGATAAATTAAAAAAGCAGCAATAGCCATTACTGCAGGCTATATACAGCCTCTAATATCACTTAAGCATATTACAGAATATAATATTTGGTACTTAACGACTAACTTGCATATGAAAGCTCACATAATGTCTCATAAAACCCTTAAAATGGCTTCAGTTTAAGAGTCTCTTTAAAAAAAAAAACACCTTCAGGGAATATTGTAAATGAAGTAGCACTCCAGCCTTAGAAAAAAAATTCACACACTTGCAGAAATTTTTAATATAAATTGAACACATTAAAAATTAATTTTGCATGACCATTTCGCATTGCAGTGCCAATGCATAGTTAAGATAAGGCCTTAACTCTTCTTTGTTTAAAGTAACATGGAAACATCTCTGTCTCTCTCTCTGTTATCCGTACATAATTATAATTTCCATTAATCAGAAATTGGAACCCCATCCTCTTATAATGACAGCCCCGGCTGGAGATCAATGAAACCCTACCTGTGTCGCTAAGGAAACTTGCTATAAACTTTTAGGAAACTCATTAAAGAAAGGTGTGACCTTACAATTAGAAACAGCTATGCAAAGCAGCGCAGCCATTTGCATCCTGTGTTAGTCAGGGAGAACCATTTGGTTTGTTGGGAAAATAGATGTTCTCTTTTGTGAGACTTTACTAGTAGAAATGTGGATTCTCCAGTGACTTCAGTTGTCGGCTTTGAAGATTCAGCTGACATAAATGCTGGCACCAAAGATGCTAAATGAAGACGCAGTTTGTATTACGATATTACTCTTCAGTGGGAAGTATATGTAGAAAAGACCTTTACCAATTTCCCACTTCTTTTGCAGCTTTTTGATTGGACTTGTCTTTAGAGCAAGGAGTTCCCCTGGCAGGTGTTGGTCACAGTTGGACGTTGATGAATGCCTTTTGCCATACGGGAGCTGCTCTGATGGACAACACGCCAACTGTGTGCAGCGCTGGTGGGAGCTTGTGGAGATTCATACTTTGCACCTCTGGTGACCGGCTCTTTATGATGGAGAAGTGTCCAAATACTCTCTGACGTCACTGTGTCACGACAGGCAACAAAGTTTCCTGTAGCTGGACTTGTGTATATTACGGTTAACAGATTTTTCTTCTTTTAATACCCAAACTCATAGAATCAGAGAATCATGGAATGGTTTGAGTTGGAAGGGACCTTAAAGATCATCTAGTTCCAACCCCTCCACTGCCATGGGCAGGGATACCTTCCACTAGCTCAGGTTCCTCAAAGCCTCATCAAGCCTGGCCTTGATATGTAAAATGTGTGATATTTTATCTCTTTATTGTGTTATTTTCCTGTAGGACTTAAATCGGGTTTCTAACCCCACTCTGAATTTTTTTTGGTGTGTTCTATAAACGCTTTAATAAATACATTACCTCATGTCAAGAATTAAAATCTTAGGGAACCTTATAATTCATCGTTTGCATTAAAGACATTGCAAAAGCAAAATAATTTGTGGCATGTATCACTCCTATGACTTTTTGGTCATTAGAGTCCTGTTTGTATGTTTCTTTGCAAGTTAAAGTACAGTGTTTAGTTCAAACCAACAAGGTCCATCTTCATTCCAAAGTGTCTCAGAAATCATTGCGACTTCTCAAGTGTCTAAATGTTTTAAATCACTCAACTTTGAAAGAAAATCACCTCCTGACTCCACAGTCACGTGGATCTGCACAGCACTGAGAGAGACAAAGCTAGTGAGAACATCAGGTAGAGAAAAACAAGTACCTTCTTCTACATGTGGAGATAAATGCTACAGCTTTTAACAGGAATTTTAATTGAGAAAGCGTTGAAAAAAAGATTACAGCCTTTGACCAATGTGCAAAGAGGAAGCAAAACTGTGTTGAGTTTCTTGTACTTGTCCCCTATCGACAAAGAGTAGGAAAAATAGCTGATGGAAGCAACGGCAATGTCTTCGAATAGTTTTTCTGCCATGCTTGATTTTATTTATTTGAGTACTTTTCCCTGCTTTAGGTTTGCTGATGCTTTTGCTGTATTTGGAAAATGCTCAGAAACTTCTAAAGGGTCTTCTGAGAACTCATGGACCTGTGGCAGAAGATACCACTGGGTGTACCTTGAGAAGAACATGCCTAAGTAGATGAACAGGAGTTCTTCCTCCTGCCTCTCCCAATCACATCTTTAATCTCTTTATGTGGTTTATGCCTGTGGCTTTCCGAGAATGCCTCAGCACCTCCAACTACAGGCCATAAAAGGTAGACAGATAAGGCTGGTAAGCCATCCTCACCACACATGGGGCATGCTCTTTAAAATAACTTATATTTTCTCAGTGAACTCTTACCCTTTAATCTAAGAACTACTTAAGGAAGAAAATCATTGCTTTTGTGCTTAAGGTAGTGCAGAGTAGGGATTTCTAGCTATGTGGTTCAGCATCTGAAACACAAGGAACCAGCTTTGCTGCATTGGGGAGCAAACAGACAGAGCTGCAGGGTCTTTGAAGAGAGGTGGAAGAGCTGACCACCTGAAGGACAGCCACGGAGGATTTTAAACAAGGTGTGGGGAGATTAGCCCAAAGTGAGAGACAAGCAGTGCAAACGGGGAAGGCAGAAGTAAGCAGGAGAGGAGAGGAAGCCACCCTGGAGGGTGCTCGGTGCTCACCTCCCTCACCCGCACACTGACCTGCGGGACACTGCGACAGGCGAGAACGGGGAGTCAGTGCATTGTCTCAGGGCGATGGAACAGGTATATTTATTTTTGTTCTATGGGAAGAAAAAAAACAAGTCAAATATTGAAAACGTTTCTCAAAAAATGCAATATTCCTATTTTCAAGTGTTGGGTTTGACAATGAGGCATTGTCTTCACACGCAAACAATTTTTAGCTTCTGCTAAAATTTAGCTCTCTGCATCACCAGTCAAATTTTCTACTTGGAAGCTAGACTTTTGAGAATTGTTTTCATCTGCCCAAAGGCTTTACTTTCTCCACTAAATCTACTGCTGATCTCTTCAACGTAGTAAACATACCCATCTTCTCACAGGGATGACTCCAGGTTCGATGTGTATGTACCTGCAGAACAGCAGACACAAATGTATACATTAGAGAGTTCAGCTTGAAAACTGCTGTGCTGTTCTTTATGGGATAGATTCTTCCTTCCTTTCTCCCGCAAAGCCGTGCGAGAATAAAAAGAAATTACCTTTCATTGCAAGTCAATTTGTGGGATGTAATGGCACAATTTAGAAAGGAATATTGCAGACAGTAAGACCACTTGGATTAGAACACTTGAATCCGTTTGTAGGGCTATATATTTCTATAGCATTGTGTTTTGTTGTGCGGGGAATTTAATAAGAGATGTAAATCTGCAAACAGCGATGGTATCACCATAAAATATAAAAGATTCATGTATTATAAATAGGTATGATAAATAAATTATTTATATGAATGTATATCTGGATGTGTGTGTGTGTGTGCATGAATGCATGTTCGCTTTTCTTTTTGAAATAATTAGTGGCCAAGTCTTCTATTGTGCATTGACCTATGACCTGTGCAAGAGCTTTAATGACGTTTCATGCAATGAGCTGAATGTCGAGCTTGCTCGGTGCTGAACCAGAGCTGCTCAGACTCGTTTAAGTGAGGAACATGACAAGCCATGTACTGAACAACAACAAAAAATCTCAGCCCAAGGAGGCTCAGGGTCTTTCTGGAGGTGCCAAGGTGCCTCCAAGAGCGCTCAGCTAGAGGTATGCGAAGAGCATGACGTAAGGGATTGCATGGGCTCTCTACATCACTGTTCAAAATGTTCCTGCAGGTAAATTTGAATTATTTCAATATCTGATGCAAGTGCTGTGACAGCTTTCGGCAGCCACAGTGACAATCATACTGTGGTGACTTCTTTTCCCAGCTCTAACTGACAACATACCTCGTGGTGCTCCAGCTTCTCCAGGAGCTTGTATAGTGCTCATTATTATTAAGTCACATTAACTATCTGATAGGCTCTTACAGCCATAGATTCCTCCTCGGCAACCTGTGTCATCTAAAGATAGCTGGCTACACAACCTCCTATTTTTAAGCTGGGTGGGACACTTCTAAATTAAGGCATGAGTAAAATAAAATTGGAGGAGAGCTCCAGAACATTAGAGAAAAATCCTGTGTGACTTCAGTTATGTTATTAACTTTTCCACTTTTGCTGCAGAAGTTGTTTCTGTCAATATTTTACTTTAACGGTGCTGAACGGGAGGAAGGAGCAGGGTCCAAGCAGATGGCTGTCAGCAAACTGATGACGGCAGTTGAGAATTAGTGTCCAAATACAGTATTTAAAACTTGCTACAGTACAGAGTTTCCTGCATATGCATGCCAAAATAAATCTGGTTTGGAGAACCTTTCAGGATCTTTATTTTATTTTTATTTGGAGCTCATTCTATTAAGAACAACTAAACAGGCAGCGTACCTTAGCTTAGCAGGAGGGTGGATCCATTGAACGACAAGTATGAAACTAGATGAACCAGAAAGACCTTTCCAACCTTTATTCACTCCAGCTATCGACTTTCCGAGCACCGCCAAGTATCAGGATGAATGATAACTGAGCAATAACATTCATTCGTACCCGTTTTTCCCTTACCCATTCTCCACGCACGCACGCTGTAAAACCCCCTCCTTCTCATGGCAGCTGTGGGTTTTTCCCTCAAATAGTCTTCCCAAAAGAGTTGGTAAGGGATGGGACCCGTCACGTGGGGAATATCTGAGGGCAGACTTCCAGGGTGCTGAGCAGAAAAGTTCAGGCACCTGAGCCAGATATATTTCTAGCGGATGAGAACGGCAGCAGGTAGAGGCTATGTCATTACACGCACTTTTTTGGTGGAAGTGTGACTAATATATGGGTTTAGATACCTGGCTGCAGCGGGGTCGGAGCAGGGTCAAGCTGTCTCCTCTGCAGTGAATTAGAAGCTTACATTCATTATCTTCCAATACCTCATTAAAACGACTTTAATGTGGTGAACATTTGATGGTAGACAAAAGCTTTAATCTTGTGAATATCAAACACACCTGTGTTACATTTCCTCTTGCAGCAGTTAGCAGAAACAGGTTAACAAGCTATTTTAACTCCTTAATCTGCTGCATTTGAGTAAGAACCAGACTTTCACCAGTCACCTGAGTTTGAACTCAGGAAAAAAAACCCTACGTACACCCCTAATTTATCAAGCTCTTTTTTCAAACTCTGACTGCTCTAGACACTTTTAATCATCTGTTTAATTTTGCACCTTTTTTTTTTGTCCTGATATATTATATGCAGGTTATACTTAAGGCCCAGATTTGCCCTATTTTTCTTCCTCATCTGACCTAGATTCAAATTTACACACTGTGAAATAGCTAATAAATCCCCATTAAGGTTGTAAAAGGTGAAGGTTCAACCAATGTGCAAGTCATCAAGTTCTAATGTAAAACTGAATGAGCCTTGATATTAGCAGCAGTCTCAAAAAGTGAGGCTGAAAGACTCTACAGGTTTCCAGCTTTTTTATGGCAGGCTATGCTTAAATCACCTAATCTGAGACAACACTGTTAAGCCTGTACAACAACAGTGACAACAACAGGCTTTAAGAACAGTAAGAAAAAAAATACTGCCTTCTGCAAAAACAAAACATCAGGTTTTTTCCCTTTGCACCCAGAAGCCTGTCACCAAGACACGGTTTTTATGCTCCACATGTGCTGGATATTTTACTGCAAGTAAATACAGTTCAATAAATATTTCCCAATAAATATTACAACCTCTAAATACAAACATTCATATAAAGCCCTTGTAAAACACGTCTCTTTTGTGTATCTCTCCATGTCAGCGTTGTCCTTCTGAAACAGGGGATTTTTGCTTCGCTGTCGAAGGTTTGGAAAAGTGGTGTGTCAGTCCAACTTGTGAGTGCTGCTTTTTTTTTTTCTTCACCAGCCATAGAAAGTATTACAATGATTTACACAGACACGCCGAAAGTAAATTATGTTGTAAACGCCTGTCCCTTGGGTCGACAAAGAATCAGAGGGAAAAAATGCAAAAAGTTTGGAATTCCCAACAGCAAAGGTTGACAGGAAAATATGGTGTTGTTTTTCTATGAGTAAAAGTAACTTTTATGTTGTGTTTTCCCATGAGAAATTATAAACTTTCAAAGGAATTTTAGTCTCTTGTATGCACACATAAGAGCAATTTATCTGGTACTGCCCCAGTGAAAACACTGTTAAGACTTTAAAGCTGTTAGAACTATGGCTGAACTTCATCTAGGCTGCTACTACTTATTTGTTCTTGCTGCCTCTTCTTGTCAAAACATTTACTCAGACTTCGAAGAGTTGCAAGTTGGCAACGTGTTAATAATATTAGAATGCATTTGTGTCGGCCATGTGGCTGCAATATTTGAGTAAATTCATCACTTATTTAATGAATAATGAATTCACAAGAGTAGCTATGGAGACGTGGAACCATATGTAGTAAATTAAATGGGAACTTGTCAACGTACAGTAACAGTGAATGTCACCAAAGTAGTTGTGTCTGGTTTATAGCAGTGGTGATGCACTTACATCGAGGCTGCTATGTATGTATTTCTTACTTGGTATAGTACAGCCACATTTTTTCACACCTAAGTTGCAGCAGTGATTTCTAACAGGTGTGGTAAGAAAGTGAGAATTTACACAAGTTTCTCTTTGGTACATGCAGGAAAGGTGGAAGAATCTCAAGATATTCAGTCTGTAAATTACTTAACATTTTGAAAAGAAAGGTAGAGAACTACAGGGTTTTTTTTTTTGATGAGAAAGTGTCACCAAAGAAAGGGGGATGGGTGTTACTTAGCTCAGCTCTCATCTGCCCTTGTGCCTAATGGAAACTCCAGACATCAAGGATGTCTTCCAAGACAATTAACAGGGAAAATCAGGCCTAAATACTAGTAGAGGATATACAAGAAGCTGTTAAAAGGAAGTTCTGAAAGGACAGTGGTCCATAAATTCAGAAAACGGAGTCTATCTCTCTGTTTGGCTTCAGAGCCACAAGGAATCTTTTGGACATTGTATCAGGACTCAGTAATGTCAGTGTGTCATTCCGATGGTCTCATTTACAATGTCCACTGGTTACAAGCACATCTAAAAGGTGGTGACTGAAGTCTGTGGGCCTTCTTACCCTCTTCCCACATGGAGGAGGGCCTTAATTTCCCCAATTTGTGCCTGGGGATACTGTGACACAGCTTTTCCTACTAAAGCTGTATCATATTCACTGGGCTATAATTTCCAACAAATGTTTGAAAGGATTAAAAAAGACTCAGCCTCAAGAAAGGAGAAGTAAGCCATAGAGTACATTCTCAGGAATTTTCTTAGGAAATGGGAGACCTAAATTCAGGTCAGTGACATCAGGCAGGCATTTAAGGAAGTATCTCAGTGCTGGTAGTCTTCAGATTCCATCTCTGATTTTACAACATCCAGAGCTCTTAAATAAACTGCGTTCATAGGATTCACTGGCAAAGTGATATAAGAAAACTAATGATTAATGAGATGCTGATTAACCAAGTGTATCTATGAAAATGCATATCATTAGCAAGCATATGATATATGGCTATGCACATGACTAAAGAAGTTTCATATACCTGGAAAACACCTATGGTGCAATCCTGGTGGCTAAGGAATTTCGAATCTTCCAGTGAAAGCTTCAGTTGATGAGAGGACTTCACAGTTTGTGCTTAGGTGTTGTGTTTAAATGGAGATATCCTGTTGTTGATCTAGTTGAAGGTCCTTTGTGTGTGCAAACAGGCACAGCTTCACTGCAGTCAATAAGTAACATCATGACACCATATACAACACAGTGTACTCCTGGTAGTCAAAATGCAGGAGAGGAGATAATCATTAGTAAACAAGCAGAGGTTGTAAAGATTGCAGCCACCTTTGTTCAAAATATGTTAGAAGGCCATGTCAAGCTAAATCTTGGCTTCTAGTAATGTTTATGCTTAGGACACCCTCTGAGGTTTCAGAAATTTTAAATGTTCTAGCACACCTACAGACATACAGACTTTCAGGGCAGAGACAGTTCCAGTCTTGTCACATTTCAGGCATAAGACTCATCTTTCCAGCAAGTTTTTCTTGAAGAGCTCTTTTATCACTGAGGCTAGTGACAGACTCCTATCGTGATTACAGTATTTACTCACTGCCTCTCTACATGGAGTAACTCAGAGCCCGTCTTCACAAAGACATAAGTCAGTTAACTGATGCATTTTAAAAACTTAGCTCCTGGGATCTTCCTAAGTTTCATTGCAATGTAATTTCTGGGGTCCATGTCACACTTACAAAACTTTTCTGGTATTTTTTCAGCTGTTGAGTTGCGTTACATCTCGTCGTGTCACGTCATGTTGAATAGCATTATTGCCTTCAGAAATGATGGGATAGAGCACGACTTAATGTGTTTTGAATGATGTGACACGATGTGACATATGTCATAAAATCATTGTCACCCACCAAAAAAAGTGACAGATCAAATTCAAACAAAGCTTACCATATACTTTTAGTGGCTACCCAATCAACTAAAAACAAATATTCCAAATTGTGAGCCAAATGTGTGGGAGTGTGACTCATTTTCGGTCAGTTCTTACATGCCTAACTTCGTGTTTTACATTTCTTCCACATTTCTTCACACTGTATTATCCATTTGGTGGGGAGGAAACCTGTTAAGTTCATTTATATTATTCAGCCTGCACATTTGTCAGTTCATTACTTCTAAATATGTTCTTCTAGTCCTTCTCATGAATCGTCCCCATTTACCTTCTCTTTGTGGATGCGTTTGAGTTATTATCGTGTTATGAAAGTAACAATGCACAGAAAAGGTTGAATTTGTCATCTCGCAATGTTGTACAACAAGCCAAACTGTCAAGAACAAGGAAATAATTTTCTGTACTTCTATATTTGAAGAATACGTTATCTACTCCAAAACATCATACAGTTTTATTTCCACTCTTCGTAGCTGCTCGTTAAACATTTCTAATAAGGAATGCAAGATAAGAGGGAGAAAATAAAAAATACTTTTGCCTTGTAAGTGAATTGCTGCATCTTCTGACTAAACCAACATCAGTGTGGGAATGCGCCCAAACAGCTTTTCAAAACTGGAGTTGGGACAACTGGCAATATTCAGTAAGTGGTACCAAAGCATTGCCATTGCGCTATTTGTAGAGTCGAAGACTGAAGCCATTTCCAAAGGGGAAAGGCAGTGTCATTCAGTGAAGGGATGTGAAAGATGATGTGGGTGCAATCCATCGTTGTGATCACATAAGGGAACCCTGAAATGTCATAAAATCCCACTCTGATCTGTTGTCACTACTGTTGGTTGTATGGAAAATTAACACATTTAATTAACTGCCTGACCAAAGCAGCTGTTACCTTATATAAAACCTTGAACATTGATGCCTGGCATATCTCACTAGGTATCCGAATGTGCCAGTGGCATAAGACTGATTATAGTTTTATACTCAATGGCACAGCATGACTCCTCTTGCAACACGCTTAAGTCAAGATCTTCCTTAAATTCTTCATGGGCCATAATAATTCTCCAGCCCAAATTGCTTAATAATGCTGTTATTCAGGACAGCCAACAAGATACACCACACACAGTAAAACACATCCTGGCCAAACCAACTCCTTTCTCTGCTTTTGTTCCTGACATCTGAAAGTGTTCCTGCTGCTTAGACCATGGATACGTTTGGCATGTCATTTCCATCCGAATACTACAAGTACTATTTTATTTATATTCCATTTCTATCATTTATGGCAGATGGTTACTTGCCTTAAATTTTTAAAAAACATCTTGGCTGCAGAATCTCAAATGAAAAGTAAACTATCCAAGTCAGAGGCGACTTTCAGTTCAGTTATTTTTACCAAAGTTGGTTGGGTTTTTTTGTAGTCCTCATTCTGTGCATGCAAGTTTGCATGCATGCAAGCATCCGTATACATAGATAGTCTTCTGATGCTTGGAAATACTTTTCTCCTATGTATCTGTGTGTATACAGATTTCTATATTTACAAATTTAAAAAATAAACCTTTCCTACCTAGCTGAAATAGCTACAAATTAATACATTTTTGAGGAGCGTATCTTGAACATTCTCTATGTGCAATTCAAGTTATAAATCAAGATTTGGCATACAACTACCTCTAGACATGGAGAATTTTCCCTCTTGTTGTTTTTACTACTAATTATCTTTCCATTCCCCTTTCTATGCTGTGGTAGCCACAAATGTGTTGCATCTAGAGAACGTACACTATACACAGAAGAGGACAGTTTCTCAGCCAGTACAAACTGGCACAGCCCCCTTGATCTCAGCAGACATTTTCAGGCTTAATGTGTGGCCATTAAATAATATCCAACTTGCATACAGTATTTTCTTCCATAGGTTTCAAATCAGTGCGAGGGAAATAGACCCCAATCCTGCAAACACTTATGTGTGTGTAACTACACATATGGGAATAATCCCATTAAATCAATGGGATTACTCGTGTGCATAAAGTTAAGCATGTGTGTAAGTGCTTGCTGGAGCTGGGCCTGAGGGAGAAGACAGGATTTTTGAACCATTTGAACAGTGGGTGTGAATGTTCATATTCCAGTTTTGTGGCTTCAAATGCTCCTTTCAAAGTCAAATGTTATTTGTGAAGGAAGAATTTGCCTCTTTTCTCATGAAGTCAGGACGTTTGAAGAATCTATAAACAATCTATTGTCATTGCACAAGAACCCCTTATAAGCAGGTCTCCATAAAGCTGAGCAAACTAGTTACAGCACATAAATTACCTGACAATTTTGGTGCGTTCTCTGCCTGCAAGGTCTTCTCACATATCCTTTCGTATTTGCAAATTTATGTAAACAAATTTGAATTTACAAGTTGTAAAATGTATGTCGCCGTTATTCACGTAGGTGTTTTTTCTTGATAATCTCAGATGGAAGGGTCGCTGGACTAGATATTTGAAAATGCAAAAAGGCAAACAAATAGAGAGCAATTATGAAATCAGGAAAGTAATAAAATCCATATATAAAGAAAAAACAATTCAGCTAAATCAGGAGGAACAAAAGGTCCCTGTGCAGGCAGGGGATGGTTGAGCCAGAATTATTTTGCGAAAAGAGCAAAAAATATAGACAACGCAGTGCTCTGCATGGAAAGTCCTATTATCTGTCCAGGGAACAGCTACGGGCTCCATCAACTTAGTATCAGATAAGCAGAGATCTTCTTGTCTAAAGCTCCTCTTTCCTGCCACACACCCAGTCTGCTTCCTTGTACACTGGGCTTTGTGAAGTCTAGAGATGGCACAGAAAAATCCACAGGTATCAAGTGTTTTACATCACCACATTGGTAATTAAAAAAAAAAAAAAAAAAAAAAAAGGAAAAAGAAATATTTGCAACTATGTTTCTAACCAGCAGAGTATCAAGGAAATCCCAGATGACTATTTCCATTCAGCTTGGCCGTACCTAATCCTGGATATCTCTTCTCAATCAGGATTTAAACACTTCAGCTCTTAGAGCTGTTCAGAGGCAGATTTTCACAAACGAGGGAAGATCTGCACGTCACATTCCCAGTTCCATAACTGGATGGTGTTATGAGCGTCGGCTTTATCCCCCAAAGATCAACAACTGGTAACTGAAACTGGAGAAACTCAACTTATCCTTGGACCATTTTGGTATCTATTCACTGAATGAACTGACAATTTATACCAGTTTCCCAGATCCTTATCCTCCAGAGCAAACCCTTGGCAACAGTCAATCTTTAAAATTAAAGCACAAATATTAATATATGAAATATTACTCTAAAATATCACATATGAACCTGTATGCGTTCATATATACCTATTTATATATGGCATTTGAACCCTAGTACCTCATGTTCCTATCAAAGCTGTTGAGAGTAACAGAAAAAAGGATGTGACAGTGAAAAGCACAGGGACAATAACAAGCTTGACCCTTCTATAATAGAGAAATAAAGCTGGAAAATTGTGTGTGGTCTTCCTCTGATGCCATACTCAAGATTTTTATTGCAAACACCTTTCTTCAAACATCCATTTAACATGCATCCATCTGTCAAGCGATGTTTTCCACAGCAGTGTTAATGTGCATGTGCCCCCTTCCACTTTGGTAGTTCACACCTTTAACTAGGGCTGGAGCCAGAGTGCAATAAACAGGCTTCCACTGTTTTGAGTATAAAAGGCTCAAAACGTGAGAGACACTTCATCAAAAAAACAAAAGACCAAGACGGAGCAGTTCCTAGGTTTGAAAGGCACAGGGAGTGGTGGGCTTTAAAACCTTTCTTGCAAATATCTCTCTTAAAAAGTAAGAATGATGAATAATAGCTCAAAAGAGAGGATGGAAAGTAGTGTCTGATGGGAAGGACACGTTCACAAGCTAAAAGAAGAAGCACTTGCCTAGCTCCCAACCAGGTGCTGTGTCTTAGCTTGTTTAAAAATACTTCTGGTTGTGTTTAATTAGTTATGACAGAAGATCCTCAAAGAATGTATCAGTTCAAGCTTTAAGCTTGCCTACAATATTTCACCTTTGTTCAGAAAAAAAGTCTGAGAGAGATGTGAAAACTTGAAAAAATATAGTATGAAAGTTGCTGCCTTAATGAAATATTAAAAATGCATCAGGAATACTGTTCTGGCATTAAAAATAAACAATAACTTTTCTTCCTAGTTACGGTTCACTTCAATTCTTTAAAAATTAATTATTACCTCTTTAAATATTTGATTAAATTAGATTTGGGTGGGTTATCGCTATCCACAAAATACACGTTGTTGTGTATAAATTTGCTTTCTTCAGTTTCTGACATGTACAGGCATGTTATACGGTTGTTTGATTATTAGAAAACTAAATCCAACGACTCTGTTTTGGCAGTTTGCAAAATATATACTACTGAATCCTGTCACTTTGAATGAAAAAGCAGTATTATGTTAGAAATCTCTAATAAAAGAGGAAAAGCAAAGCAACAAAATTACATTATATGATACTTGGGACTTTCACATCGTATCTTATCACGTTGCTATATCTCACACACCAGAAAGGCCGCATTATTTTTAATAATGGTTAATTAGGATTTGGGGATAATAGCTTAGAAATCATAAGAAATTGCTATGGATATAAAGTCTATTCTGCTCTCGATTCATCAGGATTTATGAATATAACTACCTAGATAGCAAGGGGAGAATAAACCCTGTAGCATGTCCTAAGAGAGGTTAGACAATTATTTCTCAAGAATTCTGATAAAATTAGTATGTCCAACTGGATAAATAAGAAACCTTGCTGGGTGAGCACAGTGACTGATACAGTTATCAAATATTAGTTTAAGTGAAACATATATTATAAAAGTATTCAATAATAATAATAATAATTTTTTAAAGTTCTCTGTCTTCCCTTTCTTCCCATATTTACACGGTTCATTTTCCCAACTGCCTGAACTGAACAATAGCAAAAGTTTTCTCAATCATTTTCCTTCTCCTCTAATGGAGCAGAGGGATTCACGTTTAAGAAAAAGGTTGTCAGTCCTTGGCTTCTGTACCACAGTTGCTAACAGGAAAGCACAGAGGGGAAGGGTTTGTTTTGGTGGTGGGGATGAGGACACGCACCAGACAGGAGTGAAGTTGAGAGTCGTGGTTCAATCTGCACAGATCAGGGAGAGTCAACAGGAGTTTTGGTCATTAGAGACCAGAACCAGATTTAAACATGTGACATAGGAGATAAAAAAAGAATCTATGCTGCATCTTCTACACCACAGCCACCTGAATATTACTTATCAAACCTGATTGTTTAAGTGCTAGAATGTCTTTATCAAGAAAAAATAGACATAGGCTTTGTGGCTGAAACAGCTGAAAAGATGCATGAATATTTTTTGAAAGATCAGCAGACGTGGCACTTTACCTGAAATCAAAGATTCTGAGGTTCACAGTGGGCTTTCTGGAGACAAATGCTTGAGTTTGAACCAAACAAGAAGCAAGAACGCTTGGATTTTGGGGATGTAGCTCTCTTCATTCAATTACATTGAAAACTTCCTACTTAATCCTCAGAAAGTCAACATACTAAAAAAAAAAAAAAAACCCTAAAAAAAATTCAACCTTCCCTTTAGATTAGTATCACAATATCACAATGCCAACATCTGGCTCCCGAGCGTGTACGATGGCTGCTTTGAAAGGATAATTGACTTTGTGGCGAGGTGCTCTGTTCATTGTTCAGATATTGTAGGTGACACTTCCCCTTGACGTGCTCCACAGCCCACAGCACGCTTCCGCCGCGCTCCGCGCCGGGATGGCACAGGGATTGCTTTTGTACGGCCTTAGACCGGAGACTTGCCGTGCAAATCGATCATTCGTTCAGATTATATGAAAAATTGTGCACAACTATATAAAAAAATTGTGCAAAACTGAATTAATTGCAAAAGTTAAGGGGTTTTTTTTCTGTAAAGATTTTAAATGGAAATTTTTATGGAAAATATTGGAGGTTTTTTAATGATAAAAGTTCAGGTTTTGCTAATTATATATATATATATAAAAATAAATATATATATATCCAAATTCTGCATTGAGCATTAAAATAAAGAAAAAAAAATGAGGTTTACATCTGTACAAGAAGTAGATGTCTTCAGATAAGTGTTCCTCCTCATCCATTACTGCGATCTCATACTTTTCCTCACCGGCTAAGCCGAGAGTTCAGGACTCAAGACTTCAGAGACTTCAAACATCCGTTTAACTGCAAAGGTGGGTAGGATTTCCTGATTTCCTGACCCATTATGCATCCTTTTGTTCATTAAATGCCCAAGTAAACCCCACCACTTCTCCTTTGAAGGAAAGTGCCCATCGAGATGCATAATTTTTAGTATTTAGACATGACTGCAGGACTCAGCTCCCTGCACTGCATCGTGCTGCTTCACCTTTTACTTATTTTTCAGCCTGAGATGCCTAACTTTACAGAAAGATTGAGCTATCGGCATGAATTGCACCCATCTATTGAAGCAGCACAAGCTTCTCAAACGAAAATAGAACTAGAGTGGACTGAAGAGGTTGAACGAGGCATTCATCTCCCCTTCTCTGTGAAGTAGAGCCACCCAAATAATAACAGTGAAATCCGGAGGAATAGCAACTATCTTGTGGAGAATGAGAAGGAACGTGTCTGGAAAACCAGCCTGCAGATTGAACTCTCTTCCTGCTTCAGAGTCATCCTCGGGTGCTTCAGCTCAACAGCTATAGACAGCGCTGAGGCACTCAGAGCAGTAGGGCAGGAAGGCGGGCACAGGCAATAGTGCAGGAAAAATGTTTTCGTAATTATAGATGTAATAATCCGAGCTCGATTTGCATATTTTGATTTTGCTGTTGAGTAAAGTTGGGTCCCTCAGGCACTTTGTGAGGTCAGTTGGGGGGCGCCGGGAAGTGGTGTGTGAGAGGCAATGGGGAGAGCTGGCCCTTGGCCAAGAAACCTGCCCAAAAGTGGAAATAAACTGTTCCTGTTTGGGGAGAAAAAAAAAAAAAAAAGAAAAAGGAAAGGAAAAAAAAAAGTAGCTTTGGATGGGAAATCTGTTTCCACAGCCAAGAAGAATTATTTAAGTTGGCTAATACAACACGGCCAGTTGATCCTTTGCTTTTCATATTCCTACTTGCCTGCCTTCCTCCTCCTCGGGACCGTCTGAAGAAAGGGAAGGAGCAGACAGATGTTCCTGGCCAGTGCTGGTGGGAGATCAGGGGCACATCCGAGCTTCTCATCTCTCTTCAGAGGCATCCAGCTGGGAATTGTGACTCACAGCCAGGTCATGGAGGGTCTTGCCATCAACCTGGGAAGACAATGAATTCTCAAAAAGTTTGCAACTGCAAAAGAAAGGAAAAAAGAAAAAAAAAAAAGATAGAGAACAAATTTACATGAAGGAAAGGAAAATTTCTTTACACTCCCTGCCACTTCTGTTGCTTTTCGTTGTCCTTGGAGAAACAGGCTGGTAAAGAAATGTTAAGGAGATGGTTACCTTGTCCCTTGAGCTCCTACAGCTCCCAACAACAAGTCAGGTTCCAGCCATTCCTTGTTCATGCCTACTTGAAGGTATTGAAAAAAAAGAAGAGACAGGAGAAAATCCGCTCAGTTGATGCTCAGCAGAGCCTAACTCTTTTACTCAACAGTTTCTGCACAAGACCAGCATCCCATCCTGTAAACATGCCCCCAAAGGCTTGTGCAGGGGTGGCCAAGAAGGATTCTATAGGATCCTGGTGTTGCAATGGCCCAGGGTCACTGGAGGTTTAGGTTAAGGATACAGTAGGTGCTGTGATGGCTTCAGCCCCTGTTGGCCTGCTGGGTCCTGCTGCCTTCAGCAGCCCAAGAACTCTTGAGTCTTTTTACAATGGTGAAGGAACGCTTATTCATCTAAACCGTACATATAGGGCAAGATAATGTCTAGTATTAGGTATTGATGTTATTCAACCTTTCATGGATTTGTCCTCACAGTGACACTGAAAGCTCAGAACATCCTGCTCCACAAATGCCAGTAGTTAGGAGAAAGGAAATTTGTTACAGTGATATTAAAACTATAGTTCATTCATGAAGAGATTGCTTTCCAATTTGTGGGGGATGATGCAAAGGAGAAAGTCCACAGCGTCACGAGTAACCAGGAACCAGAATAAAAGATAGTTATCTACAGAACACCGAGGGACTACAAACCAATAAACTCAAAGCTTTTCTCCAACAGCAAGAACTGCACAGACTGGCTGGATCGAGTGCAAGCTGGACCTGCCATGGTATAAGGTAAAAGGGATTGAAAGCAAAACAAGTATGATTGTGGTTTTGAGGAACACTACAGGATTTGATGAAAAGTCTATATCGTGCAGCAGAACAATAAGAAAAATATGACAATTTCAGGTGTTGTGTGGATCGTAAAGAAGGAAGGGGAAGGTACAAAAGGGATTGGGCTGGAGAAGACTTACCAGGAAAAGGAAGGAGATGATGAACAAGAATGAGGACAAGAGTGTTATCCCTTTGTGTCTAAAGGATATTTTTCATTCAGTTCCCCACGGGACAGTAAATGAATGATATGATACATGAATGAATGATACTGTAGGAAAACTCACTACCTGGCTGATGTTAATGACTCAGAATACTGCAGCTCCCTATTTTTTTCCCTCTGCCTCTCCTCACTAACCGTTGCTGTGTGAAGCACCATCTCAGCCTGAACTCATCACACCATACCTCTTTGTGTCTCTTTACACCTCATGTTTCCTTCATTCTCACACCATATTTAAAATCACCACATAATTCATTTTTTTGTAGGAACACTTTTACTCTCTTATATTTACCCCAGAGAAGGAAAAATTTTTCAATGTAATTTTTTCTGGCAATGTTCATTCTCATACCTTTTTCCTTTTGCAGTGACAGGTAGGCTTCCTCTGATCCTTTCAGAAATAAAGAATAAATGATATCGCATTACTGTTACTGGTATATTTCCTTATTATTCATTATTATTATTATTCATTATTCATTATTATTCCTTTTTTCCAACATGTTCTGCTATCAACAGGTTAGATTCAGGAATAGAAACATAGTTAAGACACCAGGCCTGAAAGTTAACCATCTTTAACAGCAGTGCAGAAAAGGAACTGTGTGTCATGATATATGAGGATTAAGCCTTTTTAAAAAACACAAAAAAAAGACAAAAAAGGACTAAAAATGTTTTTTTTATGCAATAAATCGATGGGTTATTGATCACAAAACTCAAGAGATTTTCAGCCTTACCTGTTCTCAGATGAATTTAACGTACTCACTTAGCTCTTTGCTCCTGTTGTCCCTTGCATCCTTCCCACACACACTCCGTCTCTGCCCTCGTGCCACCAGAGATCATCTCAGTTACTTCTGTCCCACCTTAGTCAAGCACACAACCCCAAAACCCATCTGCAACCTCAAGTCCTCAAAGCTGACAGTGGGACCTTTTTTGCTTGAAGGATTGGGATATTTTAGCTTATTTGTTTATTTATTTTTATATATCTGAAGATGGGAGGTCTTCTTGGGTTATCACTCAGTGCTGTAATTAATTACCTGGTTTGCTTTATGCAGATTTTTTTCTTTTAATGGGTAGTAATAAGAAAGAATTGGAAGTAAGCTCAGAGATCTAACTCTGTGTCTTCTGGAAGTGATCTAACTGTTGGATCAGTGTGTCCCTGGCACATTTGTAGAACAAATTCATATGTCGGCTTCCACAAAGCACTGGTAGTGTCTAAGCTTGCCAGCTCTTCCGTTCTACTGCAAATGAAACAAAATTCGAACTCTAAATCCAGCCTCTGCAGCCTGTTCCAAGACTGAAATTGAAGCGTGCAGATCAGAGGCCACCTCTCCAATGTTGGTTCTGTTTAATCAAAAGCTTAAACGAACTCCTTTTCAGATGTGGATTGGATACTGTTGAAACCTTACAAAAAAACCCCAAAACATTCTTTTGAAAAAAAATCTTTTCAATGTGTCAGAGATGTTTTCAGAAGTATTGATCTCTTGTGATTACCATAATTTAAAACACCTTCTGGATCAGGTATTCTCAACAGACTGGTACACCCACCTGGGCCAAAATTTCATGCTTTGTGTGTATATAAATTGCATAAAGTGAAGCAGGGAAAACATTCACAACAGATTTGTCTAGCTGGCCCCACATTAATTGCTGCTGTGCCTACGGAAACTTCACCAGAAACAGTTTTAACACTAGTGTTCTTTTAATCAAGCTCCTAATTTGCATCCCATCCAAGGTTTTGGCTTATGACTGATTTGAATAGGCTACTCTGTCCCTAGAGGGTTGATACATGATATTTTACAGGGTATGATAAATAATATTTTTAAAACTCAAATAAACAAGGTCTCTGAGTGGGTTTTTTTTCCTGAAAAGTTTAACTACATTTATGACAATTTAAATATGCCTCTTGAGAGCCAAACCATGAAGATAAAGAATACAGCAGGACCAGAAAAGAGAGCACTTGCATTCTGAACACAAAGATATTTTAAGAGAAGACAAAGCATGACATTTGCCCCACTTTTGGATGACTGAAAATACATAAATAAATTAATAAACAGGCTTATTACAGACTCATTCTGCTTTTTCATATACCTACAGCAAAAATGAGTCATAGTTTAATGCATGAAAACCAGGTGACAACATATTTGAATTCTGTATAAAATAATGAGCTGTATTTTCATTTGAGATGTGTCAAAATAAAATACCACTGGGAAAAAGTGTATCTTACTGAATCCTTTATAATAGGCAACATAACCAGCAATGTGTGAAACCAGAGAAATTCAAAACCGCATAGTAAGAACCAGCTTTAAAAGGCAACAAGAGTAGGTTATCTTTTAATTCTTTCCAGCTCTTCTTATTAGGATAGGTCAGGGAGAGGAGAACCTTCAAAAAGATTTTGGGGTCCATTAAGGAAACAGTTGCTCGATGGCAGAAATTGATATTTTGGATAATGTAATGCCCACCAATGTGTGCAAAGCCAGAGCCTGGGGTTTCGGCTGAGTACAGGCAGGCAGATCTTGAAACAGTCTCATATGACCAACTGTGTTTTGAGTTTTTTTACTTATTATAAATGCTACTGATTTTGCGTGAGGGGAAAAAAAAAAAAAAGGGGTTTCTTGTGCATGAACATATGGACCAAGAACGAATGAAACACAGCTATGGCTTGCTTCTCTTCCCACTGCAGATGCATGACCATTGAACGTCCCACTGAAATAGGGAAAGGAAAAAAAAAAAAAAAGAAAAGCTTTTTTTTTTTTTCAGTTAACAGAATGAAGCAGAAGCACAGGTGGACAGAAAAGTGAACCTCAAAAAGGAGCTGCATCTACCACTGCCTTGCACGAGGGCCATTGGTGAATACAGCCGTTCCTTGGAAGAGCATCAAGAAGAATTTCCTTCTCCTCTTGATCCAAGTCTGTATTTACAGCAAAAGCTTCAGCCAAAGTTTCAAATTTTGCCTGAGTATTCAGACATCTGTAGCAGACGCTGTATTTAACCCACATCGCACGTGTACCGTGGGTAATAAATGTACCTGCAAAGCGTCTGAATATTTACAATGTGCTTGTCCCTGCAATAGCTCTCAGATGAACTCACAGTAAGTCAACATTCATCTAAGCACAAAACAGGTTCACTCAGCGGGGATGAGTTTTATTTTACACGTTTTGGCCTTCCCATGCAAGCTGTATTTTAAAGGCTACCTGTATTCTAGCTCTGAGTCCTCATCTCCCAGTTGCCTAACTTTAAGAGCAGCAATAATCAGACTGACATCCTCGAAGAGATCAGAGGACAAATAAGTTCCCTTCAGTGTGCAGCATCCCTTCCTTTCCCACCTCATCTCATCTTTCATCCCGTTTCCAGGCATCCAGGTGTGCCCATGCCTCACCACAGGCTCTTGAGAAGACTCATCTCGACCACTGCTGGGCTGCTGTGCCCCAGGCACTGACCTACTGCCTTGCAACACTTCGTCATCGGCTCAGCACGATGGTGTAAGTCGTCAGTGACATTCCTGCACCCTCCTGTACCTCTCAGTGTAACATGCTCTCTCTCCAAACATGGTCTCTCCAAACTCAGATGGGTGACAGATGCTTTTTCTCCCCCACTCCATTTTGTCAGCAGGATAAAAATAAGTGATTTAAATGAGTCTCTCTTTAGTACCCAACCAGCTAGCCCTGCCTAATATTTGTAGCCTAAATAATCGCCATATGTGGCAGTGGAATACAAGTTTATGGCCTTTTTTTTGTTTGTTTGTTTGTTTTTAAATAGAAATTAATCCATCTTTGAGCTGGATTAATTCCCAATGAGCCTTGGGGACAAACAGCTGTTTCTCTTCTTTTGCCTGGGAGTATCGCCCTCAAAAATCCACCTATGTACAAGTCAGCATCTCTGATGTACACAAGTGGTGCTCATTTTTGAACCCTTGTTCACATTCAGCAGCAGTATTGCGCTAGTGTCTGCTTCTCAAAAGGAAAAAAAAAAAAAAGGTATGACATTTGGAAAGGTTTTCTTGACTATTTTGCCATGGAATAAGAAAGACTTCGTTCGAAGCTCCCATCTTCATTTGGAGAGTTGGGAAGGAAGAATATTTGCAAAGGAGACATTTGACAGGAAAATCGGTATTAGCCTGTAGGGCTGTAATGGAGCCAGATAAATCCTGTGCTGGCTCTTAAGGCTGAAACCTCACAGAAAGAGTTTTAAGGAAACAAGCCCTGAAGTGCTTATTTACCCCATGCCACATGACAAGCAATGGTGAAAAAAAAAAAACAGCAGGAAAGAAGAGGAGCAAAAGACTAAATCAAATACTATTCCCTACAAATTACTTGTATTTTTCAACCTGCTCATCCTAAAAAAACCATGACTGCTCTACCTGGATTACACCTGCTTCTTGGTCTGACTACCCCAAAAACTATATCCATGGCCAAGAAAATTACATAGAGACCTTGCTTTGGCCAACAGACACAGGAATTATGCGATATCCATAGGCATAGTTTGGTCGAGTAGTCAGGGAATACTATTTCTAAAGTAAGGCTAAAAATCCTACCTGAAATCAGAAGGTAAAAGCAATTGCTCGGCAAGATTTAAATCTCTGTCTCTGCTGTGTTATTTTCTCAAACAGATTATGTAAGCCAGTCAACTCACACCTAAAATGTGTCTCAATTTGTGTTTGTTCTGCTTTTTTATTGCCACATTTGAAAATTAATAATTCAATGTTCTAATATTAGTTGTCATCTTAGCTGTGATAAAATTAATAATTCATCAAACTGATATCAAACAAATGGCACCTTTTTATGCTGGATGAGAAATATACTTTGCTACGTTTGCGGAGCTAAATTCGGTGAGATTCTCCACTCTATTTCAAATGAAATCATATTTTACCAATTACTATATCGTTTTATCATCTTCATTCCCTTTAAAATTATCCGTAAGGAAGGATTTTGCATAGCTGCATAAGTTTTATTTTTACCAACATATTTTTTCCAGATGAGCCACAAGACAAGAGCAGTGCTTTTGGAAAAGGTAAGAAACATTCAATCATTTTTATGCCCTTTCCTTCTGATCGTGTGCTCCCAGCTTTTCCAGGGAAAGCATCCACCGTACCTGCAGTGCTCTGGCCACATTCCAGTTTGGGTAATTACATTCAGCCTGCTGAAAGTCTTCCTGGAGTTTCATTTGGAGAAGGTACTCTTCTCTCCCTGCCTTGAGTCTCTGTGTAGGGTTGTGTGTGCTGTTAATCAGGTGCCGTGCTCCTCTCAGCAGGAGCTGGCTGAGCTCCAGTGGTAGGTGAAGCGATTTCCAAGCGCGGAGAGCAGCTTGTGCTACATTTGCGAAGAGTTGGGAGGTCCTTTGGGGTGAGAGGTGCTATGTAAATGTAAGGTCACCACCGTTATCTGGGGTGCAAATGCATCCAGTGCCGTGCTCAGAAGCTTGATGGGGGGGAAGCCAAAAAAAAAAAAAAAGAAAAAGAAAAAGAAAAGAGAAAAAAAAAAAGAAGGAAAAAAAAGAAAAGAACAAATGAGAAAAAAAAGAAGGAAAAAGGGAAAGAAATAAAGAAGGAAAATAAGAAAAATAATAAAAAAATAAGAGAAGAAAAAAGGAAAAAAGAAAAAAGAAAAAGAGTAAAGAAAATAAGAGAAGAAAAAAGGAAAAAAGAAGAAAAAAGAAGAAAAAAGAAGAAAAAAGAAAGAAAAAAGAGAAGGAAAAAAGAAAAAGGAAGGAAAAAGTAAAAGGAAAAGAAAGAAAATAAAAATAAAGAAAAAAGAAGAAAAAGGAAGAAAAAAAAAGAAGGAAAAAAAGAAGGAAAAAATAACGTGAGACAGGTCTGTTAAAAATGTTTCACCTCTATCCTGACACACATTTGAAATTCATTTCACTACAGCATGTGTGTTCCCCAAAGGGTAGAGCTGTAGCTCAAAAGATGTTCAGGAAAATGTCCTCCAAAGAGGACACATGTTGGAAGGATGGTGCTGGGACAGGTTGCGGCTGGTGAGTAGGTCAATGTGTAACACAGAGCCCTCTCCTCTGCCATGGTACCTGCCCTGGCATGGGGCACCTGTGGCCATGTGGCCCTGGGACAAGGGGGACAAAGGAGGAACAAGGGCTCACACCACTACTCTGCAACACACAGCGCTGGATGTGCCTTGCTTCCTGGGTCTCCTGTAGAGATGATCCCCTTCTCTGTCCTCAATTGTGCTCTGCCCTGATGCTACACCTTTAAAACTGACCCATGAAGCTGACCTGTAATGTCCCAACAGGGCCAGATGATGCACTCAACACTGGCCAGCCCAGCCATTGGGCCACCAAGCACCGGAAGACCATCTGGTAACTCTTGATAGCCAGACCATGGGCTGAAGGGCAGTTTTGACATGACAGATGTGCATTCAGACAAGTGATATGGTGACACATGGAAATGGCGAATAGTGTTTTCCAGCTACAGGAATGCCCGTGCCACGTGTTGCCAGGCTACAGCGGGAACAACTACAAACCTGCCACAGCATTGGAGAACCAAGGTGTAATAATGTGCACCACTGCTGCATCCCACTTGCTGAAATTAGAAAACTCCTCAGCCTTCTTTTTAGAAGCTGGTACCATATCTTCCTGCAAGTCCACCTCCACGTTCTTCCATCCTTTCTTCATATTTGCATTACATTACTTTACATATATCACACCACATATTTTCTTGAGTCCCCACACGACCTCCATAAGTGACCTGCCTCCTCCCAATATCGTACCTGAGCTCCCATGACCGTCTTCTTCTCACTTCATTTTTCTTCTCATCTACTTTTGCTGCTACTCAGCTACCGTGTGAAAACTCAATTGGGTGACAGGGGATCGTGATCACTGGCACTTTAGCATCCTTAAAGGGACAGACTTTCTAACACAAATTGAATCCGAAAGGTTGGATTCCATGGGGAAATTTCAAATTGACAAATTTTCTGAATGGATCTCTCCTAACCTTGCTGCATATAATATATGCATTTATTGAGCTTAATTTTTGGTTAGTATCAAAATATATTGATCTGCAAGATAAATATTGACTTGACCTCACTTTCTCTCAGTCTATATTTACTTCTTGAGTCAATAAGTCTAGAAACTGATCTGACAGGAGTCAATAATGGTTTAAAATTCTCAAAATAACAGCTTTGCTCTAAGGTTGCAATTCTTTATTTTAAAGTTACTGCCTTAAATACATAAAATGCTCAGGAGAACTTAACACTTTACTGCACAAAGCCATTGGGGAAATACACAAATGCCAGGAGATCTTCATGCAACTTCAGGCCAACTGTGCCATTTCAGCACTGGCCAAGCTATACTGTAAATATTTTAGTGGTGACCTACTGCAATCCATCTTTTGCCCTGCGTATCCTAAAAAATCTGAGCTTATCTCCGGAGGTTATGCCTGCATATCACTGATTGGGTTTGTCAGGGCTAAATTGTCTTCAGCCTTGGGAAAATGCAAAACTTGCTACTGGGTAAAGATTGTCATCTTGAGAATGCCCTCTCTGCCTTAATTTCTCTGCTTAGTGAGGTGGCAATTAACCCAGCAAGATTTTTAGTGTCAAATGTGATCATGTTCTTTCTCTTTCCTCCCATGTGGTGGACAAGTCTCCGTTGGATGTATAGTCTTCATCTCTTTTTCTCACATGATGGTCTTATAGCAAAAGTCTTCATGATTCAGAAGCTCAGTTTCCAATTCTCGAGTTCCTTACGGAGTACCTTCATTAAGAGGTAGTTTGGTAGCTCCTGTTACTTGAGCACAGTTCTGCTCTAATACCTGAGAAAACATAAGGAAAACACTGTCACTGTCAAGTATTGGCCTGTCCCCTAGACATTGGTCATCCTTCTATGAAATACGGGCAAAACAATGAAAATGAAGAGAAAACAGGCAAGAAAAAGACACTGAAGATTCCCCACTATATTTTTTTTTTAGGATGAAACTGTCAAATATGGGTTTTCTCTCACTGCTAAAAGGAACCAAGGGGTGTATCAGGTATTTGTTGTTGTTGAAGCGGGGAGAAAAAGTGATCTGTCTGTATTTTTTTCTGAGGAAAACGTCCAAAACTTAATATTAGCAATATTGTTTTAGAGTTTTGTTGTTTCGGGGTTTGTTTGGTTTGGTTTGGTTTGTTGTTTACTTTTACATTTTTACATAAGTAGCTTTTAGAGAAGATTGCCCACAGGACAATAGGTTCGTATTAAAATAGTCTTATGCTGATGCTCATTTATCTGCATATTTTAAAAGCGGGTGAAGCATGAAATGAAGCATGTAAAATACTTAAGAATACATAGGTACAATTAAATGAGAAGGAAAACAACTACTTTTCATTCTCATTGTGTTAAGGACTACCAATTGCTGGAAAACAGTTTTCTAAACTGAAGGGGGAAAAAGGAAGATGAAAACCTGCCACGTTCCCGTTTTTATGGATGCAAAAACCGATGTGAAAGTGGGCAAAGCAAAATTCCTAAAGCCAGAAAAAAAGAGCCACTCCAGAATACTTAACAAGCCAGGAATCATTGCACGAATAGCATGAGATATTGTTTCCAGTCCCCGGCTACAGAGAACTCAAACGAAGGTTTCTCTCGATCATCCATCCCCGAACCGTTCCATCCCACTATTTGCTTTAATTAAACACAGAGATTCACAGCTCTGGTAAGTTCCCTCGTCCTTGGGCAAAAAGATTCAGTCTTGCTGCACTTGGCAATCCTCTCACGAAACAGGAACCATCTCTTGCAGTTGCTCGCTAAGATGAGAAGTCCTTTCCTAGAACTGGAAAAAAAAAAATTAATATTCCTTGGATTCATCCAAACAGGCGAATTTCTATGAAAAGGAGTCCTGATTTCAGGAATCTGTAGTCTCCTGATGCAAAAATCACTTTGCTGAAAACTTTCCAGCCAGCCTCTGTGATTTTAATTAAATAGCAAAGATCGTGTGTCGAAATTCCCCGTCTCCATCCTCATTTACTTGCGGGTGTTGAAAAATAACCTTCAAAAAAAAAAGTTTACTCTTTGCTCAGCAACTTGAACATTTTGTAGTTGGGAGGAATGCTTGCAAAGACGGAGATTTTCTTGACTGAGATCATCAGAGCCCAGAGCTGAAGCAATTGTGCAACTGAGAAATGTATTCAGGCTTATTTCACAAGAATTATTTACTCTTTAAACTATTAATTCACACCTATGAAGAAGAAAAAAAAAAAAGAAAAAAAAGGGTTCAGAGAAACTCTCTATCTCTCCTGGTATCTTCAAGATGATTATCTGAGCAGAGGCCTGATTTTCTCCAGCAGCCAGAGGCAGGAGAGCGCTCGCCTGAGGTCCTTTAATTCAATAGGCCCTCGAATTGTGCCTTTGCATCCGCATAGCCTGATCCTTGCAGAAGGGAGAGGCTGGTTTTCATTTTCTGTGCTCTAACTTTCTAATAAACAATAAGCAGATCACAGCCTCCCTCTTTTGTGAGAGTGAAAATAACCATTTTTTTAATTATTATTTTTTTTAATATTACAAAAAGGGACAATATGCTAAAAATATGCAGCGAACAAATATCATCTGTACAGACTGGAAGAGAACCTTCATAAATTAACCTTATTAGTGCATTACTGTAAGCGAATGCCAAAAAAGCTCCTAATTTGCATTAAGATAGATTTTTCAGGTTGGCTGCATGATTTAATTAAAGAAAAGATTAAGAATCATTAAACAAGCTGCTCTACCTTGCAATAACAGAATTCATATCTGATTCAGGTTAACGAAAACACAGATGGTGATTCAGTAACTGTTGAGTTGCTGTAACAGAATGAAAATGATCCCATTAGTTCTCTGGAAATGTGAGGGAATTTGAAAATTAGCATGCAGATACATTGTATGGTGCTAGACAGCTTGGTCTGCTTGGATCATCACTGATTACTCTTTGTTTGGGTTGGCAACACTGAACTTAATAAATGAAAAAATGTTCCAGTATACCACAGTTGGAAACTGTTCAAGGTTGAAATAGGTGTGCAGACTTTCAAGAAGAGAGAGTTAAGTAAACAAATGTCAATCAATTTGGGGCTGGCAACATTTTTTTCTTCCAGAATGTCTGTTCTTGAGAAGCAAGTGTCATCAAAATTGAAATCCTTTGCTAGATACATATGTTCATGTGGTATTTATTATTACAAAGGTATTTTAAATGCTTATCGTTGGTTTACAAAGGAGCCTCTGCAGTTCTCCGACACTAAAAGTGAAGAGCTCCTAGGAAAATGGATCAGGTTATGTACGTTATTGACAAAGAAATCAAACTCCCTGCAGAAAAGGTTATGGCAGAAGGAGATGTGAAATATAGGTGAAACCCCTTCTAAATATTTCAGTGGATTCAATAAGGCACATAAATGATCATTGTCACCCCGTCTGGGAAAGCGGAGCCTGGGCAAGCGCAGCAGTAATTTCCTTCAGCGTATGACATTTTCAAGGCTCTCTCACAGAGATAACTGCATTACAGAGTTTATAATACCTGAGTCACAGCCCCCTCACGACTCCAAGCATGAGATTTTTAGGACGGATCTTGCTGAGAGCAGTGCACATGCTGGGATCAACACCAACTTTCCCAACGTACGTAGTGACTCATTTTGTTGCGTTAAGAGTTAGACAGGAGAACAGGAGGGTGTCTTCTCCTCCTAAGAGGTTATTTTTTCCTCTTCTTTTTGACTTCTTAGTTTTATTGCAAGTGACTTCAAGGCCAAAAGGTTGTGCATAGGGTGTTACAACAAAAAGGAGGTTGTAACACTCAGACTTTTAGGTTAAAATGTTCTTTGCTTATCACGTGTTAAGATCTTTCAGAAATGATGTAATGCACCAGGGACTATGGTGCTACATTTGCAAACCACCTTTTTTTTAATCATTAATTGACATCATATAATAATGTCCAGCTCACTACTCCCAAAGTGATGGTAATTAATCTTGTGGGGAAAAAAAAATGACATTTTTAGCTTTTAGCATAGAAAGGTCATAAACAGGTTGTCTTTGGTTCGACTGCATTTTAACCATCTGATCAAACTTTTTTTTTTGACATTTTTTTAACATTACCTTGTTTTTTTTAACACTTACATATTTAAAGATTGTATATAACAGAGATAGCCTCAGCGACTTGGCAACGTTTAAAAGCACACATGTTATTACAAACAAGTGTGTCTTAGTTACAAATGAAACCTTTGCTGTTCTTCCATGACTAGCACATTTTTATGACTCTAGAAGCTGTTTGGTACATGATGAGTGATGGTACTGCAAAACATTGATTTATATTATTTTATTTTATTTTTTTGCTTCTCTCATTTCTGAGCCATGGTCTGTTCTCAAACAAGGTAAACCACAGGGGAAAATAGCATTAAATATTTTCCCAGTACTCCAGTCTGTCATATACTGGCTAAGTGTCCTGACTTTGTACTGATCACACTGCTCACGGTTTTCATATAATTGCAACTCAATCTGCCTCCTTGGGTCTTCCAGCAAGAATGTAAAGGACTGTGAATTATACACAGAGCCTTCCCTGTGAAATCGTACAACCGAGGAAGACGTTGAGGGTTATGCTGCGCATGCCAACGTAGAGTGTTAGTTGGAAAGGATTGGATTACTGACTAAAGAGAATAGATCAGGATATTAACTGCCAGCTATCAAATCATCACAGGATGTTTTGGTAGTTGCTGCTGCAAAACTGAGCAGATCTTTTTAATATTCTGCTTTGTTTCCATGAAAGCTACAAGGACTAGAAGATGAAATTTCGTTCGGTATTTGATTTACATTTGTGCATTTTTGTTTGGATGAGGACTGTGAGAACCCAGTGGTTTTTGGTTCATGGGAGATCTGGCACATCGCTTTTTTGGTTTTGATTCCAGCGGGTTCACATCCCCCGAGTTTCACTTTGACTTTTGAGTTTGAACAAATCCCAAAAAGTCAAAACAAAACCCCGACAAACCAGCTAACTTTCACATGGTTTCCACCCAAAATTATAAACTTTGCCCCTTCGCAAGTGGAAGGCTGTATTCAAAGAGATATGCTTTCCAAATGCCATTAACTGGAGCTATTTTTGAGTCAAGGGAGGAAGATGACCCAAATTCTTCTGATTTCTCCAGAATGTGGGGCCCAAACATCCAACTGACCTTCTCAGAAATCTTATTTACCAGAGAGGTAGTTCTCCATGTAGGAAAAAATCAGAGCAAGGGCTTGAGTCTTCTCCTGGCATCTCTCTTGAGAAAACACGAATATGTCATTCCTACCTCCACCCTTAAATTCATTTGCACTGGGCATTTCAGTGACGGGTTAAGCGCAGCAGACTTTCTGGACATAACTCTGGCCAGAAGATGCCATTTCCCTAAAAGAAAGCTTTCTCACATTCTGTGGGGTCATCTAAAACGAAAGCTTCAGCAAAGACATTTGGATGCTTGACAGGACCTTCTTGTAAACGATGTGTCCTTGGCCAGTTCCAGAATACCTCCCATGTGAACATATCACAGAAATCGTGCGTACAGTTCTAGCGCTTGTTAAAAAAGTAACAATAATAAAAAAAAGATAATGAAAAGCAGAGAAACCTCTGAACATTCAGGAATAATTTTCACAAATATCCTGACAGGAGAAGATTACATATTCCAAATCTGAGATCTACTTATTCTAGTAGACCCCTTCTAAAACAGTATCATTTGCCATTTTCAACTTCTGCTAAATCTTATTTTATCATTATGCTTTACTCAGCTGATAGGACTTAAATAAGAGCTACATTTGTATTTTTTATTTTTTTTCTGAATTTCTGTATTTCCTGAAAAATTGATTTAGTACTTCTCACAATGGAAGTTTGTTAATGACATAACTAACTTACCATTCTTTGGTGTAAATCAATAGTGTTGCATTTACGTTTCTTATATGGAAATAGATGTAAAGATCATATTGTAAACATCAGGGTCAGGAGCAGCAAACAGGAATGCTCGGGCACTTTCTCTCTCTTGCTCACTCTCTTTTTTTTTTTTTTTCTTTTCTTTTTCTTTCCTTCTTTTGGCAGAATTGCCTTGGTTTCTTCAGGGTGTTTGGTATTCCCGAGCAAGAAATTACAGCATCTGGCAGCTCTACTCAGGTTATCACTACACATCTAACACTGGATATATAGCTGACATTTCACAGGATGCTGGAATGTGCTCCATTATCTCTGTAGAAACGCTTTGTAACCCTGGATAGGATCCAGTTAAGGAGCCAAAAACAATACTGTGGAAATTACCTGACCAGTCAAGTCTATAAAAAGTGAGTTACAAACAGCATAAGCTGAAGAAAATAATTCTCACAACTATTCCTTGAGCATCCCATAAGTTAAAAATGATGTGATTTAGAGTAATGAGGACGTTTTAATGTTTTGATGTGAATAAGTAATAAAAATAATAGTTATATTTGTCTGAAAAATTGTCAGCTTTTAATACTTGAGCCAGCCTGATCATCTATGCGTTTGGGATCTTGGACTCTGGCAAACAGTGTGTAACTTTACACCACACACTGAAACAACTTCGTGGGTGGATTATGGGACCCCCGAGAAGCACCAGGCAGCACTGAGCGGTGCTACCGGATCAGACCTCAGTTTGTGTTCTCATGACACTGGAAGGAGGCAAAAGAGGCACATTTTCCACAAGTTTGCAAACATAACGCAGCTTCAAGCAAAAGTGGTGAGAAAATTTTGGAGTTGTTTTTTTTTTTTTTCCAAGCTTCTACTCCATGTGACTGGTGGGAGCTGGGAAAGTAAGTGTTGCAAGAAAATGGACCATAGGCTTTTTACAAAACAGGATGAAATGTTTATATTTGGCTATTGCAGTGATAGCCGTTAAAAAAAAAAAAATAGAAAAGAAACAAGCTAAGATAAACAAACATATTAATTATGTGTCAAACCACAGGACATCTCTTAGGACACTGTGATGGGAAGACTCAAATACTAGAACAAACTTTGCTTCATTTCACTGTATTTCTTAATGAGCTTTATTAACCTTTAGGGACAAACGAACTTCAGAAATAGTATTTGATGTCGTGACCTTCCATGTTTCCTCCTCTTGCTTATAGAGAGGATGAGATCCATCTAGCAAAGAGTCTTGGTGGGCCCAATACATGCGATCCTCATGACCTAAATGCACCCCTGTGCTCAGATGGGTACCAGAAACTAGTGTCCCTGTGTCTGAACTGCACTGGCAGCTATTGAGTTATGGAAGGACAAGCATTTCCCTCGCTTCCTACTCCTACTGAGAGAATTTTAAATTTGCTCAGCTCATTCCCCATAATTTCTCTCAGTAGCCCAATAAAAAGGATCATTTTCCGGTTTTCAAAATCAAAATTCAGAGGGAAAACGCAGCCACATGAGAAGGGCAGAAATAACTTTCAGATTCTTTGCTCCAGTGTACAGAATAAGTCCTTTAATTAAAGCAACTCTCTGGTCAAGCTGACACTTCCTTTTTAATTGCAGCCTCCTGTCACCCTGTAATTTGTTTTATTTCAATTCGTCAGGGTGCGTGGATGTTTCAGAGTGCCCCAAACGAAGTCGAGGCTGTCAAAAGATGTGATGCTACGTCACCACGTAGCTGATGGCCAGGAGCCAGCTCTGTCAACACTTGGCTTTGTACTGTCCGGGGGAGAGAGGCTGATTCTTCAGCATTGTCTAATCAGTTTAAAAGAAATCTGGAAGATGTTACTAGAAGACAAGATGAGATCCAGGCCACGGCAGCCTCTGCATACAAAGAAGTGAAGGATTTTGTCTAAGAAGGAAGTTAAAGAGGTGGAAACAACACTTGACAGTTTCAACACCATTATCACTGCGAATAAGAAGGAGCGCACTGCTGGATTAGGAAATGGGACTACTGGTACCTGGAGAAAGTACCTTGTTATGTCCCCTCTGCTGTAGCAACAGAGATACCAGGGAATTAGATCTCCCAGTCAGCAGTGGAAAATTTCCTGCAAGTTCATCAGATTCTTGTTAATTCTTTAAAGGAAACGAAGACAAATAAGTTGAAGTTTGATCCTTTGAGGTCCCTTCCAATCCCTAACATTCTGGGATTCTGTGAAGGGTAAAGATGACAGGGAACAGTGACCTAATAAATCACAGGAGGCATATATATATATATATATATATATATAAAAAAGGGCAAATACATACTTTTGATTTATGGAACAACTTCCATCTGAGTCCCTCGAAACGTTTCAGAAACTGAATATTTTTGTACCCAACGTAGATATCACAGAGCTCCACATTCATCTTTCCAGTGCCTCATCTGGAAACCTCCTAAAATTCATGGATCACACAAGTGTGCTTGCAAATGAGCAACTCTGAAGATTTTCTTTGGAAAATTTTCTGGAATTTTTTTCTGGAAAACTGCATTTCCTTGTGACACCATGCAGTAAAGGTGTGACACAAAGGAATGGAGGTAGGAATCCAAACTTTCGTTCCTGTCTGCAGGCACCTACCTGGCCCACAGGTCAACACCCAACATAACGCAACCAAGGCTCACACTTTCCTCTTACAGGATTCAACTGCAAGAACAAATGTGTCATCTTGGTACCCAGAAAGGGAATGGAAATAGCTGGAAAAGTGGTAGAGTTGCTACTGGCACCTTCCCCCACTGCTACTGAGAAGGCTCTGCAGAGGTAAGAAAGGGATTTGTCTTTGGGAGAGTCATGTGCTGGACTTAAAGTAGAAAACAGAAAGTAATCCCTAACACTAATTTAAAGCAATCAGATAAGGAGTTTTATAAAACAGCTGTTACTGGGAAAGGGAGGAAAAAAAAAAAAATTGAGAAAAAAGAGAGTTGTAGATCCATTCCTTCCACCAACCTTCAGGAAGCCTTCAGCTGCTGTTGTAGGCTATAAACTAGTGGGAAGGAGTCAGGAAGAAGCAGAAATGTGCTGATAACCCCTCAGGAGGCCAGGTAGCAGCATTTCCAAGAGATGCCTCATCATCCTTTTTAATTTTTTCTCCCTATCCAGTACACTATAATTATGAGACTTCATTTATTTTCTGCTTATGACAGGGAGGAACAACAACTCCCAGTGAAAAGAAAATGCTTTCCTTATGGCAGAGACTCAGAGTACTAGGATGTATTCCTTTTTGCTAATCATCTTAGAAAAACAAAACAAAAACCACCACCTTTTCCAGGCACTTCAGACACTTTATGGTATTTTGTCCTTGCTCTTTGTCTTCCCTCAGAGATCTCTTCCCTTATTTCCTTCACTTTTATTACTATCCCTGTGTTGATGGCATGGGCATTGGCTCCAACACGTGAAAGGGAGCAGAGTTTATCCCTTGGCCTGTAGGGCTGCGTCTATTAAACCTCCCCAAATTTATTTTAGTAAAACGTGGTGAAACATTCTTTCAACTGTCTTGGGAATTGACCCAAGATCTGAGTTGAGACAAATTCCCCTACCTCTCTGTAAAATGCTGTAATTCATCTTTTTCACTTTATATGAGGATTTTTCTCCCGGTCTGTGAGGCGGATACTTTGCCAGTAGTTAAATGGATAGGATATTATAAACTCTAATTCACAGTCTCCAGTAACATCATGTATATAAAATACTGAAAAAGTACTGACCCACATCAGTTAAACCCCTGAAAGCCTACGTGCTTAGCAGGTTTGGTCACAGACTCATTGCTTTTAAGTCCTACAGAAACCCTGACCTGCAATCTCCTGAGCAGCGCAGAGCCACTGAGCTACCCCCATTTATCCAGTAAGGTTCTGGGTCACACTGGGCTATTTTGGATTCTTGAATTTTCCCCCTTCTATTGCCTGACCCCACACAATGTGCCAAAGTCCACTCCACCAACCTCTACGGCCACTGGATCCAAACCTTTTCAGTATATAAGCAGCTCTAAATATTGGTTTTCTGGCACCATGGTGCATTTCTTAAGTAGAACAGGGCACTGCAGCATATTTTAATAACTGCTTTTACCCTCTTCTTTTTGTTCATTCCTCCTTTCAAATCAGTAATATTATTCCCTTTCTTCTCTTTCATTCTTTTCTCACTTTGTTGTCTCATCAACAGCAATGGACAGGACATGACCATTTGGAATATCTGAAATCTTCTGTTCACTCTCACTTTCTCCACTCTCTTCACCCTGACCAAGATTTTACTTTGTCAGCCACAATATCTTGGCAGGGCTCTTTGTCTGCTTTTGAACCTGTCTTGAAAGCTGCAGGATCTGGCACATCAGGTGTGAAATACCTTTAGCAGTGCTCTGAGCACTTTGTTTCGGGCCAAGCACCAAATCAGCTGTGGACCCCTGAAGCTGCTGGAGCGGCTGCAATGGAAGTTGGTGAACTGGCCAGTGTGACAGATGTTCCCTGAGAAGTGCACAAGAGACCTCAGTGCTGCTCCCAGAGGAAGATTTCCATAATAAAACCTTACACCACAACTGGCACTAATTACAAACCCTGTTACTAAATTAAATTACAGCCCTAGCTGAGGAAGCAAGGAGAGAGCAGACATACGCTCTGGTAGGAAAAACCTTTGGCTGCTTAGTTCTTCTCACCCTGACCCAAAACTTTCCAGGCTGAAGCCACAAAGCCATGACAACTATGTTGCTTACCTTGGGAAGGAGCGGAGGGGATGCTACCAGCTTAGCTGCATCTCTCAATTTGGACCACCACATCTTCCTCATCTTTAGGAGATGATCCCAAGCAGCCACTGAATACTCCGTGGTGAAGACCATGGGCTGATTTATACTGCGGTTCCCAACATGGAAAATGGTCTCTGCAGATAAAGACCTGAATCTGCAGCATCTTCCACCCACACAAAGCATACATCTGTGCAAGAAACCTTTTCATAATGATGAGGAAAAAGAGAGAGAATAAAACAACCCAAATTCTCAAACATATTCAGGCTCAGCTGGAATTCAGACCAAGAGATGGACTAGCTCTTACTTATCCCTGAGGCATGTTCACCCCTCTATATAATTAAGCTCTTGGGCTGTTTTGTTAGTGTTGAGAAGCAGACTTTGCCAAAAGTCATCTGGCTTTCTCCCTTAAAACAGTGACAGGTTTTTCCCCCCTTCCTTGCTAAAGAAACCTTTCAATTTCATTGCTTATGTGCTTTAGGTATAATTATTTTTTTTTTTTTACCTTTCACAGTGTTATTTCCTACCCATAAAATTATACAAAAATGGTCATCAGTGAGCCTGCTGAAAAGACCAGCCACCATACATTGCAGAGAATAACCTTAATATTTACAAAAAAAAAAAAAAAAAGACCATACTTCTTTTAAAGATCTTGCTCTAAACAAACTGAATTATTCATGCTTAGAATTGTACAGCATTAGAACACCTGTTTTCAATCATGCATAATGTAAAATCACTCATTACCTCACAAGAGCCTCTACATCTCCAGCAATCAAATGGCATTGAAACAGCGGAACAGGTGCTTGGCAGGTGGATCCAAACAGATGTTTTGGGCTTGCTTGTCTTTTCTTGTACAGGTGTGGTGATCTTGTTTTCAACGGCATAATTGCTATGTGAATAGGTGATATTTAATTCTTACGTGCTTTAATATTTATTTTTGCTTCTTCAATTCTTTTTTCCCCACTTTGCAAACTGCACAGGCTGGAAGCAGCCTACGAGATGTGCGAAAGCTCCCAGCCGGAACGCGACGCAGAGTGATGCGATGGAAAGTACAGTTCCTCTTAGACTTTCATTTCCCAAATCCTTGGAGGCAAAACATCGTCTCTTTTCCGGACAACTTGTGCAGAACCACTGCAGAGACCACTATGGTCTCATCCAGGGGCCGGGGTGCCCATCCTGAGGGATATTTGAATGTTGAGTGTATGGACATACGGTAAATCTTCATGGACACAATTCAAACCTGGGAATGGAGAAGATCTCTATATGTTTTTCCAGGATTTGATGATGCACAAGCTAAAGGTGTCTGAAAATGGCAGCAGCACTAGCACCCCGATGTTGTAAAGGAGCAATACGTTACAAACCTCAGCACTGCTTCTTCCCAGACTCCTGTCTTTCGTGTGAGCTCCATGGGAGTGTGAGACAGAGCAGTGGCCTTTGCTAAACCAGCCTGTGGACATGGCACTCTGCAAAAGCTGCAGAAAGCACTGAATCTACAAGGGAGGAAAAAAAAAAAAAAAGAAAAAAAAATTAAACTCCCTTGGAATTTACAGAAAATGAATCAACAGTGGCCAGAAAGTACTTTGGTGCTTACAGCCTTCAAGCATTGATTACCAGTTGGCCAAAACAGACATGTTCCACTCTTACTTGCGTTTTCAGCAGCAAAGTGGCAAATCATTAGAAACAGCTTTAAAACTGGCACCCTGTCTAACATCTCAACAGGCCAGCCAAGCACCGACAGCCCACGGAGGCAGTTTATTGCTCTGACAAGTTGCTTGTGCCCAGGCTGTGTTTGCTTCTTGTGGTACAACATTTTAGGGACGAAGAGATAAACACGGGATGCAGTGACCCACATCAGTGCTTCAGGCAGGTGGGTTAAGAACAAAACAATATCTCGTGGTTACCATATAGCTCTTGTAGGGTGTAAACAACTGACTTGTTTTATGCCAAGCTATTATGGACCAGAGCTGTAAAGTTTTTGGACCACGTGCCACCATGAGATTTGCCCTGATTGCCCAGACTGGTTCGCTCGATGTCGATGTGCCTTAAAAGATGCGCTCCAGCTCAATGCAGAGGAAAATTAGTCTTTGGAATGAATCCAGTATGTGATCAAAGTGAAAGTGCTCTCCCCATATAGGTGAGGACTACTCAATAATACTGGGGAATATTTGATTCAGGATGCCAATGGACTTCTCTCTTGAGATAAGGAAATTTAAACCCCATTTTTGGCCTCGTTTTTGTGTATCATAGTCCATTATTTAAAAACAGCCACATGGTAGTGTAAGAAAATCTAGGTTGTATAAATTACAGTACCCAGATATCACAAAGATAAGAGCAATATTAAGAAGCAGACAAACTATATACAATATAGTTTGTTTGCCTAGGTAGCGAAATGACATCACCCTTACATCTATCATGAAGGCTGTCAAACGTCTCGTGATGTTCAGCTACTCAGTAATGTATAGGGGAACATTATTGCAAAGGATTTTTTTCCTTTTGTTGATTTGGATGCATAAAGAAATAGATTGAGAGATTATTAGTTGGAGCATCCATAGTTCCTTCTTCTTCTCCCACTCTACCTGGCTGTGGAGGAGAGTAACATGCAGCCTGAAGCTGCTACTGGAGAGGTTCTCTCTCAGACTGGTATGCTGGAAGCATATATGCATATAAAATATATATATATATAAAATACTAAAGATGATAATAGCTGTACTCGTGGAATGTGGTCAGCATTGGTTTTATGCCAAGATACAGAAAATAACTTGTACAAGCATATTATTCAATTATTCTGCCTCAGCATACCATAATAATTAACTGTATTTTTCAGTGTCAGATATCCCATTTTTCTTTGAGTATAAGCATCTCTCGTTATTTCCGAGCAAGAATGGTGAAAGAACCTGAGAAATTAAGGGATTTATTCTGGATTTACCTCAATGAAATAGGTGCTTGGATGCCAGGGTAATAGGAACAGTTAATGAACCTGTCCTGAACCAAGTATGACAGAATTTAGATGACACAATTACCTTAACAAGTAGGATACCAAGACTGATAACTACACATAAATTTGTACATGTACATGTCTATATAGCTCACACTTACACAGACAAGAAGTACATCTACCATTAATTTATGTGCTTATTCATGTGTAGCAATTAAAATATACAGAAAAAAATCTCAGAAAAAGAAAAAAAATTCTAGCAGTACATGATGGCTTACCTATATAAACTGAGCACATGCCCCAAAACAGGAACTCTTCCAGAAATGGCAGGTGCCTGCAGTGACCTCTGCACACCCTCCTTCACACCGGTCCGTCACCCTTCTCCTGGGCTCCCTCCGTGGTGGGAACATGGACAGGAGGCCCCATTCCCAGCTGAAACCTGAGCGAAGGCTGAGGCTCCAGCAAACCTTCCCTCAGCACATTTCCTTAGAGACTGTGAAATTCTTGTCTTTCTGGGTCAGATATGTGTGATTTCTAATGTAACAGAGGTTACTTTGCATGGAAGAAGAGTGCAGAGAGACAAAGGAAGAATCAATAGTTCCAGGATGAAATTAAAGCTCAGCAAACACTTCCCAAATTCCATTTGGGAATCATTTCTGAGCATTATTTTTTTTTAAGCAGAAAATATAAACCCTTACATTTGACAGAACACGTCCATCTCATCAGCATCAGCATCTCCTCAGCATCTACAGACGTCCCCCAATGCTCGTCCTTTGACCTCCCATCCAGCCCCAGGTGCTGGAGCTCATCTTCATCCCAGGATAAGGTGATCTGTTTTTTTTTTTTTTTTTTAACATTTCCACAAAGGACTGTTTGATCTGGAGTGCTGCCTTCAGGAAACGAAGCTGCTTTCCTCCTCCTTGTAAGAACTTTTAACCACTTTTCGCTGCAGGATCTTTTCCCACATCCTCGTCTCCATGACCGGGCTTCAAAGGACACCATGTTGCTCTTCCCTCTGACACCCCTCGCCAGCCACGCCACTCGACTTGTGATGGATCAGTGCAGTTTTTCCCAGCAATATCTTTCAGTTCGTGCCTCGTATTTAGTTTGTGTCTCAGCTGATTGCAGAGGCAGCATGGATTGGTCTCTCCAGGATGCTTCTGATCAATTTTCTTTTCGCGTGAAGCATGAATTATTAACAACCACCAGGCACTCAAAACCAACTCACTCCCCAAGTTTCCCACAGTTTACAAGAAATCTAAAGAAACTAATAACTCCAGCATTTTCCTCAAAAGGTCGGTAAGCGCGGGCTGTGTAAAATCAAGGTGGGAAGGGAACTCCTGAGAAAAAGAACTTCTATTAAAAAACATCTTTTTCATTTACAGGTCAGCCGCAGCTATTTTGTGCCTAAGGCTAAAGAAGTCATTTAATATCTCTGCAACTGTTTATTCAACCAATGAAATGGTCATATTGCCCTTCTTGGATAGATGTTACAAGGGGTTTATGGAGTATGTAGAGAAATTAAAAGGGTTTTGCCCAGGTGCAACACACCGTTCACGTCCCACTTATCTGGAATGCGCATACAGCGGTCCCTTTGCTCAGCAGTGCCTCTGGAGTGCAGTGGGCTGCACACTTATCCCTGCTGCATGAGCAAATCAGTACCTTATGAATATTTGGAATTTTTTTTTTTTTTATGATAGGAGACAGTCTTGAAACACAATGAATCAGTTTGGCTTGGCAAGAAAGGATAGAGACACTGTTGGAAAATTCTCAATCAGGACTTGCACAGGAGTTTTCCTCCTTGTAATTTTAGGTACTGGGTGCTATGAGGAGCTCAGGTGGCAACTGAGAGATGCTTAACGCACCTCCTGTGTGTACACCCATTAGAGCACTAGGAAATAAGTAGGACTCATCCTCCAAAATCCCCATTGCACAAGGGAGCAAGCAGTTGGCAACTTGGCTGCTCTGCTGCCCCGTGCTTCCAGACTCCCTGCACAGCTCACCAGCTTTGTGGTCGAACAGATCAAACCCTGTGGCTGGGTTTCACACCTTGCAACGCAGTTGCTATCCCCCAAACCCCACTTACAACCCCTGGAAAGAAATCTTTCAATTCATGTAAACGTGCTGCAATACATTTTACTGCTTTCAGAGAGCAAAAATGCAAATCATCCAGAGAAAGGATATAGCATTGCAAAATTTAGGCAAGCTTGTAACATCCCAGGGTCGATTTTCCCCATTTCCATGGGATTTGTGCCCTCTAACTGCTGCAAAGTGACTCCTACTTTACCGCTGCATCAGCGTGGGGACACGAGTACCCCACAGGACCAAAAACCAGCCTAGAAATAGCTATTCCTACGCTTTAGGTGTGCATAGATATGTTTGCACGCACATGTGTGCATATATATACACAAACACATATAAAAATATATATATAAAAAATATTGTATATTTACATACAAAGGAATGAAGCATTAAATACGGCACCCGGTGCAAACCCCACAGCCCAAACTCTCTTGATTTTCACCCAGCAGCAGCAGGGCCGCCCCAGCAGCTCCACTTTCAGCCCGACAGCTGCGGATCCCAGGTGGTCTGACATTTGAGATAGGGGCTGTGGGTAAGATTGAAGGTGTTTTAGGGGAGAAGGAGGCTGCGAGTAACACGGAGCCCTCATCCAGATGGAATCGTTCACGAAACAACCTGAGATCCTCTATTACTGTCCATATGTCTCCCAGGTCTCCAAAGGCCATACGCCATTGATTTATTAGAAATCTGCGTTTTTCAGCGTTGGATCTTTCCAAAACAGAGTATAATGTGGGATTTACTATCATCTAAAACGCTCCTTTTTAAGAATCAGTTCTTCCCATAAGCTAGTCTTCAGAAATGCTTCAATAAACACCAGATTAGAAAGTAAATATTTTGTGATGGAAACCCCCTCTTCGTGTACCCTTTTAACAAGTTTCTTCCTGCCACAATGAATGATAATACATTTTATAGGGCATTTCTAGGATAAGTAAATGGCTGAAGGCATGGTACGAGTAGAATAAAAGCCGCCAGATATAACTATGCTAACAGTCTGCCTTACACTTATTTCTTCCTTTGCATATAAGCCTGGAAGAATTATTTTATTGTTTTAGCACTGCAAACAGTTGTTATTAGTGTATCTTATTTATAGTCAGTTCTTTGAGGCACTATAGTAATATAGAAAAATATCAGTTATTTCATCACACTGGTGAATTTAATGAACCTGAAGGTGTGTGTTATTTTAGCACTTGCTGTAGCTCCTGTGAAAACCCAGTGGTGCTAAAATCTGTAAACCTGTCACTGCTTAAGTAATAACCTTGTTAAAAGCGTCTTCATTTAACTTATTTCAGCTTTTGCAGAATGCAGGTTTTATTTTATCAGTGTAGGGAATAGGTGTTTTCAACCAAACCACTTATTGTAAATATAGTTAATTGTAGTTCATTAATTTATTCTCAGTGTTATTGCTTTTATTTTAACACTTAGTTTAAATTAAGCATTGTCTAGAATTGAGTTCCTATTTTCGATTTTTTTAAACAAACTCTTAATTTATATAAAATATCTTCGGTTACAACAGTAAATTTTATTCTGCAATATGGAAAGTGCTCTTTGCATTCATTAATATCCCTTTATGCTGCAAGAAATGAGCTTTCTTCCTTAACAGTAGACAGGAAAACAAAATGAGATTTTTTTTTTTTAATCTTACTACTGTGAAATTGGGCTTCTTTCTTTCATATGAAAATATAGAGAAAATGAAATATTGGTGGCATGTGTTCCAAATTATCAATTGATCCCCACAAAGGTACATCTACAATTATTGAAATTCTAGCAATAAAAAAAATGGGAACTCCCTGCTATTTAGCACTGTTCAGCAGAAGAGAAGTGTAATTTGCACCATCACTTTTTTATAGCACCAATGATACTTCCTACATTATTGCACCGTGGAGTTGTTTGTGACAAATGATAAAAGTATCAGGTTCCTAGTAAATTTTTACAAGGTGAGCAATTATCCATCCATTAATACTTTTTTCTTTGAGTCCTGCTATGCTACCCTTCGCTTTATGGCAGGCACAAGGCATCTCGGGGATAAAGTCTACAGAAACTGATGCCGAATGCCGATACTGAAGGCAGAGAGACTGCAGTAGAAACCCAAATGTGTTGGCTGCTTCGAACTAATTGTCGGAATTAGCTATCCAGGATGCTTCCATTAGCTTGTCATTTCATTGGAGGTTTATTTTTCCCCCCATAATTTGACTCGCCTTCTCAATGTGTTTCTGTTTATTGATCTATGCTCCAGTGTAGGGCTGCGACTCATATAAATCAGAGCACCACCATCAAAGAGAGTGCAACATCCCCAGTTTACACTCGGCACAAAGCTGACCTTGGCTATTTAACCACTTTTATCATCAGAAGTTTCTGGCCTAATCAGTCTTGATTTTAGTTTGCAAACAAGTAAAAAAATGTTATTAAACTTCATCCCTTCTCGCGGTTTTGGTGCCAAAAGCCCTAAGGGGAATGGTAATGCAATGCTTCATGCATGGTGCTAGTACCTCTGGGTGGGTCTTACACAACAAGCAACAGCGATGCTGTAGGAGTTATTCCTTACCTGGACATTAGGGAGCAAGGATGGATAAGGACAGTCAATGGGCAATCTCTGAGATGGGAATGAGGAATAGAAGTGGGATGGCGCCAGGTATGAGCATCCCCCAACCTTCATGAGCATCTCAAACCCAAGATCTGCTCCGGTGATGGGTGAAAGCAGCAAAGCAGACCAAAGGGAGGAGGAGGAGCAGGAAAGACACACTGCCTACATGCTGTGTCTACAACAGGGTCAATGCACAAAAAGACAGGCCTTTTCACAGGCCAAAAGATGGTGAACGTGCCCCAAGCGCTACCTCAGAGAAGGAGGAGGAGGGAAGCCAAGCTGCCAGCTCCCGTGCCTGACCGTAGGATCTGGATCTAGGGCAGAAGTTAGGATGCTTCCAATCCCGACAGCTGTAGTATGTCTTCACGACCTGAGAAACCAGGCTAAGAAACTGAAAAGGAATCCAGTTGTTTAAGCTTAGACTGGGATTGTGTTTATATTTGTTTTGCTTGAAACCTTTCTTTTCCAGCCTCGTGTCTAAAAGCCTGACCTTGCTTCTTGCTTAATAAACCTTTCGCTTTATTTTACCATTCCGCCCGCCCCAAGCTCTCGGGAAGATGGATGGGAAGGAACGGGCGGAGCGGCGGTGCAGGGGCACTGGGGCACGTCCCGCGGGCGCGGGGCGGGTGGCCGGGGTGCGCGTCCTGTCCTGCTGCCGCAGCCCCGTTGCCAACCGGAGATGCTAGAAAATGTTGCTCAACCCAGCTATAAGCACTCCTGTCTATTGTTAGACAATCAAGAAAGATCCTGTGGCCTAAAGCATCTCACAGGTACTCCTTGTGATGCACTTAGTCGAAAGAATACGGATAATTGAAAATGTACGGAGAAATATCTAGCTGATAATGATTGAATCTGATGTAGATATAAAAGAAAATCCTCTGCAAATGCATGTGTGGTTTTGGAGCAGTATGTGAGCCTGGAATCCTGGGAGCTTTGCTGCTGCACACTGGTGGGTACACAAGCCTGGTTTGGCACGGAGCAGCATTATCGTGCCTCTGGAGCTCCTGCCCAGCTCTGCTTCATCTCTCCCTAACTGGGTTTGTGAAACCCGATTACAGAGCTCCTACCTATCCTGGACTTAGCTGGACGTGCTGTTAAAAGAAACCTTGAGCCTTTTCTTCCCCAACACAGTAAAAACTCCCCGTAGCAGACATCTGACCAGTTTCCAGAAGCCCTACTATTTTCTCCTGACACTGTAGGCTACTGCGATCCACATGCTCAGAAAAAAGCAAAGACAAACCCAACATACACAGCATACACCCAGCATGGATGAGAGAGCACTGCACACAGCTGTGGGATGGAGGATGGAGAGAGGAGACACGGGCATCACCGAATCCAGCAGGTCCGTATCCAGGGTGGCCCAGCAGCACAGCTGGGGAAGGGAATTTGCCTTTCTGAAAACCAGCATAAAACAGCCCAGCAATGGGTTTCATATACATTTATACTGTGTTGACTTAGGCTGGTTTATAGCTAAAGCTATAGCTATTTATGCACAGTACTGACAGATAAAATAATTCCAGGTAGGGTTTCATATTAATGATCTTTTCTTGTTATATTATAAAGCCAGCACAACGTAGTTCTGTATCTATTGCTAGTACCAAACTGGAGTTAAGTCAATATTATGTTTATGGCTGTAGAGCTAAAAATGTAAGATGAAATTTAAAATTATTGAGCAGAAAATTGGAATTTAATAAGATTTTTCGTTAAGCCAGCATACATTTATCCCTCATGCTAACACAACAGTAATAGCAGTTTGACCCACACAACTTTTTTGTTCCTTAAGTTATACTGTTACAGACCAATTACACATTCTTTAAATAAATGTTATTAATTATTGAAACATTAAAAGGCTGAAGTCATTGTTTTTGTTCACTTAGCATAGCTTTTCAGACAGATTGTAGAGAGAATATCTTTTGGTAGATAGTCTTAAAATATTCACCAGTGCTAGAACAATTTAATGAAATTCACATTTATTTCAAGGATTTTTTTAATTAAATCTATTGGTTGTTGGTATCCGTAAACCCTTAAGAATAAACACCTGCAGTGTTTTATTATGTAAAAAGGTAGTTTAATTGCATCATATTTATCACAGACAAATCAAGCCCTATTCAGAAGATAATAATGACACAGTAATTGGACCAGTAATTGGTTCAGGATGATTCAATATTGTACTAATAATCATAAATACTACTGTCTCCTGCTTTGGTACAAGGCTGACACTATATTATAGATTGGATTTGGTGCAATAAATATTCGTGAACTGGGTCCAGTAGTGCCTAGGTCTTTAGTTCAACTGCATTAGTAAATAACAGGTATCAAATAATGCATCCTACATGAGCAATCATTCCTGGAGGGTGATCTGGGGAATATTGTGATTTTTTTTTTTTTCTGCATCTAGAAATGGTTGGAAAAGGTCTCCTTATGGCAATGATTCTTTTGGCTCCTTGTATTAAGCATCGCCATTTGCTTCAGAGATGTTTCCACTTCAAGTAAACCTGGTCACACTCAGAGCCAGTTGTAAAGTAGATCTATTTGATTTGTATCTTGCTTTCTTTGGCTTTTTACCTATTTGTCACTGTTTGTTTGTATTCCTGACAATGGGAGAAAGAGGATGCTTCAAAGAGGTGCAGTTTGCAAAAAAATACTGAGCATCTAGCTTCAAAGGAGAAATAGGAGGATGGATAAGGTAACCCAAAACCGGTGATCCCAAACTCCATAGTAAGCGGACACACATAGTGCAGTTTGTCCCCGGTGGGTTGTGGCCCCTGGGGATGGCCACCAATGACCTCCCATGGGTCACTGGACCCCAACAAACCCCTGGCATCTCCTGGGCTTATGCTCCCCACAGAAATCAGTACTGCTATTTCTTTCTTTGACTTTTTCATGCATGTCCAATATTTTCTGTTTGGCTGGTACAGAGAACCACCATCCAAAATGAGACGTTCACCTTGCTCCCCGCCTCCTGCCCAGCACTGTGGGGGTCTTACTGCAGCCTTTTAGGTCATGCTTTCTAGTTCAAATCTGAATGGTTTCATCTCACAAAACCCATGATTTTTTTGCTCATGAAAATACCTCTTGAAAGCAATCATGATAAAAAGACCGTTATTGGCTCCTTATCCTTACTGAATATGACATGTCAGCAATTAGATCTGAGCTTCCCAAACACAGCACTAAATAAAAGTACTTAAATTTATACTTAGGCAGGTAAAAAGACACACCAAATTTTCAGACACCGCAAGTTCAAGGGATTTCAGCTGGAGCTTTGACCAGAGTTTTCCAGACTATCCTTATGCGAACTGAGCATCCGCTTAGTTTTGTGCTATCACGACTTCTCTGTCGTGTTAATAAAAGCCTTACTTACCCCGATTGTGCAAAACAAATTGCCATACCTCTACCCAACTGCCATCTACTTTTTTTTTGCTCTGTTTTGGTTCGTGTGCACAATATACCATTTTTATTTTCTTTCTTTTCTTGCCTCGCGCAGGAAGGGGCGGAGGGGGGTGGAAATCTACTCAAGCAAACGCAACAGCGTTATGGCAAAGGGTGGGTGGTAGGAGGCTGCAGTCCTGTAGCCAGTTGCCTGTTGATCGTGGGTTGATACAGTCTGACATGGCGCACGGAACTGCTCAGATGCCATTTAACGGTAGCTGGGAAAATCGCGCCTGTCACCGCCGCATTCAGCAGACACTTGGCGGACCCGTGGCACTGTTTCCTCGCCAGTGCTGTGGTCTTTCAGAGAGAGCCAAAAGGGAGTGGAGCCTCATTATCCCCCAAACAATGATCCTTATTCACCGGGCAGAGAAACTTGCTTTTCATGGGCGCATTATACAGCTCGGAGCTGGGATAGAGATAACGTATCCCCTTTATCACCAGAACAAAAGCTCAAGGTCTGTGCTCCTGGCTTGGAATAATGCCCTCAGCAGCCTCAACTGATGCATTTGGAAGTATTTACCTCTTTTCCTTTAATTGCTGTGCATGGAGGGGGTAGCATAGCGAGGCCCGGGTATCACCCCTGCAGCCGCTTCCGCAGGGATACGGCCAGCGATGCCGGCTCCGGTTCCTCTGGACGCACCATCCTGCTTGTTGATGCTTCTGCTCCAAAACGCAATACCTGAAGGGTGGAGGAAGGGAGAGAGGTGAGGAATGCAGACAGCTGAAGAGACAACTCACATTGCAGAAGGTATGTAGGGAAAACTTTTAAGACTATATAGCAGAGCAGCCATAGTGTGGACACTAAGACTGGAAACAATCCATATGGATGAAATGCCATGGAGGAATGGCACCAGTTCACTCAAAATGGAGTCAAAGTAACAGAGCCTGGACACACTGGTTACACTCTTGTCCTGCAACGGTGGCAGCTATGGGAAGGCACACAACACCGAATCAGCCCTTTTAAATTTTTTTTTCCCCTTGGTGCTCCATCCCCAAGCCATTTTTTTCACTTTGCCTGAGTTCCCTCTTACCTTAGCCTCGCGCAGGGAGGAGGGAAAGGTGAGAAGACAGGAGAGCTATCGCCGCGCACAGCCAGGCAGGCAGGCAGCAGAGGTAGATGAACAGAATGTGTTGAAAGCATCATGATCCAGCGCCAGGAAATAACAGTTAGCATATCCCTGAATGACATTTACAGGAAACCTATGTTTCCTTTTCAGGGCCATAAGCTTCAACAAACTGGTGTGTTCAGTCAGCCCTTCCCCATGTACAGTATGGATGCCACAATTTTCTCAGCATATGCTCAGCTGCGTCCTTCTGATGGCATCCATGTTGGCGCCTTTCCATCTATAGGCATGGAGGGATGTCTTCATCTTCTGCAGGAGTCTGGGGCTACTGCCAAAGGCAGGGATCCAAGCACCGCAGGCAAGGAAAGTGGATCGTTTTGGTTCCTGAATAAGGATTAGGCTTTGCAACACCTGAGCAGTGAAAATCCTGTGGAGCCTTCGTGGCCGGAGCCAGGAAACGCCGCGGTTCTGCTGAATATTGCTGAGCAGAGTCCTATTTAACCAAGGTGAACGTTTGCTGCGGAGCAAATTACTGAAAATTTAGGAAACAAATGGCACACGGGCAGCCACATGTAACGTCCGTATAAAGGTCTCAATGGTTTTGGCTCTGACGGTTTCTCAACATGGAATAGATAACACTTTCATTATCTTACCTCACTCCCAGCTCCCACCTAAGGAAAAACCACGCAGCCCATGTCTTTACTGCAAGAACTGGTTTACTTACGTGAAGCAGAGATCCCTTTGATCTCTTGTTATACGCTGCTGAGGAGCCCAGTTATACACCATCCTAAGCAACAACACTAGTCAAATCCCTTTATTATTTACTTTTTATTTTTAATGACAAACAGTAAAAAAAAAAAAAAAAATCTCCCTCTGTTTTTCCCCTGGAGCTTATCTGTTTCTTGTCTTTTCACAGGATGGGCCAAAACATGCTCTTCTTACTGGAGAAAGGAGGATTTCACTGAAGTAAACAGGATACCCAGAATTAAGGGCAGGATTTTGCCTATCCGCCGTTTTATCCAACGTACATTTATCGTATCTAACACACTTAGGAGAGGAGAAGGGAATTTATTTAAATATTAAATGGCCTTGGAAATCATTCTCAACAAGGAATAAAACATTCCCTTTACACAAAATGGCATTATAGAATAAGCGTTTAAGTTAATTTAAGGAGAAAATTGAGAAAACAAAAGCCAAGTCGCAGATGCACGGACAGCCACCCCCACACTCGCACCTCTCCTGCTGGAGGAAGAGAAGCTGAAATATTTCCTCTCCTCCTTTCTGATCAGCTTGTTTTACTGAAGTGAGAAGGTAACCTCATCGATTGGCCGGGCATAAAAGCCAGGCACACACAAAGCAGCAAGAGGTGATATAGATGGGAATTAAAAGCCGTTTTATGGCTCTGCACCTGATCGGGAAAAATCTTTTTAGCTCAGCCACACGAAAGAAGTTGTCTCCTACTTTTGAGCCATTTTTCTTCTCCTCCTTCAAACACGTGCCTTTTCCAAAGAGATGACGACAACACGGGGCTAATTAACAACAAAGAATAATTGAACTATGGCTATAACTATCTACCTTTAAATCAAAGGAAGAAGGCAACCAATACTAAAATTTAATCTGTCCTCTGGGGCTGGAGACGGCTTACAGGTTCAAGTCAGATAGCAAATGTAGCTAAATGGCAGTCAGAAAAGATCATGTGACTGGGGGCTAAAAACTAATTAATCTCCATAAAGCTGTAAGTGAGGTAGGTAAGATGACTTGAAATCTGATTACATTATTGCATTTAAGGAGGGAAAATGCAGCATGTATTTTTCATGTTGATTTTAACCACCTGAGCCCTTAATGACATTTTGTACCTTGAAAGAAAACTCATATTTCATCTATATTTAAAAAGATCTACAAAGATGCTATTGTCATCTGCACAGAATTTACGAATTTAGTCTAAATAAAGCTGCTATGGATCACAGAGAGGTGCATTTCTAAACTTTTTTTCCGGTGTAAGTCAGAACAAGATTCCGTATAACTATGGGAAGCTGTAAAGCCAAACATTTAACAAAAGCTGAAATACACCTTAGGGAAAGAATAATTTTAACTCTATACTCCAATATGTGAAAAAAAAAAAAAAGACCCTGCATTCTGCTGAAGATGCATGTGTTTTGCTCCTCTGATTTGCAAACAACCTCCAACGCTAAATTTTGAATTAGTGGCAACACAGCATTGCTTATGATTTCTATTATTTATAAATGGCTACAAAGCGAAGAACAATGAAAAAAACAAACAAAAAAAACCCTCCAGACGAAAGGGAGACTTCAATTCAACAAATATAGTCAAAATATACATGGAATACACTCACTTAAACTTCAAATTTTTTTGTTGTGTAGGACAAATGTTAGTAAAGAAAGGAAAAGAGAGAAAACAGAAAAATGCAACCACATACCAAGCTGAAACGAACCCTAAAGTTTATTTTTCAGGCTTCAGTCGTGGCTATGGGCCACTATACATAATCTCTGCTTCTTGTGCAGCAGCATCCATGTAAATATTAGAGTGGAAAACACCGCAGACACCAAAAAAAAAGAAAAACACAACCAAAAAAACAGGGGTTATAGGAGTTGATTAGGAGTTTGGGAGGTTCGTTATCAGCAGCACCTGCTATCCACCGCTGCGCTGCCACCGCCGGCGCGTGCGGGGGACTGAGACGGGGACAGCTTTATGGGATGAAAAAGTGTACTTTTAAAATGTTCGTAATATACTTGATATATACTGCTACACAAGTATATAGCGGCAATAAATAAACAGCATTTAAGTTAACAAGCACACGTTTATAGGTATAATAATGGCATTTTGCACTTCTGCAACACCTTTGATCCCAGAATTTCCCAGTCCTTTGCAAGGATTAATTAATAAAGCTTCAACACGCCCCTGCACCAGATGTTATTAAAATACTTTTTACGGCTTACAAATTCTACGAAAGATGTGCTTGTATTTCATGTCTTATGGTGCCTCCTATCCAAAGCAATTACTTTCCTCCTCACTCGGCTACGTGGTGGGTGGGAAATGATGGCAGGGTCCTCCTACCCACATGGGCGGGGAGATTCCCTTGCAGCTTTTGGGCTTGCATTGCTGATGGGGAAATTGGGGGGTTCATGCCTGCCTGCGCACCCCTTCCCTTGAGTGGCTCCACTACTTTCCTTTGTATTTTGCTCCTGAAGCCTCAAGACTTTCCTTCTCCACCTCCTGTGTTATTTTTTTTTGCTATGACGGATCTTCCTGAAACGCTCAGGGATTTTGCAACGTTGCTATTTAGAGTTAGGAAGACATTTCTCCCACACGGTGAGGCTGTCACGTGGCTGTAAGGTGTCCACCCCCTCTTCCCCTGCCTTTTCTCTCAGGAACCGAATCATTACACTTCTTACATCTTTATTCCCAGTTTTGCCAGAATCCAACATGAATTACAGTTCAAACCCTGCTTGCAAGTGATTTAAGGTAGAGCAACTTGGCAGAAAAGGTTGCAGGATGAGAGTGTGTGTTTGTAAAGTCTGGCACAGACGGATGCAGCTCCTTGCGTGAACCCTTGGCCTCCATGGGAAAAGACAGTATATGGGAATTAGTTCTCAAACCTAATCCTCTGCTTATCTCTCTTATCTAGAGCTGGCTATGCATCCTTCCCTGGCCTGTGATTAGTAGAAAACTCCCACATTGAGCAAAGTTTGGCCCTGTAACTTATTAGACTTAAGAGAAGCTACGCAGACACTTGGACTAAGGATTTTATTACTGCTGGGCAATTTCTAACACCTCTTTCTCTTTCCTCCTGCTTCCAGAAACACCCTCAGCTACCTAATAAGTTCACAACGCTGCTGTGTGAGGATGTTAATTCAAATCTCTCTTGTCTACCTAATTTATTACTTATTAGAACTGGTTGCGTCTGCTAGTCATGGGTCAAATTTGAGCAAAATTTGGCCAATGAGTTCAGTTAGTAGATTATATAACTAAACCTTTCTGTAGAGAACCTTATTTCATGCACATCACCTCCTAGAAAACACACCTGTAAAATATTTTAATGTCACTAATGTATGCCAGCAAACACTTTAGGTTGATCTTCTCTTGGTCTATCTATGTTTTGCCCTGAAAAGTAAAATACCTTCTCCAAAGCTGTCCACATCACTTTCTTTCCTGCAGTAACAGAGCTCTTCAGCATAAGGACTCAGAAAGGTAACATGGATGGGCTTGAAACTCTCCATAAGTTTTTCCTTAAACATCAGTGACACAAGCTCTCAGCTGTACAACACGAGCACCCAAATTCCTAAAAGCACCAGGAAACGGACCTCTTCGAGACCCATCAGCTACAAACGTTATGGTGACAAAATAACCCTCCCCAGCAGGATAAGGTCTATGGGCTGTGGCCATGGGTGGTTTGATGACACATGTACACAACTATCCAGGACATTTTTATCGTGCCACCGACAGAGCCATAGGCTCTCACCGAGCAGATAGCTTTTGAGGTTTCCTTGCCAACAACATTTTTTCTCACGCTGGTCAGCACAGTCTCGGAGTTTCCTTTATCTGAGCTGCGTTCTCGTTGCCGTAAGAATGTCTTACCAGAAACCAATCTCAGGTTTCCTGTATTATCCTCCAGACGTTGGGCACGAACCACATCACCGCTCGTACTTTTGACAGATGGGCTGTTTCTCGGTAGCTGCAGCGCTCCTTTAGGCTCAGTGTTTCCTCTGTCGCTGCGCTGGCTGGTTCAGGCTATAAAGAGCAACTGTCTGACCGGCGGACATACATAACTCAGCTTCAAAGCACGGTTTTGTTTTGCTTTTCTATAGTGCTGTGCCATAATGTTTTGTCACAGGAGGTCTCGTGCCAACTTCTTTTGGGAAAGGCACTGCTGACCAGCGTCGGGCAGAGCTTGTTCCTTAAAAAGGTACTTTGTGGATTCCTTTTGGAGGCAGTAAGTTTGTTCCTTTTATGGTGGAAGGAGAGGGAATCCCCAGGCCAAACTTCAGATTCCTGACATAATTCTCCACCTACTCGACTGCGGATGTGCCCCAGCACAAGCACGTTCCCACACAGTTCGAGGACGTTGCAGCTTCCATGTGCCTTCAGAGAGTGCCTGAAGCATACGAAAGGCAGAACCTACCACAAAAGTGCATTTTCCTTAGATGAAGAGAATTCTTTAAAAATAAGCTGTGATCTCTGTGATCTTACCTTTTTCAGGTCACTCAGATAACGTAGCTGAGGCCAGCTGGGCTGAAAAAATATTTGTACCATACGGATGTTGATGCCACAGCTCAACGTGCTTAAATATTTAATTACGCTAAGGTACTGTACAACCAAAATACCTTGACTTAATTTAGGCTGCATCTGGAAAGATGTCGTTTAAGACGCCAAGAGGCAGCTTTCTAGTTTTTTCCTTTTCTCATAAATCTACAATTTCTACTCGTAAGTATTAAAGCATATAAAAATTCAACTTTTTTTTTTTAGATAGAAAGATATTATTGTAATCAAAGGATTGGCTCTTGGGCCGCATAGTCCTTGGTTTTATATACTTGAGGCAAAACACGAGATACAAATCTATCTGAAGGCTCTTTAATAAGAAAGATGGCAAGTAAATTCTGGTTTAATATAAAAGCCAATTCAACTATTAATCACGATTACAGATAATTCCCAGTGTGGCATGATATCATTTAATTTCAAAAAAAAACAGAGAAACTGACAGCACACGTGTTTTTTGAAGCCATGCCATGTAATAATATCATGTAAATAAAACCTTTATACCCTGTTCTGTGCATAGGTCATAAATCACCAATCGGACACGTAGATCCCATTTAATGTTTTAAAGTCTCGTTTTAGATATTCTTTTTTCCTTGTTCATGCTTTGTCTTAGCAAATACACTTGGCCATAATGAAAATAAACCTGCTGAAGTCTCGGTGGCCTGAGACAAGCTATAACACATTTCTGCACCGCGGGGTGGGCTCATGGGATACCTACTGAGAAAATGCATCCCCTCTGCGCATGCCCAGACTATTAAAATGAATTGACATGTTAATGCTGACAGAAAAAGAGCACAAGAGAGCTTGCTAAATTACTGCTCAGTCAGGCACTAGGAATTCCTGAGTGGCTAACTCCTGAGCAAAACCTGCAGCAAGAAGATGAGGGGAGGGAAAAAGGAGAGGAAGAAAGGAGAAGGGGAGGAAAAAAGGAAAAAAAAAAAAAAAAGGAGAGAGAGGAAAAAAAGGAGAAGTGGGTAAAAAAAGAAACTTTATTGTCAAATGCAACAAAACAAACAAACGCTAAGGGGTTGTCACGTTAGTAATGCACCTACTCATAAATCATATGGATTTTAATCATACCTGCCACCTCAGCCTGCTTCTCCCCTGAGAAATTGTTTTCTTTTTGCTCCCTCCTTCACTCGCTTTCAATTATCTGGAAGCTGTTTCTCGTGTTTATTTATTTATCTAAAGTTCACATACAGTATGCATGCACAAATTTCCTCTGGGGGCCTGAGACTAGGCAGATCATACAAGGATGCGGTGGAGCGTAGCAGCTAACAGCTCAGATGAATGTACTCAGTCCCAGAAAACCTGCTTTGGACCACGGTGACAAGAGAAGGGGAGGACAGAAAGTAATTAGTGTGTGTACAATGATGGATTATGGCTTAATATTCAGGCATTTCACCTTTTGACTGTTATAGGTAGACCCACAAGATGACAAACAAAGTCCACATTCTTGTCAATGAGGGGGAAAAAAAAAAAAAAAAGAAGAAAAAGAGGAAAAAAAACACAAACCAAGGTTTTTACTCTTTCAACCACGTCGTCTGTTCGGTGAGTAAATTGCCATTAGTTGTTTTAGTCACATTTCAAGACCTTTTACAGTTTGGAAAACACAATATATATCCATATACACATATATGAGAAACCTGAGGGACAGCTGCTTGGCAAATTTCTGACAAGCTGGCATAATATTGTTTTTGTGTTTCACAGCTTCTATATGTAACTTTAGTACTAAAGAGCAACTCAGTCACTCAAATTTTAAGGAGAGAGTGAACTGCCAGTGACCTTTTCTCAGCTCTGGGAGGTGAACGTGTAGCACAGATCCATCATGACAAGAAGATCTTATAGACAACTTTAAAAAAAAAAAAAGCCATCATTTTCATAAGCCAGATTGAAGGAAAAATAGACAAGGAGAGTTCAATAAGGAGTTACGACTACAGGTTAAATAGAGTTTTAACTCCAAAAATGAATTTACAGCAGGTTTCGAGCTGAAGCTCTGCGTGAGTGTATTAGGTCTACGGCAGCTTTTTTAGGGATGTTTGAATCTATATTTGCTATGTAGGGTATTGTTCAATTAAAGGAACATCTAGACAGCTCTCCCGTTTGGAACACTTGTAGAAATTAAATGGATCACATGCAGCTTGACATTTTGCAAAATAAAAGAATAATTGGGGCACCGTATTGTTTTTGCCTTTTAAAGAGAATATGCAAACCCACCCTGTGAAGCTTAGCTGGAACCAGAATTTGGAATTTGAGTCCAGACTTCTTCCCCCCACTGCTTTCTCAGAAAACTAATGATGCTACTGTTAACTCTTTCACCGCCATGCATTTCTCATTGGACATTTGATGCACTGCTAGAGTGATATTTTGAAGTGCTGAGAACTTATTTAGTCAAACTTGTATGAGAGGAAACTGTTACTTTTACAATCAGAAGTTAACATTGGGTATGGCAGACTCCTCGGTTCAAAATTTTGCTCTGAAGGCCATGACTTGGTCATGAGACAAGTCCTGTGCTTCATGTTCTTTGAATAAAGACTTTCTGGAGGACCTGGGCTACCTGCCAAGGTGAGGTGGAGGGTGAGGATGGGTTTCTCAGAACCCCTAATCTCCCCTCCAAAAGCCAAGGAACCCACGGACTCTCGCACTGTCTCTATTCCTGTGCAAACTCTGCCAAAACCCAAAGGACCGAAACCTTGAGATCAAGGAGTTTCTGGTGTCCTGTGGGACTCTAGTCCTTTCGTGTAAAGCAAGTGATTGCCATGGTCAGAGCAGATGATTCACTGGGTGAAGAGCCACAAACACTTATGTATTTGACATCTTTTAAACATTTTAACAGCCACATTAAATGCTGCTGCATAAGCTAAAAATTAACCGTGAAGACACAGTTTTTCTCACATTCACTACGGCTGAGCCTGAAACAAAATCCCAGATGTTCCCAACCTGAGTTCAAAAGTCATCTTGAATCACTATTTTCCAGAAAAGCGTTTCAAAATAATTCCAAGGACATGTCCCTTGTCCTGATTTCACGGACACTGCCAGGGACTGTGGTGGCATTGAGAGACCTGCAGTCCACCTCGTCAAAGACCTTTAGTGTAACTCAGGACAGCCACTCTCGTATGCCTATACATGTGTGGAGGGTTCGTATGCTCCATAGGGTCCACTGAAGACTCCAAAACTCAACCAAAATGTCCCAAAGACACAATGCTTTATGAGTAATAGTGCCATGGTAGCACCTGGATCATATTCATGGCCTGGCAAAGAGCCTGTTTCCTTCTGTCTCTCTGAGTTACCTGAGCCGGAACATATCACAGGTGGTTTCCTGTGATCACAACTAGTTTTTGGAAAAAACACTTGCATTTTCTGTCTGCAGCTTCTTCCACCTGAAGATCAAAGCCCTGAATTGCATACAGTTCACTCCTCTGAAACGCCAGCTTCCTTGGTATAAATGACATATTGCACATTTTGTATAACTTTCATTTCGTATTTTAATTTGCAATCTCAGATATCAAAGAAAGCCAAACTGACAAAAGCCAGCTTGTAAACCCATTCAAGAGGAGTTTTCAATGGTTTACATAAATCAACTCATAATCTACTTTATTTAAATCTCTGAGTGTGGAAAAGGCTGCAGTTTGTCAGAGGAAGATAAAAAGCGTATATTAATGAGAACGTAGAAGAGTAACATGAAGCAACATTAAACAGTACACAGCAGTAGGACATAAACAGACTTGTGTCTGCTAGTTGCCATCAGTCATAGTGGACCCTCTTCGTCTAATTGTCCACTGCAGGGGTGGATAGTTGGTCTGAAGGACTTATTTCAGCACAGTAGTCACTCACGAGAAAAACCCACTCAAAATTAATTGGGACTTACCTCTGCGGGACAGGTGTTTCTCCAACCCTGTCATTATTTTTCTATATGTTCTTCTACCAGCCAGTGCTCCAAACGTGGCAAATTTTTGAGTGTTTTTTCCTTAGGGACCTGTAAGGGATTGAGAGTTATCAACTACCCAAATCTTTACAAAAGGAGCATCTCTAGCAAATAGTCCAGGTAAACAGTCTGACATCACCAGTAATAAAATCATACTTTACGGGACTTTCATGAGTTAAAGGGATCTAGATATAATGAAAATACTTTACCCTCAGTTTCATGTTACTGAGATGGCAGAAATTAGTGCCAAAGTTTTGACAGACCTTAAATTAAAACAAACAAACAACCAGACAAACAAAACAAGAAAAAAAAATTCAAACAAAATCCCTAAGCTCTTTAGTTAGCTTCAGTTTCTCCCAACCTTGCAGTAACGTGAATTTTCCTGTGGTTGGGGGGGGGGGGAATCGAATAGTTACCATGGAAATTGCCACAAATCTTTTTATTTCAGCCTCCTCCAAGCTACAGAGCACGTTTATGAAGACACACATAGAATCCACTCATCATTAAAGCTAGCAATGAGAACTTAGGCAGGAATATAACTATGATGTTTTCCCAAGTTTTACAGCGTATTTCACAATAATTTGCTCTGCTCTCCTTCTCATTACAAAGGCAATATTAGAATGATAATGACTTACATGCTCTGTCATACTATACTACTCTGACCTTTTCAATATGCTGCCTTTTGAAAGCTTGACAGGGCCACCTCTTCTGCACACGTTAACATGGCAGAAAACTGGGACCAGGGAAAGGGAAGGAAGAAGTGGCTGACAGCAACAGACACTCTGCCAAATTCTTTTAAGCTTTAAATAACCTTTCTCTAACTCATCTTTTTTTTTCTTTTGTTTTTTTTTTTTCCAATTTAAGCAGATTTTCTACCTTTCCTCCAGCACCTTGTATTCCTGGAATTACACTGGTCATCCAGCGCAATGACTTATCCGCAGTAGGTGCATTGCAAAGCGAGAGGTCTACATCCATGCTCTGCTGCTTCGATAGAGGTTTGGCCCTCTGAATTATTCATCAGCTCAGGAACAAAGTCAGAATTTGGTCCCAGATGACCAGACGTCTCTTTTCTCGGCACATACCACCTTTTCTTTTTAATTTTTTTAATGCTTGTTGCAGACACTGAGCCTGTTCTCTTAGACACACGCAGCATTTACCTTTTGTAGGATTGGAAATTTTCTTCAGCTGCGCTCCCTGCTGCGAATTCCCCCGTGAATGATCAGTAGAGTGAGGGAAGCTTCACGTAGCACAACCTGCTGCACAAGCGTGGAGTCACGGGGGGACACACTCACATTGAGTGCCTTCCTCCCACTCCCTCACTTGCTGGAGAGCAAAGAGTCAGAGAAAGGTCCAAAAGAGAGCCGTTGCCAACTCTCTCTCCCCTTGTGTACCTTTTTTCAGTGGTACAAGGCCGTATTAATCCTTGAAATGAGTGCAGAAAAGAGCAGGATCCTCATAAAACATCGGAAACCTTGTGACGGAGGGAACGGTTGCAGGGATGTTAAGATGTGCACAGTGGACAAGGCTCTCTGTCTCCTCGGCCGGTCACTCCCCATCCCAGCCTTTTGATGTGCAGTGCTGGAAGCAACCCAAGGAGCAACCAGGCTGGCACTAAGCTCTGGTTTTAGAGATTCCAAGGGAGCCCTCAGCCTCCTTTTGCTTATCAGCGTTCAGCCTGACCTCCCTCAGATGCTCTGCTGATACTGCAACGCTCCCCTCCTTCCTACAGCTGAGATGGGGACTTTCATATCTCCATCTCACATCTGTCCTCTCCCATACTGCTTGCAGGTGTGCTGAGAAGACCCATACGCACTTAAGACAGCCTTTTGGTTTTTTTCCTCCCATTTCTCTGAAATAAGCTGGCCTGTTCATTAGATCTATAGCATTACGCTCCTCCAACAGAGCTTCCACCACTTTCCAGTGGGATCCTGTCCCACTGCTAGGTATGTGCTCTGCAAAATACCCTAACATGGTGACTGAAGAGTTAATGATCTCTGAACATTGCTTGAGGATTATTTAGCACACCAGGTGCCTGCTGCACTCTCACTGGTGAGGAGAGCAGGGGAACAGAGATGAATCATGGCTGCAGTTGCACGAGAGAGGGGTCTGGAAGCTGGTGAGGGAGCTGGTGAGGCAATCATGATCATCCTGAGACCCTCTTCTCCTGTTTACACAAACACAGAGCACATGCCAAGCAAAGTCGAGTGGACCCTTGGCCACCCCAGCATCCACCTTCTGACCACCAGACTAGTATCGCTCAGCGCCAAGGGTCTCATCTTCCTGGGGAACACCACGATCCTCACAGTCTAACGGTGCTCAGTTACGTGCAGATGCTTATCACCATCTTTCACACGTTGCTTGTAAAGCTGTTCTGCTCAAGTACGAAGACTTTCTGTGGCTGTAGGGCAATACAACATTTTACTTTGGCTTTCAGTTCCTCTAATCTTCACAAAAGAGTCTCCTAAAGGCTCCTATTGCTCATCTTCACACTCTTCCAAGTGCACTTTTCTTTTTTCCTTCAGGCTGGGTTGTTCTTGTTGATATATTTTTTTTTCTAAACAAATACGTAAGGACTTAATTTGATATTTGATAAATAAATAACTCCTTTTTTGAGTTTTCATTTTACACAAGGGTGTAAAAACAGGGAACAACCTGTCATGCATAGGAATGCAGGGGAGATCTTCACATGGCACCAGAGAGAGTAATTAAAATAACAAAGGGCATGGCAATGGCAGGGAACCAGGTGTCTGTCTTAGGTACCAACCTCAGACACGAGAAGCTCAAGAGAGAAATGAGCCACTCCAGAACTGTCCCAGGGCAGTGAGACTTCACATCTTTTAATCAGGACATGTAATTTCAAAGTCAGCTAAATGCTATCCTCAGATCCAATCTGATATGGTTTCATTGGTGTAACCCATAATGTAAACAGCAAATAAATCTGTAGGGTTACAGTCAACTTGTCAAAGAAACGCTATTTTTGTTAAAGAAAATATTAAAGGGGAAATTATATGGAAAATATATTGTACTGCTTACAGGAAGGGAAGTTTTTGTCCCACCTGTATTGGAGAAATCCACAGTGATAACTCCTATGACTCTCTCTAAAATGTTTGTTCTGAAAGAGACAAATATGTTTTCCCTGGTACACCACCTCCCTCATCCCACAGAGGCTAAATATGTTACATACAGTGAAGGTAACACACATCTCCTGTGCAACAAGCACTCTCGTAACAGCATCTCTACCTACAGCTCCCTTACCCTGGAGGTCATAAAAATGATTTCACATCAGTGCACCAGGTATGGGGGAGGGAAGTTATAACTCTTTACCTCCTCTCTTTTCTGTTCCTTCCTTGACTTACGAAACAAACAAACAAAATTTACTAATAAATAAAATTAAAACCCCACTTACTCCACTCCAGAGGCTGAAAGAGCAGGAAAGAAGATAGCAGTGCGATGGCACGACTCCGTACAAAGGACTATATGTGCTCTTCCCAAGTCCGGCTGAATGACATTTGTAGGCACCCTTTTTTTCCATATTTGATACCCCAGAAAAGTGTTGCTGCCTCCCCACTACCCCCACAACGGGTGCTGCTGTAGCATCAGTTGGTTTCCCCATTCAGCAGAAATTAAGTCCTCCCTACAGCATGTTGGTCCAGCTGCTGCTGGGAATGAGGTAAGCATTTGTGGTACATCCTAAAATGATCCCTAAGTGACTCTTACTACCACATATCCCATATCCAACTCTTTTCCTTCGCTGTTCTCTGCTTCATGAGTTTCTTTTCACTTTCCTCAGTGTTTACTGTACTTTGAATAGTTACGTGGCCACCATCCATAGGAGAACCATGGGAACTGGCAGGCAATGAATGACTGGCATGCAAAAAGGGGTTTTGGTGGGTTTTTTTTCCCCTTCTTCTTCTACTTGTTCTTCTTGAAAACAACCTTGGCGAGCCATCAGATGAAAAAATCTATTCGTCTGCCAGCTCCTGCCCAGTGCCAGTATCAGGCTATTTAAAGCTGTCTGAGAAGTGGTTTAGGGGAAGGTAGCATCAAACCAGGATATCAAGTTGCATCTTTTCCCCCCGTATCAAAAAAACCTGGAAGATACTGAGCTCTCTTTTCTACCTGGACTTGACTGAAGTTAAACATCCGAGCCCCTGACATAAATGTACGCTGTAGGAATCCATAATAAGGGACCGCGGTTAAAACTAGCAACTGCATTTTCGATGCGAGAACATAATCCTCATTGTTACTGAGGAGTCTGGATCTTGCCACAACAGAGGTTTTTTTGTTATATTACATGCCTACCAACCAAGTCCTTTTCTTTTATAGCTCCCTACGGTAGGGAAAGGAGAAAGAGTGGATTTAAGTTTCCAGGGAGCTGTCGGCCTTTGTAATAAGGTACATGGCTCACTGCTAGTTCACAAAGGGGGTTAGCACTAGAACCGCGGTGAACTATTCATCCTGCCAGCGAGCTCAGGTGAACACGGCGCTCGGAGCCAAGCGGGAACGCTCAGCCCCATTCACCCGGTAGCTATATAATGTACCACAAGCTGAAAACCGTTCATTGAGCCAGCAGGAAATTCAGACGTTTAGCAAGCGCTGGAACCAGAGCTGCTGTGATGGATGGCAATATCCAGACCCCGGGAAGCGTGTAGCGATGCCGGACCGGGCGCGGGGCGGGTGGGCTGCCACGGTAAGGGAGTGCATCGCTTTCGAGATCGGGGAGTGAGGCTGGGAGTCACAGGAGAAGGGGCTGAGGTGTTCCTCCTCTCCTCCTCCCTGGGAAACTGCAAGCAAGAAGAGATGAATTTGATTTATTTCCCATTGTCAGCTGCGGGGAAAGGAGCAAAACGAAGAGCAGAATACACAAACAAAACAAAAGATTTAACTCTAGGAGGAAAAAATGTCTGTTCCCAGGAGAGAAATGTGATACTTCCCAGCTTGCCCACTATCAGCACTCTGAGACCCACTCCCAGCTGCTCCGCATTCTTCGGTTTCATCACTCAAATCTGAATTACAGGAGAGCGTTAACACTGGCCGTGCTGCTCCTGCTGCTCTTCTGGTGCTGCCCGTCAAAGCGATGCTCAGCCATCAGCAGAGCGATGCAACCTTGAGAGGTCAGCGCCTGCCGCGGCACCAGCAGACTGAGCGTCACGGACACCCGGCGGGGCTGCTGACAGAAGTCCAAAACCCAAGGGTCCTAGAGCGTGCAAAACAAAATTTAATTTCTTGCAAGGTGAAATTGTGTCAAAACATGGGCAAACATAAAGTTTTAGCATTTTTTACCTCCTTGAGCCATTGGGTTCAGGTGAAGAACAGACCATCTAGGGGGCCTACAAGAAAGATGGGGAGAGGCTGTTCAGGAGGGCCTGTTGTGATAGGACAAGGGGTAATGGTTTTAAAATAGAGGGAGGTAGATTCAGGTTGGATATTAGGAAAAAATTTTTTACCATGAGAGTTGTAGAACACTGGAACAGGTTGCCCAGACCATCCCTGGAGACGTTCAAGGCCAGGTTGGACGAGGCCCTGAGCAACCTGATCTAGTTGGAGATATCCCTGTTCCTTGCAGGGGGGTTGGACTAGATGACCTTTGAAGGTCCCTTCCAGTCCTAACCATTCTATGATTCTATCAGCAGCCCTGTGGTCCACCCCAGGAGCCCCAAAGGAACGAGGAGGAGAATTTGGCCCGTCCAATGCAGTTCATCAAAACCTTTCGTGTTGAGGTCCCCCGGACACTCTTGACACATCTGCTTCATTTGACAGCTCTAAATGGATCACCACAAATATAGGGGACTGTATATATTAGTAGTTTACAGGACATGTAACACCCTGCCTTGTATTTCCATAACATTTGCCATTTAATGAAATCAAATAACTTGTTAGTTGGGGAAATTGAGGCACAGCGACATTAAGAGGCTTACAAAAGAAAAAGGACGAATCACTGGTTCCCCATAGAGGGAATCTAGTAGCAGTTCCCAGTTTCCCCTCAAATGCACTCTACCCCAACCACACACTGCCCAAAGCCACCGCGTTGCTCAGTACCATTAACGCCAGCACGAGCTCTAAGCGCGGGAGCAAGTCCCCTTCATAGAAGCACAGCGAGCTGCCAAAGCTCTGTCTGAACTTTCTCCCCACCTGCTAACCTCAAGGCTTTCCCCCAGGACTGCAAAAAGCATCCTCATGGCTTCAGCACCACCTCTTTGGTGACTCAGCACAGCCACCTCTACCTTCCCAGAGACGCCGTGCCCGTTGAGAGGGGCGGCGATCGCCCCGGCTGCCGTGCTCTCGCATCACCACTTGCCCTTCCTGCCTCTTCGCTCTCGGGGTTGTCCATCCTGCCAGCTCCAACGTGGCACTTAATGAAAAGGGCAGAGCAAGGAGACCAGCCAACCATCCAGAGCTGGCAGGGAGCTGGGGAGCCGCAGTTCCGATTCCAGCTCCGAGCTTTGGCTGTGGAGTGGGATTTACATAATAATTAACTCCGGTATTCTTGGACAACTCACTTTCTGTGTAACGACTGCAGATGATTCCCCTGTACACCCTTAAAAATCTGTCTGGCTAACGAATCCAAACCCTGAACACCTGTGTGTCAGCACGAACAGCTGTACGCTTGCCACCGCTCCGCGCTCGGCAGAGGATGCCACATGCCAGTTGCTTTACTTAGAGCGTGTGGGGAGGCCAATCCATTAGAGAGAGAACACAGCATAATTAAGAAGCAACATGCTTACTTGTTCCTGCTGCCCTAATTTTTTTTTTTTTTTTTTTTTTTTTCCCTCCCCCTACTTACTTCGTTTAAACAACTCCATCAACTTCGTTATGCTGATCCTCAGGCTTGCAGGGCTGGTGAACTCAGGAGGCAGGGTCTGTTTTCCCAAGTTCTCACAGCAGTCATCAGCTGGCGTGTTAGGGTAGAGAAGCTTCCAGTTGAACATTTTTGGGTCTTTTTTTTCTTTTCTTTCCTTTTTTTTTTTTTTTTTTTTTTCCTTTCCATGAGAAATATCCTCAAGAAGAAAGATCTTCCTGGAATAAATAACGGGAGACGGGAAGAGTGCAGAATCTAAACACACGCATTCCACACACTGTACGACGGCAACAAATGATTACATCCACCCCAAAACATCCACAGACGGTCATGTTTGTTTTCATTGCGTTCCAGATATCAGTTGCAATCACTCTCTATATATTTCTTTCTCTCTCTTGCTCGTGTGTGTGTCTGTGTTCCCTTTATACACGGAACACAAGAAACATTTTGCTAAACTAAGCTCTATCTTCGAAACCTGTGCTCTGTGCGATGCACACTGTGTGTAAAAACACGAGCTAGAAAGGGGGTTTTAAAATCAAGCTAAATGTCTCAGGGTTCCGTTTGGAGCCATAATGTGAATTTATCTTCATATGAATAATTTGGGCTAGTATTCCTAATTTGGCGAGCGAAGAGTGCAGCGTAGCTTCGCAAGCCGTAGTACCTTTGTGCTCTTAATCCTCCGGGGACTACCTATACTTGTCTCTCCGTACATTGGATCACTGCTAGTGGAGGTCTGAAAAGCATCTCCAGCAATCTTTAATTCATGTGATTAAAAATTCAAAAGAAGCCCTTGTACCAGCTGTTAAACTATGTTAGTAAGCTGTAATTCAGAGTTCAAATCCCAGCAAATTGAAGGTTAGGTTAACAGGATCATTCAGTGGAACTGCATTATATCGTAGCAACTAGAACAGTAGGTGGACTGTTTTATACATGCTCATTTGCAGAAGACAAGCTAAGGATGAGCAAACTCATAGCACTGCAAACCTTGCCTTGGATTTATTTTCCCCCTCTCTTTCTGTGGAGTGATTTTTTTTTTTTTTTTTTTTTTTTTTTAAGAGCCTGGCAGATGAAACCAACTGTGGGTTTTGTTTAATCTTTGCACAGATAGAAGCAGAATAAAATCAGCATGAAGTGTTTTGTTTAAGATTATCTGGAATCTGAGAAATGTGTTTTTCATCTCTGAGACTAATTAGTTTAAATATAACAAAGGTGAAATAAGTTTGATGGTCTTAAGTCTACTGTTCATTCTCCTTCAGCAAATAGAGAGAAAATGCACGAGAAAAGAAATCCACCTTATTTCGTACAGTTTGATACGATTATTCTTTGCTCAGGCTGGTCCCAAGATAAACTTCCAGGAAGTCTGGAAGAATCAACCTTAAGAGCAAGTAAGGCTACAAGTATCGTGCACGATTATCATTATTATTTATTATTAGCACTACACCAGTCATCAGTCTTCAGCTGAGAGTGAAAAGTTATTGTGGAAAGCGCTGCCTGTAGAAGTGACAGTATTTGCTCTACAGTGCTTACAGCCTCTGCAGCTTTACAGAGCTTGCAGGGAGAAGGTGAGAAACAGGATGTAATATCAGCTTTAGTTTGCAGATGGGGAATTATGGCACAAAGTGCCTTTCCCAAAACCACACAGGAAGCATGCGGAGCTGGAAGCTGAATCCTGATCTCCTGAAGGCTTTAACCAAAATACCATCTTTCCTGTCTATTGAAATACTATAGAAGAGGCTGTAAAGCAGAACTTCAATGAGCCCAGGCTCCGAAACTACACGTGGTCCTGTACCTGTGATACCCACATAAAAATTTTAGCCAATTAGAATATACTGATAAAGTCTTTACACTTTTTTTTTTTTTTTCTGGTGACTTTGATAAGATAGGTTTTGTATAACAGAGGGAAACTCTGAAAAAGAGAAACAAGCTGATGGGAAAGGCTGAGAAGGATTGATGGCTTGCTCAAGATGACAACAGAGATGAGGGAAAATGGTCTGTTGAGGCTACTAGTCAGGTAATACTGGGGAATAACGCTTCCCAATAAAATCAGTTATGAAAACTGTGTCTTTCAAATTCAGAAGAAAAGATGCCAAATGAGAAAAAGTGTTGTGGATGAGTGTGTCAGGGATGCTGCTTAGTAGAGGGAAATCTAAGCTGAAGAAAAAGGTGATGAGAAGCTTGGTAGAAGAAAGCAGAGGAGTTTTAGGGCTACAGTCCTCTTGCCAAAGCACAAGATTTTTGCGTAAATAACAAAGGAATACAAATTAAAAGAGGATTTCAGAATTTTTCCTCCTTGCTGTTGGTAAGATATCAACTAGTGAAAGCTCCAATATACTTTGCATGCTGTCCTCTCAGTGATGTACTCACGTGTTTGAAGATAGAAGACATCTGTTTATGACGTCTGCAAACATCTTTCATCGAGTAGTTCCTTCTCATTTCCCACCTGAGACAACAGTTATCTTGAAATAACTAAAAATCCCAGCCATTCTTCCTAATAAGGTGTTCAAATAAAGTTTTAAAAAAAAAAATTGGTTTTGACCTGCACATGTTTGCCTGTATGTGAATGATGTGTTGTTGGTTGCTGACATTAAAACCCTCCATTGACAAATCACTCCCACTGTGGGTCAAATGTCATGTCTATACACATGGCACTCCCAAAACACTACATCAAATACAGTGTTTTAAAGTAACTTTGTTTAACCAAGAACTGAGTAAAATTTGTGAAGGACTTGGTCTTGTAATTTAAAGTCATCATCATCAACAAGCTTTCACTTGGATAGCACCTTTCATTCAAAGATCTCAGAACGCTTAATTTAATTAAGCCTTTCAACAATGCCATAATGCAGCCAAATGTTATAATAACTGCTTGTAGAGGTTTGAATCTGAGACAAAGAGAGGTTAAATGAGTCTCCCAAGGTCCCAGAACAAATTAATAACATCGCCAAGAAGAGGCTGCAAAGCCAGACCCGTAGCCCTCTCCCTCACCGCAAGCCATGCTCATTCCCCCCTCTCCCACCCCGACACACAGACCCGGGTGGGTTTCTGTGCCCACCAGGCTGTGCTGGGAATGCCACTGGACCTCTCTCGGCTTTCCAGGCAAACTGGGAGCAGTTTGTGTGAAAAACAAGCAGCAATTTCTCAGCAGGGTTAGCTGCACCCTGTAGAGGAAGGTGGTAATGGTAACGTTCTCCCCAAAAAAAAAAACAAAATGAGAAAAGGTCTCACAGTGTTTTCCTCCACACCACCGCTTCCTTTGGGTTACCTTGGGAAGCGGGATAGTTTGCTGTTTTCCCATGGTTAAGATCTGCGAGATCTTTCACGGCGCATTAGTGGTCTATTTTATAATCCGTGTCATCCAAAAGGCTCGCTCCAGGAGAGCACGCAGTCACCTTAGCCCTGCGTGGGGAATCGCTTCAGCCCGGAGGGAGGAACATCTTGTCCTCCTACCAGCACAATACGCTCTACTCTGACATTTTCTAGGAGGTCCCTCGCATTCAAATACTGACTCGTCCCGATTCCCTTAGCCTGGGAGATCTAAGGAGTATACAGGCTGCAGTGGTATGGCTCCAGGCCATACAGCGCACTCTAAGCATTACCATATGTCACAGAGGCAGCTAGACAAAATCTTCCCTGAAACGCGAAGAGGAGCGCTGGATACACGCAAAACTTCGCGAGTTTAAGACGAAACAGCAAAGGTTTTGCAAAACAAAACCGGCTTACTGCTGAGCATCAGCGGTGCTTTCAAATTTACAAATACATTTATGTGCTACAGATCATAAATGAGAAGCGATTGATTTCCTAGCCGGCTGCCAAGACCTGGGATGGGGATTTGTTTTTACCCTGGCGCTGCTGCAGGGTTTTGAGCTCCGTGACCTGCAGGTGGAATGACCGCTGGAGCACCGGGGCCTGAGGCTCTCACCTCGCTGCCCAAGGAGAGCTGGATCTCATTGACACGAATTGCCCCAGGCTCTGCGGGAAGGATTTGGTCTTTATTACACCCAGGAATTTCCCTGGCACGGAGGAGCTACAAGATTAAATATTTGGCCCTTTTGTTCCGGGGACTGACACAGGGAGGATGCGCTGGGACCAACTGCAGGAGATGTGTCATGCGCAGAGCACATGGGGTCTCATCAGAAAGGCCACGTCACCTATTCTTCCAACTCTATAATCTCATGAACACGAACATTTAACGTCCATCCCAGCCCCAGATTTACAAAAGGCCATCTGTTAACTGCTTTCACTGGTTCCCAATTAAGCTATCTCCACGGCGGGATTGATGCTACTCACGACTGACATGATACCTTCAATTTGAGAATAAGAGAGTTATTTGGACTAATTTCCTCGTGGAAAAGCCCTGTGTAATTGGACAGTGTTGAAAACAAGTGGGGCTGGGCAGAATTACAAACAGGGTCTGCGTTGCTGACGGTACCCGTTTCACCAGTGCCATCTAAATAAAGCACAAGCTCTGGGAATCATATGATGCTTAAAACATTGACTTTTGCTTTTAAAAAACCAGCCCCTGGTCCTTATTATTGAGAAGTTCAAACTGTGAGGTTTAAGACTGAAACAAAGAACAATTCCAATTGTATTTTTTAAATCTAATTATTTTAAGCATGATTTTGGAACGTTGGGAGCTGAACGCAGCAGTCAACACACAAATTCTTACAAAAAGGAAACTCTGTGGGTTTAAACTACCTTGTAATGTCTTAAGCTTATCTATATTAATTAAGCACATTAAAATAATATGTGACTGTTAATACATAAAACAACATTAAAATATAATAACTCTTTTCTCTTAAAGGTTAAATGGGCTCGATTCTTTGCATGTGCAAATGAGTGCCATTGCGTTGCATTAATTGCCATCTTCTTGCTTGCCCACGTTCTCTTGAAATAGGACTCTGGGCACTTTTAGCACTCAAATTTAGCTTTGAATTCTTCACTATGGAAGATCTTGGTCACGACACGGCCCATGCAGGTAGAGCAGAGCCTGCAGATGGACCTTCAGTACTACACACCGCCTGGCTCAGCTTACAGGCTGGATGGAAGGCTCCAAGCTCTGCAGTCTTTCCTCCAGGAATTGTTCATAGTCTTCACAGAACATAATGCAACTTGCATTTTGAATTTATTTTAATGAGCTGAAATCTGCCGCCCTAATTGGTGTACACACAGCGTGTTTTTAGTTACGAGATAAACAATTTACTCCAGTATCAAGGAAACATCGGTTCAGATGTTATTAGACTCCCAAATACGTACGATAAACCCAACCCTCTGTTTGTTACGACAACTATGGTAAAACAAACTCCCAGCACATCCCAGTGACCAAGCTGAGATCTTTGTCTCGGCGCAGGGAAATGCATCCCGCTCCCACCCACGGGCCCCGGCGGCACTCCGCACCCAGCCGTGGCGCGGACCTCGGCGCAAACACTGCCCGTGCTCCTACAGGTGCTACATTTTTCACTCCCCCAGTGACCAGTAACAGTGCTGTTGGACTAAAATAAAGTGTCTGAAAACAATGTGCTGGCATCGCTGAGAACATACATATAAGGCCACTGAGGTCCACACAGCAAGGATTGCACAATAACCCATTAAAATAAACATTTGCAACCACAGATAGCTGGACTGAAATCCCTGCTCTGATACAAATAACATCTGGACAACTTTTGTATGCATCTTCCAGCATAAAACACCCTTGAGAAAAAATAGAAGGCGAGCTAAAAGACAAAGGACCACTAAAGATTTTATTATGCTATGGGTGTGGTGCCATAAATTTGAGGGGATTCAGGCAAGAGTTGCCAAGCTTGAATTTAAACAGCATGTTGTTTTTAAAAGTTGTAACATTAGTGACGAACAAGTCAGTATTCTTACATAATTAATCCAGTGTGAAATAGAGTGACTGGAAGACATCCAGTGGTTTAAAAATAACTCAATCATTTATAAGATCCATGGTACTATAGGATTTAACATTAAGGCACAGGAAGTGAAGGCATCTTGGTACGGAGCATGCTGTTTTAATTCCACAAAAGCTTTATGAATCCAGCTTAACCGAGCTCACTGTGCCAGAGCCCTGCGCCATGCGAAGTGAGGGAGGTTCCTCTCGAGTGGATCCCAGGTTTAATGACTGGGGGTTTGTGATCGGGATTTTTATTTATTTCCTTTTTTTTCTCTCCACCGTGTAGAGCTGTCTGTAGCTGGAGATGTCATTAACGAGACAAAAATGGGGGCGCTTTTTGCAAAATGGTAATACTAAACTGGAAAGACTGGGAGGAAAGACAAAGATATGCAGGAAAGCTAATGAGAGTCTTCAGAAGACGTATAATCATGGTAGGAATTTGAATGGACTTTAACATCCAGCGTTATTTGTTAGTGGTGTTTCCAGCTGGCAACAAGCATGAGTAAGTGCAAACTGGAGACACAGCGTGAGTGGGGCTCAACGTAAGGATGAAGAAAAACAGCCAAACACAGCCTTCATTGACTGCACTGACCTGAAGTGGTTGCTTACATTTGTAAACCGAGGGCTCGATTCTGCAAGTTATTCTGGCACAAATCATAGAATCATAGAATGGTTTGGGTTGGAAGGGACCTCAAAGATCATCTAGTTCCAACCCTCCTGCCATGGGCAGGGAAATCCTCCACTACACCAGGTTGCCCAAAGCCTCATCCAACCTGGCCTTGAACACTGCCAGGGATGGGGCATCCACAACTTCTCTGGGCAACCTGTTCCAGTACCTCACCACCCTCAATGTAAAGAATTTCTTTCTTATATCTAACCTAAATCTGCCTTCTTTCAGTTTAAATCCGTTGCCCCTTGTTCTATCACTACACACCCTTGTAAAAAGTCCCTCTCCAGCTTTCCTGTAGGCCCCCTTTAAGTACTGGAAGGCTGCTATAAGATCACCCCGGAGCCTTCTCTTCTCCAGGCTGAACAGCCCCAACTCTCTCAGCCTGTCTTCATAGGAGAGGTGCTCCAGCCGTCTGATCATCTTCGTGGCCGAAGATGCATAAATCTCCAGCAAAGCTGCCTGCAAATTCAAACATGGTTATACTCACTGTTTCCACAAGCTAGAAGCAAGCAGTGCCCATAGATGTGTTTAAGCCCTCCCCTCACATGGCCAAAATCAACAGGGAAGGTCCAGGCAAAGCTGTCTCTGACCATACTATTTTCCAGCTCCCAAGTGAGGTCGGTGCACCTTACAGCACTTAATTTCAGAGCAAGTTCCCATGCTGCATCCAGGGGTCCTGCCTGCCCTCAGCTCTCACCCAAGCGCCTGCCAGCACTGTGGGATGCTGCAAGGTGGGTATCTGGGGTACGGTTTGGTCAATTGGAAAACTCTGCTTGTCTAATTCAGATGGAAAATTAGTATGCAGAGAGTTACATCCGTGCCAAAGACAGGGGATGTCTCCCTTGCAGTATGTGTCACCCTTGTGCCTGGTCCCACTTGGAGGAGTGCTCAACAGCAGGCACTCGCTCCGAAATCACAGAAGGCACTGAAGATTTGCTGGGATTAGGTCCCAAGCGAATTTCCATGTCTGAAACATCACAGGCCTGCCCAAAACTCCCAGTCTGCACAAGGATATCATGTTTCTTGCAGTACAGAAATTGGTGGGGGTCCAGAAGAAGCTAAACCCTTTGTTTGAAACCGGTGTCCACAAAGTTGCTAGTTTGAATGAAGTTAAGTTCCAAACTTAAACCACTTTTGACAAGCAATGGTGCTGAGCCAGATTTCAGTCCAACTCTCCTATATTTGTGTCTAACTACAGAACAGAGAACCTGTATTACCTACCGCCACCAGCCTGGCAGGACCACCACATCGTGCTACCAGGTGTAGCTGGACGTCTCAACGACGTTTCGCCATTCACTGCATCATCCCACTCTGCGAAAGCCCACCAGAACTAGGGTTCCCCAAAGAATATGTGAATTCCCAATAAAGGGGAATAAAGAATAAATCGAATAGATAGAAGGTGACTCTTCTTTAGCGGTGCGTTTCCTTTTTGCCTGGCTTGACGCAGAGGATGAGAGCAAATACATCAAAATCGTAATCTTGAATGATCAAAATAAATCACATACAATTGATTTTGACTAATGTAAAACTAACTGAATACATTTCTGGAAACAGTACTTATGAATTAATAATAGTGATTAAGATGAATTAAACACACAGACTAAATTCTACCCTACAACACGACGACTTCCATGGAAACTGTGCATGCATTTAAGGTCTGAGTCTAGCAAGTTAATTCTGAATTATTTTATCTGTTGAATCAAAGTAGTATGTTAAAAAGAATTTATGTGGCTAAATAACATGCTATACTTACCAATATTTATTGAGCTTTGAATATTGTTTTCTCAGAGGTCCAGCTACTTAGACCGTGGGACAGGCTTTGAGAAAACTGGTCTACTGGGGAGTGATGGGGTCCATCTGTCAGAGCAGGGAAGGACATCTTTGGTTATAGGCTTGTCAAGTTGGCGAAGAGGGCTTTAAAGTGAAGTTGCTGAGGGAGAAGAACCTCAATCTGTACCACTCCTACCAGTTTGATGCCAGCGCCAGCAATAGATTCCCAGAGTCTGAAGAAGGATCACAGGTCAGCAGAAGAGCACCTGAAAAGCCTCATAAAGGAATTCCATTCACTCCAGCCACTAAATCAGTTTCATCAAGGGCCCAACTTAAATGTCTCTATGCTAACACACGTAGCATGGGGAACAAACAAAAGGAGTTTGAGACGCACAAGCTTGCAAAGCTGTGATCTTATTGGCATCACAGAGATGTGATGGGATGAATCCTATGACTGGAGTAGTGGAAGGGATGAATACAGGCTCTTTAGGAAGGACAGTCAGGGGAGATAAGGAGGTGTCACCCTCCATGTCAAAGACCAGCTGGAGTTCATGGAGCTCTGCCTGGGGATGGATGAGGAGCTGACTGAGGGTTTATGGGTCAGAATTAAAGGGAGGGCAGGGATAGATGACATTATAGTGGGGGTCTGCTAGAGGCCACCTGACCAGGAAAAGGGAGTGAATGAGGCCCTCTATAGATAGACAGGAGCAGGCTCACATTCACGAGCCCTGGTCCTCATGTGGCACTTCAACCACCCTGATATCTGTTGGAGGGAAAGCACAGCAGGACATAAGCAATCCGGGAGATTCCTGGAATGCATTGATGATAAAATCCTTCTTCAAACGACAGAGGAGACAACGAGGAGAGGTCCTATGCTGGACATTATTCTCACCAACAAGGAGGGGGTGGTGGGGAATGCGAAGCTCAAGGGCAGCCTTGGCTGCAGTGACCATGAAATGGTAGAGCTCAAGATCCTTAGGGTGGCGAGGAGGGCACACAGCAAGCTCACTAGCCTGGACTTCAGCATAGCAGACTTTAGCCTCTTCAGGGATCTGCTTGGTAGAATACAATGGCATAAAGCCCTGGAGGAAAGAGAGGCCCAAGAAAGCTGGTTAACAGTCAAGGATCACCTTCTCCAAGCTCAGGGGTGATGCATCCTAACAAAGAGGAAGTCAAGCAAAAGCACCAGGAGGCCTGCACGAATGGATAAGGAGCTCCTGGACAAACTCAAACACAAAAAGGAAGCCTACAGAGAGTGAAAGCAAAGACAGGTAGCCTGGGAGGAATATAGAGAAATTGTCCAAGCAACCAGAGGTCAGGTTAGGAAAGCTAAAGCCCTAATAGAATTAAATCTGGCCAGGGACATCAAGGGCAACAAGAAAATCTTCTATAGATATGTCAGTGATAAAAGGAAGATTAGGGAAATTGTGAGCCCTCTCTGGAAGGAAACAGGAGACCTGGTTACCTGGGATATGGAGAAGACTGAGGTACTCAATGACTTGTTTGCCTCAGACTTCATTGGCAAGTGCTCTAGCCACACCGTCCAAGTTGCAGAAGGCGAAGATAGGGACTCGGAAAAAGAACTGTCCATTGTGGGAGAAGATCAGGTTCAAGACCATCTAAGGAACATGAAGGTGTGCAAATCCATGGGACCTGATGAGATATATCCGGGGGACCTGAAGCAACTGGCAGATTAAGTTTCTAGGCCACTATCCATCATATTTGAGAAGTCATGACATGTTCAGTGAAGTTCCCACTGACTGGAAAAGGGGAAACATAACTCTCGTTTTTAAAAAGGGAAAAAAAGGAAGGCCTGGGGAACAACAGCCAGTCTCACCTCTGTTCTTGGCAAGATCATGGAGCAGATCCTCCTGGAAACTATGCTAAGGCACATGGAAAATAAGGGGGTGATTGTTGACAACCAACATGGCTTCACTAAGGACAAATTGTGCCTGACAAATTTGGTGGCCTTCTATGATGGGGTTACAGCGTTGGTGGATAAGGGAAGAGCAAATGACATCATCTACCTGGACTTGTCGAAAACATTTGACACTGTCCCACACAACATCCTTATCTTTAAATTGGAGAGACATGGATTTGATGGATGGACCACTGGACCACCAAGGAATTGGTTGGATGGTCACACTCAAAGAGTTGCAGTCAACAGCTCAATGTCCAAGTGGAAACCAGTGATGAGTGCCATTCCTCAGAGGCTGGTATTTGACCAGCATTGTTAAACATCTTTGTCAGCGACATAGACAGTGGAATTGAGTGCACCCTCAGCAGGCTTGCTGATGGCACCAAGCTGTGTGGTGTGGTCAACAGGCTGGAGGGAAGGAATGTCTTCCAGAGTGACCTTGACAGGCTTGAGAGGTGGGCCTGTGAGAACTTCATGAAGTTCAACAAGGCCAAGTGTAAGGTACTGCATATGGGTCGGGGCAATCCCAAGCACAAGTACAGGCTGGGCTGAGAATGAATTGAGAGCAGCTCTGAGGAGAAGAACTTGGGGGTGTTGGTTGATGAGAAGCTCAACATGAGCCGGCAACATACGCTGACAGCCCAGAAAGCCAACCGTGTCCTGGGCTGCATCAAAGGAAGTGTGGCCAGCAGGTTGAGGGAGGGGATTCTGCCTCTCTACTCTGCTGTCATGAGACCCCACCTGGAATACTGCATTCAGCTCTGGGGACCCCAACACAAGAAGGACTTGGACCTGTTGGAGTGGGACCAGAGGAGGGCCATGAAGATGATCCAAGGGCTGGAGCACCTGTCCTATGAAAACAGACTGAGAGACTTACGGTTACTCAGCCTGGAGAAGAGACGGCTCCAGGGAGACCTTCCAGCAGCCTTCCAGAACTTAAAAGGGGCTACAAAAAAGCATTTTACTTGGAGAGGGATTTTTGACAAAGACATTTGTGACACAACAAGGGGCAATGGCTTTAAACTGACAGGGGGTGGATTTCGATTAGATCTAAGGAAGAAATTCTTCAGTCTCAGGTGGTGAGGCACTGGAACAGGTTGCCCAGAGAAGTTGTGGATGCCCCATTCCTGGAAGTGTTCAAGGCCAGGTTGGATGAGGCTTTGAGCAACTTCTCTAGTGGAAGGTGTCCCTGCCCATGGCAGAGGGGTTGGCACCAGATGATCTTTGAGGTCCCTTCCAACCCAAATGATTCTATGATTCCATGAAATCAACTATGTATTTGCTTGACAATGCAAAAAGTAGCTTTGTAAAACCCATTACTACCAGACTGCTGCAAGTCTTTACTAAATGTAGGAGCAGGAAGTGTGACTTGAAGCTGTATTTTTATTTCAATGGATAAGGGCAAATTCCAAGAATCATTAGCCTTACCTCCTGCTTTTCACTTGTTCTCATTTACCTGTAAATGAGAAGTTCAATCCACAAAATCCCCCTCCACTCTGATAGTATTATGCCACAAGTTTGACCCTGCAACATTATGACAATTCTTTCTCTTGAAAAATTCACTGTTTTTTTTTAATATATTCCTCTTTTGATAAACCTGTCCTTTCCATAAATATACATATTTACACTTACACATATATTTTTACAGGTGTAAGGTGCATTTTATTTCTATGTTTATATAAATATGTATTCATCTCTTTGCATCTGTAATAGATTCATAGATTCTTTATGATAAACTTGTTCTTGAACTAGAAACTGAGTGAAATTTCGATTAAGAGAAATGGAGTAAACTGAAATGTGCCAAGTGGCATTCCCTATGAGGATTTACAGAGGTACATTTGAGAAAGAGAAAAGATTGATTCAGGCAAGTTCAAACCCATTAGGTGGATAAATGGGGTTTAAGATTGGGCGTAAGAACAGAAAGAAGGAATAACTATGGATGTGGAAGGAAATACAAAATGAGATACATTGCCATATGGGTTTCTCAAAAGTAGCATGTGTCAGGTTAACCTTTCTTTTCCTGGTATCAGTTCAGATTAATTCAGATGAGAACGTCTGCAAAGAAAGACTTGTAGGTGAGCAGAGAAGAGGAGAGCCTGTATTATCGAAGGAGATTAAATTGGCTAGGCACGCTCAGCTGAGATGCAATTTCTGTCTATAAATAAACCAATAGGGTTAAAAGAAGTAGGGAGAAGATTTGCTATTAACAGAAGTATGAATGGATATAATCTGGCAGTTAATGAGCTTCAGGAGAAGCTTGATGAAGGGACCTGACAGCGCGAGCTCTCCAGTGGCTGTCCCATGAGGGCACAGGGACAAGGGAAGGAAGGAAACAATAGCCCCAGAGGCTGTTAAAGATGGAGCTTGATCAATTCACATATGAGATCATGAGACATGGGTGTGAAACTCAGTGTGCAGAGGGTCCCTGCCAGTCCCATGTTGCTAAGACAAAATAAAATAATTCTTTTATAGTATAGATCTGTAAATTTTTAACAGAAAAAAAAAGAAAACAACACAAACCAACCAAAAAAAAAACAAAACCCAAAGCAAGAGAGTTTACTGAAAGTGATGAAATAAAAATTTTCACATCAAAATATTCCCCTCAAAAATTTTGATTGCCATCAAGTACTTTTTGCAGTAGAAAACTCTCTCTTGCCTTTGTTTCTAGCAGCTCAAGGCAGAAGCAGGCGGGACGTCTGGAAGGGACTTAGACATTTATGCTTCACTGCCACTGGTTAACCTCCTCCAGAGAACTCAGGGCATGCTTGGGTTAGTCTTCATGTTTCTGGTGATTAAACAGCACTTGGTCTCACCTCTTGCTAAATCCTAACGACATACGATGCTGTGTCTCTCTGCTAGATGTTAACAGGAAAACGCGCTGTTTTCTCATCCATAGATGCCTGCCAAAAGGAAGGTCCCAGTCCTCCTTTTTGCCACAGACTGGACAAGGACAGGGTCTGGCTCATGGCAAGGACGTTCAGGGCAGGCACTGAAATAGTTTCTTGGAGACACTGATGGCTCTTCTACGTATGATCTGAAACAACAGGTTGGGTAAATATCTGCTGCATACTCATAGTTGATCTTACCTTAGGCCAGCTGGGTGCACCAGATGCTCTAATTAGTAGACCATATCAGAACTTTTCTGTTGAAATTGTTTCTCTAATAGAAAATATCCTTTCCAGGAAAAGGTTTCTGGGAAAAGAGGAGTTGATTTGGAGAGTTTTCTTTCTGTGTTTTTGAAATACAGATTTCTGGTTAATCAGTTGAAAAGTTTTAATAATTTTCATTTTTATCAACAACTTGAAAAATCATTGTGATGTTCTAAAAATATGATATTTTTGGAAATCCTTTCATATGAAAAATGTTGTGGTTTTAAATTTTCATCCAAGAGTTGGATTAATTTCTTTTCTAAAAACAGAAAATACGTAATGGGAAGGGATTTCCACTTTCTAGCCAGCCATGGCATTTAGTGGTAATATTATAATTACTTATTTTCATTCCTTTTATGTAGAACCATTCATAAATACCCTAAATTGTAGCAAGGACTACGCACAAGTTAGTTTTTACAAAATAGAGCAATCAAATGCAGAAGCCTATTTTTTAAAGGAAAAAAATAATTTAAATAAAAACTTTGGTTTGGAATCAGAACTTGTATGCAAATACGATTACTGGACAGGCCAGAACATATTAAAAGTAAAGCTTTAATAGTGAAATAACTTACTTGAAAATAATTAAATGCATTTAAATGTTCCCAACTTTTGGAAGTTGCTATCAGGTAGCATAAAGCAAGTGATACACTCGAAATTTGGCCCTTGTACTTTAAGATGTTGAAGACCCTCAAGTACAATTACAAGATGGATACAAGCTGTATTTGACACAGTAGATTGCTGCTAATTGCTATAGACCAATGACAAATTAGGGAGAAATATCCAACATCCGGATAAAATAATCTCCAGTTTTCAAGACTCTGATTTTGATTACTCCTTGGAAACATTTAAGGAGAAAAGAATTTCTAATAGCTGTGACCTGGTCCTTGCAAATAAACAGCACAAAGGAACTGCTTGCAAACGAAATTCTTAACACTGACCTGGAATTTAGATGCCATGGTTTGACATTCCTACGTCAACAAGTAAAAGAAATCCAGGAGAAAGTTCCCAAATGCAAAGGCTCGACATATTTAGAATGAGAAGGGTCTGAAGGGAGGTGGCAATGACTGGAGTTCAGCAGCACCACACAGCCTACCCATAGGTTGTAGTGTCTCACATGTCAGTCCAAGTACCTGCCGTGGGAGTCAGTGACAACCCAGGTGTGTTGATACAACATCTGTATTCCACTCAGCAGAACATCTGTCGTACAGTGGTTTAATATACAGTAGACGATGCTAAACGCACTAGCTAGACAATTGCACAGGCTGGTAGCTGGCATGAACAGGTGTATATATATACACACACATTATAATTCAATTTTCCATGATCCTGTAAATGCATAGGGTAAATGGACTTTGACAAAATATGTGTGTTTTAAACTGAAAGAGCAGCATCCAAGGTTCTACTTAGGCTTGTAAAGGCTGGCTTTCTTTCCCATTACCTGTGTTCTTATCAGAGAAAATTTCCCCTTCCCATCCTTTGCCAAAATTTCTAGGCCACAAACGTTATCTGTAGCATAATGAAATCCATCTGCTATCACCTGATGCATAGCAGCTCAGTTGGCAACTTACGTCTTGCATTAACATAAAGACGAAATATTTCTTTTCCTGATCAAAGCAGCATACATCTACTGTATCTCTGAATTAACACGGTTAACACGACTTAGAGGATGGACACTCCGGTGTTGACACTGGTTTTGGTGTGTAAATTATTCACTGGACCTAGTATATGCTAGGAGCTGGTGCTACCAGGGCTTGTGCCCAGCAAACAGGAGTTTGAGAAGCCTGTAGAAGATCAAACATCTTTAGAGGATCAGCCGAATTTCTGGAGTCGTGGGTGAAGGGAAAAAGCAAAAATGACAATAATCCCCAGAACATGGAGGAAAGATTTTTGTCAGATATTATATTGCCTCCGACATTTACAGTGGGAAGACACACGACATGATTCAAGCTGTAGCATCCCCATACACATTTGAAAAGTTCTGCCCCTAACCTTTGTTGAAATCTGAATGAAGGAAAAAGATTCAGTGCAATCATTTACAGATCATTAATGGGAAAAATGATTATTGGCCTTCAGAGAAGACGCCCACTGAAAAATTATGACATTACGCCTCTTTAAAGGGATGCTGAGGCTTTTACAGATGCTCTTGGTACAATTCATTTCTGTGAACTGCATGTAAGAAGGTTTTACCACTGTCATTAAAGATAGGTGCTATGGCTAGGCTGGGGACACTTGCCTGGGTGCTGCAGCATCTTTTGGGTTGCACCTCCTAAAGGCACCTGAAGAACACCTGAAATTAAGCTGAAAGTTTGGTGGTAAGAAGGAATGGTAGGATTGCTTCTGCCTGGCTGAAAGTGATAATCTGAGAGCTCTGAGCACTGAAGGTACACAAAGGGAAATGAACTTGGCCTGTGAATTGGGCCCTGGGGTTTGCAGTTCAATCCAGCCACTGCAACTGCATCAAAAATTTCAACAATGTGGCAGACCTACTTCTGTGCCTGTGCAATCCAATGCTCTGTTTCTCCGAAATAATGCAAACCCCTCGTGTTTGTGTATTATCTAACTCCAAGCTATAAAACTAAATATTTGGTGCATATTTTAAAATTGCCCAGGAGAGCCATGCTACTCCTTCTAAAAGTGATAACATTTTTTTTAAAACATAATTGCATTATTATCCTTTAACTTTGTCATATTTAATAACCAAAATAGTGGGTTTTTTTCCACCTCCAACACTGACATATTTTACACTCTCTATTTTCACTAATACTAAAGTCCAGACTAGCTCAACACAACTGAGATGAAATATTTCATGCAATATCAGATTTTTGGCGGCCATCGGATTTGTGCACCCTTCAAAACTGCATCTTCTGAGAAGAGAAAGAATTAAGAAAAAGTCATTTGCCCAGTTAATTCTGTAACTATCGATTTCAGTGTAAACCCCTTCCTCTTTATAAGATTAATTTTGTTCTTCCCATGCCCCATAAAAAAAGCTTGTGCCCAGAGAAAAGCTGCTATGAAAGGGATACAAATGAATCTACTTAGATAATTGTAATTCCAGTCAGACACTGGCACCATGTAGTTCATGTTTTATCATAAGGGACCAATTTCTAAGATTTAGCCATCAGTCTAAAGAGTGTAACACAGAATTTATCCCCCAGTACTGCAAAGAAGGCAAAGTTCACTCTAGTCAAGAAGAGTGTACCTGGGGCTTTACTCAAGACCTTTGAATAAGTGGGAATTTTTGCACTGTGACATTAACAGCATCTGCATCAGCCTCATGGTGCTAGTGTTCAATATATATTTATCTATAAGATGAGGACCTCTCTCCCCTTCAGTCCACCAGCAGTGGGTTTGGAGGGCTAACCAAGACAGTGGCCATGCAATCCTGAACGCTGCATTCCAAATGCCTGCCCTATATTTAAGAAGCAACATCAAATAAAAACCTGACCAGTTTCATGTATTTTGTAGTGGAATCGCAGCAGGAGGATTTCACCCTCCTCTTTTTTTCTAATCAAAGACTGATTAATTAATTCTCATTATCTCCATCTCTGCCACAAAGATAGCATGGTGACACTGTCAGAAAGCTCTTGTAATTTGCCTCAGGCATGGCTGTAATTTGGCGGTGTCGAAGTGATTGCTCACTGTTTTAGTAGGTCCCATCAACCCCACACCCACAGAAGAATGCTTATGGATAAGAGCTGTGTACACCAGTATGACGCAAATAGGTGGTAAAACCAGTACAAGACTCGGTCTGTGCAACTGTCAAAGGAGCAGAGCTCCAGAGAGTAAATCACGGCCTCAGATACTTCCACAATAGCACCAAAGGCAGCTTCAGACCAAGTAAGGACAGAAACCAGCCTGAAAAACAAAAAAAGCCCTTTTCCACAGCAAAATGTACTCAGGGAAAACGTCTATGCAGCAGCTGTTACCGGGTCAGAGGGAAGAGTGAATAAAAAGCCCTCTCCTAGCAGACTTGCAGAGCAGCAGCCCGCTAAAAGTGACCACATCAGGAAACAGTCCTCACCACAGCTTCATCAGGGTGAGCTGAGACACCACCATGAATGTGGGAGACCAGTAGGACCGATGGTTACTGGCAGCGCGCAGTACAAACTGAAAGCATCCGTAGACAATTGAAACCACATTGCCTGAATCCCCCTCAAATCACAAGGTTAATGCAGATCCAGCTTTCAACTCAGCGAGCTACATAAACCAGACGAGGTACAGCGAACAATGGCTCATGCGGGTGTCCTAGTTTCCACCAACAATGTTAAGCCACATTGGTGGTGACTCAATTTGTTTCCATCATATGCTCTTTAGAGTCGCCTCTGGCAGCTTTAATTTTCACGCTCCTTTTCCAAATGAACATTATCCAACTGCAGCAAGATGAGTTGGCACCCAGCGAAAAGCAGACGAGGCTCCGTTTGCAGATCGTACCTAATGATTCCAGGTTTGAGGGTTGCTCCTCTTCCTCTTGACCCTTCTGGCTCGTAACATGGTATCTTCCCATACCACTGTTCAGTAAAGCAAAAGGAAGTCAGCAATGGTCATATATAACATTCAAAAAAAAAAGAGGTTAAAATGGATATTTATCCATTATGAATACATATACCTGCCTTTCGTACAGAGCTGTACTACATCGTCTTTAGTGCAGAAGCAGCAAAGTACTCAGAAGAAATAACATAAATATACATCTGACCTCAGTGAAAAGATCTTCTTTCTCACTGTAACATACCATAACTTGAAGTTTGCTCTCCCAGCATTATTTGTTTAATAGAAATATTTTCCGTACCACCTGGTTCTGGCAGAAAGTCAGAATTTGCATTTATATGAGGTAGTTTATCAAATATAACATACAGAAGTCTGTTAAGTACACATTGCATTTTGTTTGTGAGAAAATCTGTTTGTATTTAATGTAGTTTTTAAATTAACCTTAATGAAAGCTTCTGAAAATTGTTGTTCTAAGCATTTGAAATATGCAACAAGAACTGGTGGAAGACGTAAACATGTTTTCCATTATATGTTATCAGATAGTCCAAAATTACTACAAAAAGAATGTGGGACTATGTTAAATTAGAAAGATAAGCAAGCATTTAGTTAAAAGGCAAAGGTCTTTAGAAGAGTAAAGCATCTGACAGTTAACCCCAACATCTTATGATCTCCTACCAAGAGTAGTATAGCACTCGCAGAATACAGTAGGGTGTTTTAACCACACACATGATTAAGAGGAAAAAAAATGATGTGTTTCACAGAAATCCCGTGGTGGATGTTTGTTCACTGCAATATTTAGAGAGCGGTAGTGTACCTACGGCCATTTTTGAAGATCTTTCCACACCTGTATCAAATACAATTTGCTCTCGGTTTGATCTTCTGAAAAGAGCCAACCTAAACCTATGACCTTTACAAATGTCCTTATAAGAGAAAATTTATACATAATCCCTTCAATTATCGAAACAGTATTTTCTGTTGTCCTCTGCTGTTTGCTGGTTTGATTTTGTCCCTTAGCATAAGACGGGCTGTTTTCTGTTGATAGTTACACTGATGACTTCATGAAGAACATAACATAGGGAGCAAAAAAAACTGTTGGCATTATTTCTTTCCATCTTTTCCTCATATAACCAATTAAATTTATTATAAAGAATAAAAGGGTAGTGTGGAAAAATTGCCAAACAAGGACAGGCATCAACAGGACGTTTCACATATCACGTGAGAAGCGAGACTAGAGGAAAGCGGTACCTAAGTAGCTCGCTGATGAGTTGTTGTAACAACAATCATTCAAATAGCAGCAATAAAAGCATCACTGGTAATGATCAAGTAAGGGAAGGAAAATCTGACTAATGACTTTGTCTTACTATTCTGGTAACCCTTTGCATAAAGAAAACTCAGTAAAATCAGGTTTTAATCAGGGCGATATTTTTCTGGAAACTCTTTCTTCCCAACACATTCTGGCACTTAACCAGTGTTTGAATAACATTCCCACAGCAAGTCTCAAGTCAAGATTCGTTTTCATAAGCAACTGCCCTGGAAAACAGGAAAATCTAAGAGCTTTTCTCAGAACGCCACTAACATTTCTAAGACGTGAAAAAGCGATAATATCCAGTTAGCTGTCACCATTTTTAAGACAAAAAACTATAAGCTCTAGATGCTGAAATTATATAAGGATCTGTCCAACATAAGAGCCTACCCACAAGTGTCAGGTCTTGCAGAGGTGAGCTTTGAAGGTGGCCAGGATGTGCAATTCTTACACAGACAGAATTTCAGACCAAGCTGAACAAGTCTGCATCTAGCTTGGCAGACCACCTCCATGAGCATCTGAAGCTTCTCTTTGACATCATTTGACTTATATTGTCTCACTAACATTAGAAAAATGGGTTATTTTCAGTTTTATTTTGGAGCATAATATAGGCAGGGCAATCTAGCTGTTGTCTAGGTCGTGGAATACTGGAAATTCTGGTTTGGATCACATCCTCAGTATCTTGTTTAAAGGGAATGATTTCCTATAACTGAGTTGCAGATGGCTGTGCTCATAGGGTGGTCACAGAACATGGGTTCTGCTTCACATTAAAAGTGGAATTTTTAGTAGCTGAAGAGGAAAAAAGAGAAAGAATTGAAAAGTTGCAATATGAAAATTTTACAGTAAAGTGGAGACCAATCCTAAACACCACGTAGGCTCATTACCTGTGATGTCCAAGGCTTCTAGGGTCCTTTTCAGCTATATCAGACTAAGGGTAGGTTGGAAACAGAAAGTTTGGGAGAGCCAGCCTCCCAAAGAACTTTGCCCTTTGGCTTTCCTGAGATTTCTTGGAGATCGTTAACTGGACACCTATGGCCGTGAGAAGCCGAAAGAGCTCTTTGATCCACTGATTCTACAACTTGCAACTTTTATGTGAAGAGCACAGAAACCCTAAAAGTTCCTATGTTTCATGATTTTGGCTTCATAACTGGGACCTAGAAGGTGTGAGAACTTGACTCAGTTTTCCATATTTGCAGACTCCAGACCATAGGTGGGATGGGGGATGCTGACTTCTCGGGTGTTGCAAGGAACAGAGCTGTTGCAAGAATGCCAAGAAGCCAGCCTGAGCAAGGAGAAGACCTCAGAACAATAGCAAAGAGCTTGAGGACATCTGCCATGAATAAGAAAGTGCTTGGCATACAAAACGGCCACACTCAGGAAAGCTTTCTGAGCCTTTCCTAAATAGCTAAAGGAGATTCTTTTTAGGCTTTTTATTTTGAGAGCTGGAATGAACAGAATCTGCATATTCTTTGGTCACTATGGGGAGAGGGAGATGGAACTACTCATTTGTGAATTGGCCAAAAAATAATTAAGGCAATTACGTACTGTAAAGGGATATGCTATGCCTATTCCTAAAGGAAGACTTTTGATCAGATAGAACTGGTGACAATTTTTTTTTCTTTGTGCATTAATAGTCCTAGTAGGTGATATTAAAAATATTTATTAGTATTTGTATATAGTATTTAGGGTGCTATATTGATTATGCTTAGCATAGAAGTTTTTCACATGTTAATATAATCATAGAATCATAGAATGGTTTGGATTGGAAGGGACCTCAAAGATCATCTAGTTCTAACGCCCCTGCCATGGATGTTCCAACCCTCCACTACACGTTATAATACACATTATAATACACATTTCTTCTAAGAAGATACTAAAGCCTACCTAATGGCAGACTGGAAAGTAGGATGACAAGAGGTTTGGAGCAACTTTGGAAAGATCTGGGGTTGCATCACTAAAGCCAAACCATGTGAGTTTAGTATAATGAGAAAAATATACCTGGGGAAAACGCTAGAGCTGCAGGGTTATGGCCCATGACACAGAAGGCGTACAGAGATCTTCGAGCAGGAAAGTATTTGGCAGCCTTTCTGCCTTAGCTGGCTGAGAGCAGTGAGGAGCTAATTTAGTCAGTGGGTAGGAGAGGCAGCTCTCAGCAAAGAGTTGAGAAACCGAAGGCGGTCCCGGTGAACTATCAAAACCCATAGATTCAAAGTTGTTATGTAATATTAGGGTCAAAACTGAAGATGAGAGGCTGATGCATCGCAGCGTTAGCAAACAGTCAGCGTTAATATGTTTGCATAGATAAGGAAGATTTGGCGTAGCACACGGGCATGAAAACGAGGAGCCAACAGGAGCTGAAGCTGAGCGCAGAGCACCATTGCCAAGAGATGTAATTCATGTCTTCGTCTCCTTTGGATATCAAGGTTTATTTAGTTTACAAACATATGGGTTTTCAAAGCTATTGCAACTGTGACATCGATTGAGAAGCTACAGACACGCAAGAGGTTAAGATTAGAGCTGGCCAGAAATTTTCTTACAAAACAGAATTTTGCATTTTAGCCAGGATTAGTTAAGACAACTGAGTCTTACAACATCGTACTGCCAGGTGAAGAAATGACTCACTTGACAAGCACAGTACTGCTGGGATGAGCACTTTTGAGTTGCGTATTTGCATAAACATTTATGGAGTGTTATTATTATTCAGAAAAGATGTGATAGGGAGAAACGTGCCTTTCAATTGCTTAGGCAGGGGGAAGGAACTGTTGGAGACATTACCTTCCTTGGATTTTTCAAAGTGGTGAGGGAGCTCTTGCTTCTCTACAACAGGGTTGCTGACGCCTTCATGTCATGCCCCACACCCACTGTAATCAGAGATTTTTCAGAAGATCATCAAAACTGAAGCACAAGTGTTTTATACCTGACATTAATTAAAATCAGCATCTAAAATAAAAATCAAAACCAAACAAAATCTTGGTTTGTCATAAAATTGCCTGCTGCCTATGAAACGAATGCTTTATAATAATAATAATAATAATAAAAAAATAAACCCCCACATCGGCAGAGCTTTTTGTGCAATAAAAACCCTGCCAGAAAAAGGGAAAATTCACACAGATAAGCAGTGCAATCCTTTGCCCAATCACTACTACATGCTCAATCAAAGAATTTTGAAGTTCAGCTGAATTCACTTAGAGGCTGGGGATTATATGGGCAGAAACCTAGATTACAAACCCAAGAGCACTGAATAGCACATGTATACGTTCCAGTTATGAAAGCTGCTTAATGATTAAAGTCATCTATGCTTTTTTTTTTTTTTTTAGGAAAAAAAAAAAAGAAGCAAAACTGATGTTGAGATCTGAAAGTATGTCTCTGGATTGACAGGTCATAGGTTAAATCCAGATGAGGGTCACTCAAGCCTGGTGTTAGTCTAAATGAGTACAGCATTAATGCGGAAAAATCCTCGCGATGAGCTCACCACCTGTCTGCTGCAGAAATCCTCCCCGTGCAGCTTCCGTCCGAACTTGATGTTTACTTGCATTTACAATACTGGCACGCTGCTAACCAGGGAGAACGAAGGAGGTAATCTGGCTTTTGATTTCAACCACCATTACTATCCTTAAATTACTTCTGTCTGTTGCCTTTTAAAAAAGGCACCGGTTTTCATCGCGAGTGCAACAGGATGCTTGTGCTTTGTAAATATGACAGAGAGCAGTTTCAATCTGGCGTGACTTTAAATGGTGAACCTGGTCAGGAAAACAGAGCACAAGCTTTTTTTCTTCTCTTTTTTTTTTTTTTTTTTTTTTTAAATTTTATCTTCTTATTTACAAGACGATCACATCGCATTTTTACAAGAGAGGTCTGAAAAAGATAAAGGAGAATTTGTGGAAACTATAAATTGGCAACCATAGGAGTGTTGACAAGACTACTATTTAGGTCCTGTTCTCAAATAGAAAAACGTCTTATTGATTCAGAACTGAGCTTTGTATAACATCAAAGGGTTAAAATCACCAACACTTAAGCGAAAGAGGAATAGATCACTTACTACACATGTTCTATTATTTCTTTAAAAATTTTAGGGCTGATGCGAGCTTGTTATCATTCACTAAAAGATAAAATTTGCTGCAGAAGGTGCACACTTTGCAAGTGTATAACAGCTAATCTCAGACCACTAATAGACTTAACCTTATATATTCATAGATATTTAAAAGTGTTATGGTTTGAAGGTCAACTCCACTGTCTTACAGTAAAAGGAAAGCAAAGAAAGGAATAGAAATTAGAAAGAATTAATTCTTCAAAAAGTTTTTACAAATCAAAACCCTGCAGTTTCACACTGAGAACAAAAGAAGCATATTAAACACCAAAGTTTATCAAGACAAATTAGGTCCCAGTTTCAAATTTTCTTTAATCTTTTGCATCTGAACGTTTTTTTGCCTCATGCTGTTTTCCCTAGTTAAATGTTAAAATGAATTCTAGCCAATACCATTGACTTCCTCCCTTAAAAATATTGAGACACATAATAAAAAATTAATTACTTCCCCTAATTTCCGTGTGATTCTTTAAAAAGATGTAAAATTCATTTAAAGTAAGTGGTGACTTTGTCTTTGAAGATCACGACAATTAACATGGATCAAAGCTTAGGTTCTGTAACGATGATAGCTTATTAGCATAATGAAATTAACTTAGAGACAAGAATCTTTAATAGGTACAACAAAAACGCTTTAATAATACTTGAAGAAAATTATGTATTTGCTAGAAGTACAACAGTTTCAGACTTTCTATCCAATTAATAAGTTGTTAATTAACTCCTTTTCCAAACAATGTGCACTTTAAGTTAACATCTGCCCATTGGATAACACTTTCCTATGGTTTTTTTTTTTTTTTTTTAATATGCTGTAGAACTGCAACACTGTTTTACCAGGAATTCCTTGTAGGACTATTCTTATACTTGGGAAACAGGACCCTAATATAGTAATATGCTTTCTATATCCAATCAATTAAAAAAAAAAGAGAAGGCATATTTCAAAGATGGGGGGGAGGAATGGGTAATTCCTTAATTATGGCTGCATTGTTTGTGGCAGTACGCAGTTTCAGATTTCTTTGCATTTTCAATAGAAATTATTTTCTGCAGTTTATATGCCTCTGCAAAATGGTTCTCTGCTGACTAGTCCATATATGGACTTGACTTGGGAGCAATTTTCATATTTTTTTTTTTAAATATCTATTTATAGTTCCACGTTACGAGATTTTACAGTCTTATTTATAAGATCGTAAATCAATAACTATTGGGTTTGAAGGTATGGAGTGGGAAGGTTGTTCACGAAAAATTAAAATAGAGTCTGATGTATAAAAATAGTATTTTAATAGTCTTTGCTTTGTAGTGCAGAATAATAAGGGCTCTCAGCACTTTAATTTTTAATTAAAACGACACTTTTTTTTTTTTTTAAAGGCTTCTGCCTGTATAGTGGTTTGGGGATCAAAAATTTCACAGAGTATTTTGCATTTTGCAAGCGGATTTGGAGAATACACGTGACTGTGCACTGTCCTGATAGGCCTCCAAGCTTCAGCACGCACTGCTTGGGCCAGTGCTGGAACAATTAAATAGGTCTGATTTGAAACAAATGAGTTGTTATATTCTATTGGGTCAAGGATTCATGTTTTAATAAATCCCTAATTACAGTAACTTTTCATTTAATCTGGCAAATTCTAAGCAAGTTAAGAATTTATGAGAGTTGGAATCAGCAATAAAAAATATGCCTGTCTGCCATTCTGCTCAAGGCCACACAGGTTGAACTCATTTTGAGTAGCGGGGAAGCCAGGAACGTATCTCCTGAACAAGGCACTGTGACATGATTATTTCTATGTAGGTATAAAATAATATTACATATCTATGTATAGAGCAATATTTCATATTACACTGTATATAAAATTGTGTGCAATTATTAAATTATAGTTATTATTAATAATTATCTGGAAATTCCTATTTCCCTTTTTTTCTGAAATAACAAAGAAACAAACAAAAACAATGAAAAAACACAACAGAAAAACAGCATAAGCATGAGAGCATTTTTGAGGTTTGGTTTTGTTGGGTTTTTTTGCCTTGGCAAACTTTTCTACCGCAAACCTGCGAGTACACAAACCTTTTCGTGCAGCGTCCAGCCCAAACCCTTCCAGTCACTTCTGGCTGAGGTCAGAACTTCTATTTCTGATCATGCATGGCTCTGGCCAGACTCCTCTCAACTCACGATATGTGGCTGTCAGAGTACAGACTCCACTCAAAAAAAAGATAAAAATGAGTTCTAATGCACACCTTCATGCAACATTTTTAGCAATAGAATTTGCTGGTTTAACACCACCTCGAGTGCATCTCTGCTAGTCACAGCCAAACCTTGTCCTCTGGAGCAACATTCTTGTGATTAATAACTAAGTAATACTCAGCACACACACATAGCACAGGCTTTACTGTCCACCCAAACACCACTCTCTTTGGGATGGAAACAAGGTGCAATCAATAACTCACATGGAAGCTGCATAATAGTAGAACGAAACTGAGGAAACTGCCGTTTTCTGCACACAAATAGACACCACCTCTACTCTGCTGAAGGTCATTGTCTCTTTACTGAGCATAAATATATAAAGTCCTGGCAGTTACTCCTGTAGATGATTGAAATTCCTTTTTTTGTTGTTGTTTAATTTGTCATTTAGAAAGTTTTTGTTGGTTTGTTTGGGGTTTTTTTAATTATTGTTGCAAATCAGAATTTTTCAAAATTTCTCCTCAAACACCAAAGGCTGAAAATCTTCATTTGGAAACAACAAAGAGCAGGAGACGTACACTGCAAGCAGCTCTCTGGGGCCTGGCAGCAGCTGCCCACCAGCTCATCATACCCCATGCAGGAGCCATGACTAACAAGAGCTATAGGAACAGCACAAGCGGTTGCAGATGTGGTCCCCGTGTTGCTCAATAGTTTCTAGGTCTACCTTGTTCCTAAGCTCTGGGGCAGTTCTGCCACCAAAATTGCTTTTGGCATTAGTAACATTCAGAGCTAACCTAACCATGAAGTCCTTCTCAGAGGATGTTAACCCTGACGCTGGCAGGATCTGAGGCTGTACCCTGAGGAAGTCCCCATTAGCGACCAGCATGGGTGGCTGAGCTCTCCAGAAACTGAGTCCCCCCCACTTCCAGCAGAATTGTTTTAAAAACAAAGACATTTCCTTTTGGCACATCAGGATTTTTGAGGTAAAACATTTCCAAATTGTAAATCCATCAGATAATTCCTCAGTTCCAAGTTCCTCAGTATCCAAGAAATATGATACGACCTTGGCTGGGAAGTGCAGTCAAAAGAACATCGTCACCTATTGCCTTTCCTGCATACTTCCATGGCATACCTATTTTTCCCTGGATGAGTCCCAAGCTGAGAAAAGTCTCTCTCCTTGCTTAGTAAAACCCAGTGTCTTAGCTGTACAAGACACTATGAGCGCAGGCCAGAAACATTACAGGTTCTTCTAAGTAAGACATTATTATTCTTTACAAAAGGAAAATAAAGATCAGGCTCATCTCTGAAACAAAGAAATGTTCCATATTTTGAGGCAATCTTCAGAGTTAGGTTATATATAAGGTTCTTCTAGAGTTTTACTGGAGCTTGATACCATGTCAGAAGATACTAAATTCTCATTTTTAAGTGAATGACCACTACACAGAGCTGCCAAGTGAGAGTTTCCTTTATGGTAATAAAGAGCTTGCCAGGATAACCTCAGCAAAAATGACGTTGATAAATACATCCGTTTAAAGATAATCAATACAGCACTTCCATTGTTCACACATGGCTTTATTTTTTGGTCAACAGAATATATTTTTCTTGCCCAACTTCTCCTTCGAAAGAGGTATTCCGGTCTTTTTCCTGCTTTGGAAACAGAAGACTCTATGACTAAATCATGCATGTGCATTCAATCCTATTGGTCAGCGTGATACACCAGACACACATGAGGACAGGATTTGGATATGACAGCATAACATGTTTTTCAAATTATATAATAGGGTTTTTTTTCATCCATTCTATTCCAAATTATCCCTGTAGAATAAAATAAATAAAAGAAAAAGGTCCATTTTTCATTGATCATTACCTTTGAAATAACACCCTTCCCCATTAATATGCTGCTGGTAGTCCCAACTTATTGTGATTTCCTTGTGCCCTGGATTTGGATTTTCCTTCATGGCCCTGTTCTTTCAATGATGCTGTTCCTGACTGTTTTCAGAATAATCTGCTTTTCACACTTCATTTGCATGTTTTCCTCACTGCATGGAAAAAAAACAATAACAAGTTTCCTTGTCTCCAACTTCACAACTGAGCAGTTTTCCCCTTCCTTCCTGTTCCCCCCACCCTTCTACAGAGTTGGAAATGTTGCTACAGACATTTGTGTGCATCATTGTGTAAAACCATGAGTAGAAACCTCAGCTATGAAATGGGAAATTAGGAGTAGGTAGAAAAACAAGAGGTGTTATCTCTGAGATAGCCCTGCTCTGGGAGCTCTCTTGGTCCTTTTTTTGCTCTTTTACAGTAGCACATGCCACAGGGGTAGGAGAAGTAGCAGCTGAACCACATTAGATAATGACTTGAGGGCCACGTACCACTAGAAGGACAAAGGGGCACACAGGCTTGAGGTGAATGCATAATTTCATCTTTCTCAATCCATGTTTGTTGAAACTTTTAAGTTTTACTTAAAAGTAAAGTAAGCAGCTACTAAAATCCACCTTTTAAAACTGCTAGTTTTCACCACTACTTTTGCGTGCATTGACAAGCAAAGAACTTAAATTTCAAGTGCAGACACTACAGACAAACTGACTCAAAGGTTAAGTCCTGTGGTGGGGTCACCCTTAGTTACGTTGGTTTTACTCACCGCTCACAATTTCACCATCTCTCTTTCTCCAGATGTTGCAGCACACGCTGAAAACTTCACCAAGTCAAAGTCATGGCTTTTTAAAAATTACATCACATGTTAAAAAACCCAAACGTCTTAGAATCTAAGGTACGATGGAAGCGTTCCCCAACAATATTCAGAATTTTGCTGTGTCTCTGGCAGTGCTACATTAAAAAAAAAACCACGTTGAAAAACGAGGAAAGAACAAAAATATAAAAACAAGATTCGGATGCTGAAGCAACGCTACAGATATTGCTAGAAACATTGCCTGATTCCTCTTCTCACTTACAAAACTTAGTCAGTGCACCTAAGCAGAGCATAATTTAGTGTTTCGTGGTGTCCTGCCCAGTGGTTACGAGTTGTTACTTGCATTATATCATCAACAAAAGGCAGTCGAGAACCTGCTCCATATAGCACGCCTGGCTTCTGAATTACAACTCAGTAACGCAACCCACAGCACTATACCACCCCTCTTGGCCCTCATTACTGAGCACTTAGCATTCACACCCCAGTTGTCTGGTCTTTAATAAGAAATAAAGTTGTTTGTTTATTTTATACCTATTTAACTTGTCGGTTAAGATTTGCAGAAGGCCATCAATCTTTGCCTCAGTGCATTGACCTCACTTTAATTCCTGGGAATCTAAATTCTGCGCAGATGTTATTACTATGAATTTAACTTTATACAGCAAGAAATTCAGTACTGCCATATGCCATCTTTTATGAGCTTGCAGTTTGTAATGAATATCCATGACTAATGCTTCTGACCCAGGTAAGCCCATGGTTATGGAAGGTAAAAAGTTTACTAAACTTTATTGCAACGCTTTCAGTAATTTTACCAACAACTAACGTGCACAACTCCCCTGCCTATGTGTCGATATAAAAAATTGCTTATCTCTTCTTAATATATCTGTCCACATCCAGTGTCATTCAGAGACTCTGCAGAGTCAGCCAAAAATTTCTAGATTCACAGACTGCCTATCAGAAGGGATAAGATTATTTTCTCTGATATCCAGTACAATTTAGGTATTTTCACGTTTTGCTAGTGGTTTATTGTTGTATTTGAGGTGGTTTTTTTTAAAATAAATCAGGATAAAACTTTCTGAAGCTTCGTAGGTATTAGCCAGGTGCTGGAATTCAAAGACATCTATTATTAAGTCTGTGGTTTCAAATATTTTAAACAATTGCTATATAACAGTAGGGAATACCTATTTGTAAGTAACTCAATCTATATTAATCCTCAAGGATATGAACCAGATATTAGTTAATCTCCAAATTAATTTTCACAACTACAACTGGCCTTATCAGATAGCAAATTTAAAACTGAAAAATTAACCTCCAAAAGCAGAGAACTGAATCAATCATGCAGTCCAATTAGCAACTCCTCAAAAAGCACAGAGGTGCTGAGCTGTGGCCCCCCTACTGACTGCGTGTTCTAGGAGGGCTGGTGATGGTCACAGTGACATGGGAGCCAAGGAAAGGCAAAGTGCCTGAGGTTGAAAAGGTTGTTGCAAGGCCCGGTTAAGGTTTAAATGAAGGTCATCTGGCTTCAGCAGTCTGGAGACGTACTGAAATCCAGAGCTGGATCCTCCTTTAAGGAGAAGATAATATACCACTATCCCCAAAATTAATTTAATTAACATTAAATAACATGTCTTTCATAACTGTACATGCCTCCTTTCTAGAGGATGGACTTGTGTCTTGCTCTGCACAGGGAAAGTCTACTGCTACAGAAGGTAAGACTGAGGGTGGTGGCAGGAGGTCTACCCTTCTGGAATTATTTATTAGGCTGTTGGTGAGGTGATGAGCAGCCATCTTTTTCCAAGGGTGTTTAAAGTAACTCAAAAGTCATTGACTACTTTCCTGTAGATCTTTTTAGTAGGTAATTAGAAATGAAAGGCAAAACAGTAAACAACAAATTATGAGGCCTGAAAGTCAGATTGAACCCGCTTCAGTGTTAAACTGTTGACATCTGAGTGAGCTAAAGGTGACTTACCAGGGCAGCTGAAGGTCACATCCCACTGTAAATATCCTGATTGCCATAATATCTGCAAGTAAAATCAAAGATATGTCCTGCTAGAAATCCACGGTGACAACCAAAAATATTAAAACTATTCACCATTAAATGTTCTCCGTGCAGCAAATGAATAGTAACTAACAAGGTAAAGCAAGAGCACAGCGAGGTGATATTTTGTGTTTCCATTAGACAGTAAGAGCTTGAAGGTGAGCTGAGAATAAATACTTGACAGTGGTAATACGTGAGTCCATTTATTCAGTGCTGAATAACGTTGTTCATCTCAAATATCAATTAAAAAGGATCTAAGTGATAGCAAAGGAATAGCAGTCCTGCATCATTAATTTTTTGTCAGCATTGCAGGAAGTGTACCCTATTAGTGCCATTTTTGAGTGTGCTGGATGTCAGGGAAGGGATGCTCCTCTCACCGTACAACTGGCCGGTCTCAATCTTACCACGTTCAATGAAGTAGCACATAGTAAAACTACCAAGAATGGAGTTTTCTGGTCATGAATCTTCCCTCTTCTTCTTTCCAAGTAGTCATGTTCACTCTGCAAAGTGAAAGTAATAGCTGACAAGATGATAACAGAGGCTGAATCCTCACACACAACTGATGAGCAGTCAGGCACTCTCTAGTTCACCTGATAGGAAGGCATAGCCCACAGAGGCTTTTTAGCTTGTTTTTGGAACAAATTTGAGTCTTTTTCCCTTTGAGTAGGACAAACATAGCTCAGACTCATAATGACCAGTGACAGAGTCCCCCTAGGACATCCTTAGCTGGTATTAGTATCATAGTTTTGGAAAACTACTGTGCCAGGAAAGAGTTACCAATATAGCACCAGAGACACAAATTCCTTGGAAAGACTTCACTGCAGCTACAAAAAGGCTATCCACATTACATTCAGGTGTTCTTTCACTGAATTATACCAACTAACAACTGAGTCTAGTCTCTTTTTTTCTGCCTCAGATTCTCATTGCAATTTTAGCATCTTTTGTGTTTCACAATAATTTCAACTTTTTGTTTTACTGCTGTTTTGTTTTCATTTAAAGATGTATATTTATTCTCAATTAATTTATTTTCAGAGTTAATGATCCTAGCTCTTGTGAAGTCAACAGTCAAACATACCAGAATCAACTACTGAGATGAGGGATGTTTACGCGGTACGTGTGTGAGCATAGTTTGAAGTTAGCACAAGAGGAATTTATGCAGAACTCTACCACCATGACCATGGTTTAGAAGATGTTTTCTGATTTTGGCTAAAGCAAATAGTGAAACAGATTTTTATCTGAAGCTCTGGAACCTGGTAAACATAATAAAAAGAGAAAACTCCCTCATTAAATTTCATTTCTTGTTTTGGGTTTACTGGACTTATCCTAAACAAAATTTTGCAGTTACTCCTCAAGGCCCTATTATCCTCTTCCATGGCTTCTTCCATCTTAAGAACAAAAACCACATAAGTTCTCTCTTACATTTTTACTGACGAGGGATGAAAAGTGAATTTACTGTCCCTCTATAGCTGACAGAAGTTTTGGCATCTAAAACAGAGAAGCCCAAGTCTCGACTTTGCTCTTGCCTGTGACATTTTTCTTGGCTCCTGTTTCTAGAGATACATGTGGGAGATAACACGACACCAAGAAAGAATAATAGCGTATTAAACTTAGCTTAGGTGAAGGGAATGGGAGAAATGCTCCCTTCTACGTGAAAGGGTCAAGTATTTCTCAGCTCCTAGTAGAAGACATACAGAAAAGAAGATAGAAATTCTCTTTTATACATTATTTTACAAGTCTTTGCCACATTTTTATCATCATAATGTGTATAAAAATAAATCAATAATGTTGAAACTACTGCTTTGTCCTGGCTCCTGGGATGAGGTGGGTTAAGCTGCTGCCACTATCACAGGGACACGGATTCCAGACAATATCTTAAAAGAAAGGCTAGCAGAGATCTCTGTTGTTTCCATATCAGGCTAAAGTCCCTTTGACCTAAGTAAACATTTCATCTGAATGAGGGACTCTCAGATTAGACTCAGGGGAAAGAATCTCTTGCCCTTGGTTCCAGTCAGAAGTAAAAAAGCCAGAGATACATGAAAAGTTAGGAAAACTTTTATGAACTGTGATCTATCACAAACTTGTTAAATTTCATTCTACCCAACACAAGCAAGAGGCAACAAGGAGAACATACATCTGAGTTTATTAGCTGATAATTTTTAGCCATTAACGTAACCTTGTAAAAAAGGCAGCGTGATCTCAGGGTGTGTCAGGTGAATTATTTCCAGAACGAGGTGGAAATGTCATAGTAGAGAGGGCTGTTAGAGCTTGCTCTGAAATATAGTGTATGGTGAAGTTTAGTTCAAGTATAGCTTCAGTTTAGCTGAAGCTCCAAGAAAATGGGATCACAGTTAATGAACCTATTGGTCTGTATAACACCAGGGAAGAGAAGACATTATTCCAAGATATTATTCCATTATTCTAAAGAGCAATCTGGACAGGAGAGAGTAGGAAAAAGGAAAAGCAAGTAGATATAAATTAGTCATACATATATTTGAAATGTAAATTAGAGAAGGTCTTTACACAACAGAGAACCGAGGTTGTGGTGCATCCTCACTGCAGGAATGGAGGAGTGAGGAAGCCTGACTTATCTCAAGCTGTATCTAGCAAAATTTTAAAAAGTAAGTGAAGTGCATCAGCAGGGAGGGAGACCTGAAGACCCAGAAGTTCCCCTCCAGCCTTATCTCTATGTCCTTACCTAGCCAATTTCCCTTACCCCTGCTAAATACATTGCTCGCCTACTAACAGTCAAACAATAACAAACTAACTCCTGCTCATTGGCACAAACCACATCACAGCCAGAAGCACAGAAAAAAAAGAAAAAGTCAATAAATCCGAAGCACTAAAAAGTTAAAGTTTCAAGTTAAGTAGTACTGTATTTGCAGCAGCTCCTGTCTTCCCAGCAGCTCGGTGCACATCTACTGAGGCAGCTAATGAAACAGGAGTTGGAGAGTTGCTCTTATGAGTCACTCTTTGGAAACCTTTACATATTTAAAAAAAAAAAAAAAAAAAAAAAGCCATGTGTCAAAAGTATCTTAGCCAAACATGTTATTTCTCTTAAATATACAAGAAAACACAACTATCCTCAAGGTAAATATCCTCTGCTTTTTTACTTTAGATCACTTTTCAGTGCTGTAATCATGCCATTAGGGTTGCAGTTCCTGGCTGCAAAAGAAGCAACAATCTAACTATAAACTACTGGTTCCACAGTCTATTTTGTCTGTGTCACTTTGAGGGGGACAACCAGAGTTCAGCGGGTCTGAGCCTACCACTGAAACCCATGACAGTAGGCTTAAGTCTTCTCGCCCATGCTATGTCCTAAGGAGCCTAATTTTCTTCTCAGCACTGCAGTTTCTAACAGATATTCAGGCAGCTCAGATCTTCCTTACGAACTGAATTAGAGGGTTGTGGTGGTCTGTGTTACCCACAGATGTACCAGCAGCATTTCAGCTGGTATTACCAGAGGCTTCTGTGTTTCTGGTATTTCCTTTTGTATCCTAAAAAACATTGTGGGAGGGACGAGAAAGTTTCTTCCTTTGGTCTATAGGTGGAAAGAGATTTAAATAATAAATCACTGAACTCATTTTTCTACAGGTCTTCATAAGGCCACCGCAGTGACTCCCAGGATCAGACTGCTTCTTAGCTTTTACTCTAAGATTTTTTACCTTATTGTGCAATATCCTTGAGAATAAGAGCTCAAAAACTTTGGGTTTAGCCTATTATAGCTAGCAGGGTTACAGTATGGGAATTCCAGTTGTTTTGTTTTCATAACTTTTTGCAATATGCTATGTTTTATTTTCACTACCTCTGGAGCCAGGAAAGTTGCATCTGTCATGAGTAACTTCTGCAAAAAATATGATAGTGGAGACCAAAGAATAACAAAAATGCTTTCACACTGAGAGGCCTCTCCCTATAATAACAGCATTCATCAATAATGGTAATAGCAAGTGGCAGCAAGACTTATGTGTCCTTAAACTACCTTTACGCCTCTGTACAGGGTTATATTGTCCCATCCTGCAGACAAGGTTAGGATCTCCCTCGTGGTAAGGAAACCCTGGGCCAACTATGTGCCAGCACTAGGAAGGTAATCTCTTAAGCAGTCCAGATGTATGCAAAAGCCACATGGACAACTGGTAAGTAACGTGTCCGTAGATGAAATCAGTGTAACATAGCCCAAAAAGATGCTCAAAGCTGCTTTTCCACATGAGCACTATGTTTCATGCCGGGCTGCCCCGCCTGGACCTACTGTGGATGTGGAGACTAGAACTCCCACGGTCCCTAAACAATAACTATTTTATTTATTTTTCTTTTAGGAATAAGATTATAGATACAAGCTGACACTTTAGAACCCTTTCTAGGTTATTTTTTAGCTCTCCATTGCATCTTTATATTTATCGTGTTTCCTGAGGTCAAACCAGTGGCAGCTTTAATTGCACTTACAAGGAATGTTGCTAAAATGGGCACAGAGTCCTAAACTCAACATTTTCTTCATTATTTTGCAACTTTGGGAGCCTGCCAACATGGTTGCGAGATTTGGCATGCGTTTACCTGGAAAGAATGAGAGACTTAATATTTCATTTCAGCTTTGCAAGGTTGCCTCCTCCCTACCTACCCCCAAAAAAGAGCAAACAGAGGAATTAGAAACATAGTCAAAGGGCAAAGATGGTATCTCCAACGTTGTACAGATTGACAGAGCTCAACAGGCTTCTGGGGAGCTCTCCTTGAAAACAGGAGCAGCTCCATCACAAGTGACTGCATCTTTTTTTTTGGGTAGTCGTTTCTCCACTCTCCGTGAATTTGGGTGCACAGGGAGTATTTTTATCTATTCTTCCACCTAAGGCAAGTTTGCTGCGTGAGAGGTTCATTGCACTTGGACTTGGAAGTGTGAACTGTAGAGGCCAAGCTGATAACCTTACCTGTGCCTAGTGCCTTAACGCCAGATGTAACGAAGGGCTGCGTTTAACTCCTGGTTTAGACCTTTCACACAGAAAATGATCCTCATACAGCTGTTACTTGGTGCTTGGAGTCCACAGATGACTTTGTTTTGACACCTAAGCTTGCCAGGCAACTAACAGAATTTTGTTGCATGTATATATATTAACTATTTTAAGTAAAATTATTTCAACATCCTAAAAAAGGGATGGAAATAGAGGTTGCGACCACCCACATCCCACCAGACTGGCTGCCCCGCTGACACCCTGGGAAGTCATGCTTCTCTTAGAGCTGCTTTTGGTCTCTGCCTGTGGCTGCTTCATCAAGGACTTGACTACACCCACATAAAGTGAAATTTTCACAGAAAGAGACATTTGGTGTCTCTTCTTCTGCCACCTTCGCCTCCCTTTCACTGGGTTAAAACAAGGGCTCCGCAGGGCTGAGATCCCTCTGGAAAATCACGACACCGAAGCCAAGTTTCTCACCCACTGGGGTAGTACTTACGCAGTGAAGATGCTGCACAAAGCGCAGCGTAAGGCGTGAGACCCAAGCTTCCTACCTGGGGGCAAGCTGCGAGCAAAGGGGTGCCCACCACGGTGCCGAGGAGCCGGTGCCTCCTCCATTGGAATGCTTTACCTGTTGAATAAAAGCATTTGCCTTTTTAGATTCCCGGAGCTGTGCTTCCCCCCTTTACGATGTCTAGCTTTCTCCATAGACCCCACTCAGCAACTCCTATCTCAAGCTACGGTAACCTACCAGGCCTACAATTTAAGTGTAGCTATGTCAAAGCCCTTCCATGGATCCAGTCTTCCCTCTGCAGCCACCTCACTGAAAGGATTAAGCTGTTTGGGAAATGAAGTACTGTTCGCCGTGAATAAGGATGTCAGATCCCAGTTCCAAAGAAGCGATGTCTCAGGACATTTTGGTTTAATGTTCTTATGTCCATGACACCAGTAGGGGATGGAAAAAGGTAAAAGCTCTGTGAGGTGTGTAAAACGAGCGTGGACAAGGCAATAGGAGTGAGGCCAGACTGTGCCCGAGCCGTCCTGCAGCCCAATGCTGAGAAAAAGGGACGCTGGTACCAGTTGGCAGCAGCTCCAACCGCACTGGTAGGGGAGCAGCACAGTCAGCCAGGGAGCAGCTGGGAGGGAGCCATATGGGCAATGAAAGGGGCACAGTGAGCTCCTCAAAAAATAGTTTTTTAATTGTTGGAAATTTTGCAAGGCATCCCTGACATAAAGTTGAATTATTTTCATTTTTTGCTCAAACAGCAAAAGATGTAAATGCTGTCGTTTGCAGAAAAAAGGGGTTTTTTTTTAAGCTGTTGTTGTGAGGTTGCACTTAAAAGGGGGCTGGTGTTAATCATCTCTACGTAAGGCAAGTTTAAAGGGGCATATCGAGCAGTTATTTGGAGCAGCTGATGGGCAGAGGTCTATTTTGCTGGTTGGTGATTTTTCGGAGCGGGTATCGAATGGGTCCACGTGGCATGAACAGAACATAGCTCCAGATGGGAGAGCAGTTCCCATCTTTTGCAGAGTAAATCTGCTGTTTGAGACTATATTATATGACTGAAATTTTATACATATGACTTTGTTGGAGCTGGGATCTCTTCCTTTGAAAATGTGCTACAATAATAATTGCATTTACCAGTTGCCAGTCCTTCTCGCAAAACATTTTTTTGTTCGGATTGTGAAATTAATTGTCTCTAGCTAATATAATTAAAAACAAACATTTCTGATTTCAGCGGCGGGAAAGGAGAAGAGGGAGGGGGGGGAAAAAAAAAAAAAGCAAACTGCACAGCCCTGATTTTCTATTGACAACAAGAAAGCTCTGCCATCCCTGAACTGTTTAATTATTGAAATGAACTGTAACAGTACACTGGATTGTTGCCGAGGTCACCGAGTAGTACTGGATGTCAAGAGGAAAGCAGCAGCTCCGAGAGCCCTCCAACGCCCCAGGCTCCCTCTAAAAACCCACACACTTTTTCTCAAGCATTCAGCCTGATAGGTAGCCTGATAGCACGGCCGATTTGCTGGTATTACAGAGGTCCAACGGTGCTTGCTTGTTTTAAGACGAGCCAAACTATGCTCTGGTGACCACCGTGACGCTGTGATTCCCATGCCCTATCGCATTCCTCTTTCTCAGATCCCAGGCATTTTTTTTTTCCCCTACGTGCAGTCCAGGATGTAGACAAATGAATTCCAAGTGACCTATGTGGGGGTGGACTCTTTGGAAACAAATAACAAAAATAAGATATCTCCTGTCCTCACTTTTTCATTTGCTTGTTCCCTGGATACAGTTTATTCGTGGCAATGAAATACACATTGTGTCTCTGGAGCTAGATCCAGCAGCAACATCTTTACCACCCCCTAACCTTGGCTGTTTTGTTGTTGTTTTTTTTTTTTTTTTCCTTCTTTCCTTTCTTTTTTTTTTTTTCCTTTTCTCTTCCTGATTTCCTATTTCAGCCTTTACAAAAGAGATTTTGTTTAACGTGATCTGCTCCTTTGGAAGTCAGGCTGCCCTTTCAAGCCTAGTATATCAAGGCTTGCTATTGATTTAAATGATGTTGGGTTTTTTTTTCTAGAAAAAGTTTAGGAAACTGGAAGTTTTGAAAAACACGCTTGTAGATGCACTGGCAGCAGGATCTGCTGTGCAAATAATCCCTGCGTATGCAAGGAAAGGGAAAAAACTTCTTCTGAAACTTTCAACATGAAGAAAATCCTGTAGACACAGAAACTGCTAAAAAGAAATAAAACTGCAGTTGGGGAACAGACAATAAACATTTCAGATTGCTTTATGGCACACTATTACAGGCAACTATCTTGCTTAAGTAGGCATAACATTTTTCATAGTATATATTTAAGGTTTTATTATGGTTTGGATTAACAGCAGGAAACCACTGCTCTTGAAGGGAGGGGAGAAATAATTTCTACCAGTCCAGTGGCCTGGTAGGTAACAGAAAATCACTTAAAAATGGTCTGAGTAAAGTACTGCATGGTCAGGCACGAGCAGTCTCCAGCCTACGCTGATGCTGCATGCACAGCCCGTGAAAAGGAAAAGCAAGAAGTGACCCTTGGGACCCGTTCTGGCCCCGCTGGCACTGGTGGAGCTATGCTGGTTACCGAGACTTTTGTTGGAGTACCTATGGAAGACGCAGCCCTGAGATCTGGCGAGAGCGATGCCTCGCGCAGACGGCGCTGGGAAGATGTTGTTTCTGCTGTCAGACATCTGCGCCTCTCCCACCGCCGGCGCGCTCGAAGCCTCGACGAGCCAACTGGCAGCAGCCCCTCGATTTGCTATCAGTAGGAGCCTGCCTTCCTCACCGGAGTCACTGCCTGCTTTTCGGGCCAGACGTCAGACCGTTTGGGGCCACCGCAGCCTCTCCATGGACATCAGCCCTCCTCCGGAGCGGCTCTCGAGGACAGCAAGCTATGTGGTGACATCTCTTCCCAGGCTGCCAACTCCTGCGAGCTTGAAACAATGGAACAAAGAATAACGGGAAAAGAACGGTCCACAATAACGCATCCAGCATTGTCCTGGACTCCCTTTGGCTTCGTTACAATTAGTGACGTCCTTCGATCCTGGGTGCACCAGACCTCTCCTGCTTCTGCGCAAAGCAGAGCCCGAGGCCACGGAGTGCTGCCCGGCAAACACCAGGATCAACCGGGCGACTCCAGCACGGGACTGAGCCCCACCTGGGGAAACCCCCACTTCAGCTGCCCTGTCCCTTACCTCCTTCCCACTCCTTTCATCCCAGGGGCTTTGGTAGAGAGCACGGACCCACGCCTGCAAGCTTGCTGCTAGCAGGACTTAATGACCTATGAAGCTCAATATGAGCCAGCAATGTGCTCTTGCAGCCCAGAAGGCCAACCGCACCCTGAGCTGCATAAAGAGGAGCATGGACAGCAGGTCAAGAGAGGTGATTCTCCCCCTCTACTCTGCCCTCGTGAGGCCTCACCTGGAGTACTGCGTCCAGTTCTGGAGCCCCCAACATAAGAAGGACATGGACCAGTTGGAGAGGGTCCAGAGGAGGGCCACGAAGATGATAAGAGGGCTGGAGCACCTTTCCTATGAGGACAGGCTGAAAGAGTTGGGGCTGTTCAGCCTGGAGAAGAGGAGGCTCCGGGGTGACCTTATAGAGGTCTTCCAGTACCTCAAGGGGGCCTACAGGAAAGATGGGGAGAGGCTGTTCAGGAGGGCCTGTTGTGATAGGACAAGGGGTAATGGTTTTAAAATAGAGGGAGGTAGATTCAGGTTGGATATTAGGAAAAAATTTTTTACCATGAGAGTTGTAGAACACTGGAACAGGTTGCCCAGAGGGGTGGTGGACGCTCCATCCCTGGAGATGTTCAAGGCCAGGTTGGACGAGGCCCTGAGCAACCTGATCTAGTTGGAGATATCCCTGTTCCTTGCAGGGGGGTTGGACTAGATGACCTTTGAAGGTCCCTTCCAGCCCTAACCATTCTATGATTCTACGAATATTTAGCTGTTTGAAGAAAATTAAAGCAACCTGATTTTTATTCTTCCCCATAGTGTAACAGCTTGCCAAATCTACTTTTTCCTCCTCAGAAACATACACCATTTACCCCAGATGCCCCCACCAATGGCCAGGCCCTCGTGGCCATGGGGGGGAACAGAAAACCTTCCCTAGAATATGAAAAGGTTCCGCGGAGAAAAAAGTTTCTAATCTCTTTGTAAATTATGTGAATTGAAACAAGTAATTTAACAGCTTATTCCCCCAGGTAGCCAGTGACCACTGTATGTCCCCGTTATTTAGTTTGACAGTTAACCTTTTGAAGGCTAGTAGTCATTTTAGATTAACCTTTGTATTTTAAAAATTAGTAAGCAATTTCCTTCTAGTTAACTTTTTTAATTGTTGGGTTTTCCACATATTTCCAGTGGTCATCTCATCTACTAAATTTGTTCATCCTTTTCAATGCATCAATTTGTGAGTCAGAGATGGGGGGGGGAGGAGGAGGAGGAGGAAGGGTTGCTAAGAAATCGGAAAACATTATTTAAGTAGGTAAGATTAAGTATTTGTGCCATAGTTTGCAATTTAAATAAATCTAGAAACTATTTCATGTATGAGAGCATGTACATTAGAAAAAAATATTTCTATAACAGATAACCATCTTCTGAACACTAGGACATTAGTAATTTGTCAGTATTTCTTTTAATTAAAACTGTGAATATAGTTCATGCTCTGTTTGATTCAGTGTCAACATTTTGGATGGGGGCTAAAACTGATTTCCTCGTAGATCTGTTGCATTTCTCAGGACAACTGATGAAGTGTGCCTTAACATTAAGCTCTTGAACCCACGAGGTTTGCTTCTTTCAAGATCAGTAAATCAACAGATATTAGAGTAATAGCCTTGATAAGACTCAAAACTTCTAACACTTCTGTAAATGCTCTCTTTGCCAAAACTGCATCCATTTTTCCTCTCAGACAACCTGTTTTAATTCATTGCATCATTACCAAGCTGGTCCACTGTAAAATGAATTAAAATTATGCCAGTTAGAAGTTTCACTCTAAGTATTTTTCTCAGTGCAACCCATGAAACATTTAGTGTTTAAACTTTTATTATTTTTAATAAAACAAAAATCTTTCTTGTCTTTCTCTGAATCTTTTTTTTTAATCATTGTTATTTTCAATCTTCCTCTGGGAGAATATGTAAACTTGCATGAGTTAAGGGTACGTCTCCCAGCGCAACAGTAAGTATTAACTGGAGAAGGGCTCCAGCAACACCTTTGCCAGGGAAACTGTAACTGGTTTTGACCCTCCCTAAATTACATTAGTCCCTCAAAATATAATCACTGTAAGAAGAATGCTAATTCAGAGAATAGATACACAATTTAAAGTGAGTTTCCACCAAAAACCATCTGCTGGGTTATGGCTCATGCACCACAGGACGCTCGGGTGGTCTGTCCACACCTCCTTCCCATCAGCGTACTCTGCAGCGGGCAGGTACAAGATATCCGCTCACATTGCAGAGCTGGCCTAACAATCTGTCTGATCCACACAAAATACAAGTGGGTTTACACTGGAAAACCTTCCCCCCACCTCCCCCACCCCAATAAGTTGAAATAGCAGATGCCTTGTTAAGGGATTGTCATTGCTTTCTAAGAGACTCTCAAACTCAACTTGTTCACCAGGTAATTTTCAGCAGAAACTACTGTGGAAGTATACTAAAGGAAGATTTGAGTGAGTTAGGTGCCACAGCCCTCGTGCCTAACTCAAGAAGTACATTCCACCCCAGTAACACAGGAAAAAGGAGCTCAAACTGGGGCTTGGGCCAGGGAGGACAGGGAAAAGCTTATTTCAGCAGTCACCAGTGCTGAGCACATTTGCTGCAATGGCTGAGGAGGAGGAGGATGATGCACTGTGAAGACAGCTGCAGTGCCAGGACCAGCTTGGGTACTGTCGCTGTAGGTGCTGAAGCAAAGGCCAATATGTTCCTTGTGCTTAAATGTGAATACATGAATAAATTTTTTACTGTAAAGAGGATGACCACAAAATATCATAGGTATTTAGGTGCTACAGACTGAATCCCCCTGCTTTTGAGTCAGGCTCATCTCCTGCTCCCTCACCACTCTGAAGCTGCATTAAGCCATGCAGAGAGTGGAAATAACCATCACATTTCTTAAAAACACTCATAACTTACCATATTTAGCTCCAAGCTTTAGTTCCTTCTACCTTGCCTATTTTAATAAATGCTCATGGCACTCAATAAAATTAAATCATCAATGAACAAAACAGATCCATATGAAGTTTTCCCCAGGGATTAGGAATGCAGAGGAAGCACATCTGGTACAGGAGAGTCATGTTGCTAAGTATGCTCAACTTTCCCACTGATAGGTGAGTACAGCAATAATCTAATTTATCTGTAATGTACCTGAATGCTTCTTGGATCGAAGCCTGGGGGATGCAAAGGAAAAGACCGAAAGTGAGAAAGCCCACTCAAAAAAATGTGGTAACTTTCAAATCTATATTGTAATCAGCATGGTAGGGAGAAAGAGCTCGTACTTGATTCCTTGGGAATCACCTCAAGATAAACATGGTGAGAATTATTTTGGAGAGTATGTGAGGAAAAGCACATCATGAGAAAGAGGAGCAAACGCATCTTTAGAGTTCAGTATTCCTCTTGCCTCTAACTTCACATGGCCTTTGCATAGTCTTCTAATTTTTCTACACTGATAATCTATAAAACCTAATTACACAAAGTTTAAAAAAAAACCTTTTATAAAATGCATAATGCCTGATATCTGAGTCACAAGCACAGTTAATGTAATCTAACACATATTGCGGGAACCTACTGCACACAGATATTACCAATTAGCACATGATTTTAACAATCAACATTCATGCAATTAATAGAACACTTCATATTCCTTCTAATTTTGAGCTCTGCATGAGCATATGTTATCATGACGGAATGTGGGATCATTTATTTATACTGGAAGCAAGGCTCCACGTAGAAAGCAAAGATGCTGAAAGTTACCCTGAAAGTGAAAAAGGCTCAATTTTACATTGAGAAAAGAAGACTTTTAGCCTGATTTCTAAAAGTTGAGCTGCATCCTTACCTTCTTGTTGTTCCTTGCTGTTAGTGAACTTCTGGAGAGGAAACTGTGCCCTGATTACAGCTGGGGAATGCAACCATCGATTAATCAACGAGCTGCCAAAGACTTCTTTCTAGAATTGAAAACTACAGCATAATCAAGACTCAAGAAATAACCACAGTGTCTTGCTTAGATTTTTCTTTTTCACACTCGGAGCTAGTAGCAGCATGAGCACCTTGTCTTAACGTGTTTATTATTATACTTTATTGTCAGTAGGGAAGAATTATTATACTTCTAGGACAGATAAAGAGCTAAGGCACAGAGAGATTAAGCCCAGATCCCCACAGCATTTAGCCACCCATTTATGTTGAATTCTATAGGATTTAGGCATTTAATACCTTTAAGATCCAGTGCTGTCTATTTTCCTTGCAGCAGAGGAAGAAGAGAGTTGAACGCCTGTTTCCCAGATTCCCAGCAGCTGCCAGCCTACCTTGCTTGTCTCTCCTCTTGCTCTTCAGTGCTAACGTAAGTAAAAAGCAATAAAGACTTGTTTTAATTACTGAAGTCTTAGATGTGTTACTAGCTCATTAAGGAGACGAGATGCTTACTAAGAAGGTGTTTTTTACACGTAGACTACAAGGAGTCACGCTGCACTGCTGCGGTAGCTGGAGCTGTTGTATTTCCCTCTATTGCCAAGAAGAATAACGTCAAAACACAACATCCTCACATCTTCAGCTGCCTTGTTACAGAGATGTCCCACACATGCTTCCTACAACTGAAGACATTCCAGTAGGCCTTCACAGCCAAGCACACCCTTCAGCAGCTCCTCCTGTGAGCTTGAGTACAAAGGCATGCTATGCCAGCACCCTACCATGCTGACCTTCCCTTTGGTTTAGGAAGTTGCCAAGTCTAATTCTGCTTCTGATAGATTTTGGAGAACGTGACAAGAGTCGCAGTCATCAGGGAGTCCTCTTCCACTTGCAAAGTGGCAGCAGAGGTGATGCAAGATGGAGCATCTGATGGCAGGAGCAACCACTTTGTTTTGAGCTTCACGGTGGCTGTCCCCTCCTCGCCTTCCCAATGGGTTACCAACAGCGTTGGGTTCCCTCGGGCTTTTGCTTCGGGATCTGCCCTGAGCCCCTGCATCAAGAGGCTGTTGATGCAGGGAATTCTCCTCCAGCAGTGGGGACCGAAGCAGCTTCAAGAACTGCAGATGTAGACTCTAAACCATCATGTCTTTTCCTCTTTCAGGACAAGCTCCTGGGAGAATTGGGTTTACCACACATCTGACGTGTATTTATGTGTTGCAGAACAGGAGTAAAGTAGTGATTCTCTGAGTATAACTATATTTCTAAAAAATGTCAGAGGAGTATTTATGTCTCCCATCACTGCCTCTTCCCTCGAGGGAGCCTTCACAGAAGTGTCACCTTTTGGGCTGCTGCTGTTTCAAACGAGAATAGATTATAGTAATCTATAGGTGGCTAAATGAAAGAGACATTTCACCTGTGACTGCACCTCTCATACTTCTCTCAAGAGCTTTTCAACCAAATCCTGGTAAAAGGGGTGGTAAATGCTCTCTGAAAGTCAGTGTTTGTCTCATTTCTACACTTTGAAATAAGTATGCAGTTGTCAGGCTGGATTTCCGTGATGACCAGGGGAGATACACAACTATAGACAAATAAGAGGAAAGAAGAAAGGTCTCAAATTCAGTTTGCCTGAGGTAACTTCAGCCAAGGTAATAGAGCAGCACTAGTGTCACTGACAGGCAGGTAAACTAAGTGGAATGGGTTTTTCACACTGACTAAATACATTAGCAATGGCCTTCCTGCCAAAAAAAAAATCCAAGAGATACTTTCTTCTGTTGATATCAATAAATAAATATGTATTTTTCTTAACCATTATTTTTACTGAAGGCTTTACTGCACAAAGAATCCAGGGGGAACAGAAAATCATATAATTGTGCAGGTTGGGGAATTCTTTAAAAATACGTAACCATGGCACCCTTGTCATTACCAATCAAGTAATCTTGATAAAAAGTAAAGTAATTAGCCTTTGAGAAGAGCATAAAGCTAATTAAAAATGACAACTTAGTCATCTCAACAAACAACAGCACAGACTCAGTCAGTAGTTCTGACGATAGCGCAACGCGATAACCTGCCCTGCCAAAATGGCTTGCCTTCAACCCCGTTAAAAGAAACCATAGTTCATGACACTAAAACTTTGATAACCATTTCCTTTGTTTTAAAATTTAGATTTGCTTCATCTACCCTCCAATATTTCTCTTTCCTCTCTGTGTTTCATCACCTTTTAATAATAAGACTTTGCCTACCTATCAGTAATTTTTTATAAATGCCATGACAGAAACTCCTATAGTCTCCTAAAAGGAGACTGTAAAACATAAAGTATGAACATATGCACTGTCGAAAAGATTTACAAGTTGCAAATAATAAGTTTAGTCTCATAACAAAGTTGCTTGTTCAGAATTTGTAAATAATAACCAGAAACAAAAATAAACCACTGGCCTCTCATTGATATAGCAATTTGAGGTTCTGTCCTCCCATAGATGTTGATGGCAAGATTTTAATTAATTTCTATGCAAACAAGAGTGAATGTTTCTTCTTTTATTGCCATCAAAAATCCTTGAAGAGGGTGCCTTTTAGGAAAATTATCACAATTACCACCACTTTCCTTAACAGATATATTCACTCAGGTTGCAGGTACTGAAGAAAACAAATTACTACCTTTTCAAATCACAAGATTCTGCTAAATATTTCCTGGCATAAACATACATATGCATTTTATATGTAATTACATATATTAATTACAGTCAGTAACCCATGGTACTATATTCCTTAAAGCTGAGAGCTCATTTGCTTTGGGAATTAAAGTGTGCTCATCTAAGGTGTGCATGCACAACTCCACGAAGCTTTGATGCAACTCCTGAACTCATACTCACAGGCTTCGATTTGAAAAGGTCAAATCAGTACTGGCATGGGCCAAGCCCAAACACCGGTATCTTCAACAGATCCAGTTGTGTGATGCTGACACTTAATCATGCTAATATAGAGGAAATATGAGTTTGATCCTCAGGATCGAGATTGACTGGAATAGAAAAAGAGGTAGAATAGATGGCTATTAGGTTTCGCCTAGCCCATGCTAATCTTTGACTACAGTTTTGGTTCCTTCTTGCAAGGAAAGAGCAGAATAATCATTTAGAGAAGCCCTCAGGCTGCCCAAGCACAATGCCTAGGAAACAACCTGCAAAACAGAATGATTGCAACTCAATGCAAGAAGTGAAAACTTAAGCTCCTTTGACTCACAGTATATATGAATACATGAGTTGGCAAAACAGTTACAGATGTGTATCTAGACCAAATAAAAAGACCTTGTAGCTACGGAGAAAATATGTATCTGCTTGTGCTGCACTACTTCCACTCTTAGGACAGCTTGAAGCGGAAATAAAATGTTTGCTTATATTTTGAACAAATGTGGGATGAAACTAAATTCTGAGCAACCGTGAACTAGATAAAGACCTTGATCCTCTTCTGTAATGCATGGTAAGACACAGTTCACGAAGGCCAGCTCTGGCTTAGGAAAGTGAGTCTCCCTAAGCCTTCCCTGCAGCCGGTGGAGAGGGGGATCATCCATCCCCAGCTATTTTAAGTAGGCATCGTTCCATTCAAATCCATGGATGTAGACCAACGTATACAGGCTGAACATCTTAGGCTGTGATCCAAATCTACAGAGCTGCACCTCTTAATAATTCTTCATACGCCGAACATAAAGACATTGGACAACCTTTCTGATCTTTGATTTACAAGCTTTTCACGGAAAACATTTTCAGTGTCAAACAACACTCCACCTGAATTCCGTATCACAAATTTGGCGTAATTTTGGGTGATTCCAGGGTGCTTTTTCAATTCTTTAAATTGTTTGCTCAAATTTATTTGTAAGGCTTTGGTTTTGTTTTAAAAGAAGCTTTTTTAAAAAATATTTTTAAAGGTCTTCGAGGAAACACAGTCTCTTTTCATAAGCCTACTAGACAAGCAGGTGGCTTGATCTCAGGCTCTTGCTCTTTGGTGTTATAGGACATCAGGGAAGATAAGACAAGTGTTGCTATTCTTTTCCTTTTTTGCTTTCCCCAAGCAAAAATTAAGTTTTTACAGTGATGAGGTAGTAATCTACAACACCTGCAAAGGGAAAGCATCCACTTGATTTTTTTGACATGCCATTTCCTTACGTAGGAAAGGTGGAGATAAAAATGAGATATTTGTCTATTAGGGAAAGAAGAAAAGAGTAAAATCTCCACTTGCTCTTGTACCTCTCATCAGACCTACAACAGGCTCTTAAACTTAATTCCAAGTTTAACCTGGACAAAGAGACGGAAAAAATACACTGTAGGGAACAAGACTGCATTGGCAGTGGAGTGGATTCAATGACCTAATAGTTCTTTTTCCATCTCTGATTTCTTTGATACTATTTATAAAAAGGAAACAAAAACGATGGGCCACTCCAAGCAAATTGTTACCATAAACCAATAGCAAACATCAAAACTGGCAAATGCCCCTTTAAGGCTTGCATGGCTCACGGAGCCAGGGAGAAGACTAATAATGTACCTCTCTGAAGGTCCTGGGCTATGTTTATTTCCCATATTTATTTAAAAGAAAATCAAAATACTTTTAAGCAAGTCAGCTGGTTCCAAATTTAGGAACAATTGAACAAAGAGGAATCTGCTAATTCCAGATGGAGTGCATATAGTCCCTTGGCACTTATTACTTACCAAATGTTTCGGAAAGCAAACACATGACCTAAAAGATTTTGTGAGTGTGGGGTCCTCAAAAAGCTCTTAACAAGTCCTGTATTTCTAACCGTATTTACTTTACCCACACACAAAACCCCACTTCGTTTTCCTTTCTTTTTTTTTTTCTTTTTTTTTTTTTAAAGCAGACAATGCTCCCTTTAAAGAGTATTTATGCACGATTCAGTTATCCCATAAGGCCGGGGGCTCTAAAGGTGTCTCCTTTGAAAGGCTTCAGCTGTGGAGCATCTGCTCCCTGTGTGGGGGCCACCTTCCCGGGCACCGTGTATGGTGCAGGTGTTTTGCTAACGTGGGATCCTCCTATCCAGAGGTGCAGGAAACAGGCACCCACATGGTTTCTCATATCAAAGACACATCATAGTTTTCTGTTGTTGGTTTTGTTTGGTTTTTTTTTTAAATTATTTTTATTGTTGGTGGGTTTTTTTAATCTGGTCCTTTGCAGGTACCCAGGTTGTCCACCAACGTCCTGCCCACAGATGCTAAGCCACTCTCAAAATACACCTCTAGATAAATTAATATAGCATTGCTTGCACACATTTTGTATTTGTTATTGAGATGTTTTATATTAATTTCATAAGAAAATGAGTCTGAGGAAACTAGGAATAGGAATATTCAACTAGGAATATTTTCGTGAGTATTTTATTCCATTATTATAGTTGTTTTCTCCCCAAATTAAACCCTTTTGGGGAAGCATAAAGTAGAAAATTTTAATTTTGAGGCTGTTTGACCAAAGTTGGTCATTTTTCAGTAGCTTTCCAACCCCAAGAGCACAGCACCTCCCAGCAGTGGCAGTGATGTCACCTCCTGTGCCTTGCCCAAGCTGTTGTAGCTGGTGCAGGGCAGCCCATGTAGGTGCACGTAGGTGATGAGCTTGACCTGCATGGGAGGGAGTGCTGCTTTAGGAGACCTTCACGAAAATCCTGAAATCTCAGAAGGTGGAAAAGTTTCATTTCTATTCCACTGCACAAATAAAAATGTCTCAGTGACAATTTTTGTGACACAGACTACAAAAACCTCAAGCTTTCTGCTGGTGGGACGAGCCTAGTCCTGCCAAAGCAACAGAATTAAAAAGAGCAGACTACAGAAAAATGTTTAATAAACATCAGGTTTAATTATCAATTGGGATTTTTTTTTTTGTAGTATTACTTTCAGCATTCTAGTAACATACCTTTTCCTACAAAATCCCTTCCACTGTTCTCAAAGTAAGAAACAAAATAAATAAAATGCTAAAGACAGTGAGTTGTGACTTAGAGAGATCTGAAAGAGAAAGAACTTTTCATAATAATATAAACAGGTAAATATAGTTTAGTCTTGAGTTTCGTATGAGTGATACCTCTTCCCTTAAAGCTTTCAAATCTTTTTTTTTTTCCCTCTAACTCTGTCCCTTATTTTACAAACCTTACCTTCAGTTACGCTTTAGTCCTTTCCTTTGGACTTGTATGGATTTCATTGTTTCCCAGCCACAGACTCAGACCAGAAAGAAACTGAAGGTAAATGTTATTATTTCAATTCAAGTATCTTCAAAGTGAAATTTATCTGCTGATAAAGACACACATGCTCCTTGTTGAGTAACTCTTTTCTAACCGTGTGCAGTGTGATAGTCCCTAAAGTTTTAGTACTGCCGGCGTCTCTGCAAATCCTTAAGCTGCACCAGCTAACTCCACTGAATATCTTAGTTTACATTTTTAACTGAAATGCTTTTTGTTTTTACTTTAATGAATCCCCTAACTCCAAGTTTAATTAAACTCATGTTTTTTAATTAATTACCAACAAATGCAAATAAGGCAAACTACACAAACATGTATTCACCATTCACTGATAGAGACGTGGAGGGTTTTTTAATCCTGAAGTGTCAGGATTTTAAAATCTTAAAAGTCTTGAGGGTTACAACCCAAAAATTACTTTCACTTAGGGCTTTATGAGGATATCTTACTAGTGTATGACAGGGAGCTCAGTTGCTTAAAGGAACAGAGAGTAAACTGCAGGTTCTTTAGCTTTACCCAAGTTATTCTAGCTAAACAACAGTAAAACTCAGCAGAATTAGGGCTCTGCATACATCATTATAAGAGAAAAGTAGAATACTAGAATTTCTCCATCATAGATGTGTTTAGTTGCCCTAAATGCTGACAAATACAGATATGAATTCATTAAGTGCTCGCTCTCATTATTTAAGTTCAGCTACAATAGAAATCCTAAAAGGAAGAAATAAGAGTCCGAGCAAACTCCAAAGCTCTGGAACCCAGGAAACCCAGTTTTAAGATGTAATACACTCATGCTTAAAACTTAGAAACTGTCTCCTGGTACTTGCAAGTAGTGACCATTGTCAGAGGCTGAGGACAGTACACAGTTGAATTAGCTTCTCTACTATATCAGTATTACATTTTTCAGGATAAAATATTTCAAAATCTCATGAAGTATTGCTCTGAAGAGTTGCTCAGAAACATCTTAGCTTCCCTGATGGCTTTTTCAACTTAAAGCACCGTAAAAGCAGACAGTTCTTTTTCCAGAGCTAATATGTGAGATTATTTAAATCGTTAAAGCAAGGAGCCAGGAATATTTGTTTCTGTTCTCTTCCTAGAACTGACACAGATGAATTTGGCTATGTCCACACGTCTAGTTCAGCTCACTCTCAAAGTCCCAGAATGACTTGAATCCACGTACAGAGGTCTCAAGCTTGCTTAAAGCCTAAGCCCGGTGCTTGAGCTCTGGCCCTGCTGGATCAGTGCCTGGAGCTCAGCCCAGCATCCCGGCCCTCCGCACCACGGACACGAAGCAAAGCCAGCACCGGAGTGCTCAGCGGGACAGTCCCTTGGAAGCTGTATTTTCCCCTAAAGTCAGCAGGTAAGAGCTGTTTTTCCTACGTGGCAAAGGATTTCCTGACGTCCAGCTGAACTGCACACCTCTGAAAAACATATTATATTCTGCAAGTTGTTGCAAACCTTCATGTTTCCCCTTCTTTTTAGAGTCATTTTTAAATTATGTTTGGGGCTATATATACACCTCTACGTACATATGTATATCAACCCTTCTACTTCTTTCCCCAAAATATCATGCAGATTTCATCACCATTTACTGTGGGTGGAAGGAATAGGTCAAAGGGCTGACACTAAAGTATCTTTTCCTCTATAAAGGGGTTTACTGCCCCGTAAGATGCAAGATGTGAACGCACAAATTTGTGGTGCTTCTTTCCCCACCAAGAGGGGAAATGAAAAACTTAGAAGGGAAATTAATAGCTTAGAGACCTGCCTGTGTAGATACAGCTTTTAGGTTAGTGGGAATTTTTCCAGCTCTCTGGAAAAATTCTCTATATCTAGAGAATTTCTCCATATCACTAGATGAAAAATGAGAATAAGTCACCCTTAACGATCTTATGCAGAAATTTAATTATGTTTAGCTTATCTAATTGATGTATTTCGAGGAGGTTGGCTAAAACATGGCATATGTGCAAAGTTATTTGTTGTCTTTAAAGATATTTGTGCTCCCATCCTTGGGAAAATTCTTCACGTTCCCTGTCCTGCTGCACTTAGCAATGATCCTATCTTGATTACGTTCCAGTTACCCCGTGTCAAAAATAATAACGAATAGGAAAGATAAAGCGCAAGTGTTCTGTGGAAGGCTGCGATTCCAGCGACTCCTCCTTCCCCTGCTTGTCCAGCCTAAACATATTCAATCCTTTGGAGGGGAAAAAGAATAAAAAAAACCCAGCAGAGCAGTGTCCTGAGCAGTTCCTGCAGCATGATAGTCCGTAGGCAGCCCCGTAGGATTTATCATTAGAATTTCATAGCTTGAGAAAGTCCTTAAAATATCACACGTCCCCCAGCCAATTCTTCAGAAAACAAGGAAACAAAGATATTCCCTCCTTTGCTTTTTCACAGTTTCCTTTCAGCCCATACATCGGTGAGAGGCGCGGAGGACGCCCGCCCGCCGTGATCCCTCACCCCGAGGTGCGCGGGAACCCAGGATCCCACCCAGTTGGCCCCCGTCAAAACGAGCTTCGGCGAGAAGGGGTTTTCCTTCCTTAAGAAATATTGCAAACAGAAGATTCCCATGTTTGAAAGGTCAGAGGAAAAAATATAATGCACTCATGAAGAGACAACCTCATTAATCCTGTTGTTCTTGGCCCAGTCAATAGAAGAAACATAAATGCTGTCAACACTGCGCTGCTAGATAAAGGATAAAAAGTGGGAATGAAATGTTTTACTGCAAGGACTGTTCTTATGGTTTGAGAACATTTCTGGAAATAACCTGAGCTGAGAAAATGTTCCCTAGGAGGAATACATGCTGTGGGAAACAGTGTGGAAGATAAAGTTTGGTCAGTGACCTTCTCACTATCCTCTAATCACGTAGCACACACTGCTCCAAAGAGAAAAGAGAAAAAGGGATACTGTGCAGCCAGAGACACTTTACCTTCCCTACATCACATGAACTGGAGTGGAAAACACAAGAGTATCATAAATCTCTATTTCACGCGTTCGGATACTGCAGTGAAGTAATAATCTACTGTAACTCACAGGGAAAAAAAAAAAATATGACTTTTGGTTTAGGGCACTGCAATACACCTTCAGTGGGCATCAAAACAAATGACTGGAAGTTGCTAAAAGGGGGAACATGCCTTTTCGTCTGTGCAACATTAGAAACAGAGAAAGATCATCACATTTCTCATCCAAAAGCAGGAACGGCAGAGAGAAGGAAGACGCAAGGCTACCTCTCCAGCGCAGGCGGTTCCCAGGGATGATAGATGGCAGGAAAGCTCGGTTTAAATGCTTGCACATTAATACATCAGCAGCGTTCAGATACTGTATCTGCACAGACAGAGTGAGTAAATATTAGCATATGTGGTTACTCCTGGGAAGATTAGGGAGTCATCAAATACGGATGTCCCTCGCGCTCCGCACGCAGTGAGGGTATTGGAAGACTCCCACCTTTAGATATTTGCGGGGAATATCGCTTCTTGCTTTCTTGTTTAATCTTTTATTTTTTCCTTTAGAATCAGAATTTACTGTAATTACTGTCTCTAAAAGGTGGTTATTTGAGGACTGGTGCTACACGCACAGAAATGTCAAAGCTTTTTCCGTTTCTGTAGCACGAATCTCAGAAATTCAGTGTGATCTCCCTGAAATGGAATTACCGGGGTAATGCCACAGCACAGAAGTTGGGTAAATATTTCCCTTGTACTCATCAGCTACTGGCTGTTGACAAACACACTACCTAGAGCGGTAATGCAGGGTAATGATGTCATTACTGGGGGACAAACAATGCAGCTGCAGTGCATTTCTCTAGTTCTTGTAGAATAGAGGCTTGGGTGAATTAGTTTGTGTATTCCGGGTCTTTCAAATATTTCACCAGTCATGACAGAAATAATTGCAAAAGTGACTGGTGAGCTAAATCAGACAAAATACAGGCTAACTGGAAGTGCTCAAATTAGAGAGAACCCTTTTTTTTTTTTTTTTCTTTTTTGAAAAGTCCTTAGAAATGACAGGAATGGACTGGACAGAATGAGATTTCTTTCTGTCTCCTTCACTTGCTGGTTTCAAATCGGACATGAAATAGACAGGGTGTAATAAGCTATTCTCTTATTTTTCTTCCATCCATCTGGAAACAAGAACTACCAGAAGTCTGACAAGAAAGCCTGATCTCCAGCCAGATTTCTAGAAATGTTAATAAGAGTTCCTTATTCAAAAAGCACCTTTGAAACTTCTTAACTATCGAGAAGAGAACCTCAGATGTCTCATCATCTACCACAATTATTCCTGGAAGAAGACCAAGAAGTGCCCTACAGAATTCTCCTGCTACTGTGCGTAACAAAACCTACGTACATAAAAATACAGAGATATTTCATAAACGTACGTGATGATACTGGTGACTACAGATGAGATTAGGAACAAAACCTTTTGGAAAACTTTCAAGAGATGGACAGTGGGGGACAGTAACATACGAAATTTTCTCTCGTGGGCTTTGCTCAAAATAAATTTGTGGGGGGAGAGCATTCCCTTTGCTTAGGTGCCAGTTCAGAGCGTTCTGGATGCAAACCAGAAACGTCTCAGAGACTCCCTGATGATGGGGGAGCATCACCAGCACTTTGGTCGGGTTCACTTCAGCTGCAAAGCGAGCTCAGGACCACACAGGTCCTGCAGAAGCTTTAAGGGGTGGCACACGGCAATAGCAGAGAGCCACCAGCAGAATTTCCCTGCTCCATTTCGTGCAGCGTGACTTAATGGCGTTATCGACATCTTCTGTGATATACGTCCTGTGATCGGTGCAATTACTGCATGTCATCACCACTGTAAATTTACCCAGCCTGAAACCATTTTAAACTTAAACTGCATACTTAAGAACTACTATCCACCTCCTCTTTGTAAATTAGCTATGTGATTTATCTGTGGGAACCGTTTCAAAAAAGTATACATTCAGAAATACATATACCACATGATGTCTTTTCCATATGGCATCTCATAATTATTTTGCTGTGTGTGAACATGATGAAAACAGTTTCATAATTCTCTAAGGGTTAGGGTAAATTATTTCAATTAGACATATTTCAGAGCAAGCATTACCTTAGGGTTTATTAATAATAGTACCTGAGAAGGAACAGCTGCCTTTTAAGCAGTGAGAGTTGTCAGCTTCTCACTGCCCCCCCCTGTAGCACCCCTTTTGTGACTCGAAAAAAATGGCAGATTTTCTCATGCTTTACCTAAACAGAGAACTTGGCAGCAGAGACCTGGTTGTAATCCTCAGCAAGGGAGCTGGTGGGTGGATTTTTTCTCTATAAACTCTTGTATAAACCACACCAGTCTCCTGGTATTTATTTTGTGTAATGCTGGAAATCATACACAGATCCAACAGGCCATGTAAAGGAGTTTTGTAACTTCTTGAAAACCCTTTCAGGCAAAATCTTTTCTCCAACAGCAGTCCCAGGTCGTCAGGATATTATCACAGCTTTTTAAGGGCAAGGTTCCTCAACTATTTGTAATAGTATAGCTTTGAAAAGATGAAATGCAAATCTAAATTAGATCAGCTAATTATTAGGAATTCTTATTAGAGTTATTAAAAAGAAAATTAGCTCCGTTGTCAAAAGTATAAGGACCGTTTTGTAAGGACTTACAAACGGCTTGCCTCTCAGTTTCATATGCTGTATCCCTCATCTAGCTATTTTTACATATTAATACCATCAGGAGACATGCACTGATTTTGAATTTCCAATTCTGTGACGATACCCCTCCGCACAACATAACCTGTCTGATTGGATGCACCACATCGCTTCGCAAACGCATCTGCCTCTTTGCAAGGAACACTCGTAATTTTACACGTAAATGCCTCAGAATCACCTAAGTTCACCCAAGTCCATAAAACACTCAAGTGGAAGTGTGCTGAGAGCCAGTCAGTGATCAGCACGGAAAATCTCTCCCTCTCCCCACCCTACACGACTTGCAGAGAGGCGAGTGAATTGACCCTGAATACACAGTCACTAAAGCTGGGATGAAAAAAGGGACAGAGTTATGTCCGTTGGCTAATAAATAATGCAGGTACAATCGCAGAGAGGGCTGGTGTGACCGACTACTTGTTACAACCTGTGGGCTGGAAGGAAATTGCTGTGGAGCTGTGGCTCTCTGAGAGCGGGAGGTGAGGGCATCAGCCCCACACCAATCCTGCTTATTCCAGCCTCATGCGTGGAGGAAGGCTGAAGGCACCCAGTATGGAAAAAAATAAATATTTAAAGGGAAATATCTCTAACAGTATCTATTAAAGGGGTTTCAATGAGTAGTCTGAGAGATCAGCTTCTCACCTTGACGGTCAGTCTTCGAATCCAGCAATCCCTGTGTGCCTATGAAGAGTGGGCTTCTAAGTCATTTGGCATATCGCTGCCGTCACAAACATACACGCACACACAGCACGAAAAGAGAGAAAGAGGACGTGCTGGCATGCATAACTGTAGGTATAACGCACATGTACAAGCCCGTATTTGTTTGAAAACCAATACCAGGATACCTAAAACACTTAGTTGTCACCTAGACAAACCTGACTGTTTCACTACATCGTTATCATACTTCAGTTTTTTCACCTAAGCTACAAGAGGAAAAAAGCATTTCCAAAGAGAATTGATTAGTAAAAGCCATTCAAGCTATAAAATATTTCCTTTTGGTTCAGGTCTTAGTATTTTTGCCTGGCTCAAGTTCAGGAAGCTCTACGATTGTGCTGAATAATTTCCAAAGGCCTCTTGCCTGTATCTTTGTGCAAGAACGCTCACGTTTAGCCTTGAAATTGCCACTTGAAAGACAAGATAAACCATTTTTCTCTCCGTCTTCTATGGTGTAACGAAGCGTGTGGATTTCTAGAGAGCTGTTTGCTTGTGACTTCTCCAGAAGGAACCTAGTCTGGTCCCAGTCCCACAAAGAGCCTCAGCACTGGGTGCCTCGTACACAAAGGTCCTAAGGCAGATTTTCTTTCCCACTTACGTGTCCTGCTCCAGTGTGTAGAAGCCCACAGGAAGTGAATGAATGGGAGCCCTGAGCCTGAGACTTCTACAATAAATGGAATAAACAAGGTTTTGTCTAATGTTTAGACTTTGGAACTACTATCTCATTTCGAGAAGGCTACATTCTCAATCATGGAAATTTCTAATCCCCTTCTCCGTGTCATCCAAGAGGAGGACTGACCACTGACCTTTGCTTTCCTCTCTACTTAATCCTGTTATTTATTCTCTTTCGCTCCATAACCAGACAATCTTTGTTACAGTTCATATGCTTTTACATCTTTTTAAAAATCCCACACTTTTCTGAGTTCGATTTTTTGGACAACTCTCCTGAAGAAATGAAGCTTACATGTTGGCGCTATCTGTCAGACCTTTTCTTCCTTAACCATTCACAAATTCATTGGCTTATTTCAATCCAATTCAATAGAGAGGTAGAAGACCTGAAGATAATGAAATTCTTCTAAGTTCTACAAACATTGGTAGCTGGAGACAGGTAGGGGACTGAATGGAGTGCCTCTGCTGCAGAAAAAGCTGCAGCATGAGGTTCTACAGTACCATATCTGCTGGCTTGGCCTTGGCCAAGAGGTACATCCACGAGTCTATAGGGCTCCCAGGCTCTCATGCAAGCAGAATCTCTGGGTAAACTGAGGCACAGTCTGTAGGTTGTATGGAGGGTGACTGCAGATAGTGCAGTAAGGTGAAAACATTCGTACCTGGAGGGGTAGTAATCAAATAAAGGACCCAAATCCATAGGAAATGAAGCTTCAGTGATTCTGCATCTCATGATATAGTGTTTATATTGCTGTCCTCGTTTCTGCAAGTGCTTATTCTCAAATCCTTGTTTCACCCAATTTCTACAGAGGAATATAAGAACAAGCAAACTGACATGACTGTCTGGTACCCAGAGAGAAGAATTTTATACCAAATTCTACCTGTGCATAAAATCTTGTCATTCGCCTGGAGCTTTTGATCCTGAAAGCTCATAACAGCAACACAGCAAATGTTTATATCAGTATTTGTCCTTACAACAATTCCTGGCGTATGGCAGGGCTCATGCTGCTCTTGTACCTGTTCACAACAACGCTGCAAGAGTGACTCGGGTATATACTTGTGCTCAACAATTACACAATATCCTCTGTTGGCAATGGGACGAGGCTGAGAGTCAGGAGACAGACTTCCATCTGTTAGTAAAAGGTTGTGGGACTGTAGAAAGTTTTCTTTGTTTTTTTTTCCTCCCCTCTGTCCTTCTTTTTTCCTCTCCCACACTTTGCCTTTTTTATTAGTTTGAGCTAAAAGTCCTTGGGCGGAAAGGCCTTTTTTTCGCCAGATGTTTGCATGAGCCTAACACGTTGGGAGCCCTTTCTTAGTCAAAGTCCAGATGGCCTATTGCAAAGTAGATAATAACAAGACTCTAGCAAATACTGATGTTCTTATAACTGTATGACAACATCATCTTTGAAATGGGAATACTTGTCTGTATATGTTATAAGAATACATTTTTACTTGTGTATCTAGCTGTAATAGCCCCCACTAAAATACAAACACAAGATCTTAAAAGTATCTCCATCAAAATTAATGGACAGTCTGACAGAGATCAAACTTGTTTTCTGCAAAGAGATTAATAATCTTAAGGCATCTGAGATTTTGCCATGCCTGTCTTGTTTCGGTTCCCCTGCGTTATGCCGCGCTGAACGCTGTACTCGGTCTGTTAAAACAGTATCTTTTCCCTTGCTAGAAAAGAAAGGCTGGACCTCTCCTGAACGTTACCTACTGCCCATGAGTCTGGCTCAAGACCCATCTACAAATTTCATTTGCCTTTTGAAGAGAATAAATTTTCCTTGACGAAGGTGATTATCAGGTATTAAAGGCTAATCTTATAATAAATTTGTGAATTAGTAAGCTTATTCCTTAACTAGGCAAAAGCAAATCCCTCTTGCCCATACCTTGTTACGCTAGCGTTGCGTGCTATCGTATCACTGGTATCTAATCGTTTGTCAGGGAAGGAAAAAAACTCTCAAGCAGGGATATTCACTCACTGAAACGAGCCAGAGTGGCTAGGTTACTCACCATAACGTGTTTTTCAGATTTTATTTTTATTATTTTATTTAATCCCAGAGGGCTTTTATTTTGTGCCCATTTGTACAAAAAATTTCTCTTCTTTTTTTGAGACTGACTTTGCTCGTATGTTGTTAGTGCATTTAATTAAACTCAGAAATGCTCGATTCTTTCTGGGCCCCTAATTCTCTTCTGAAGTACAAACAGTGCTATGTGCCCTCAACGAGAGAAAGTCAGTGTAATTCGACATAAATTTCAAAGACCTTCCTGAAGTGTTCCTTTCTGTGTTGTGCAAAGGAGGGAGGAGGGAGATGATTCAACGTTGGCTTTTGAACCGCCCCATGTTGAAGGCAAGGACAATCTGAAACGCTTGGACCCGCTTCTAATACCCCCGTAGCCTGGATGCACGGCTTGATTCAGGTCCATCTGTACTCAAAAGCAGGAATAAATTATGCATGTGAGGGGCTGCAGCAGCCTTCACATTAAATATTAATCTGCTGGTCCTCTGCCACTCTGCAAGACCGCGCATCTCCAGATCCACCTGTCTGCACCACGGTGACGGCAGCTCCCCAGGGAGGGCCTTCAACATTGCACACAAAACCTACCCTCCAAAATAGGTGGATCTAGAGCAAATTTCTTGAGTGTAATTTATTCCACACCCTTGCTAGCATAACAAGTGTTCCTGAGCCTCTGTGGATATGTAGTCAAGAGGGAGCTGTCTGTCTACATTTGATTTTACATTTCCTTCAGCTCGTTCAGAGATCCATAAGCAAAATCCAGCACCCGGGGACATCCGAGAGGACTGTGAATTCATAAACAATAAATGGTTTACAAGGATACATACCTTAACATTTTAATCTCTGGCAGATAGGGTTTGGATAACTGCTTTTGGGTGGCATGCGGGCTCTGAGTAATACAGGTTTATTCACCTGTACCGCATATTTCACTTGACCTTTTCTGAGCAGAAGCATTATATGAGGGTGAGGAAACAAAAAACCTTCCCAAAAGGTGTCCACATGCTGAATGCAGGCAGGGTTCTCCACCTACACTCTCCCATCACTGGTCTGGCAGGCAGAGCTACCTTTCACTGAGATGGAGGATGTGCAGTGGTGCCATTCCAAAGGAGCTACTCAGGCATACCATCCGAGACTAATGAAACACCTCTTCCTAATCCTACAGCAGCAGTTCTCGACCTCAGCATCCTGCATCAGGAGTCACGGTTTGCAAACGCGCTGTGGCTTAGGAGACAGATCACAACAAAGCAAGCTCTCCTTCTCATGCCTTTCCCCCAAACCTTCACAACATAAAATGGCAATTTTTTTGATCCAAAGGAAATTCTGGAACCGCACAATGCTTCTAGCATCTACTGGACTGTATCTATGTTGCAAAAACAGCAGAACTGCTGCCCTAAGAGATGGGCAAACCCCCGTGAGTTCAAGGCTTGGCTGTCCCATTTGCCCCCCGATACCACCCAAGTCAAAGGCATCAAAGGAATATCCTTTCTGAGATCTTCCTCCCATCCTACAGCAGTTCTCCTACCTCCAGAAGTAGGTCCTCGAGGTACATCAGAAGACTGGAAGCAGATGCCTTCTCCATCCCACTTGCTTGTCTAATCCACTTGTCAGCGTGTTTGTCGATAAAGGTGCTGACATTCGTTTGAGACTTCAAAACTGTAAGACTGAATCAGACCTGTGAAGTATACAAATAACTATGAGTGTTAAGTAATTTCTCTTACAACAAATAACTGTAAGAAATTTGCCCAGTATTCCTTCGTTACGTCCAGGTTTCTAAGTTGCAGTGAGTCATTAAAAACATTTCCAATTATTTTCTTATCATTCAATCCAGATATATTCAAACAAGCATCTGAGTAGCCTGGCCATGTAAAAAAGGCTGGAAGGCTGTTATGGTCAGGATCGAGATCTAACAGCCCACTTCAGCTAATATATTTCCAGACTAAAGCACATATTGAAGTTTTTCCACACCTGAAAAGATAGAATCTTACTGAAAATTCCTTAGCAAGTGTTTAGTGTGGTGTGCCCATTGACTTGGTATTCCAACCAGACTGAAAACTCTAAGAAGCTCCAGCTTTACTATTATATTTCCATTTCTTTCTAATTGCAACAAAGCCAAGAAAGCACAAGATTGGAGAAAACAATGCAATAAAATCATAGAAGAATCATTCTCTTTTCTTATTTTCACACACAAAAAAATAATAATTTGGTTTGGGCTTTTGGGAGGAGATTCAGCTCAGCTGACATTTCAGCATAACCGGTACATCCTTTCCTATCTGCTGCACCGAGCCGAGTTCAAAATAGCTGAATAGAAATAAGTAGTGGGCCAGTTGTGGATCTGACATTCAGAATTAAGCAGATGGTAAGCACAAAAATACAGTCTGGGTTAAATACTGACCACATTTGCCAGAAGCACAGACATCGAAACCCTAGCCACATCCAGATCATAGGCAGAGCACATACAGATCTACCAAAACAGCAAGAGCAGAATTCAGTATAAATTATGCTGTGTTAATAGTACATGGACATCTGACAGTATTTTTCTTTTATGCACTTTTATTTTTTTCTTCAAAAAGATGGAATTTCACTCTGTACCGGACACTTTGGCCAAGAGCTTTTTCCCCAAACGGATGCAATCCCCTTTCTGATCTGAGTGCCTAACACCAGTCTCCTACCACTTCATCCAGACACGCTGCCCCCGCTGCGCTGACGGGTGGGAGGTGATATTTAAAGCAATGCCAATGGAACACAACAGGGGATAGGCATAGCAGAGGCAACAGAAGGAGGATTTTGCAAGAGCTCTCTGGGTCACGTTAAACTCCTTCTCTGGCCACGTCCAGTGTCCAGCCCGTATGTCTGAAGATCTTGCTCTAAGCCTTTGTTATTTATTTGGAAATTTACTGGGGCTGCGGTTTAACTCTGTATTTTGGAGCTGTTCTTTAATTGATATAGTGCACTTCATCCTTCATAAACCATAACCAAAGGTGCCAATGCCTCGGAGGACAGGAAGGTGGATGATCAATACCAGTGGACGACCTGGCCTCTGTAGGAATGTTACTTATACATCAAAATTTGCACTGAAGAAGAGAAAGCAAGCGCATAAGAGCTATACTTATTCGGTCAAGAGACTCATACCTTCAGCTAAACATCAGCAAAAGCCTCGTACACAAACCTCTGTGTTTCTGGCAGAAATAAATATTTATTATTGCACTGGGAAAAAAATACTCTCACAAAGCCTAAATATTTTAATAAAAAATTTAATACGTTTATTTCTTCCAGACAGGAGATAAAAAGCTGTCAGAAAACTAATGGTTTAAATTACAGTGAGATGCCTTCTTTACCTAATCTTTCTTTTTCTTCTTTCTCAAAAATCTATTTGGCATGCTCAGAATTTTTATTTTTAGTAAGGAAAGTCAAGGAAAGACTTCATGGTAAGTGGCTGCTCACTATTAATTCTTTTGTTATTAAACGTGGGAACATTAATTACCGTTAATCGTTTTGGCTCTAATATAGATTTCCCACAACAAATTCTTTACACACATATATAGACCCTATAATCTAATCAAGCAATTTTCTCCTGCCTACTTGAAAGAGAGAGAAAGAGCAAGATTGTTTTTGTTATTTTTTTTTTTTTTAATGCTGAGGAGGAGGAGGTGCAAGAGAAAGTGGTAATGGGACCTGTATAAGAACAGAGAAAAACAATAACTATTCCTACAGCCAGAGTATGTGCTACTCAATCAGTAACCATACTTTATAAAAGGTAAAGTACCTTAATAAAAGGTAAAGAAATTCAGTAAGATAGATGCAAGGACCTCTAAGTCATTAAGCAAATGTATTGCTCTGCAAAAGCACTGATAATAATAAAACTTTGCTTCTCCTCAAGGAAAAAAAATAGTATCTAAAATAATTTAACAACAGTTAGGACAGAGCTTCCTAGCATAGCTCTGATACAGCCAAAATTTCCAGTGAGTTCAATGAAAGTTCACATTTAGCGACATAAACACAACAGAATTTTATCGAGATAAAGAAGAAATGCCAAGTTACAAATGTTGGTGGTTGTGGACAAGGTAGTCATGGGAGCTTGTGCTGCACACTGTTGTTTTACATAGGATAAAACTGGGCTGCTGAACTGTTTTTAAACATGCCATCATCAGGTTTACTGATTTTCATATTGGCAGGTACATTCTTTAAACCACTGCAGATGATTCTGCAGAATAAGGTTGTCATTGCTCCTCAGATGCCCTAATCTGAATAAACGTGATAAATGAATATACTGTATTTCTCAGAACAAACAAGCTGCAAACTCCATCTTAAGCAGGGAAGCTACAGTGTGACTGATTAAGTATGTATGCTGCTTGCCAAATCTCTGCAGATCAGCACAGGACCTAAATCTCACTCTCACTTTTAGACTCATTCTCAGAATGAGGTTTCCATAATGAACAGTTAAAATCATTTATTTCAAATATTGATTTACAACTGGAGGCCTTGCATTAATATGCGTCTTAGTGACTTTGGGTCTTTACCACTAATCAAGGTCTGTGCAGGCAGAGGAGAAAAACTACATGGCGAAACTCTTCACGGGTACATGGTCCTCAGATTGCACTTTGAAGTTCAAAGTCATTCATCCAACATCCAGCAGCAAAACAACACAGCCAAATTCCAGCAGCAACTTTAGTCCTTTCTTCTCTCTTCATGTCAGATTTAACTGCTTTAGTCCACCCGTGCAAAACTTTAACAAACAGGTTTTTAACCTCTCCACTCGCGCCTTTTCCCATGCCTCCCTGCTCCAGACAGCTCCCACCGTTCCTATCTCTGAGCTTCAGCTCCTCTGCAGCCTCTGAGCTCCTCCACAAATTTCCTTTTCATCCCTAGGACTCTGGTGTCCTTTCACTCTTCCTTCCAGACATTCTAGAAACATAATTGTTTAATATAAGATTCAATTTTCTAAGAAAAGATAGTCAAACATTACTTTTTTCTTCCCCTCCCCAAGAAAATCACCAAACTGACATAACACTTCACAGCTTGGCCAACTCCTATATTATATCCTATTTCCCTTCATAAATCTAACTGTTGCCTTTACGGATTGCAAACCGCTTCTTTCAGCAGGCAGCTCAAAAGTATTTTTGAGTAACCTGCAGCAGAGGCAGTTGCTGAGATGCTGCAGAGGTTCTAGATCATCTGTGTGCAATGGTGCACGGATGGGCTCCGTACACACACTTTCCGTAGCAAAATCCTTTGAGGGGCAGAAATAATGAGACACGAGGTCATCGCGGGTCATATCAATTCCTTGCTGATGGAAATATTTCAAGAAAAAAAGTTATTCCAGTATTTCAGTAGTTCCTGTAGATGCGCAGGAACTCTATGGAGAACATCGGCTTAGTTGCAGCGTGCAATCATTTTGATCTGCCAAAAGCATTGCTGGAAGAACTTGACTTCCCATCTGCTTGGATGATCAACTGCACTGAGGTCCCTTCAATAACATGCTAGAGTGTGGATCTAAAAAGTCAGCAGCACAAAACCACCCTTTTTTATTCCCCTCCTTCCACCAGCAGAACCAAGGGTAACCTACTTTCTCTCGAGGAGTCCCTAAGTTTCAATGAGCACAATCATACCAGCAGCTCTCCAGCACGACGCCGCAGAACACGCATACATTATTTGATAACGTTTTAACACCAAACTGCTTTTTCTACCCATCAGCCCACGGTTTTTCCTCCTCCCAGGATGTCACGGAGTTATTGACATTGACAGAACCAGGTTAACAGAGACTAAAGAAACACTACAAATTCCTGCCCCTAGCACAAGGGATTGAATAATTGCTTTTTTCCCTTTGTTCCCTTTTTTTTTTTTTTCCCCCTCAATGTAAAAGTTTGCAGGCTCTGGACAGCAACAGGTTGCAGTACAGGTTATTGCAAACCACGCTGCAAAGGTGAGCAGCTTTTTGCACCCATACTGGGGCCGGTCTGGACCCCTCTCAAACTGACTTTGCAAAGGGGTAAATTCTGCTAAGCCATTTTCTTCAGCTGCATAAAAACCAGTGCTGTTAGAAAAGGGAAACTGAAATTACATAACATACCTGTGTGGTAAGGAAAAAAAAAATAAAATCCAGATTTAAAAAAAAATAAAATGCAGTTTTCTCAATTTATGCCAGAATTAGTGAGAGCTACTGTTGCCCCAACATTAGGCAAACATATCCTGAAAAAAAGAAAACCACAAAAGACTATCATAATTTCCAGTACTGCATTTTAGTATTTTTGAGCTATTCAAATGTGATTCACCAGCTTATGGTTACCTCTTTGGGGGAAGAAAAAAAAATAATTAAAAAAAAATCCAAACATTTTCAGCTTCTACTACAGAGGAGACAAAATGCCTATGACTTAGAGAACCTGTCACAAGCTATAAGCATAAATACCACAATTTTATATCTTCAGGAATAACTTCAAATACGCAGAACAGCCCCTGGTTTTAATCTTATTTTTTTCCCTTAATAATTGACCTACATAAGCAACCAAATCCTTGATACGTTTTAGTGGCACAATTTGAATTTCTCTTACTTGTACTGTAGAGTTGTCACTGAAGTCCCCAACCAATCATAGAAGACCGAGGACAGGGGAGCGATGCGCTAGTTGCCGCAGTATTTAGGGGAAAAAAAAAAAAAAAAGACAGAAGACAAAAAAAAAAAAAAACCCTCAAGAAATGAACAACCTGGTGGAGATTTCAATCCATTAGCAGCATTGAGCTTGCCAGTTCTTTACTGCAGCATTTGACAAGGCTCTGAGCCAGAGATTAAGGCACGTCTCCTGAGGAAGGAAAAGAACAGGAGCTTCCACACTTCATTAAGGATATGTTTTATTTGCAAACTGCCAACCCACAGAGTGGCACTGACTTTTGGGTCATGGAAAAGGTTGCAGTTGTGCGCTTGAACCGTGCCAAGCTGAGTTGGATAATACCCTTAAAAAAGCAAATCAAAGAAAAACGATAAGAAAAATGGGGAAATCCATGATTGCAAACCACCTAAAACAGGACTTGAAACGTAGCTCGTGCTCCAGTCAGGTTTTTCCCTCCTCAAAAAATCATACTAAAGCAGGACAAGTGCCTAAAACAACAGGGAGCAGTTAGCTACAAAATGCATATTCATGATGTATTTTTTTCATAATTTAAACATACATTTTCAGATTTATTTCACGTTGATTGCTTTAAAAATGTTAATATCCCTACAGAGCCAAGCTTTATCATTACTTGATCCTTTGCCAAAGGCTGCACTAGCATTCCATGACTGTATACATTTTTTGCTAAGGTATTGTTGCTTTTTCCTGGCTTGTTTTTCCAAATCCAAATAGAAACACATAGCTTATATAGTTTAAAGTATAAATCATAAATCACTCATCATAAAGGGCCAGTTCTTGGAGTCTTTATTTGATACTTGCACTGGCAATTTCCCAGTCGTTTTCAAATAGAGTTGTATTTGAGTAAAGACATGGATGCCAGTGAAGGTAAATTTTCTTCATTCCAGGAAAAAGAGCTTGAACGATAACATTCCGTGTTAGGTCCCAGATCGTCTTTACATTAACATCAACAGGACAGTTTGCAATGAAGGGTGTTCAGTGGTCAAGGGTAAGGAAAAAAAAGTGCCCATGGGACCATTACTGGGAAATTTGCCTAAGAATAGGTAAATTATACTGTTGCAATATACACGATCTATTTTCTTGGTTTTGAATGAGCATGTATGCACTAATAGCGATCATCAACGGAGCTTTGAGTTGCTCAGCCAGCACACCCAGTTGGCACAGTTGCAACCACCATTACAGTTATTGCACTCTCCCATCTCACCTCTGCTGTGGGTTAGGCCGATCCGGCAACTAAACCCCACGCAGCTCTCCCACTCCAGTAAAATGAAGAGGAGAAAAATGTAATAAAAGAGCTGAGGGTCGAGACAGAAACAGAGGAGCACCCACCAACCACGGTCCCGGGCAAAAGAGGCTGTTTTCTTAAAGCAAAACTATTTATTAACAGCTACCTACAAAGAGAAAAGCACACAAAAACGGTTACTTGAGAGGATAACAAGAAAACAAAGCCAGACCATAAAATCAACACCACTCCCCCACTTTTGCCTCTTCTTCCCGGCTCTACCTCCTCCCCCCAGCGGCGCAGGGGGCAGGGAATGGGGGAGGGCAGGTCAGTTCATTCCAAGTTGTTACTGCCGCTTCTCTTAAAGGAGAAGGAGTCCTTACACCATTGTCCCTTGCTCCAGTGATCCCCTACTCACGGCGAAAGCGTGAATCCTGCCCGCTGGGGGGCAAATCCTTACCCCATCGGATTTGCCCCAGTGCGGGCTTTAGGACTCAGCCGCGGCACACGTTCCGTTCCATCTTCACTGACCTCTTATCTGTGCGGCCGTTTCTCCCAGATCTCAGTCCTTTCTGGGTGAACTCGGCCCGGTGGGCGCCCCGGCAGCGGGGCTCTCCCCGAGTTCCCCAAGCGGCTCCGCCGCCGCCATCCTCGACGGGGCGGGCACCGGCCCGGCCGGGAGCGGGGGCCGTGCCCCCCTCCCATCTCCTTGCCCCTGGGCACAGGCACACACCTTCCCGGTTCCTTTGTCCGACGTAAATAGGGCAATTCGCAGAGGCGTCGATTGGCTCAAGCCCCGAGGGGGATGGGAGTCCGGTCTGATAGGCAGCTTCTGCCGCCCGGACCTCCCCCCCACTTCAAACCGTGACAACCTCTTGCAAGAGTTTTCCATGCGCTTGGAAGTTGTAGGAAGAAAAAATAAAAAAATTACAGTGTTGTTTTGTTGTTCTATCCTCTCCTGTCGTAAGGATATAGATGGTGGCAGGAGTTAGATCTGGAAGGATCTGGGTTTGAGCAACTCGCAAACCAAAAAGAATCTATATGCAGTTCCTTGATATTTTCCCTTGCCCCAGCAGCTTTGATGGCAGAGATGAAGGCCTACAACAGATGCTGATGCTAACCCACAACAATCCCAGAACCATTCTCCCCACCTGGCAGGCCCCCAGTGCATCCTGGTGCAGGGGTGGGGGTCTCTGGGCACGGTCTTGTCATCCAGCAAAGTCTCTCTGCAACCCTTTTGCTTGGGCTCAGCTCAAGTGATGCTGGCAGATGTGAAAGTACAGCTTCAACGAGATCCAAGCTTCTAGTTATATATCATCTCCAACATCTAAAGAAAAGAAAAGTAATTACGATTCTTTTTTTTTTTTTAATTTGTAACTGAACTAAAACCGTTTATGGACAGAGAATGCTCCTGCTGTGTCCCTCTGCTTTTCTTCATTACCTATGAAAATACGAACTTGATAAACTACTGATACAGAGAAGCAGGAATTTTTAAAGTACCACAAGCCCAATCACTTCAGTAAAATTTCTCTCCCCTCTTTTTTTTTTTTTTTTGGTTGCCTCCTCAGTGTAAGCAGATCTCAGATCTCACAATATTCAGTTTTATTTCAGATATCCATGTATGGGTTTATCGATCATGGCTATGGGGCAGTTCTCCCCTGATAATCTTCCTGATCTTCCTCATTTCACAATCCCTAACGAGAATTTCAAACAGGACTGGTACTTTCATTACAACCCAAGATGGCAAGATGTCATGACAATCACAATCAGCAGCAAAAGTGGCACCCCAGCTCAAGCTAGGCAAAGCCTTTGGTAGTCATCTCTAATGAGAACAATGGAAGATTTGCTTTGCTCCATTCCCAGAACTACTTCTCCTCGCCTCCCTGTTGCAGTCATGCAGAGAAAGGAGCCAATAGCTGTAAAGAGTTTGGTCTTGTTTGTCTTCTCCATTCAGGTTAACCAAATTTCTGACCTTAGGAGGAACAGTCAAACTATTTGTAAAGCTGAGATGAAGGCTTGGTTATGATTCAAGCTTCATCTTGATAAAATTATGATCCAAAGTAGAGTGTTCATCCAGAGGAGAAGTACTGCATCTCCTCTTGGTCTTATGAGTTGAGAGAGAATCAGTGATTGGAAAAAAACACCAAAAACTTACAAGAGAGAACTTTTGAACCGTTTTGCAACTTTGCATTGCTCCTATAAATTTTCTTCATTTGCCATGTTCCTTTTGCAAGAAAAAAAGCACCAACAACAACAAAAAACCCAAACGTATAAACATTAGTTAGCTTTGTGGTGAGGTGTTTGTCTGCCAACCTGAGGTTAGAAGCAGAGCTGGGATCCCAAGAGCTAGGCTTTGTATTATAGTATTGTATTTTTGATGCGGTAGTTAAGAGTCAATTACTGTTTCCATTATAAACCCTGTTTTCCAAGGGTTTATACCTCAACCGTTTTCATTTCCATCATGCTGAACTTGGCACACAAGCAGTATGGATACACGATTTTTAAATAGACTAAATGAGGTTGGCCCATTTTTAGATACAGAGTAGTCAGAAACTGTTTGTCAGTTGGTTTTGATTTTTATTCTTTGAATTTACGAACTAAGCTATAGTTTTGCTTTTAAAACTAGATTACTTTGGAGAATTAGTCTCTGTGGTTGGGTCTGATACCTCTTATCGCTTCTAAGGAAAACTTAATTCCTTTTTTTAAAAAAATACGAAAGCCTGTTGACAAAATTCTCCCTTTAAGAGTTGATTTTCTGTATGTAATTTCAGAAGCTAAGGCTCCCAAGCCATATGTCCCAACAGAAACTGGTGTATATCAAGCCACTTACAGCTCAAAAGTGGATTTTATCTGAGTAACTTACCTCACTTTGGAAAACTGGGGGCAACACATCAGTTCAGAGGTCAATGTCTCCAGTAATAACCTTTCCAGTGACTTGAGAAAAGCTTTGGAGCTGACAGACTCAGAGGAATTGTCTCACAGTTTTCCCCACCAATGAGTCAAGGTTGAGTGTGTAACGTGGGGCAGAGGGAGGGCTGTCTCATAGGCCAGGTGAAACCCAGAACAGAGCATACCCTTGAGAAAGACCAAAATCCAGATGGCCACTGGCTGTTGGAGGCCTCCATCTGGGGCTGCGTGTCACTCAGTAATTGCACACAGCAGATGCTAATTGCTTAAAAGCTACTTCAGCTTAGAAAATTCACTTTGCCAAGGCCACAACAAATATTTTTCTTTTACTTCAATTTCCATGCATTCCTTCCACCTGAATTTCCTGCTTTTTTTTTTTTTTTTCTATTAATTGAAGATAGTTGGAATCACAGAGCAATGACACAAAGGTTTCACAATTTGGCTTTACCACTGTTTGACTCATATTCCGTTCATCCCTGTGAACGTCTGTTTCTAGCAAAAAGGTTTATTTCCTCTGAAGTTCAGAGAACAAAATGTTAACTTCTACCAGAAAAGCTTCCAGTACTTTTCCCCAACAGCCCTGCCCTACACTCCAAAAGCAAAGCAGAACCAGCTCCCTACTTTTTAAGGTGACCGTTAACACCCTGAACTCCTAAAACACAATCTCACGGGCATCTCAAACTTTTTTACAAAACATTCTAAGAGTACCCCCATAAGGTATGCAAGTTCGTAATAATTTTACTCATTGGGAAAATGAATCACAGCAAAACTGTGACTCACCCAAAGTCGCACACAGGATCAGGGTCAGAGATAGGAAGGAAGACAAACATCCCAATTCCCACTGCCATGTTTCAGGCTTTCAGCGGATTGTTTTTCCATGGCAGAAACTGGGCAGAAGGCTATTGGGTTCTAATCCAAACTTTGCTGATGGTGATAAATTTCAATATGCTTTAGGTCAAACCCTTATCTCTCATTTATTCTAGAGCGAGAGATGCATGAGTCTAGTCTAACGTATACATCACCCAACATTGCCACCGCTCCACACATCCTACATCACAGCCAGGTGAGATACCAAGCTGCTAGGTGTAATAACAACCTTCACTGCTGCTACAGTTTGCATTGAATTGCTAGGTCGATATAATTGTTCTCATGCATAATAGATAGGGAATATTACAGGGGTGAAGCGCATCGTCATGGGTTAGCATCTTCCCTTTCCCCGTGTACGTACCATCACCATAGGCTGTATGTTCTGAGAGTGCATGCTCAGATCATGTTTTTGTGAACACCAACAAGAACAACTTTCTTGAAAGCTATCAAAGCCGTCCTCATTATCCTTTATGGGCTGTGCAGAAAATGTCTCCACTATTAGACATTTAACTGGAGTGCAGCAGAATGGTTTAGCTGGCCCCCTCCAGTTCTTCGGTTAAAAGCTCTGTTCATAATCAGTTTCTGCTTTTTTTAATGACCCTCAAGAGGTCCCTTCTGGTACACTTCAGTTCCTTTTCTAGTGTCCCATTGATTTTACAGACTTTAGGAACTTGCTCTTAACCTTCTGCTTTTTTCCTGGATCACTGCTGAATGATTAGGCACTATACAGCCTTTTGTTACCCACTACACTGAGAGTGATATCTGGAGAATTAAAACACCAGTTACAATAACATTCGCTAGAGAAAGAGACTCTTCTTGCAGGGCTATTCACCCTGTTTATGCACATGATTTTCTCGGAGAACAAGAATGACTTCAGACTCATAGGAAAAAAAAAAAAAAATACAGGACTATCTGCTTGAGTGCAAGATTGAAATCCACTCAAAAGCCCACGTTTGTACCAGGAATTTTAGCAGCAGAAGTGGAAGTATTTAATGTTGGTAAGGGTGGGCCAGAGCCTGGAAGATGGTGGGCAGCGTGTAAGAATAAAAAACAGAGATTAAAAAAAAGAGGATTTTAAAGGATTTTCCAAGTAAAGTGTTTCCAGTTATCTGATTTGATTCACATGGAGCCACATCAGTGCCAAAAACGCTTGCTCGTTGGGGGTTTTTTTGAAGTTAGAGAAGTTCGAGAAATACCTCTTAAGACGTGCCAGGTAAATTCAAACAGAAGGATGCCTGGTGCAAGGACATCCTCCCAACCACAGCGTAGCCGTGGCACAGGCTGTGATTAAATGTGCCGTTCCTCCCAGCGACTCTGATCTTTCTCAGATGCTGTCATTTCACCAGGATCCTGCTGCAGGACGGAATGATCTTCCTATCTGATCTTAGGACCGTTTCCTTCACTATGTCCTTCCCAAGTAACGTATCAAACTTTATTTAAGGTAAACTAGTTCCTTAAAGATAAAGGACTGAGCTCGGGTATCATCCTGCAAACCTCCCCTCCGAATTTTCCCCGGAGGCTGAAGTTCAGGCAACTCCATTTGCATCAACAGGTTTGAACCAGCGCGTGGAGATGGTTGCAGCCCAATTACCGCCAGCTCTGGGTTCCTGCTGCCTAGCTGAAAGATGCTGGGTGGGAGAAAAAAAAAAAAAGACCAAAACCAACCTTAAAACCAGAAAAAACAAATTGCAATGTTGTTGTTGTTGAGGCTCCAGCTGAAAAGGGATCATTATAAAGAGGTTGATACTTTCAGGAGGGAGGCAGAGGACTCACCCGAATGATCCCAGTTAAGGGCCTTAACAGAGAGACAGCTTAACATCTCTTTGGAAGTGGTGAGTCTCCCTGCTTGGCTGAGTTTGAATCGTGTGTTACTGCAGGAACATCTCACAAATAGGGATACCCCTCCTTTTAAAAACTGTTGGCTCCCAAAATAGCAACACAATTTAGCAATATTTTCTATCAAGACAATTACATTGTAGTATTATTGTAGTCTTAGTACCTCATTAAAACAAAAAAATGTTAAATCCTTGTTTTGTTGAACACAAGAGATGAATAGTAAATATTGATTTAGAATGAATGCAAACATTTCCCTAGGAGTGGATAATTACAGCCTTTCTATGCAAAACACTTATATTTGAAGAAGCACTTCACTTACTTTGCCATGTGGTATACATTCTTTAGTACATTTTAAATTATACGTTGTCCTGGACAGTGTCTGCTCTATAATTTCTTGTGTCTCTACACCAGAGTCAGTATGTAATTTTAAACTGCAAACTTTCTGCCAACTAGAAGGGGAGAACAGGCTTAACTCTTTCCCTTAGCTGGGCTCAGAAATCAATCCAGACTGCACACACAATCACAAGACCAGCACGCTCAGTGCTTGAGCAGCGAGGAATGAGTTTGGTCGAGCTGGAATTTAACAAAGATGCCGCTCCCACGGCCCTCGTTTTCACACGGCGTTTTCTGATTACGTACGAGGCTGGATGGGCTCTAATTTCTAGCCAGATCACAAGGAGTCCAAAAGGTTGAACAAAAACTTTGCTTCCAGAGAATTCACAAACAAACTGAACATTTGAAAAAGGGCGTCTAGCTTGAGAGCATTCGAACACGTATTTGAGGCAAATAATTTATTCTACTTACTTTGGCATCGAGATGTGTAGCTCATTCACAGACTGACACGGGACGTGCTCGGCTCTTTCCAAGGAGGGTCAGGCGTGCGTATGGTGCTTCGTGAAAGGAGGGGACAGAATTTATGCTCCAAAACCTATACCCCCTGTCAGGCATTTGAAATCGTGTAGGTTTATTAGGTTGCAAGACTGGGACATAAATTCATACACAACTTAATCAGGCTACACGAATGTGAAGACAATATGCCCCTGCAGTATCTCGAGAAATTAATCCAAATGACTTGTCAATTTTGTTATCCTATACAACCTCAAGCACCCTTACTGCATGTATTTTATGGGCCAAGTTTTCCAAATCTGGGACCTTGCACCTAAATTACTTTGTTTTCATAAATATTCGCATCCTCATCTCTCCATCACTAAACCAGAGAAAAACCTAAATGGATATTTAAACTCATCCTAGTTTAAGCGGCATTTAAAGATGCACTTAGAGCCCCTTGACACACCATACAAGGAGAGGCTTATGTGTTTTCCTGGATACAGAAACTTTAGGCCCCACAGAAGATTACTGACTATGGTTAATTCGTTGCAGTAATGAGCAAGGCAATGGCACTCCAAGGAAGAGCAAACGGGAGCTGAATGGGATTCCAGACATTGACCACAAATTGCATCGACTAACCCAGCACCAGCACACTGGATAAAAGCGCAGAGCCGATAGGAAGCTGTTACACGTGCCATATACTCTGATTATCTTCAGTGTTTTATTGTAAAACGTACAAAGCCGTCTGTACCTACAGGTCTCACACCCACACACACGCACTGGCACACTCATGTTTGCCCACAAAGCAGATCCCAGTGTGATTCCTGCTGGATTTTTAGCCTGGGAATGCATTGAGTGTCTACTACTGTGTGCTAGAGTCAAGCACGGGTTTAAGGAAAAGTTGTTGTACTAGGGGAGAGGTGGAGGCGGGGAAAGGAAATAGAATTTACGGGTTCAAAATAAAAATTTCCTGGCCAGGGAAAAAAAGCAGAATGAAAAAGAAAAAAAAAAAAAAAGTGTAACAAAATATAGCAAACACTAACCGAACCAGCAAGAGATTGCTGGGAGAAGCAATGAAGTGCTGATGCCCCATATTTTCTCTTAGAAATTTATCATGAGCCCCACCCTTTGCCCACCACCAAACCCTTTCCATGCAGAGGTTCTACACGGCAGCTGATTGTATGGAGATACATTTCCCTAACGTGTGTTTCCTAAAGCACAGCTTGGTACTTCCAGAGAAGCTTAGCGGAGCGTTAAGGCAAGAGACTTCAATCCTGTGGGCAAAGTTATGTGTCTACAAGGAAAATATTCAACCTCCCCACTTGGCACCTACCCCTGTGCTATTTGGAGGTAGCCACATCTCTGCAGCAGCACCCAGGATACTCCTGCTCGGAGGGACTGAAGAAACTTTCCACTGGAATTTACTTGCTTTAAAATTAGCTCTTCCCCTTGCCCCCTATTCCAAGGATTTGCATAACCATAGGGGAAAAGATGACACGAGATAAAAATAAAATTTGGCCGCTGCAGATCCAAAAATCAAGGGGAAAGTGTCAGGGCAGTGTTTTGCTTTGGGTTTTAGCGGAGACAAAATAATTGAAACTACTAGGAAAGATAATGTATGACTAAGAAAATTCCCCGAGCAATCAGAGGATGTGTTTTCAGCTTTTTTGCATTTCAGTTTTATTTTCTCACAGCAATGAACTAGGATGAGATTGGAGTCCCATGACCAAGCTGGCGCTATCCGCACAACCTACCTGGATAATCACGGCTTGCAAATCATCATTTTGTAAGAATTTAACTTTTCCACTTCCAACATAATCAAACGTAGTGGTGAGGGGGCCACTAATCATGACAAAAAATATACTTCAGATCCTTTCTTGAAGTGCCAACTCCAATAAGTTCTCCGAGTGAAATTAAACGCACGCTCTTATTCTAAACCACAGTTTCCCCCTGGGATGGACGAATCTCAAGTGGGGGCTGAAAGTTGTACCACAGCCCAGGGTTACACCCATTTTTGCAGTTTTTTTAAACTACTGAATGTAGTATAAATTGTACTCCAGCCCACTCAGTGACTGTGCTTTCCAGCATTGGTAATAAAAAAAGATGCCTTCATAGTTTCCACATTCCAGCACTAACGAGTGGGCCAGTCCATATCTTCCCTCGGTTTCTCACAGTTTTATGTTTGTTTGCTTTAAAGCCTTCTCTGCTAAACTAAGGGCAGAAAAGAAAGATCTGGTGTGTGGCGTAAGTGACGGTTGGCGCCGAGTCTGAGAACAGTAACAAAGAGTCGTTTTAGTGCAGAAATTAAAGTGGAAAAGACCTATTAGTCCCCGCACTTCATCTCCCTGCCAACGTGGGGTTGCTCCACGGAGGGATGCTTTTCCGCCGGCTCAGCGCTGCGCGCTCTGCTCCTACCACTGGCACGTTCCTGCCCCAAAATCATGTTATTTGAACGCAAAATGCTGCAAATCCTTGAGGAGAGCGTTTCACCTCCTGAAGCCACCCAGGGACTGAGCATCTCCAGTCCATGTGCTACTGGTGCCCCAACTCATCCTCTGGCAAAGGAGCCGGCTGTGGTGCTGGCGTGCCAACTGCTGCCCTGCCACCACGCCGGCCAAAGCAAACATCACACCATGCAAATTTATAACAAAAGGCAGAACAGAGGACAAATACAGTGCCATCCTGGTGGGAGTAATGTGGAGACAAGACTTTTTTTTTTTTCTTCTTCCTCCCCCTTCTTCTTGGAAGGGAGAAGAAAGGTTTCTCGTCTCCTCACCGTGAAATATAGCACTGGCAAGGGAGAGGGAGCAAATTCAAGCGCTGGCTTCAGCAGATATCGATCTCTGTGCACACCGAAGTGGATAGTGACCTTTGGCAACCTTGCCCCCAGTCAGAGAGCAAGGTCAGGGAAGACTGTCTGAGATGGAAAAAGCCATTTTAGTCACTTTTTAGCCCTGCAGTCCCTCACAGGGTATGAAATCTTGGAGAACATGCGCGATCTGGCAACAAAGAAGAGGGAGTGAAAGGCAAGTGCTGCAGCAGGATGGGCAAACTGGGAGGAAAGGGTGGAGAGAGGTCAAGTTTTCCCGTCCCGGTTCCCAGATCATCTCTAGAAAGCTGATGGTATAGAAGGGAGCTAGAAAGGGTGAACTCCTTTGCCAGTGGCATGAGTCACGCGTAGAGGCAGAAGAAAACAGTGGAAGCACAAACGGGCTCACTCTATTTAAAAAAAAAAAAATAGTAATTTCATAATTTCATGCTTTAACAATGCTGGCATTGAGGAAAGATGCCTTTTTTGAAAGCTGTCGTGTGTTTAGGACTCCAGTATCCCCCTCCAGACACATCCATCCTCCATTCACAGGCCTGATGGCCAACGCATTCACGGCTAACCCGGCGCATTCCTGATCCCTGGGACCCGCTCTGCGTGTGCAGAAGGACTTGTCACAATGCAGGCAGTTGATCCATGCACACTGCGGGCTTTGTCCAGGACCTCTCCACGTCAGGCATCCAAACTGGAGCTGCTGAAGTCCGGAAACAACCCAGACAAATAGCCAAAACACTATTTCTCTGTATGCAGAATAATTTCAAGCAGAATAAGGGCATTTGGATTATCCCGGCTGCATAGGGAAACAACCTCAACAGTACACAACGAGAGTAGAGGGACCCATCAGACAGGCCAGCTATGGAACAAGTCTCTGTATCAAGGGATAATCATGGGTAGGAGAAACAAATCTGAATTTCCCGAGCGCAGAGAACGCTCGCAGGGCTGGTGGCGGCCGTACTTCCCGTACGAAAGTGTTAACAAGCAGTGAAAGAACTGAAGCACATCTAATTAAAAATCCATACCGAGGCATAAAGACAGAGTATAAGAGTAAACAAATGGCAGAGACCAGATTTGTTTGCAATAAACGAGGAGGAAAACACCACACAATGCAAACTCATCCAGCACGGAGGGTACGGAGGGAGGCGAAGGCGCCGCTCTGCAAAACCACCCGAAGCAAAGCGCAAGGCAAGCAAAAAGCACGCGGCGTGGCCGAGCACCCTCGAGCAGGACCAAGGAGTGGAAGTGGTGCAGAGACACGGCCCTTGGGAGGAACATTTGCCGTTTCCAAACAGGTACCGCGCCGCAATATGGTTAGACCAAAAGACGCTGCCAAGCAAGCTCCAGCTCGGCATATGAACAGGCCATCGCGGGACACAAAACAAAACAAAGCCTTCTGGAATAAAGCACATTTCAATATTTCTGCTGTGAAATATCTAGAAAGAGGCAGAAGGATACGGAGTTGGGCTGGGAGGTTTGGGTTGTCCCCCCTAGGCACCTTGAAGGGCCACCTCCGTTTTACCAGCTGGATGTGTGGAGCCCATATCGCCTGATCTGCATTGGCTTTTCTGAAATAAAAAGAAGATGTACCATTAGAAGAGCTCTCTCAGCCAGGAAATACTGACACCCACCACCGCCAGCGTGTTAATCATTCTTGATTCTGAACAACGCTGGAAAATGAAGTCCAGCTGCTCTGCTAAGACTTGTGTGTGTCACACCTTTACCGCAAGAAAACCGTGGGCTCTCTGGAGCCGATGGGGACTCGGGGCCATTGACAGCAGCTTGTCCCATCTTCTCCCTCCTCAATCATGAGGCCACCTCCCTTTCTGCGATAATTATCTTTTCTTCCCCCCCCTCCCCCCCCTCAAGTCCTGCAGCACTGAACAATAGGATCACACTATTTCTCAGAAGCAGTGTTTGCTTGATTACTGCAGAGTACTGTCATCTGTTTGTTTTTTCAACACACGATAGGCCACTGTGTTCATCCCCCTGGGATTCCCAGCCAAGCACAGTTCCATTCCAAATGGGGATAAAAGTTCAATTTTATTTCACGGTTTCGTCTTCCTTACAACAAATCTTTTCTGACAGTGTTTTCTGACTGCTAAACTGATCCGTTTTGAGCGATTGATCTAAAACATCTGTCCGGGAGATTAAAAGCAACGTGGAAGGGATACTGGGACTCTACTCCGAAGGTGCAGAAGATTTCGAACATGTAACCAGTAAGCAACAGGAGGAAACTTTTAGGCAAATGCGTGCACCGCACCAATTTTGAGACGTGCGTCTTTCCCCTGAAAGTTTTGCCAACTGCCACATAATACAGGAAGTCATGCTTCAAAATATTTAAGGTTGCATTTCTCACCATTTCCTTCTTATCTTTCCTAAGACTTACATTTTAAAATGTCAACTTACATATGGGAATGTTTAATCTCAAGGATGCTGATCCATCAGGAAACTTTTAAAATCTTCTCCAAAAGTTGTTGTGGTTATTTTTTTTTTTTTCCCCTCCCCTCCCTTTCTCTCTTAATGGATCGCTTCTGGTTAGGTTGTACCTGCGTTTTCAGCTGACATCGTCCCCCAGCCTCCAGCTCTTCTCGCCTTAAAGCAGAGACAGCAGTGAAGGGACTTATATACACCTTTTGTAATGCACCTGAGAGGAGGGAAATATATCCCGACATTTTAGTTTTCCAAGAAACACAATAAGATGATAAACCAGCAAATTTCACTCAGAACAGATTTAAACCATGAAAGTTTGTGTCCAGTGGGTGCATAGAGTGTTAGTTCTGTAATAAGTCTGAATACCATTCCTAATGTTTGGCATTACATTTTTGTTTAAATTCCATTGCTTACTCTTTTGCCGTGTTATTATATTTATTTTTAGTATACGTGTTCCTTGCTGCCAATGTAAATTCATTTAATGTTAGGGATACAAAAGTTTTTCAATACCTTTCTGTTATTTGGCTGGGTAATTAGCTTCCTAAAATATGATTTATTTTAGTTGAGTTTAGTTTTGGCAAGGAAGCAGGAGGCACGGGGGGTTCTTCAGTGCAAGCACAAATTTACTACTGGCAATACTGCTATGAATGGCATGGAGACCAGCATCAGAGATCCATCTTATTCATGGAAAGGCCAAATCTACTGGGGATTAAGTATAGCCACTCTGCACCCTCCCGTTCCCCATCCCCCTTGGCCACCCTCCAACCCTTACCAGCTGAGGGATGGGACTGGGACTTATTGCTTAGTTCAGAAAAAGGGGCTATTACGGAGTAACACCGGTTCTGAATGTGCTGGATTGTATCCAGGCAGAATTTGTTCATTTCTTAATAATAACGTCACTTTTTTTTAGGTCATTAATAAATAAAGGGTTTAGAGGGGCGATAGAAGGATTTTTTTCCTTTTCTTTACTAAAGGGAACTATTACTATAAAGGCCCTACATAATTTGCAGTAATCTGTGGCATCATAATGACCTTTTTCTTTGGCCCCCAGCTCATATAATGCTTAGGAATATGCTTAATTTTGGGAGTGAATGTGACTCTCATTTAAATGAGAAAATGTTCCCCTGCCTTTCAAGAGGAAAATTTATGCCAATGTCCATAGATATTTAGACACCTGTACACCTCGGCTCCTGGAAATAACCACGGTGAGGTCAGTGGCAACGAAACACATCATATTCTGCATATTGTAGAAGCCACTTTATGCAAAGCTATTTTTCTTCTTCAGAAAGCTGCTAATCGCATCAGGAATAGACTAGGTACGTCTTCCCCTGTAATACCAGCAGACCAAAAGCAGCAGACAGAGTAGCCCTCTTTAACGAGACAGGTGTCTTAGATTCCCATCTTCAAGATAAAGGAGCTGTCTGTGTGGGTGTGAGCAGTCCTGGGCATCAAATACAAAACCAATCTCACCAAAAAAAAAAAAAACCACCAAAAAAAAAAAACATCAAAAAAAAAACCCCCACCAAAAAATCTATCAGCAGTTCCAAAAGCTATAATGAAATATATGGTATTTGCTATAATGAAACTTAAATATGATGTAATGGCCTATTCCAAATATCAGTGTTATATCAAATCTTGTTTCCATAACACATCTAAGACAGTCTATTGGAGCAGATTATTTTTTTCTGTGAATATTTTTCTATTTTTTCCTGATTGTGTAATGTACTAAAATGCTTTAGCAGCCTCTTTGGGACAGCAAACAACAAAAAGAATATGTGTCTAAACCCCACATGACTCCACTGCCACCCCTCTTCCACCCTGTGCTTTCATATCAACACTAAATAGGGAAAATACACACGCTTTTAAAACTGTGGTGTCCCGGCAGCCTGAGGACATGGTGGACACGAGGTGGATGTCGGGGTGTGTGTCCTTCTCTCTGTTCCTCCTGTGATGAAGCACTAATGAATAATCCCGTATCTTCTGGATTATTAATCTATATGCAAGAATGCAGTCCTGTGCTCCTGCCTCCCCCCTAAACAAGACATTCACTGTTTTAAGTTTCAGTATGACCCTACTGAATCCTTCCCTGCACTCAGCTCATCAGACCCTTCAGCAGGTGAGGTTTCACAGCACCAGGGTGGCCCAGGACCAGCATCGGCTGCAGCCTCTCCCAGGCTCACCTTTCCCACCTGAAAAAACAGGGTGTCACTCAGTGATGGCAATGGGAACCCTGTCTCATGCCTTTTCCCCCACCTCAGGCTGAGAAACGGGGACACTGCACATCCTCTTACACCACTCAGCTTTGAAACTGGTGCGGGGCTTTGAATAATTAACAGGAACGACTGGCCTCGCCTGCTTACAGGAGTCATCAAGAGAGATTAGCTAGAAGCAAGTACTGATGCTCTTAAACTTCTTATGTCTGCAGCTGGCCTTGTTTTTTTCCCTTCCCATTGCATTTAGCACCAAATCCTCCAGGTGCTTACAGGGCAGAGCTGACACGAGCTGTAACGGGGGCTCATCCCCCGCGGCCACCATAGAGCCAGGTCCTGCCCAGGGCTGCTCCCCAGCTTGACAGTAACCCCCCTTCGATGGTATCAAGCTCAAGTTCCCTCAACTTTGCTCGTCATGTCATAAAAAGGGCACGTGAGCTGCAGTCCATCATGCTAAATCGTTTTAGCACCTCTGTTACCTGACATGGACTTACAGTGCTGAGAGCACATTTGTATTTTTCTCCTGCTACTTTAGTTTGATTAAAATTAAAAAAAAAAATGCCCCAATTTCCATTTATTTGCGACAGAATGTTGCCTGTCGTCTTGTTTTATCTTTTCGGCTTAAGAAAAATAACACAGGACATGATCACCGCTAACGAGATGGCACATTCTATGTAACTTGTCCTGCTGTGTTGTTTTATTTACCAGCTTTCAAATCCCTAACCTTCGTCTCTCCAACCTCCTTTTAAATGAAAGGATCCTCTTGTCTCTGTGAAGTTCCTATCATCTACACTGGTTTGCATGTTAAAGTTTCAGCATCCATTTAGTCAGTGACGGTTATTCTGCTTAATGACTCCTATACCCCTGCTAATACTTTTTTATCTGGCTCTAATATTTTAAGATCTTGTCTAATATTAATGCTAAATGCTAATATTAAAGATTTGCTACTAATATTTTAAGCTCTAGCTGCTAGAGTACTAATGTTTGGGGAGGTGCTTGGGAGTTCATTGTATTGGAAGGACCGCTGGGTAAATTTTAACGTCCTTTCTGACTATTGCATAGAAATCTAGGCAAAATACATGAAATATAGGGACAGATTTTAGAAATTTATTTATGGAATAAAGAGGTGGCTGCCATCCCTCAGGATTCCCAGCCTCGAGTTACAATTCTCCCAGTATTGCCATTTCACCATTTAGAATATACACCTACAAACAGCCACGGTTTATCTCATGGCAATACAACATCCAAAAAATTTACAGGGGACTACGAAAAAAAAAACCACAACTTACCCTCCCCCATACCCCTATCTTAAGATCAGTGTATTAACACAAATCTCTGCCACATGCAAAGGGAGAATAGAACCACTCCTCCTCCCCACTAAAAATAAAATACAGCATTTATTTTGCTGCGGTTTAAGAGTTAATGAAAGATTTGCACCTGTACAGCTGTTGCAGACTGAAACTAGCTTGTGGAGCGAATGTGTTCTCTGGTTGAGACAGTTGTAAATGCCTTGAGTAAAAACACTGAGGACTGCTAATGGATAGGTTTATTTTAAAGCATGCCATCTGCTATCAATCATAGAGAAGTATAGGAAGCAAGTTTGGCTGTGCTCCCTCCTTGTGAGCCTGATAAAGATAGGGCTGTGGTACTCTGGAACATTTAGTACTCAAGAGAATAAAACATCAAACCTACTCAGCAGCTCCACTAACAATAATAAAAATGCCTCTGCCTAAAGGTGACATTCTGAATTTACGATTATTTGTGTCTATAAAGTGTATTCTTTGGCTCCTGACTCATTCTGACTGTCTCACTACAAGAACAATACATTAAGCCTGCCTGAAGTAAATGGAAATCCTATCCTTTTATTAAACCAGCAGCCAGTACCTGAGATGTTCTAATGCCCTGTAGGACCCAAAGAAGGTTTTCTGCTCTAAGTGTTAATTCTTTTGGTGGGATTAAAGTCAACTGCAGAGAAAATGCTTGTTTTGTGCACTCAGAACTAAGCCCTTCTTCAGGTAAATGTAGTTTTAAAAGAAGAAGAACAAACACAAAGAAAACCCAAGGCAGATTCTGAATATGCAAATGCTCACGAAGCAAAGGCTTCAAAAATTGCCATTCACCCTGATAGCTCGTATTTTATGCTACTTAGCATTTGATACAGGAAAAGCTTATGCTGTAAGAACCTGCCCAGGAAAACCATGCACAAAACGTCCAAAAAGGTGTGTGCCAATCTTCCTTCCTAGCAGCACGCTTCACGTGTGCTGAGATTCTCCAGAAATGAATCCAGGGATTTTTTTTTTTTTTAATTTATTTTATTTTTTCTCTTTTTTTTTTCCCCTACACTGTATTATCCTCAGAAAAGGCAGTTAGAAGATGCAGAGCTACTTCCCCGCGATACACGAGCTTTTGGTTAACTTCAGAGCTATGAATCTCTCCCCTGACTAACGTCGCGTCCCTCTTCTCTCGTTTGCCCTCTGGTACCCCACCGATCTGGGGCTTTTGAGCCTGCCTGCTTAAAAATAATTAAATATATAATGCTTCCTGGCAAATTCACCAGATATGAAAAACACTTAACGATGAAGCACTCTATCCGATAATGTTAGTCTCCCATCTCCTATCTGCTGCTTAACAAAATTCCCTTGCAAGTCTGCTGCTGATGGAAAGCATCGCTGTGGAAGCTTGGGGAAAACCCACCTGGTGATCAAGCTCATGAGCCTAATTAAAGTTAATAGAGAAATTAAAAGTAGGCAAAACTTGGAACGGCAGCATGAAAAAAAAAAATAAAGTAAGCACTCGGAATAGAAGGAAGATAAAAAGCAATGGGAAAAACGAGCTTTCCTTTGAAGTCTGCTCTGGAAAGCGATGGTGATTTCTTTCAGTGTCCCCCACACCCTAAATGCTTTACACAGTGGGCTGTAGGTACAAACAGAAAAACAAAGTGAAGGATTAGGTTGATTAGGTTCACAATATTAAACCAAGGCTGCTTCTGTTCTATATTCACCATTTTGGTCCTCATGAGCTTAACTGTCCCTGAAGTCCATGGTTAAATGACCACTGATTTCAAAGTATAAGTTCAATCCCCTTATCTGGGGACTAAAAGAACAGAGAAATAAGCTCCTTAGTAGGGATAAAAATGAGTGCATACTTGAAATGAGTAAGGTGAAGAAATCCAAAAAAACTAGGAGACTATAGAGACAAAGGTAGAGATGGTTGTTCCAAGAGGAGATGGATCAGGTCTCAGCAAGATGGGAGCAAACTGCATGGTCACTTAGTTGCAGAAACACCAAAATACTGGAAACGATGCAGGAATGTATGAAAGCAAAGCTTAAGTAACAAGAAAACCTGAACAAAAGCAGTTATTAAGACTTCCATGCTCAGAAACAGGGGAGAAATAGCTCCCTGGAGGTACTCCTCACCTCTAGGTGAGGATTTCCAAATAACACCCTTTTGCTCAAGAGCAACCCTCCATCTCATAAGGAAAGAAACATCCATCTCTCATTACCGAGTTCCGTGCCAAAACTACTCAGTTCTGTGCTTCAGGAAGAGGGACAGTTACTCACATAAAGGCACATCATAACACCGGGATCTCAGACCAGCCACGACCATGACAACCCCCAGCAAAAAAGAAACTTCATGAAAACTATTTATCAAAAAAATTATAATAGCATTGGATCTTTCACAAAGAGGTATCTGTTTCTCCAAAAGCATCATTGGCAGGGATTATTTTTTTAAGTCTGGAATGAGGCTTTTGGATAGAAAGAGGAAAGAGAGAGGAAGTCGATCCAGACTCACCCATAGCCTGATGATTGCACGCCTGGGACTGCTGAGAGGTCCAGGTTCAAATCCCAGCTCTGAACTGCCCACATTGAAGACAAGATCCATCAGGGAAGATGCTTTCTGTAGCATTTCTCCCATAGCGTTTTGTATCTGTAAAATAATTCCTGAGGTCTTCTCTTCTGTCTCCTGAGAAATAGAAACAAATTAAAAGGCTTGAGAATTTTTCGTGACGTAGACTTCTTCGTGGCCAGCCATGACACTGTGGCTGATACTGTGAACTCTCCAACTTTTGCATGAACTTAACATGTTCTTTTTAGACTTGTTCTTTAATACAAACAGCACATTTTCATATGAAAGCTTGCAAGCTGGGAGCAGCTTGCTCACCAGAGTTTAAGTCCCTGGCACACGGTTCATTGCAGCTCTAATGAAAAAGCACAATGATTGGGCCTGCGTCGCTAAGATTAGACATTAGTGGCTGTATCAAGAAGAGAAATACCTGCAGATTAGCACAGCAATTTGCTGCTCTAAATCTGAACCTTCTAATCTCTTTTTTTTTTTTTTTAAAGTAAGTAGCAGCCCATGAATATGGGAAAAGAATTAAAACTACATTTTTACTAAGTGATTTCTAAAATACTTCAGCGTGTGTTTTAGAAAACTGACAAGTCATTAAAATATAGTTAATAAACATTATTCAGAACTCATTGCCTTAGATTAACACTACTTTAAAATCACAGCCATTCATTGATTCAGTCAACGCACGATGCTGCAAGAGTAACTCCAACTGCTGTTCATGCCCTGTTTAATAAGGTGCATGATGGTCAGCTCAGGAGTTTACCTTGTATTTGTGGTTTTTAACTGCAAAAATAGTTCAGAAATATTCACAGAAGACTTTAAAACTTTGCATCCTGGTCAGCGAGACCATGCAGAGAAATTTCTGTCCTGTGGCATACGGGAGGCAGGAGGGCCACACTTTCACCAGTGCATACTGAGAAGCATCTCCTCCGGCATGGGCCAGCTTAACTGAAACCAGACACAGCACCGTCTGTACAAGTGACACCTGTGTTCAGATGTTTTGAACACACACTGCAGTTTGGTTGGGCCTAAATATCCTCTCAGCAGCAAAGGCACCGGATCCAGCCCAACAGCCAGTTTTCCCTAGCACTTACCCCCAGTCTAACACATCTGCATCCTGTGCTGACTCATGCTACCTGTCAAGGGTGTCCTAAACCTGAGTTAGAAAAAGAGTTTGCAATATCAACCTTCCTGGTAGAATGAACTACATCTTTAAGATGTGTTGGCATGTGCTGAGTAAAACTGATTGATGTGTCACGGAAGGATGAAGTTAGAAAAATAGTGAGAGTAAACGCTGGAGCTCCCAGTTGGAGTGTTTGGCTCCAGGTGAGTACTGAACACCCCAGGGTAGCTGGACTCCTACTGAGCCAACCCACACCATGGAGGCTGGAAGCATAGGTACAAAACACAGAATTATTCAGGTGAAAGCAAGGGGTAAGAGAGAAGAAAAAAAAAAAAAAAGAAAGAAAAAGGAAAAAGGTGATGCTATTTATTAGTGACTGATTCTGTAGCACCTGAAATCATGAGACGTGTTTAATCAAACCAAGGAGAGAACCATCATGCATGACTTTGATGACAACTTTTTAAAATTTATTCTGTGATTATCAAGAAATTTCTCCTTTTAGAAGTTCTACCCTGCACCAACTGGAGATGATTGCTCTTCCTAAACATAATTTATACAGCCACGAGCAGCTCAGATACTGCAGGTGAAGCAAACTCATGCAAAGCTCCCGGCCCTGAAGGACTGCTGATGGCCAGTGGCCATCAAAGTGAGCCTATCCCTTCTGCAGAGGGTGGCAAGTTGGTTTGGCTGCTCTTTGTTGCTGTTTTGATGTCGGGGAAGGATTTGGTGAGAGTTTTGAAAAGTGGCTGATCACATTCTCTTTGTACCTTATACCTTCACCCTTCTGTTTTTGTTTCCTATCCTAGTACATACACTGAAGTTCAAAATACAACAGAAGAGGCATGAAACTGAGAAGAGAGTCAATGTATTTTGAAATTGAAAACATTACTATTCATAGCTGGCTTAGTAATACATTTAAAAGAAAAAAAATCATGGCTGAATTGAAATTGCGTCCATCTAAGTTAAGCTAAGCTACACATTTGCCAATACTTTTAAGGACCATTTTTAACCACTTGCAGGATTTAATGGACAGCTTTTTTTTTTTTTTTTTAAATAATAAACTATTTGATATTCAAAGGTGTCTGTAACCTGATGGATGGCTTTGATTTATGACATCTCTCAGACATCAGAATTCTGGATTTGAAAGCCAAACCACGAGGGAGATCCACATCCTCCAACTGGTTTCACTCTTTTAAAGCGATTCGGAGTTCAAAGTCTTTCGCCCATTCTCCTTTCATACTGCTGCTTATACAGGAGCAAGAATAACACTTTGCAGCGAACTAAGATCTTCCAAATGCTATCAGCAAACTTATGCTTGAAGGTTCTTCTGAGACAGGGGAAGGAGCTGTGAGCAGGGAGTGGCCTCCACACTTCCCTGGCAGCTTCTCAGGGCAGAGATGCTTGAGCAGGAAGGAGAGTTTGGGATAGGTGATACGCACAGGAAGGTACTGGGGTCAGCCAGGGCCTCCTTGGAACAAGGCAGCCTGACCAGAGATGAGTCTTCCAGCAGCATATCTTGATGCAGCATGGATGTTTTGAAGCTGCAAGCAAGCATCCTGAAGCCTGCGAGGAAAACAACCCATTCAAAAAGAAAAAAAAAAGAAAAAAATCCTTAAAAAACTTAAAAGTGCAGATTGAGGTCTTGTTTTCCTTAGCCCAGTGGTAAAGGAAAACCATTGTCAGAAATACAAGTATTTAAACAGTCTATGACAGCGAGGAAGCAAACGACTACTTTTGCCAGTGACCCAGGAGAGCTCAGCTGCTTTCTGCAAGCCAGAGGGATTTGCATCCAGTCCAGTGCTGGAAACTCTCTCTGGAGCAGAAATCTCTCTCCTCAGCCTCCCCAGTGCCCGTCGCATCAGGCTCGGACCAAATCTCGAAGCTTCCGACCCGCGAGCGCGTTCCCACCTGGATCTCTGCCACCCGGTCTCGCGCAGCGGGTGGGAGGAGGAACCCCCCGGCGTGGGACTGAGCCCTGTCCTCCATCACCGCTTCCAGCGGCTGAAAACAAGCCATCAGTGCATAAATATGTGAAAATATTTATCGCCCACTCCTAGCCATGGTGAAAAGAAACCTGTTGTGGTTAAATGACTCGGTCAGTTCTTTAGGGATTTTCCAAAGTTTCCTATAAAAAGAAATCTGTGGGAAATGAAGGATTGCATAATCAGTAACACATGCCAATTCATATAAGCCTATTATCTTTTATGGCGTTTTGTACTCTATTGTCCTTACTCTGGTGAATTGCTATCTTGCACTTCTTTTCCCTATTAAATTATTTACACATTTTGCTCTCTCTGACCCTTTTGCATCACTAAGATACTTAACACCCACATTACGAGAGAAGGTAAAGACCAAGGCTCCCTTCTCGTGTTTTTCCCACCTTCACAGCAATATCCAAACAACAGTCTCCTTAAGAATTGGAAGGATCTTTCAAGTGAGAAGAGGCAATAATATTAGTTGTGTGTCGAAGCCATAAAAGATTTTTTTTTTTTCTTAAGGAATAGACATTTTTAGAGAGGCTTGCTAAGGTCCCTCGTGCAAATGATCAGCATTCGCAGTTTTAAAATCACATAGTCTCTTGAAAACTCTGAAAGTTGCCTACAGGTCATCCAAGTGATTCTTAAAAACAAACCCCAAGTGTCTTGGAAGTCTTAATTACACTGTATTCCAATTGGATTTAGGTTGTTAAAACACAGACTTTAATAGAAATTTCAGACCTTGGAAAAACTTTTTGGTTTTGACTTTTAGGAGCCTGACACTGCCTGAAAGCCACCTGGGATTTCACCTTTAGAGTTAACATTTAATCCTGTTTTCAGCGCGGTTTTTCAATTTTGCACTCTTCCCAAGAACGACTGGTTAATAAATGCAGGAATCATGGCTAAGCAGTCACCTTTCCAAAAGCTGTGGCCTTTGGCATCTCTGCGTTTTCAAATAAGTAAAGGAAAAGGAGAGAAGACTGGTGTGACTGAGGAGCTACAACCCTTTTTTTTCTAAAATGACCTAGATACTGAGAACAGTTCTCTTGACTGCTCTTAACTACAGAGCTTGAGGGCCAGGGCAGAGCCCAAATTAGCTGTAACAATCTTTAGATTAAACTAAGAGGTAACCCTCTATAATCTCAATATGTGAGAGAGGACCTTGCACAGCAAAAATGGGTCCTGGAGACACAGGTGCAGAGAATAAATGAGATACAGGTTCACTGAGCAAAGCTGCTAATCCTAATTACGTGGTAGGACAGCCATCCATTGGCTATACCACTCTTACGTCTGCATTGTAGATGAGTCCAGTTCTTCAGAGCAGATTTATGTGACTTTTCCCCAGAAGTGCTGCGGGAAAGCAGAAGGGCTGGGGAGAAACCTCACATCTCCTGAAGATCGCAATATTCTGTCTCCCACACCGAGGAGTTCAGACGTTTCAGCAGTACGGGGCAATTTCACCTTTGGAAAAGTAGCAGATTTGAAAGAGTAGCCTAGAGGTAAGTTTGGATGCCAACAGAGGGCAGACCTGGTGATGCTGAAGATGAGGAAGCGGGCAAGCAGTGATCACCTACTGAAGGACAGTGTGGACAGGAGAAATTTCCGTTGTTACACAACATGCTTCCAAACCTGCAAACCCTCAGTATTCATACAGCGACTCAAACAATTGAAACAAGAAAGGGCTGTAGCTTTGGCCTCTTTTGCTATTCATGAGATGTTGAAGTCTTAGACTCCATTTCCTCCTGAGCAGGGAAGCAATGGCCAGCAGCTCCTCGTTTTATACGACATATTTAAGAAGGCCAGCCAACTCCATCAAGTCAAGATAAACTGCTCTTCATTTACCTCTGACTCACAGCAATCAAGAGCAGAAAAGCTCTGTATCAAGAGCAGAACCACACCAGGCCAACAAACAAGTCCTTGCAAACCATGTTATCTTTTTCAGAAAAACAAGATCTCCATTGCCTACATGAGCTGGCTTTTGCAAAGACACCTGCTTCAGTCCTCCTGTGATACTCCATTTATTTTAGGTGTTTTCTTTAATATAAGCATTTCTGAACATCGATTGCATTTTCTTTTCTTTATAAATTATTCGTAAAATTATTTGCCAGTGTTCACACCCTGCAAATATTTGCTTACTGTCAAGGGCTCCTGAGGACCTCCAGCACCTGTCATCCTCTACCAAGATCAAACTTTTCAAACGGGAAGGTCTCCAGAAAAGATTAAGGACGGTTGTAAAATGTATCCATCTTAAATCATTATTTCTCTGTTCTACACCAGAGGTTCAGAGAGGAGGGTCCATTCACTGTCATTTCTCCTCCAGTGTTTGTATCTTCCTTTCTTGATTCTCCCTTCAAAAATACTCATATTTCTGTAGATCTTTTAAGATCTACTTTGATTCTGCCGCTTCCCATTAGCTAGAAGACAAAGCCATTCAATTCGTTGGTAACAGTTTAAAGCATTTTATCAGCCTATATAATTTTATAATCATTTTGTTATTTTCACTAAAAAAAAGACCAAAATGTAACTGATCAGACACCTAATGCTACTTAAGTGCACATAGATTTTTTTGTGGTTGAATAATAACATCTGTTTTGATTTTCCAGCCACAAAAGTGCGTTTAATCTGGCCTTCCTTTATTTGAACTTTTCACATCTGCTCAGGCCTGCTTCCCATAAACTAAATACCAGATCCTTTCACAATGTAGGAAATTTACCTGCACCAGTTGTTGTCCCTGCTCCAAAGACTTCTTTATAGGAGCCAGATAAAAATGCCAAAAGACTAGTAAATATAGTCTTAGTGCACTGTATATTTATTAGATGTTACTATTCAGTTTCTCAGTTCCAAACAGTTGGTATTCACAGGCCTAATCCCACAAAACTTATTTTCATGAATGAATTCATTTACTTTTATTGAATAAAGTCTGAGTTACAGGATGGTGCCCTATATTCTGCACAAATTTAGAGATAAACTTGAACGCAACACCTTACAACATCAGCTGCAAATTCAATCAATCAGAAATTATAGGGATGGTCAGATGCACTGTGCTTTCAGCAAATAAAAAGTCATAAAAAGAGGCATTCTATATGTCATTTTCAAGGTTATCTCCAAAGACTTGGTAGTGGATTATGAAGTTTCACTTATTCTGATCTCTTCAGAAGTGAGAAAAGTCAGGAAGGAAAATCACCCTCAACAAAAATTTTTTTTTTTTTTTAATAATTAGGCATTTCTTTTCTAACTGTAGCTCCCAAAACTTAGATATTTTTAGCTGGTGTGTTGGGAGTTTTTTAATTATTTAAAAAAAAAAAAAAAAAAAAAGAAAATGAGAGTGAGGGATACAAAACTTCAACTGAAACAAAACAGTCTGAGGAGTTTTGCCACTGGCATCACCAGGACAGGAAATGCATCCTGGGCATCAGACAAATATTAAGGATCATTCTTTACACTCAGAGCTAAATCATAGAAAAGTGTTGCTCTGATGTGACCAGGAAGATATGCAAAAAAACCCCACTCTTTCATCAGCCTCTTCATAACATCTTCATCTATTCAGCATTTCTTTCCACTACTAAAAGATATATCTGGAGAACTCCTACGTCCCTGGGCCCCATGCAGCTGAGCTGTGTCTGCAGCAAAACTGCAGTATTAGGCCACTTTTCTCAGCCAAATAACTCAGCAGATAGCTCTTCAAAGCAGAGCAGAGTGCTCTGCTTGCAAAGTAGCTGAGAAGCCAGGTTTTCCTTGTTTCAGAGTACTAGCAGCACCCTCTTTTCTTCAAAGTCTCCTACCTCTGTTGTAGTGAGGGAACAAGGTTTTGTTCTTTTGTGTAGTTTTGAATCTTTAACAAAACTTTGGCTCTGTGATTTGGCATTTTCACTAAATACAGCTTTATCAAGCCAAAACACCCACCAGCACCAGTGTCTTAAAAAGACATGAGATAAGAAAGTACAACAAGGACCACAGTGACTTTGGGAACAGTTGGAGAGGAAAGGCAATATCTGTGTACTGCCCTTGATTTACACCTTGATTTTTTCCTTCTGCACAAAGGATTGAAACTGCGTCATGATGGAACAGTTGTGAGAATCACAAAGAACTTAACAAGTCAGAAATGGATTAAAAAGCACTTTATGGCTTGTTAAAGAAATCCCCCTGTTCCTCAGAAGCATTTTTAGCATCTTATTAGTGGTATTTGATCTGACTAACATATTGACTAGTCATTTGAATAGGAGATGAATCCTTTTTGATGGATCACAAAGGGAGTATAAATTCAAATGAGGCACTTCTCCAAATTTTTATTTTAGGATAACACCAAAGAGCCAATAACATCTGCAAAGGTTTTTTCTGTGCCCCACAAAAGACTATCCTAATGATCTTTTAAATCATGCATCTTTTTCTTCCTTAAAAGTAATTGTTAAATTTGTATTTAACTCAAACAACAATTACTTGGAAGTTCTCTTTTACCTGCTTTCTGAAATGCCCGGTACGCATTTGGCCCAAGAATTTACTCTAAGCCAATATCTTCTTCAACATTTTTTTTTAAACTATCTGTCATGGAACCAGTACTTCATCATCAATTGAATTCACTGTCAATGCCTCAGTAGTGAGAAGTAATTCAGAATTTGACAAACGAAAAGTAAGAGAGACATATCAGAGAAATATGCAACAAGCCTCAGCTCTTTCAATTATCTCTGATCTGAAATGTTTTCAATCTATTCAATCTGTACTGTTCAGGACTAGTTTCAGTGTCACCAATATGGACATTGCTATGGAGCTAATGGGCAGACCCACAATTGTCTTGTATTTGGCAAAAGCCAGAAAACTTGCTTCTAGCCATTTTTGAGCAGCTTTATGTTATCTAAGATTTTGCACTTAGGAGTAAGTTGGAGACCTTCAGCTCATTTTGAAAACAGTAATTTATAGCTACACAGACATTATGATTTTACAGTGTTTTGATAGTTACGCCTTCACTATCCACATGGAACATTTAAAAATGGATTAGAAGCCATTAATCTCAGAAATATGGGGGATTCGTAGCCTAAAGAGGAACTCAGAGCATTCACAGTCTAAGTCTCTTCTGCATCTAGGTGCACAGTTTTATTAAGGTAAGGTACAGGTCAAGAATTATACTTTGATAACCATATTGTAGTAAAGGTATTGGATTACATTCAGGGATCTGACTACTTTGTCATAGGTACTCTTACTGACCTTGGACAAGTACTTAGGTTGGAAACCATTTTAGGCAGTTTCTGTCACTTGTTTTTCTCCATCAGCAGTTAGGGCATTGGATCCCCATACACAATTTCATGCTTCAGGCACAGCAATAATCTTAGCCTCCCACTTCATGAAAAGTCTTTCATTTTAAAATTTAAATATTTTAGAGTTAGAGATGAGGTCAAATCAAATCCATATATTTTCCACACCTATGCCTTGAAATATGGGGTAGATTGACTCAATTGAGACCTTTGCAGTAGGCTGTTCATTCCACCAGAGCCTGACCTCAGATGTTTGGTTCAAATATGCCTACACTCTGATGAATGTCAGGTCCAAATTCAAATCTGGATCCCAAACTTGCGGTACGGGCCCATGTGTACTTGAAAGCAACGTTTGAAAGAAAGAAGAAAGCTAAGATCATGAAAATCTGTATTTGAATACCACACACAACAGATTTATGAACTTAAGTACTTTTTTTTCCTGTGCAAAATCAAAACTACCACAGGATTTCCCGTCCATATATACCACATGCTTTTTCCAACTCTGTTTAAAATTCTTCATGTCCCAATATTCTGAAACTTCTGAGCATCCACTGATTTTCTGCAAACTTTATCTACTCTCAAAACTAGGCTATAGTCAAGAGCTATTTTTTGTATAGGAAAAGTGATTTTATCTATTTACTTTGCAATGTGGTTATGACTAGTGAAAGCATTATACACAATGAAACCCTTGGGTAACAGCCTGAAATATTATTAATTCTCTTAAATGACAAACATGTTTATTTCAGTGTAACTGACTCTGTACCTTGGGTCAAGACGCATGCAAAACCAAGTCCTGCCAACTGCCAGTGCACACCTTGCAGGATCTTCTGAGTGCAGTCTTCCTTTGGAGAACAGTCAGGAGCATGTCAAGTAAAACACCAACAACACTAAAGGAAACTTATAAATGTTTGCAAATTCATTTTATGGATTAATGACTCTACATATAAGAATTGACATTTCCAGGACAAATCACTTCTTTATCCTACAAATATTTCAGCAGTTTTTGCTTACACCAAAGCAGAGGCAAATTTTTCCTTCTTCAGATCAAACGAGATCTAAAATCTGGGAAGATTTAACAGTAAAATAAAAACAATAGGGAATGTAAATGTTAACCATCTGCAATTGTCGTTACTGCTATTTCTTATTATGTGATATCTCTATCAATGGCATTATATTTTTACTTTTGTCCTCTCTCTCAACTTTTCAATCTATTATGGTTAATCATTGATAAACAAACACTTTGACTGACTTAAAAAGTGGCAATCATGTCATCTAAATTTAACTGCGTAAAAGTCAAACACCTACTCTAAGCTACTCGTGAAGGCTCCTTCTATAGATAGTGGTAACAGATTGGCATTTTCAGAGAGAGACTTATCCTACCTGTCTTACACACTTGTTTTAAGATGGGATTAATCATCCTCTGGAAGTACTTTCTTCTTCTTCTTTCCTTGGATTGACTTCAGTAAAAAACACATCTGTTTTGTCAAAAAAAAAAAAAAGGAAAGAAAAAAACCCAAGAGATTATTTCAGGCCTTGATCTTGAATCCACAAAGGTATTTACCCTCAGAAGCACAGTTCCTCTAGGATGCAGAAAGTCTCCTCCTAAAGGCAGATGGGAAGAAGGGAGGTGGAAAGAGACAGGAGCACAGCCAATCTTTAGAATTTGACTTATCACCAGCCTCAACTAATTGCCCTTAGGGCTGGTGAGAAACAATGCTAAGGAGACCAAGGGACAAGAGATGATCAAACTGTTTGCACTCTGTGTTGCTTTATGCACAGAAACCATGAGGATTACCATAGTTTCACTCTCGGTGGAATTCCAGTTACAGAAATGTTTTCCAGGCTTTGGCAGGAGAGAGGGACTGGCCAATAGCTATTCTCCTTCAGCAGAGGCAAAGCAAAACCAGCATCTCCCTTTTTCACATGAGATCAACTCCAGCTTAACACAGAGAAGGACCACACACCAACCATTGCTTCAGGACATGAGCCTTAGGAGGCAATTCAACGGAAACTTCTAATACCCTTAAAATCATTCAAATGAAAAGATGCTGATGCTGATGAGGGAAGAAACATTCTTCTTGGCGTCTCTCCATCTTAAATTCTGCTATAGTGACAGTATCTGGATTAGACCCCAGGACAGTATTTCTGAAACAGCAGGAACCCTGCTTGCTGCATCGGTTTTAAATTATAAGCCTTCCAAAGATGTCAACACCACTTTCCTAGAGACTTTCCTGAAATTAAAACACTGAGCTTTCCCCTGAGCCGTCGCAGAGTCATATGGATCCATCGCCCAGTGCCACCATTTGTATTATGATTTGCCTATGTTGGGTCACTGCTGCTTCTTCATTTCTGCTCTATAGTCAGCCTTGCTCTTTGATGTTACTCAGTCACTATTTCCTTTCCCTTTACTTTTATCTCTGTCCTGGCATTCTTCCTTTAAGCATCCTCTCTACCAGATGGTCTCCATCTCTCCTTCAGAAGTGCCCAAAATATTCCTACTGCCTCCTCTTGATCTTCCCCCAGCAGCAAACCTCTTCATCCTACAGAGCTCAAATACCAATGGATTTCTCCTCCTTGCTGCTCTGTGTCTTTCTCGCACTTTGAAAAGGAATTCACTGGAAGCAGCTAACCTCCAATCCTCATTATGCACGATGCACTCATTTATAAGAGTTTACCCAGGAGAAAAATTCAGACGGGATATACGCTGGTACAATTGCGTTTTTTCAAGTGGAAGAGCATCTGATGTCTGCATGCCAAACTGAAGCTCTAGTTTTGAACAGGAGCTCCAACTTTTTCATTTGGAAATCCATATGGATCCTTTAATCTGAAGGTCAAAACAGCTTTCATGAAAGATACTGAAAACAATGATATTTCATATTCGCCAGCATAATTATATAAAGATGATTCAATATTGTAGTATCATCAGAGGATTCAACAAAGTCTCTGCATTATGTATTTTTAAGATGGGGTTTAGAGACTGTAAGATGAGGCTTCAGAAGTTTACAGAGAGAAAAAAAAAAAATCTTGTCACAGTTTATATCTTCCTAATAGGTCACTGAAACTCTGAGGATAACAATTACTTTTACTTGCAGTTGGCAGTGCACTATAATCAAGAATAAAGCTCTAGATATTTTTGTGGAAGTACAAGCACTTACTAAATGCGGCAGCATAATAATGTATTATATATTATACAAATACAGCGAGGTGGGATTTGTGTTTGCCTCTTTGCAAGAGAAGAAAGAATTCAGAAATGACCTTCTGTTCATAAGATTCTTTGAAAAAGGCTTGGCCTGAAACCACTTCACTACTATTGATATAGTCTGGTTTTGTACATAAATCTTAAATGTAAGCATTGCTTCAAAAATAACTAAGCAATCACAAAGCTTTACTTTTCAGATTCAATTGCCTTCAAATCCTTTACTGAAGTCCCCTTGGCACTGTCACTTCAAAATCAGGATAATGCCGTATAGTGTTTCTCAGTTTCAGTAAAACAAAAGCCTTATTGAATAAATATGTGTGAAAACGTCGCAAACAAAACCATCTCAGCAATCACCACCTGACCGGCTCGCAGGGACCCTCCCCAGTGACCCGCGTGGGCTCGGCGCTCGACTTCTTGGCACATCACAACACTGCTCAGTTCCACAGTCTTTATCTTTAAAACTGTAGCAAAACACAGGTTTTCCTTGCAGAAACCTAATAGCAAGCTTCAGACATCAAGGTGACCTAGGATTTCCATATGCAGGAAGCTGCTGATCAAACAGTATATCCTTTTTTAATCTGCCTCTTGTATCGTGAATATACAGAAAACCTTATGGTTCTGGTAATCCCTTAACTCTGGGGTTTGTAAGGAGAGCTCACAATGCCACCCCGTCACTGAAACGTAAAGGCAGAATAAAAAATTCTAGTATTTACCATCTCGTGCCTCGTTCTGCTTTGTAAAAAGATGAATCAGGAATGTTTTTCTTTTTTCACACATCATCTTCCAGCATATCCTACACTTCCCTGTAGTTAAAATATTAGCTCAGCCCCACAGATCCCATTACTGCAGTAAGACAGCAACACACGCCAGTGTGCCTGTGGTCAGGTTTCCCTCACTTCCTAGGGCCATGGTCTAAGGTGTCCAAGTCAGAGAAACTGGAATCACGTTACAATTAGCTGATGTCTTTCAGGAATTCACTACTGGCATGAAGTACCTGGCTAGTGCTGGGTCTCACCTGACTGCACCAAACAACTACCGAGCAGGGCAAGGTCCACTGAAATACATTGGATTTTGCTTTCAGAAAGGTTATTTGCTGCAACCTCATATTTCACTTTGCTATCAAAGAGCCTCAATAGCCTTCAGAAGCACAAAGCCTCTCATAAGAAAATGTATTTTTGTTAACAGGTGAGGCAACAGGGATTTTCAGTTGTGAAAGTTTCATTTCAGTATATTTGCACTAAAAGGCAAGACTCGTCGATTCTATTTCTGACTCATTAAGTCCATTTAAATAAAATGTACCAAGTAATTATTAAAAAGCTACTTCATAAACTGTAGAATAAGGAACAACTAATGGGCTGTTTATAAAAAATACAAAGAACCGTGAACCTATAGTTCAATTACCAAGAATGAGAGGGACACCAGCAACCCAGAAAAGACTGTTTTCTTCTGAAGACTAGAAATATACAGCAGGGACAACAGTACAAACCCATAGCAGGGCTGAGCTAATGCGATATCATCTCCCCTGAATACAAGCTGGTCCCAGCTCTTCCCAACACCCTGTCACATCCCTGTATCCATGAAGCCAATGCTGTTTTGTTTTTTGTTTTTTTTTTTCCTGAATTGTGCATGTCTAAACTCTTTGTTTCTATAAATCCAGCCAGCCATGGGTAGTGCCCGAATCGGGTGTGCAGAGCCCAGGGAGGTCACCTTGACATGGGCAGGGTGAGGAGGGCAGCCTTCACTTAATGGTAGGGCAACTACAAACGTCTGATGCTCCACACTTGACGTCATCACATGGAGCAGATGTCCAACTCCTCACTGTTAGAAAGGGCAGATTAAAAAAAAAAAAGTGAATAAACGCTACAAATTGAGGTAGGGTCAGCTCTACAATATAAGAGATCGGACTAGACAGAGGCAGAAATAATTTTCTTGCAGATTAGAAGCAGATAAATAAGTGAGAGAGAGAAGGGAGGAAAACGCAATACGGAAACGGAGATAAGAAAGAAGCTGTTCATCTTATGTATGGGAGCCAACCACTGTGTATGTGTTTCCTATGTAATTTTAGTAACTATGCCCAAATTGTTAATCTGAAACACTTTGCAGGAAGTGGACCATCTTATAAGCCTGAAATGTTGTTTGGAACAGTAGAGGATTTTCAGCTAATTCAGCTAACACGCTGGACACCGAATCTGCACGGCATAAGGGCTACAGCCAGGATTTTCACACGTAGATGTGGATGTCTTATTTAGCAAAAAGGGCATCTCAGCATTCAAGTTCAATCGTTTGTATTTGCATGTTTACAGTCTTCTAAGATAACTGTTTGCTGGTGATATCAAATATAATATTTCATCCTGGTTACATGTGCGTTACTGTGGACATGCAGTAGTCCACCAGAGTTAGTGAGGGTGAGCACATAACAAGCCCCCCAAAAAGGCTATTTCCAACATAATTAATATAAAAACAAATAAACTGCAAACTAAGGTGACTGCTCGTTCATAAATTAACACAGAAGAGCCTGGTGGGAATGCAGCGTGTGCAGTTTTCACACATGGCAGAAGTTTGCAAGTGGTTGTGTCCATTGAAAGGTGAAGGCTACGTTACCAAAAAGCACATTTTCCTCTGGCCTTAGACTTAAAAATAACAGTAAAAATCAAACACAAACAGTTATTTTCTTTCTTTTGGGATTTGGCATATGTGCTATAACAGACATAGATGGAAACTTCTAAAATAAATTAAGGAATGTAGTTGTCAGTTTATTAATCAAAGTTTACCTGCTTCACATTACACAGAGACAAATTAAACAAGCTACCATGGTACTCAGAAAACATCTGCTAACAAAGTCAGAAGTAATGATAAACAAACTTGAGTTCCCTTTGTGGTTGATTTCCATCCAGCTGCATTTAATTATAAAAGAGCTATCAAAGAAAGCTCCCCATTAGCAGCTAATTCAGAATGACTTCAGAAGAAAATCCCAGAGCCTCCAGTGGTATCTCTCCAACAACTTTCTCATCTCTGCAAGTGATTGAGAAGAGCTGAATTAGACCAGCTTAGCGATCAGTCCTCCTGCTAACTGCCAGAGTAAAACGAGGATGATAAATCTTTTCAGTACCTGTGATTGCCTGTTTTCAAAGCACTCTTACTGGTAGGACCTATAAGATCTAGCAGACTCTTTCTTGCAAGTAATCTCTGCCAAAAGCATCAGTGCCAATGAGCAATGCAGAGATAACTCTGAAAATTGCTGTATGCATCTTCTAAAGCAGAGCATCTGCTGATATTACTGAGAAAGTGAGAAAATTTGTTACTACAAGTTTTTCAATAAAATCCCTTTGATTTTGGTATTTATCACTATGAAATTGAAGATGTAGTCATTTACAAATATCTAATCTTGGTCTATATCAATCAGGAATTTTCATGTTGATGTAGCAAGAGGTGTGTATAGCCCCAGAATGATGCTCTGAACCAGCATGGACACACCTGAACACTTAAAATATAGCAGCCACTTACAAAAAAAAATAAAAAAAAAAAGAAAGAAAAAAAAAGGCAAATATATCAGGGTTCTCCTGGAACTCCTCAAATTGAGAAATTTAGCTAATTCTATGGGTAGGCAGCCTAGCCATCAAACAAAAAAAAAAAATGGAAGTTTTTCAGTGCACCCAGAATTACTAGCAATTTTGATAAAATTCCATGAAGTCCAGCAATAATCAATCACCCCTGAAGGGCTCTGTGTACACGGCTCAGTAAAACACAAGCAACTTGTAATATATTCCTATTGGAAGGTTTGGCTAGTGGCAAGGAGGCAAGTATGATAAAACTTTGAATGATTCTCCCTCCTTTATTCTTTTTCTTTTAGACAGTAATGGGTGATTCTTCCCTGGAACCTCGCTGCTATCTGGCCAGCGAGCAAACATGAAATCGAAAACCCGGTGTGCCAGATCTGCACAGCTGTATTTGTGCTTCTGCAGCTCCCAGAGGAAAGCACACCACATGTCGGTTACTTGACTTAGGGTGGGTTGGTGAGGTGTAAGTTAAAAGGGCAGCTGTACACCCCGGGAAATTTTCCAGATTCATTTTCTACCAATTGCTTTAACAATGCCACAAGTGGCGGCGAAGAGGTAGGGAAGCTGGGTAACACAGGTAGAAAAATAGGAAAACTTTTCCTACGGCTTATTTCTTATTCGGTCCCCAGGCTCTCTTGAAAAATCTGTAGGCACTTTATAGAGGATTTTTTTTCCCTGCAAGAATGAAAGGGTTGGCTCTGATTGCTGCTATTCTACGAGGTTAAGGGAAGAAAAGACATTATTTTATATCCACATGGTAATCAACCAAGGTCTCATGTAACTATTGCTGTTGATGTGGTTCTTCCTGGCTCTTCTAGAAAACAGTTTATTGGTGTACCTGGCCTGGAAGTTTGAGAGCCAAAGGAAGAAAATGATAACACGGTTTTTAACAGACCCTTTGTTTACGTAAACATCCATCCACAATCTGTGTCTGATGGGGTGAACATACGGCTTTAATTTTACCCTTGGCACGTGGATCAAACAATGTTGCCAATATCTATTGTTCTCCTCATAACAATATGCCTGGTGGTTTCAACATATCCTCTCCATTAGCTGGCTTCAGATCAAGCATTACTGTGTATGTGCTTGTGTCTTCATAAAACTGGAATATGGATATTTTATTTTTTTTTTTCTCTTTGTAGCAAATGTGTAAGAAGGAACACAGTTGAGAATGGTGGTCAACCGTCCCTGTGAGTCAGGAGAACAGCTCGCATCGGATCGCGTGGCAGAGCCGACATGCGGGTGGGAAGAAGGGGTTGGATTGGATTTGCAAAGCCCCGGCCATATAGCCTAGGTTTTTCAAAAACCAGAGGAAGTGGTGAGTCAGATCCTTATCCCATTTTTTCTGGGCTTCAGCAAACCTTTCTGGATTTGGTCCACCTCTGATCTACACCAGCCCTTCTCTGGAGCATGGACACGCTAGGTAGCTATGAGAAGGGTGGTTTGGGTTACTTTTTGTTATTCTTTTTTTTTTTTTATTTCTCATATTTTTTCAGTTTCAATTCCTTTCTATTTGTTGCAGAAGACCATGATAATACCCTTTTTCTTTTATAAATATGTGGCTTCTGGAGAGGCAGCATAACAGAGTAGATTGGAGTCTGGGGAAAGGCACGAGGACAAACCTCAAAAGGGCTCCCTGAGCCAGAGTAGCTTATCATCTCCATGCTAATCTTCTCAGCTCCTGCCTCGGCCTCTGGATCAGCAGAACCGCTTTCTTATGTTTCCAGCAGCAATCAAACTTGACATTTCTCCTCTACATTGCATGCCTCTACAGGCATTTCAGCCTGTACTTCCAAATGTTTGATCCAGAATTCACTTAAGTCAATGGAAGAAATCTCATTGCCATGAGTGTACTTTGGATCTGGGACCTTCCTTCCACCTGATCACTAAGGTCTGATTCATATTTGCTAAATTAGTGAGAAAACACACTTCTGATTTCTCTGCTACCATTTTCACAATAATAGAGAAACTCTCACTGAAAAAAAAAAAAAACAAAATCCACAGTAGTAAAGACAACAGTTGTATTTGGGCCATTCAAGGAACTTATTCTATGTTTGGAGGTTTCTTTTATCCATGATGTTGTACTTTTGAGAGCTGAAAGATGATGTTCAAGAGGAAATGCCTTGGAAGAGCAGATGATGCCCCAACCACTTGTCCTGCCCAGAGCAGAAAACTGCTGCTGCGAGAGGCAGCAGTCCGACACCGTTGGGTGCTCAGGGACCCTACATGTAGCACAAAAGCACAAGTGAAAGCTTGTGGGAACACTAGGGAAGGAGACAGCTCTGGGAGATAACACAGTAGGGATTAGCATCACCAAAAATAGGGATCTGCAGGCCTTTTTTTCCCATGCTCTCATGACACTCCTCCTCATTGGAAGTAGTAATCCTGAAAAAGCTCTGGTTTTTATTCAGTATTTCTGTTTTCTTCCTACTGCACTATTTCTCACTTCTCTCTGTTTCTCTCCGACGTTTTACCTTCTGAACGCACTGAATTTAAGCCCAGTGCTTTGAATGATTTCACTGACCCTGTGATGCTGCGTACCAGCACAGATACGTATCTTTTGGCTTTACTTTTATCTAGGCTCATTTTGCTTCCCCCTCACATTTGCAAGTAGAGAGCAACTGCAAGGCTTCTTGTGCATCACAGGCTACAATTTTAAGGAGTTTTAAGGAGAATTAGCCTAGATGCTGCTTGTGCATTCATATATATGCAGCACAGCCCTGTCTCATCGCTACCCGCGTACTTCAGCCCGTTCTTGACTGTCAGAGTGCTAACACTTCTCTGCAAAGTGATTCATTAAAACTATCAGAATGTAATTATCTCTGCTGTACAGAACAAATGGAGGTTTTTCCCCCAGTAACAGCATGGTAAGGGAAAGAGAAGAGGAGGTTAAAAAGTCTTTCTTTTATTTTTGGAATTACTGCTTTACTTAGAAAGCTGTAGCTGTCCTAGCATTGCTCTAGACACACTGGAAAGCCTAACTGTAACAGAGTAAGTGTCTGAACCCATCTAGAAGCAGAGTCCTTAGGTTTCTGTACTTTTCTAGGGTTTTTTAGGTCAAACTAAAGCACTAGGGAATTATTCCCCACAAAAGCACCTGCAGGAGGTAGGGAAACCTGGAGTCGGCAGGAGAAGAGTCATGTATAATTTAAACCTTATGGGGGGAAAGAAAGATGAGTTAACTTTGAAATTACCTAATACCACAGATATGAATTTATTATACAATTAATTACCTTAATTGAAGGGGAACACATTGTCACACGATATTTTTTCTAATCCTTTATTGTGTATAAAAGTGCAATATACTGTAACATAAATTGTAGTTGTTCTTACTTTAAACAGCAGTTTAATCAAGGGGTTTTGAGTAACTGTAGACTGATAACTACCTTTTTGCTGGTATTCTATGTTAGGAGTTTGTCAATTTTACTACCACTTTGGTCTCATACTGAAATAACAAATTGTCATCATAAAAATCCTTTTGTCCTGAATCCATGCAGTTAGTTTCAAAAAGGCTTAATCCTCCCTGGCCATTGTCACATTAGGCATAGAACATAATTTGAGATTAAACACAGTGACAAATCAAGAGCACAGCTGTCTCCACAAACACATGGGTCAAGCAGCAGAGTTACTACAGGGCTGCGTTTCACTTGCCTCTCCTATCTATGTCCAACTTACCCTCAGCAGTTGCTGGAGCTCTGCTTGGGCTGGATTTGAAAGTACCCATGGAAAGAGATTTCCAAACAAACATCCCCAGTGAACTGCAAAAAAGACCTGCTAGTGAGAAAAATAAAGCAGTATTAAGCCCAACCGAAGCAAACGCTGGCATGTAATCAACATAGCATTGTCAAAGATATCTCATCGTTTAATTTTAGTGGGGAAAATATGGTATCTCAGATACCATGATATGGGTGTTTGTTCACAGCCACTGTACCTGTCAACTATTATTATATTGATGCTGCAGTGTTCCCTGAACTGTTTTGATTTCTTAACGAGAAGAGAATTTTCTCTGATGTGCCATCTGTAAGGTACAGTTTACCAAAGGAAAACTTTATCTCAAATTTTTAATAATTTTCTGTCAATTCCAATAAAATCTGATATATTTTTATAATACTTACAAAATAAAAGCAAATGTGACTCACCACATGTGCCACTATTTCATTTGATATTCCTCTTCTCCCACTGACTTTTCTTTCCAGTACCAAATGCAATTTAAATGTCAACTTGAACTAAAAAAGTTACATTCCTGTGGAGATTGCTGATATCTCATACAATCTCAAATAATTCAATGGCTTTCCACTCCTTTACCTATTTTCTTCTATTTTAGTATCTCATTCTGCAGGTTCTAAAAATAACAAATGGTGGAAGGGATGAAGTAATGCAGTTTGTTTACATGTAAGTGACAGGATAAAATGTCCTCTCATGCCTAAAAAGGGATGGGCCAATCCATCACAGGATCCAAAGTTCATTTGTTGAATATACCAATGCACACTGAAGGATTATGATGTCTTTAGCAAGGCCACTGCTAGCTACATAAAATGAGGAATAGAAACCAAGGGGCAAAATGATAGGGATAGAAAAAATAGGAAGGAAATCTATCTTGTATTTAGCATCCACTTGCCAATCAAGTGCATAGGCAGCATGGCACAGGAGGTGCAGGTCAGCTTTGTTCTGTCAGGTGACCTTATGCTTGGCAATTTCATTAAAGATCGTGAGGATATTTAGAGTCTTATATTTTGGATTTAGGCCTTATTGAGACTTTCAGGTTCCTCTAAGTTGTCATCTATACACAGAAACGCTTGCACTCTCCACAAAATTGTTTTTCATTGGGGCAGACCACTGGTGATGGGCACGGGCCCCATCAGCACCACGGTGCTCAGCTTGGACTTTCCCTTCTCGGACACAGGAGACATTTCCAGCCAAGGCTCACTATGATATAGTCAGGAAACCATGATGGCAACCGACAGCTCTGCCTCAACACTAGAGTCCAAATCTCTTCTTTCACTCCTAGGTTTCTACATGCCTTTTTAACTTCCATAAAAATGCCTTGTTAATAAGGCCAGAGAGTTTTCATAATCTTTCTTATCTAAGGACCATTTTTTCTCTTCGTTTCCTAGGAAGATTGCTGAATATCATCCTCCACTTTCTGTAACGTTGCACAACAGGCATGGGAAACCTGGGGAAAACAGCTTTGTCTGCTGACACCAGTTGGACATCAAAAAGTTTAGTATTATGAAAACTAAACCCGGAGGTTTAGCCCTAATCTCTGTGGTTTAATTCACTAAGTACGACACTGCTTGTGCTCACCAGTTTGTGAGGATATACAATACAGACCATGACAAGCAGTTCCTCTGCTATTTGCGTCATAGAAATAACCTGGACTGCTCCGCTTACGGAGAAATGAGGCAAAAAGGACTGTGGTATTACAGTATGCTGAGGATTGACTCCTGGCTGACTTGGAAAGGATAAAGTTGTCTTAGACTGAATGCAAATTAGAGGTGCAACATGTCAGACACCAAAAGCACCTCTTAAAAAAAAGCAACATAGGAAGCAGCCTAGGATTTGAAAGGAACTCAAAACTCACTTGGAATTGCTACAGGAAGTAGCTGCTGGAAAAGCCATCTAAAAAAGTGCCTTCAACAGAAGAGTTTTCAGCCAACCTGCCTGGGCCCTTCATCCCCTCTGAATAGAGAATTTTATTATAGACACAAAAATAATCCAGTTGTGACACAAAACATTTCCAGGGTCTTGATGGTATCTGCAGGGATGGACAAGACCTGCCATCAAGAGATGCGCCAGAGGAGATCTTTAGAATTATTTTCTAGTGAAACTATTGAAAACGTAGGCTATAGTCAAGTTCTACATACTCACACACCGACTTCAGAGGCCATTTGCACAACTGAAAACTCACTCTTCCTTTTTATTCCTCTGGAAACCTCTGCATCATCCACCAAAGCCACGTAACTTCTGCAGCAAACAGGTGCGGACCTTGTCAGTTCCTCAGCTTCGATTCATTCCTGCAGCCAAACCCATCCTTTGCAGTGAACAGGGGATGATCCTGCAGGAAAACAGTATTTGGGCTAAATTTTATTACTCAGTAGCTGACTCTCAATTTGATAAAGACAGATATTTTTAACATGTCTTGGTTCTGCTTAGACCAAGAGTCCTAAAACAGCCTCTATCACTGTGTTAAGACTCTGGATCCCCATCAGACTTGCACAGGCATTTAAGTTAGTGCGGTTTGTTGAAGTTTCAGGAAAGAGAACTTTCACAAAGTGAGCAACGTATGTGCTGATAAAGGTCACCTTCCTTTCTCAACACAGCTATGAAGCTTTACGTTCTGCCTTACCATGGTTTTGTCCCAAGTCACTGCTGCTAGGAACCACAGAGAGACAGAGTTTCTGTGGGTTTGTTTCAAGGAGTAAAGGTTTAACATGCAAATGAAGAGAGAGCTGGCACCAAAACAAAAAACACACACGCAAAAACCCAAACAAACCAAACAGACAAACGATAGACAAAAAGCCACCATCAGCTGCACAGCATGCCCATGGAGTAGAGTAGGTTCAACTCACTAATGCACTGCTCTTGGGTTAGCGTCTCTGCTGCTCTGATGATCATATAAACAGCAAAACCAGATAACCAGCAATAAATCAAACCCAGTACATAACTCTTAGGCACAGATCCTACTTACCATCACAGCCTGCTCAAGGCTAACAGCAGAAGAGGGAAATTCTCCTTCAGCCACTGTGTCTTGCAGGGGTTCATAGAGCTCCTCTGCTCCACGGATGGATGAAGAGCACCTCATACTGCCTGTTTACCTTGAGGAGGTGTTGGAGGCCATAATTAATTACCGTTTGCAGAACTCATTGAGATTGTTGGAGAAAGGCACTAGAGAGTGAGTGGTGTTATAAATTATTACACTTGAAAACGTTCAAACCCTTCAGCCCTCCACCGTTCGCCTTCTCACTAACTTGAAGCATTTCCTTTTCTCCTCCTGAAATAAAATTTGCCCTCTTGACATGCACAAACCATTAGAGAGGCTGTATTTACAAGCACCTAACAGTATTTTCTCAAGTTTATTTTGACATTGACTTTTAATCAACATGACGACGATTGAAAAGGCTGGTCCAATGTTTCACTAAAAAGGAATATTAAAAGTACATTGATTGTGTGTACAAAGATATGCAATTAAAAAGTATGAGTCAAGTGCCGTTATTTAACACTTGACTTTACTTATTTTGAACTCTCGTGGCCTGTTGTGTATATGGTTAAACGTGCAATGCTGTGTGTTTCAAGTAAATCGGCTGTAAGCAATTTTATATTTTAATGAAAATAATTACAGTTTGAGTAATATGAAGTGTATCTGAAGTATAACCCCCGATGCTACTTCCCTAGAATTAGCTGTGATATAAATTATCATGATTTATTATGGTTACTCTGTGCTTTATGTGTTTGTAGAGGATCCTGGCTAGCAACGATGATTCTTAACTAACAAAGAATTGCATTTCAAAAGCAATTTTTTCTTGGATCTCATCTGTAATTCTTCCACAAAAGTGATATGATTTAACTATGCTGCAGTATGTGATATTGCAAAGATGGCATTATTGTGCTGTCATTTTGACAGCTTACTTTAATTTACACCATTTAATGGATGAATACATTTTTTTTTAAAATCTGGTGTTATTCTTTCTTAATATACCATATGCCATCGATCCCACATGCACTTCTTTGCATAAGCACACCAAGTTATATGGTGATATAAAGCAACCTAAGTGTCATTTACAACCTATCTTTTGAGTGACACATCAGAAGGTAAGGCCCTGTCAGTTCTTTAAGGATACTATGGATCCTAAGATGCTTCTGAGCACCGAGTTGAAATATGTTACACAAGATGTTATATACCGATTGGCACCTGTCCACCTCAGAGACGGGCACTTTTCAGTTACACGGTACAAAAATAAATTAACAAAAGTCATTTGCCTTGGTAAAAGCGGCACTATAGAAAGATTATTATAATTACATTACTGCAAAAGCTAATATCTGCAGCAGCTGGTTTCAATTGCAACCACTATTTTAAACTATTTTGTCAAACAAAATCTCTTTCAGTTCCTAACATGTTTTCCCAGCTAATGGTAAGTAACTACTCATCAGCATGTGCAAAGGTTGGACAACCATTCCCTTTGTCCTCGTTTGGTGTGCGGGGTCAGCCTGGTCATTCCTCTGCCAGAGGAATTAGGGGGTCACCTCCAAAGAGAACAGAGAATACATCAATCTGATCCAGGCCTGTCCCCATCTCACTTATAAATGTACACTTCTGATCAGCAAACCTCAGCTCAACAGAGCTTCCACATCCCAACTCCTTTATTTAGGCAACCTTCCTAAAGGAGACAGATGTTCCAGCTACCTTTTTTAAAAACCGCACAGAAGTTGTGCCGCTACGTAGGATGCTACTAAGCTTGAGAGAACAAGCCCTTCTTCTCAGGAGGATCTATTGGCCTGGGTTCACGTACCATGTGAAAACATTTACACAGCTTTCATGTCACACCTGGCTTTTATCTGCCTTGCTTGAGCCTTTCCACAAAACTCTCTGTCCATGTGCTCAGCAGGGCATGCAAATCTTGGCACAGGAGTAATCTCGAAAGACTTCAGCAAATCTGCTGTGGGACGTTATCTCAATAGGGGAAAATTTCATGGTGTCTTTCAGAAGCAGCCTGATTTAAAAAAAACCCAAGAATTTCATAACAGGGTAGAACGAAAGCTGATGATACCCCAAGATCTTAGCTTTATTTGGTAGACTTTTGTCCAATTGCTGAGGACACCTAAGAGTTAAGTAATTTGAAACTATAATTAAAAAAAAAAAAAAAAGATAGCCTAGTCGTTCTGTCTTCGTGTTGCAAATATTATTTTTGGACAGAAATGCTGCAAACAAAAATGTGGTAAGAGCTAAAGATTTTAAGCGAGAGGTATCCAAGGTTGAAAAGGATTTTGTTGACACGAACTGAGAAAATACAGCATACCTTTATACTTACTTAGCTCTTTGATGTTGTACATGATACGGAGTATGGCATTACAACCAACTGTACATGTCATAAAAATACAGAGAGTCCATGTGTAGTAAACCTGCAGTGAATTAGTACCTCTGTCAAGGTGTATCCTGTGATGTGTTAAGCCATCCTTACTTCAAATTCCAGTTCACACGTTCTCTGCAATTCTCATGACCGAGAACGTGCAAACATTCCAGCAAAACCTAGAGTTTATTTTAAATTCCATCACACTGATTACAAATACATCTGGAATAAGAAAACACACGAGATACTTAGAAAATCATGTGCTTATTCATAAATGTTAATTTTTGTAGAAAAATAAATAATTTGCCTTTTTAATGTTAATTTAAGTCAGTAGCTAGGATTTCGTCTGTGACTCACCTAAGAAACCATTAGGAGTTTTGTATGACCAGAAATGGGGTATTTTTGCACATAACCAAGAAACAGATATCAACAATCGAAGCATGCTTCCAGCACCTACTGAAAATTATCAAGAATTTAAATTGTCTTCAGATGCTGGTTAAGAAAGCTGCAGACCGTTGCACGGTAAACCAAAAAACTGACACAAATGTGATTTATTGGGGTTTTTTTTACACATTAGTTTGAATAGTCACTTCAGGTAAAACTATATCAGAGCTAAACGATAGTAAAGAAAAGGCAGCAAATGCTTACACGTTAGGAAGGGCTTTTCATTTATTACAGATTTCTTTAGGGTTTTTTTTTTGCAGAAAACATCTTCGATATAGGATTTAGCATTTACTTTGGGCTTTGTTGCAGAGATAAAGCAGTTGCATCTTTTAAATCTCTGGTAGAAATCCTACAGTGTAAGAGGGGCAATGAACACCTGCTCTTTTCCTCCTCCAGCATGAAAGAACAGATTGAGAAACTTTACAAGTTGGACACACGGCCCTTTGACCCATGTGATACTGAATAACCCTCTGCAGCACAAAGCAATGGATCATCTTACCTTCTGCTTGCAAAATGGACCTTCCTTACGTGTGTGGGAAGAGCACTTGTCTATGTCTGAGGCAGACGTTCTCCCATCCTATTTAACCTATTGAAGAAAAATAAAACAAAGCAAAGAAAAATAAAAACACAAAATGAAACAAAAGAGAAAAAAAAAAAGAAAAACAAACAAGCAAACAAAAAAACCCCAACAGAACAAAGAGAAAGTTTACAGAAAGTTGAAGGCAAAATGCAAAACATTTCCCAAGTCAGACTTGACAAAGTAAATTTCTAGGCACTTCCACCCCTCTATCATGGGGGGAATGGATCTCTGGAAAAATACAGCAGGCTTAGAGGTCCTAATGGAAAGGAAAGTGTTTCTGGACACTGAGAAAAGCATTGAAGAAGATTGGTATCATACCATATTCATTCCTGCTGTGTTTAGTTGGTCAGCCTTCTTCCTCCTTCCATGCAATGCACACGCACTGATCTATAAAACACACATATGGACACCATCATATAGGCAGCAAGTGCCAGATCAGATATAGAAAGAGTAAATTTAGGATGTTATAAATGTTTTTTCATAATAATATGTATTCAATATTGTCACTAATGTAAGAGTCCACAGATATAATTTGAAAGCTTTTCTTTTCTCTTATGCCATTCACAACATAATGAAGGAAAATAATTTCCATTCAACTTAGCTGCACTGTCATTAGAAGGTGATTAAAAAGACAAAAACAACTTTCATTTTGAAGGTCTAAGGAGAACCGCTGCCACGGTGAAAACTAGTCAAAAATGTTCATTGCTATCATTAGGTCATAAAAAGGTAAAATGTTTTCAGTGGGAAGTAGGATCTGGAGGTGGACCCAGATCGTTACTTGGCCATCCCGAAAGGCAAAACCACGCGCGGCTGTCGCGTACTGCGGAACATCGTGACCCGTCGCGAGGCTGGTGGAAGCCTGCGGAGGAATAACACCGCCAGCCGGCCGTTCATCGGCCGCCACGAGGCTGGAAAAGGCACGGAGCCGGATTTCCCCACGGCCTCCCTTCCCTTTTCAGGGAAGAGCTCAGCTCCCTGAGTGCGTCTTGGGTTTCGTCTTAGGAAGAAAAAAAAAAAACCTGGCCACAAGATTTGGAATCAAAGGCACCGAGTTTCAAACCCTGCTGAAAGTCTGGAACTTGCTGAGAAGTCGGAGTACTTATGGTCAAAATATGGCCATAATCACTAAAATATACAATTGCCGTTCTTAATCAGCAGTACTCGCTCACTCAAATAGTTTCATTGACTTCAGTCACAGGAAATACTAATTTTGTCTGACACTAGAAAGGGCTTCTAAGACCTAGAAGACAACAATAGCATAAATATTATTAAGACAGAGCTATCTTTGTCCAGCCATTAAGACTGTATCACTACAGCTTCAGTGGATACAAACCAGAATCACTGTTAATTCCATAAATATTTCTGCATCACCTCGCCAGAGTGTGGGAGCAGGGGCTGGGCTGCTTCTGCTCCTTGGAAAACATCAAGAAGCAAAGAGATAGTAAAGGGACAGATGAAGCTCTCAGTCAGAGTATAGTAACATATTTGCAAAGCATGAAACAGTGACGTGGTGCCCAAGAAAGGATGAACAAATAACTGCTTTATGAGTTTTGGTTTTGTTCAGTCTCAAAAAACAGTCACACAACTGAGATATTCAACATTTGAGTTTCAAAACGACTGCTCTGAGACAGTCCCTCGTTAAGGGATCAGCTCTATAATGCGTCAGCTAAAGGACCAGTGTGCATCATCAACTGGATGACAGATGCACTTCAAGTCAAATTATATGGTCCAGTATTTGCTTATACAGCTCTTTTGAACATAGGCTCGGGGTCCTGGGTTAGACCAGACATAGCAGTCTTACAATATTTTCTTAAAGTATTGCCCAGCCTTGGAAATACAGCTTAGCGTCTTGGATTCTTCTCATAAAGTGAAAAGGGCCATGTGTCTTGTAAAGACAAGCCCCAAGGGAACTGAGGTAAAGTATTTTTGTAGCCTTAACACAAATTTTCCTTGTGTTTATGGCTTCATTATTTTAGTGGGTGTGTTATTTCAGTGTGTTTTTCTGCTACTTATTTTCTATCTTTTTCGCTGCTCTTTTTTTTTCTGCCTTTTTTAAATAAGGAAAATGGACTCAACAGATGATGCAGAAGTCTTTACAGCAGAGCTACTGGTTTTCGTTTCTGTTTCCTGAACCTCGTGTCGTCATGCTCTTAATATGCTCAAAGAATATTTCTGTAACATTATAATGTTAAAGTTAATATCTGGCTGGAGGAAAAACTCCCCATATGAACAGAGGTGAAAATTTCTAGGCATCTATCTTCTCTTAAATGCAGTTAAAGAGTTAAGACAAAATGAATTAAAGTAATACAACTGACAACAGAAAAATTGTTTCTGATTAGCAGGAAAACCCAGGATTAGGATGCGGTTACTCTGTAATTGCAAAATATGAACTTCAGTAATATATGGCAGAGTGAATTGGGAAAAAAGCAGTGAAAGCACTGAAAATGAACACTTAACTCTTTTAAGGTAAATTCATCTAACTCCACACCTACGGAGTTGGTCCCTACAGTGGTAGAGACCTACCTCTGTAGCAACCTGTTGAAATTGGTAGGACAGATATTGTCTGTCTAGCCTGGACAGTGTGTTTTTCACATAAGTGCCATTTTTGCTTGGTGCCAAAGGCAGGTGAATTGGCACAGCTTCAACCAAAATGCACAAAGACAGCAGCTATTGATCAAGCATAACTAAACCAATGAATTTTCTATTCTGATGACCCATCCAAATTTCCAGTTTATTAATTATCACATTTACTTTACCTAATGTCAATTCACTTGCCAGATCTGCTTTACTGGTTGCTTGTTTGCCTAATTAGCAGTAATTTGCATATTAACTGAGCCTGTAAGTTCCCCATACAGTCTGTGCTTAGGGATTCCGGCAATCACCAAGTTGTTGGTCAAAGTTTTGATAAGAAGTATTGAGTAAGTAAATTCTACAAGCCATCAGCCTAAGGCTACTTAAGTTAATGGTAGGAACGACGGGGTAAAATAATATTAAGCCTGAAGCTTTTCTCAAACCTCGTCCAAAAACTTGAGCTAAATATTTTACAAGACATTAAGTTAAGTTCTCTATTCTTATTTTTTTTAATTTAAATTTGTCGTAGCCTTTTGTTCTGTGCCAGAAAAAAAAAAAAAAAAAAGAAAAAACACAACACACCAAAATATCAAGACAAAAGGCTATTCTTGGTTTTATGACATGAGAAAATCCAGGAAGGAAAAGAGACCTCATGAGAAAGCCTGTTTTCACAACATTTTTACATAGCTTTCAAAGTGTGTGTGCACGCAGGGGCAGAAAATAGTACGTCGAGCTAACAAAACAAAACGTACCATAACATGATGAGTTACTTTGCTTACCAAGTCAAAATAGCTGGTACAACACGTTAAAACCTGGCAGAGACCTTACGTTCCTGTCCCATGATGTGCAGACTACATCTTCAGTGAGAGCTTGTTAACGTCAAGTTGTCCAGTGCCACACTTTGCACAGAACAAAGCATTCCAGAGCTCTTCTCTTTTGGCTGGATGTATCTCAAAAGCTCCATTGATTTCATTCAAATATTTAAAAAGTATGATGGAGAGGTACATGTACATGGCACAGACATAGGACAAATTGGACGAGGCTTTGGGCAACCTGATGTAGTGGAGGGTTTCCCTGCCCATGGCAGGGGGGTTGGAACTAGATGATCCTTAAGGTCCCTTCCAACCCAAACCATTCTATGATTCTATGATAAATTTCAAGGCAACTGGCAGAAACATGCTCAAAGGAGAGTAGATTAGCAAGTTGCAGCATTAACGTTTTAATGTCTGAAACAAAGCAAGAAACGTAACAGAAAAAATAAATGCAACAGATTTGACACACAGAGCAGTTTGGTAGGAAACACAAGGTGTGGTTGACTCAAATGAAAGCAGACTAACATCAAGAAATATGACTTTACCAGATTATGGTAAGGGGCAACTGGTGCCCCTTTTTCCCCCACTCACAACTAGTGCAACATAGCTGAATTTGCTGTGGGCACGATTGGACTCAGCATGGACCATAAAAAGGTACCCAAAGAACATCGTAGAAATTAATTAAGAATATAAAGTCTATCACTCATCATTCCTCTACAGTTTAATTTCTCCTTTTGGAGTTTCAGAGGACTCTTGAGTTTAAAATTCTTCTCTTACACACAGGACTAGACATTGCACTTGACCTATGTCACATTTTTTTTTCTGCAAAATACCTCAGACTTCATCAAATAACCAAATTCTGCTTGCAGACGCTTTTGATTAGACAGTCCTTGTTGTGTGAGATCCAATTCGTGGAAAACTAGGGAGGATATATAAAAAGACATTGATCATTGACAAAATTGAAATGGCAGGCCAAGGTACCTCCCTGCACATGCTTTGTACTACCTTGCATCCTACGGAGACCAGCCATGTGAGCCAGCTCAAAGTTTGAGCAGGAGAGCTCAGAGTTGGCTATAAATGAGTTTGTACTAGTGGTCAGTATACGGCCATTGAGCTTGACAGACTTTCTCATCCCTTCTCTTATCAAAAGATCTTCTGAGTTTGTTCTTCATACTCGGTGTAGGGCTCAGGCAGCTGTTGCAACCTGGCCGTGTCGGACAGTAGCCTCATAAAAGTGAATATTAGTGTCCTTTTCACACACTCATCTAATAATTTTCCTAGAAAAACACCCATGTGAGAAGTTTCCCTTCACCGTGGTCTAACAATCTAACCAAGAGTTAAACTATTGGTCTTTACCTAGGATATAACACAGCTTGACACGTTTCTTCAAGCATGTGGTTCCCACTTCAGTTCCAAAGCACTTCTCTGAGAAGTAAAAACAGAACAAAAAACCTAAGATTGCTGCTAACATGTAAACTGTGTTTAAGTAAAGCAAAACAGCAGAGAAAAGAAAGTTTTTTGCTGTTAGCACGATAGAAAATTAAGCATCAAACTTTAAACAAATTGTGCCGTTCACTTTTGCGACAGCAAAAGAGTTTATTATTTCACTATTTCATCTCACCTTCTGTCATTAAAATATAGGACACAAGTAGTAAAACACAAAGTAAATATGCACATATCTTTACACCATGTAGCGTAGCTATAAATCTTACTCTTTGATAACAGCTGTACTATAGCAATCATTTGAGTAGTGCAGCTGCCACAACAATATCAAATTTTATAGTTAAAAAGCAGTCAAAACTTTAATGGTACAGTGGAGGTAGATATATATTGTGCTATAAATAAACATTATCTAATGAAGAAATGAAACATGTTTATTTTTCCTTGACATATCGTTCAATATCATATATCTTTGCTCCTGCAAGCTGCTATAATAGCAGCCATTATACTTCAGCATGTATAACAACAAAGTCTGTAGTTGTACTAATTATGTTGGATTTAAACGAGGGATGGGAGAACTTCAGACAGCGTGGCCTTGCAAGCAAGGCTTTCATTTCATTAAAGCACTATCTTAAAATGTTATCAGAGTTAACATGTGCTGGCAGAGGTTCTGAAGTTGTTGGGAATGCAGTGAGAAACGAGTGGGTTTTCCCCTTAGACGATGACTTCTGCTGTGATTGTCTGACACAGCGTAATCGATCTGGTGAGCAGGAGACCATGAGAACCGACGTGCTGGTTCAGACGAGTAGCTGCTGCCACATTATTCAAAGCCATGAAAAACCTCTGAAAGGCCACAAGTATGCACAGGTCTAGTAGAGTCAGGCTCATGTCCCCTCCTGAGGTAATAAGTGCCTCAAACGCAGTCTCTGCAAGTGGACTTTTACTGGTGTGCTCACGTTGAGCCTAGGGACACAGCGACAGAGCATCCATCACACCTCTGGAGATGTTCACCTGCCTACCGCACAGAGAGCGAATGAGGGCATGGAAGTGGGGAAGGGATCTTCAGCAAACATGCTAGAAATACCTAATTTTGAAGAGTTTGCAGAACGTGACTCATCATGCCACAAAACATTGTCTGACATTCAAGTCTGTGTTTTTGTGAACATTTTCACTTGAGTCCAGAGCAGAATTCTGAAAGACACCTCCCAGTCACTTCTATCCACCACATCAGGAGCCACTGCAAAGAGCCATCTAGAAACCATGCACTGGGTGCCCTTTGAACGGCACTAAAGTGCAAGGGCACACCAAGGGCAGACCCAATGCAGTCCCATCACTAACAGGAGGTCAGTCCACAGGACCACAACCAGTCGCAGTCTAAGGCTAACCCTAACACATAAACATGGTAGATTTGAGGTCCTCAGTACCACCTACTCTCCTCTTCAGATCCGTCCAACTGCTCCACTGCTCACTAAAATAGCCATAGCCTCAGGCCACTAAATAGAAGACCAAAACCCACAACTACAGTATGTCACAAGATGAGAGAGAGGAGGTGAGAGAGAGGGAACAAATATCCCCAATACCTGCAACACCAGGGAATTCGACAAATAAAGTTCATGAACTCCATCTTTTTAAAAATCCTCCTTGGGAAACTGTGCTTCACCTCCTCATATCAGAAAAACGGTGCCAGAAGCACCCTTGCCAGAAGGGAGATCGCATCCTGCCCGGAGTTTGCCTCCTGTTCAGCATGGGTTTCTCTGAAGGTGACACATGGACACCCTGGTGGGAACTGCAGCAACCCAGGGGAGCTGATCCATCGGAGATCAAATCCCTGACAAACAGCTTACCGCCGTTAAACCTTGTGCGTGCCCACCATCAGAGATCCTCAGGGTGCTTTCGCTTGCCATCAACAGCACATTTATCTGAAAAACCCCATGAGATGCTATAAAACGAACCCAACAGCTGTTAGCAGAAGATGACAAATCCTAGACACCTTTTGCCACATTGCAACCTATACGATTTACTCCATGTTTACAAACAAATTGCTACAGAAAAATATTAAGTCCTGGCATTTAGAGAAGCTCTAGAAATTACTCACTCCCCTGGAATTCTGCATGACAAATTAAGACTATGCTTCGACTCCTAATAAATGTAGCTAGAGCAGAGTTTCATAAACATTCTTGAGATTTCTTCTGTAACAGCTTTATTTTGGCTCCTCACTTTTCCTGCCTAAACAAATGGAAAGGTTGGCTGATATTGTCAAAATACAGCACTTCTCATGAACCAGGAGTCATTTATTAATGTAATTTATTAAGCCTGCATTGTAAAACATAAAATCATATTTCAAGGCGGGGGGGGGGGAGGGGGGGGGGAGGCGACCTCATTACCCTAAGCTAAGATTATTTTCTTTGAAAAGACAAATTATTGCAATTGTGGATTCTGAAAGTGAGATTATGTGCTTCCAGAACTGGCCTTTCAGAGGCCAACAGGGTAAGTTTTAATGAACCGTGCAATGTTGGGTAAGAACAGAACAGATGTTTGCACAACCATCAGGTAGACCTTTGTTTATATAAACACACGGCAGTAGATAATATCTAATACCTTTCTCATGGCTTAAAATAACCTTCCCACTAAAAATACAAACAGGCTTTTTCCCAGTTGTGAACATGCTTAAAATCTAATTAATACACAGCCGATTGCAAACTCACCAAACTGCTCACGCAGGGTCAGACCTGTCATCCAACATCACCTCTTTCATGACACAGTCTTAATCTCCTCCTTTGTCGTTATATTGCAGTTTTTGCTCTAAAGGTTTCTGCACTAAAAAAGTGCGAAGGTGAAGCCATAGTTCAATTCAATTTATTTTTATACTGCCTCTCATACAAAGTCTTTCAAAACGCTTTATAGTGAGAGATAAAATAATCATATAACACTTGCCAGAATTCAGCACGGTGACTTTCAGATGCTCAGGATAAAGCTACGTACCAGGGAGGTAAAATTTAGAAAATTTAGAAATAGCAAGTATTAATAAACACACATTGGTTCCACTGTGCATAGTAATGAGAAGAGGGAAGCAGATCCCTGTTAAGGTACGTTCAAGGCCCTTCCTTTAAGCAGGAGGGTCCCTCCCAGCTCTGAAGATGCACACAGAGATAGAGATATGTGCATGGAGGAGGATGAGCACGGTGAGGGCAGGGGAGCTGCTAGAGAGGGTGAGGAAGGCATCACCCAAAGGAACCCTCTACAGCTGCAGTGGGCACAGAAACGTGACTCAGTTGTTTCTCCCCATACTTAAAGCACCATTTCCATACAGAAAACGAGAAGAAAACTTGAGTCTGTCTTGAGAAAGGAAAGGAAAAAACACAACCAGTCACTAATCTTCATCGTCTGACAAACACAACGCAGGAATAGCCCAGCAACCAGGAAGGGAAACATTTCTCAGGAAAAAAAAATTAAAAAGCCTACAGTGGGCAGCAAAGTAAAACATGTTTATGGCAACACCATTATTGAATTTAACTTAAAATATTTATAAATACTCAGTGTCCAAAATATTAAGCAATGCAATTATTTATAGGGATAAACGTGGAAGCAGGTGCACGCCATGCATTGGCAGTACAGTGTGAGCAGCAGCCTGTGCCCAGGGATGGACAGAGGAGTCAGCAGGTGGGTTTCATTTACTCTGCTAAACCTGTTCTCATCTAATCTAGAGAAAAAGCCCAGGAAAAACTGGTCTCAGGTTTGTAAAGCACCTGTACTCCTATCCAAACAAAACCACAACATCAGAACGACACCCGGTTTATTCCAGCATGATCTCGAGTAGCACAGGAGAAAGATGCTCCCAAAACCACGCTGATCATTAAACAAAGGGTGTTATAAATTCTGTGATATAGTCTTAAATTGTCATTCTAAAAGTTTACTACATCTACAAGGCCCATCATTTCAGAAGCCCACACATAAAGATGCCTGGTAAAAGAGCATTTAAGAAAATATTTGGGCAACAGTTAATATTTCTTCCTACCTATCTTTATGCCCATGCCACTCAACCCAATTCACATCTTTATAATGCACAGTAAGAAAACACAATATATAGTAACTCATTTTCTGACCTTTAATATTTCTGTCATTGATTGTCAGAAGTGAGGACTGCTCTCTATCCTAAGGTGATGGATTATTTAATTAACTATTGACCTTTTCACTATCAGATGTTGACAATGAATGCGCTCCTGTGTAAGCTGCCTCCTCCTCGTGCTGTTCAGTTCTCCACTGCACGTTGATTTGTCTCACGCTTTGGTTTTAGGCCTAACGTTTCTATTATGTTCATTTAGAAACAAGCTGAAGTCTTGTGTTTAGTGAGGAACGCTTTTATGATCTACTGCTTTGAGTTTTCTTCTGAACACCGGCTGTGTTTATAGCAGAATTTATATGAATATTAACAGAATTAAGTCTTTCATAGATAAAATCATTTCTACTGCTTACCTATTACTTAGGTTTCTGGCATGTTTTCAGGACAATTTTTTCTGCACCAGGAGGCAAAACAGCCAACACAGAAAGGAAAATTGCTCATCATCTGTGCACATGGGTCAAGAGATGTCCCAGACCAAAAACTAAGAATCATTTGATATTACAATTTGCCTTTGGGCCCAGCAAAGACTCCAGCCAGGAACATGACATTTATACCGAGCACCTTTAAAAGGCAAGCATTTCAGTACTGTCCCACACGATAGGCAACGGGAAGCCTTGTTTACGCACAAGCAAACTAAAACTTAAGACTTTTTCTCCACACAAAAAAAGAGAAAGGATCCAGATCTTCATCTAGAAGACCTGGGATCCCAGAGCTCCAGTCTCAGCAATTACATATTCAGCAACAATCTTTTTATAAGAGAACAAGGTATTTTCCTCCACGAGCGTGTTGTTGGAACCGAATGCTGAACAAATGATCCGTGCCTCCAGGTTGTCAGAGAGATTTACATGTGACTACACAGCAGTTTGGGTATTCCACTGTGATTTCTCGCCAGGGCCGAGCGAGCTGATTAATCTAACATATTCCTGGTAGAAACTGTCCAGCATTTCTCCAGGAAAAAAGTTTGTAGCCTGGCACACCTTCACAATAAATGTCATCTGCTAATTTCATCCATTCACTCAGAAAACGCTCTTTTTGCCAAACACAGTACCAGATAGAAGTTTAGGGGGCTATTTTGTGTGCTAAAGGGTCATTAATATCTTTTCAAAGTGTTCCACTTCCCTAATTATTTTGATAACTACATAACCATACATTCACTTTGTAGGAAGAAAGTCTGTAGAAGCATCGCTGCAACAGCAGAGAATAACAATTAACAAATTTCCGGAAGGGTTTTTTTACAGCAAATAATCATGTTCCCCTCTCTTTTTTTAATTATTTGGGGTTTTTTTGGTCTGTGAAGCTAACAGCAGCACACACAACAGTAAGTATTCCTACCGCTGATGGATTTGGTAAGTGGGTTTAATCACAAGCTTTCCTTTTGCATCAATCAGCTTTCCCTGTAACCTACAAGAGACCCCTACATATGTCATCCATATAGCCAGATAGCAGAGTTATAAGTCTGATTTTTTGTGATGTTAATGCAATATTATGATAGATATCTATTAGCGGGGGGAGCCGAGTAGCAGACAGACTCCAGCGCCTCTGACAGCGGCTGCTCTTTCTTTGTCAGTGTCAATCCGCGCCGGAATCGCGGGGAATGAGCGAATGTGACAGGAGAGGACCGCACCAATTATGGATGAAGGGATACTATCTACTCCCACTGGTTGATGTGATTTATTCGACGGTCCTTCTGCGTTTGTAGGAGAGCAGATTGTAGCTGCTTATGAAGTGACAAATAGTGCTCAATGACATTGACTGACTTGTCTGATCAATTTTGCTTGTCTGAAAAGTAGCCGCGAATCGCCGTCCTCGTTGAATGACGGTACGAACAGCCCCGGTTCAACTTCCCCCATGTGAAATCTCAAATGCCATTGGAAAACTGATAAAGACGACTCCCTTTAAACAAATAACACTGCAGTCCCATACAAGGGATGAAAAATAGTAACCTTTCCTATGGCCTTGCTTTGAAACATATCTCACTGAAAGAATATTTTGTCTTTGAGACCGCGTCAGTGGGATATTCTTGTTCTTTTATGAGTTCTTGAATATTTGGTATATTTTGCTGGAGAAGCAACGTATCCGATGGAGGGGAAACAAGTGGAGTTTTCTTGCAGGAACCAACAAGGCAACTTTTCATGTATTTGAGTGAAGCTGCCAACTGCGCTGATTTTATTGAGCCTTGAGTCATTAGATTAATTTTTAAATTTGGAGCTCCTGGATTCTGGCAATGATGTAATTCAGCTTTCATATTTAAATCTAGCAGAAAAAGAAAACAGGAAATTCCTGGCCTTGTGGTCAGAGAGCCACTTGAAAATGGGATTTCAGTGAACCCAGTAGGATCAAAATCCAAAAGAAATTGGAAGCCAACCTACAATTGCTGAGGGGTTTTGTTTTTTTTGTGGGTTCTGAGAAATAATCTTGGGACTAAAGGAGCCTGTCAGGACTTTTTAACACTTGGGATTGACAGTACAGGAACTTCTTAGAAATCTGGCTCATTTTTATAGAGCTGTTGTGTTAATAACCTAGTATTGAAAACTGTCGAACTTTCAGTGACTGGTAGGTCTTCTGGCAGAAGGGGCTGTTAAACGTGAAGAGGTGGCAGAGCCAGGCTATTGGGTGTCATATAATTCTCGCTGCCTTTAGTGAGGCTCGGCACGGCCCTTCTGATAATACCGGAATGACACGATAAGGTGTTACTCGGCATGAGTAAAGACTGCACAATACAGCCTTTAAACAAACACTGAAATAAAAACCATTGAGAAACCGTTAACAAATTGCATTTTATCCGGCATTAGACTAGTATTTGTATAAAGTCACAACATCATGCCACACCTTATAAATAATATGTATGATATTTCTTATATGAAGCAGGCACAGGAGTTGCCTGCAACGGGTAATTCTGTGTATAAATATCTACAAACTTGTGAGCGAGTCTACAATATCTATATCTATCAATATCTATATGGTCGTATGTACGCATAAATCAATGCCTGCATGTGGGGGGTGCATGTGCACTGTTCATTATATATTACAATATTAAACTGTTATCCATGCACAAGTATATTTATGTATATATTTCAATTTATTAAAGCTAGGCAGTCCTTTACAGACTTAATAAAGAGCACCAGCATTATAAGCCAAGAACCATTTTTCCCTTTCCCTGTATTATTCAAATTTATTAAACAATATTTCACGTTTGTTTGACACAATGTCAAACTCGGGACTCCTAAAGAACTGCTGCAGCTTTGGAACTGTTATGCTTTCTTGGACTTTAATCATTTTTGGCAAGGCTCCATTTCCTGTCAGAAAGTGAAACAGCTTAGGAATGTCATTTTCACGAAAGAAAACAGAGAGAATCCGAGAGGAAGTTCTCCTCCACTCCAGAGCCCCTAAGATACTCAAACACACTCGCAGGAGGGCTGGAATACATCAAACATTAGCAGAGGGAAAAGGACACACTTTTCCCACATTAAAATACATGGATAAAGTTGAACTTTTGCTAAAAATAGTTCCCATGACTAATCCTATTAAGTTTTTAAAAAATTGGGCCGTATCTCCCTTGAAGTCAAATTGTTTTTTAACTTCAAAATGACATTAGAAAAAGACTCTAAAGTGCCTTTGCTTAAGTCAAAGTCTCTGGAAGATTATTTTTTCCTCTTCTTTTTTATTTTTCTTTTTTTTTTTTTTTTTTTTTTTTTAGGGAGTTATGAAAAATGAGGACAGGAGCACAGATCACTATTCTAAAAGGGCAATTTACCTATTGAAGAGGTGGGGAGTATCCAGTCTCTCCCAGATCATTGCTTGTGATTTACTTTTTAGAAGAGAAGCTCCCTAAGGAGGGAGAAGGTTCAAGGGAGCAGACTGAAACTAACCCTTAGCTCTACCAGCTCAACGCCTACACAAGCTGAGCACAGCCCTCAGGACGGGAGGTGTATAAAGTCCTGCAACACTTTTGGGCAAGAGCCACCTATTTTCTTCATTCAGAGGGCTACTTATGTAAAACACACCTTGACTACTGGCTTGGGTGAGGAAGTAAGCAATGGCCAGGTGGATTTTGAGAACACAACCTACATCCCAGCAGGAAAAAGACTCCACTAGCAAAGTTAGCAGTTCCCACTGCGTCTTGGTCACAGTGGCAGTAAATATAACTAAGGACCTCTGACAACCACCAGATCCACATACAATTTATGAATCCTGTTCGAGGCTCATCTAGGTGGTTTTTTATTAGACCAAACACTCCGGTTTTATCCCGAGGCTTACGCCACATTTGCTTGTTCTAACATACTAGAGAGCAATCCCAAGCCATGGTAATGTCACGGATTTTTCAGAGGGAGAGCAGAAGGATGCTGTCTGCAAAGGAGGGCAAGACTCTGCTTCTAAAAGAAAAGCTATTTGCAGCAGGACACCAAAAGAAAAAGGATATTTAGCTCCTTTGAGGAATTTGACCTAAATCCAAGAAACACTTACACGTGACCAGGAAAGGCAGGTAGATTTATCTGCTGCACTTTCCCTAGAATTAGCTTAAATCCCAAGTAATGGGATTTTTAGGAACCTTACAAACCCCAGGGGGGAATACATTGCTCTATGGGACTGGGCTGCAAGGCAGAGGGTCAGTGAGATTGAACTGGGAGGACACCCCAGCACCATGGTCCACAGGAGCCCCAGAAGAGAACATCCAGCTGGCAAAAGCTGAGCAGAGAGTGACATATCTTCAAGGAAAAGATAAAATCCTACAGGGAAAACACATGACTCATACATATGTCTACATAAAGCACTCATGTTTCCATCTCAGGCACAAGAAAGGTCAGGATTTGGCATGAGTGAAACCCTACCCCAGCTGAAGCACTGGAGAAGGACGTTAGAGAAGGGAAAGTGAAATGAAAACAAATTAATGAACTCACTCAGCAATAAACCTGCATTTTCTGCAGTTTGCAGTTTTTGGATTTTTCTATGAATAGATGAGCACAGAGCACCAGGGGATGCAGAACAGGGCGGTCACAGGAGTTGGTTACTTCCATAAAACTTCACAGCTCCTGGTCTAGAAGGAGAAGGTAGAAGAAGAGGGTAGAAGGCTCTACCTTCTGCTCCACAATGAACAGAGAGCAAATGCGAACAACACAAACATGATTTGAAGGTTGCTCAGGTAGATGCACGCACACATGTCTTTAGGGAAGGGAAAGAGCAGAGCACGTCATGGCAGGAAAACGAACCCCCTCGCATTTGCTTTTTCTCTCTGACTCTTGGGCAGCGCGGGTCAGGTACGATGGGGTGGTCCCAGCATGTTACACACGCACCAGGGGACTGTAAAAACTCTCAGCATCGGTCTACATCTGCTTGCATTGAAGTCATCTCCCCCCACCCACACTTCAACAGCAGCAGAGTTAGGTCAATACTGCAACGCTTGTGAACACGTCGCTCACCGCATCGCTTTTTCCCACTCCCCCCCCCCGAAACCCCTCTGGCAGAATTGTTTTCCTTTCTGCCCCCAGCTGAGCTTTCATGGTGCTCTCTGATGTTCCCACAAGGAATAATTTATTCTCCCAGCCCAAATCTGTGAGATAGGTACCTTAGGTCTTCCCACCAACACTGCTGCCAGTCATCTCGACAGTATCTTCTGCCTCGGATCAGCTTCGCTGCCGAATCTCTAATTCAAAACTAGGACAGGGCATTTGTTTGCTGTTGAAAGTATAACTTTATGTTTGCACTTATAATAAGGTCTCGTAGTGAGTTAGTCACCGAGGAACATTTCCAGTCATTTATTTTTTTCCAGTACAGACTACAGGTTTCCATGGCTATATTCCACGGGAAAGAAAAAAAAAAAAAAAGACATTAAAAAAAATCCTATTTCATATGTAGACGAAATACTTCAAAATCTCAAACACTCAAGCCATCACTAACACATACAATAATATAAACTGGAATGAATTTTCAGGATGTAGTAGGCTAAATCAGCTTTCGGAGCGGCAGGGTTGAAGTGCACTTTGACACCAGCCCTCCCCGTTCCCCTCTCCCCACACCCACTAACTCTTCCTTACCTCCTCTTCTTCTCATGCTTGGCCCTGTCTGACAGCAGCTGGCAATCACTGACCAACACCAGAGGCCACAGATTCATCCAAGCTACAGCTCAGTCTGCACTTCCGACCCATGAGCTCCAAGCACTGTAGTATCAGTCTATATTGTAAACCTCTGAAGTCAACTCATTAAACGTCCCTCCAAAAATCTCCCCGTTCCTCAGCACCCAGTTTTCATTCGAACTTTCTTTTACTTCATGGTGCCATATATACTTCCCTGCCCATTAAGGCAAACGCTGGCCCTCGTTTTATCTCTACACCATCCAAATCCCTTGCCTTCAAGAACTACTCTGCAAAGCCACTGCTCACACACCGTGACAATACACCAAGCATCTGCTTCTTCAACAGAGTCTATGAAATGCTGTCTGCTAAATCATCGTTAAAAGATTTTTTTTCCTATTATGGAAGGAGTCTTCTTTTGTAGTAAGGGGAAGGAATTTGGGGAGTGAAATCTAAATGTGGAGCTATACCTCTATTTTTATGCAGTTATATACACTGAACTTAGCAAGTTTAACAAAAAAAAAAAAGAAAGAAAAAATAAGAAAAATATCCACAAACCATACCGTTCATAAGCTGCTAGGCGATGATCACCATGACCACTCCTTCTTGATATGCTGTGTCACTTTAATCCCAGCCTTTTCACATTCCTGTTGCTATAGGTGCCTCTGAAACTGCAGCTCGCACATTACCCTTCGCCCTCTTCCCTTCTGTCCCAGCCTTGTACCTCCTCGAGGGTGTTGCACGCATCCATCCATTTGTCTTCTCTTTTTATCAGCTCACTGAGCCCCTCGAAGATGGTCAGAACTTCTTACGTCCTCCCCCTTCTTCTCCCTCCTCCCCAAATTTCCATTTATATCTAGGTCTTTGCAAGCCCAACACAATCTAACGGGCAGGAGAAGGCCTGAGCCCAGATTGTTTAACAATGCCTTGAGGGGCTTATTCACCAAAGTTCGATGCTCTGACGAACAGCTTGCTGCAGCTCTAATGGTAAGGCATATAAAATGCATCATACATTAAATTTAATGTTGCCTCATTAGTCTTAATTAGATTCCTACATTACACCAGGATTATGGTTTCTTCATGTTTATGTTTGCTCCTAAAATAAAGTCTACACTAGACAAGTTCGGTGTACTTTCTAACCTTTGAATAAATATGTCCAAAATTGATACCTACCAATATTCTTAACTTTGAAGAAAAAGAAATTAGGTGATACTGCAATTGCCTTTCGGGTGGAGAGGCTATGTAGAGTCAGTCACAAAGGAATAAATGTAAAGAAAAAAAAACATGGCACGCAAACATTCAAAATTACTCATCTTGTGTTTTAAATGGGTGAGCACTGAAGGGAAAGCAAAGGACTGTTTGTTTCACATAATTGAATGGCTTTTCTATTTCTATGGATGCTTTGATAGCTTGGTCTCGTACTTATTAATATTGTCTTCTGGACAAAGTTTTTCACAGTTTATTTACTTCCAGCTGTAAAATCTCTTTCAAGATACTGCCACTAATTCAGCCTTGGAGCTTGGCTAGAAGTTGATGTAAGAGTAGAGCACATTCCATGATTAGACATAACGACCTACACCAGGACTGCGGCATGTCAGAGGCTGGCGGTGAATAGAACGAAGACGACCCGAATCATGCTTTGCACTATTGACAAAAATACCACTCTGACAGGTCCGGAGATGGACCTGCCATAGCAAGAGACTTTCTTTCACCTCAGGTAAGAAACTACGTATTCTGGGGTTTCCTCCATCTCCCAGATAGTACCTGTTCAGTCTCATGGTGATGAGGTGTCCCCCAATGCCAACACTGTCCCTCTGCACCAGTACCCAGCGTTCAGCATCACCTCTGGTACAGCTCTACTTGTTGCATTTCAAATAACTGGTCTTGTACAACAGTCCCACCTGAAATGGCATTTATATTTAAAATAAATAACTATGAATATGTGGGGTCTATTTTATGGTAAACCAGTGTATTTTAGAAAATTAAATCAAATGGATTTACTTTTTCCATGCACTTTTGTTTTTTTTTAATAGGAAAAAGTCTGGTTACACCAGACTTCTTTGAGGAATCAGATTTTTTTTCAAGACTTTTTTCTCCAAGTTTTTAATAGATCGTTGGAGTACCTTATCTTTCTTCTTGCAGTTAATTTAAGAAGCAATTTTAAAATTATAAAAAGGTTGAAAAAATAGCATGTTTTTTTAATATCAAATTGAAGCTTGATTGTTTTAAACATTGAAAGGATGTTAGCTGGCTTATAAAATGCTGTAATTCTTAACATTTTGGCCTAAGTCATGCCATGAAATAGTTCAGCCTCTTGAAACTATTTTGCACCCATCTTTCCATCTATTCCTTTCCAACTGACTTATCCGAGCATCCACAGTAGTATGGGAGCAAAGAGAAGTCAATTAGCATTATCACCAGTTAGTGTTCTGCTGATATTTTCAAGATCGTTTCCTTTCATGTCCCACAACTTTAATGTGATATAATTTAATAAAATTTCATTTAAATTTGCATGTGGCCAGTCTTGTTAATTAGAATTTGAAGAATATTATAAAAGCAACAGTGCAACTCTACATATTTCATTTGCTTAAGGGTTTGAAAGAAATTCTTTTGTCCCGTTTGGATTTTCCTTTTTCACAAGTGCTTGCCAAAAGCTGAGCATTTGAGTTATTCTCACATTGAAACGCACATATTCCAGTGGTCTCACCAGGTACACTGAAAATAACATGATTTCCTCTGAGATAAAACAAGCTGACTTAGGCTTTGAAAAATCCTCTCCTTGGCTCAGGAAATGGGGAAATACTTAGGAAAATTTTCAAGAACTATCTGGCTTTATAAGTAGATCAAAGTCGAAATATCTGTATCACAGACAATACTGAAATAGTCATTTAAATGACTAAGAGATTTGAGAACATCCATCCCCGAGCACGTTAGAGTGCACATGTACTGACTTTATACAAAGTTGAATTTAAACTTTACATCCATCTATGCTACAGTAGCACATTTTCCTTAGGACTTGACATCTCAGGAAAGGCCTATGCAACCCAAAAAGGAAAAAGGTTTACATTTTCTAAAATCCCCTAATCCTGTCTTTTTGCAGTCTCTCCATAAATTGTTACCTTTTCCTGAGGGGATAAAAAGCTCAGTGGTTTCTTTTCTTTGAGGGTTTTGTCATATTATATTCACCAGGGAAGAAAGAAGAAAAAAAAAAAAAAAAAAACCAAAACCCACCATTCATTCATCATGAATTTAGAGAATACCAGAATCTTTCAGTAGATATGGATGAGGGACATATCAATGGGCTACTGATGAATTCACAGGAGGAAGGAGGACTGGATTCACCAAGTCCATATCTTTAGAAGATACTATCATGCATAATTACAGTACAGTGTATAGCACCTGAAACAAATTCAGGAGAGAGGAAAAGCAGCATTATAACTGGATAATGAGCTGGCATTAACGAAAAATAAGATGTAGATGTCCAAGAATGAATCCTTACTTTCTATCTTGAAATTACACAGAGCGTTTCAGGGTCAGTAAAACTTAGCAGAATTGCTTCTTTTGCCAACAAGCCCAAGAATAGTCAACTCTGTCTCTTGTATGGATTTGCTGCAAGGCAGGACACATCCAGGCAGGATGAATCCACCTCCCCTGACTGTGGCTAGTGCAACCTCAAGCTAAAAATAATAGACGTTGTAGGAAGCCTGAGACTTCTCGTTGTCTTTTTATTGCCTTGCAGTGAGGACAACCAGCCACGCTGGGCTTCAATGGGAAAGGCTCCCAGCATGGCTGGAGCTAGATCCATGAGAGAACCCCAGGCAGACCAGACCTCCAGATGTTGGAAGGAAAGCAGCTCCTGCTCAGCGAGAGAGGGAGGAGGCGACGAGGGTGGCGATCCCGCTGCTAGGAACTGCTCCGCAGAGCTGGCAGGAGATGAGAGGTACGCTGTGCTCTGCAAAGAGCTGCAGCAACTTCCTCTGGAGCAACAGGGAACTTGGGAAAGAACGGTTGAGCACTAAATCACAGCTTCAAGGCTTCTGCAGGTGAGGCACAGCTGAGCAGGGCTTTGCACACTGGGATGGTGCAAGCGTGAGTCTGGTCTACCCCGTCACCATCACTCTACACCTCTGGTTGGATCAGAGCCTTTTCGTTTTACTGGCTGCGGGTGGGGGTGATCTATTGCCTTCCTGTTGGGTTTTATTTAAGACATAAGGAAAACTCTGGGACATCACCCAGAAGTGGATTGATTACTTTATTCTGCCTTTCCAAAGAAGGTTTGAATGTTTCCAGGATCAGCCATCCTCCTTGCACGCACATGAGCTGTTCTGCCAAGAGTGCCTCAGCCCAATTTGGTTTGAGTGACAAAAGTTAATTTTATTGATGCGCAGCCTTCTGTGATGCTAGGTAGGAGGTCCGACGATGCAAATCAAATGGCTTCTCCAAAAATATCACAGTGATTGATAATGAGGCAGTGATGCAGTTTTTTGACACTTTTGATCCTACCGCAAGCAAACGCTAAATTTAGAGATGAGAATTTAAAAGACTAATGCTATGTTGCTTTAAAAGTGATCAGTGAAAGATATACATAGTTGAACGAAGACTAATGTTATTCGATGAAGAACTTTTTTTAAACCCAAAACAAAACTATAACAAGCAGGATTAACAAAAAAAAAGGGGGGAGGGGGAATCTTGAAATAAACTAGGCATAGGAACATGTCAAATATGCTACTAAGGTTTAATTCCACTTTTAGTGGAGAGCTCATGCACTGCAATTTGATTTCACTACTGTATATTACTATATACATATGGATACGTCAACTATTATGTTAGGTGTATAAGGGTTGTATCTGGAAACATTTGAACAAAGATGACTGACACTTACAAGAAAAGCCTTTATTATATGTCTATATTTTGTTTCATTAATCATGTATGTTCATTAACCAATCATGGTAATTTATTATGCACTGTTTCAAGACATCTTGCATTACAATGGTGTCATTTTCACTTTGATCATCTAAAGATCTCGCAAGATGACATTTGGAACCAAAGGACCTGGCTCCTCTGTAATGTGATTCATGAACAGGTACTAGAGATTCAGAAGTGTTTAAAATAAATAAATAAAAATAAAAACCACAAAAAAAACACAAACCCTACAGTGCAACATTGTTTGCAAGATACAAAAATTAATTACGTAGCTCAAAAGATAGCAACCCACAAATGAGGTAGAAATATTCAGGTGAAGTGATTTGCACGTGATTTTAATAGTGGATAAGCACCAAAAGGAGATGCTGTTCGTTTTGTCATGTAATATTTGATCATTAAGTGTTTTGCAGGGTTGTGTCATACTCGATCTGTACAACAGTCTGAAAAACATGCTCTGTATAAAACAACCTAAAAATGTTCTCAGAAGTCTTGGCTTTCATCGTTACCTGCTATGGCATTTATATAGTAAGAAACTAAACATATGTTTATCGAAAGATAGTTAGGGGTACCATTACCATAATGCAGTACTTCCTTTCCCCTTAGTCTAATGGTCACTGCAAGACACGTTGTGAACCTAAGCATTAGATAGAGCCAGGTTTTTATGGAACCAACGTTTACAACTTCTTCACCGTTCATTTCTGCCTTCTAGTGCACCTTTCATAAACCTACTGATTAATATCAAACAGTGAGCAACTCTGACAAGCAGGATTACTAATCCAACATAACTGTTTATAGTGTGAATGAAAAAAGTGCTCCATTTCCAGCCACTGCACTTAATAATAAATTCCTGTTGTACTTAAATGTTGAAGGGATTACATAACTGTCAAAGTTCCTTTAAATGTTAAGGGTAGTAATCATATTAAAGACATACTATACAGAAGCAAAAGCAAATGTCAGTTTAGTTATTATTACCATATTTGCATGGAGTTTTAAAATATAAGGCCGGATTCGTAAACACGTCAAATTTGCGCTCACTGGGGCTGAAAAGGAGCTGCAAACCCCACCAGTCGTGCTGCAGCAGTGCCATGTTAGGGTCGGAAAAAGGGTCAGGAAAAGGAGCTTCACGTGCTGTAGCGTAGCCACAGGGCTGTTCTCGATTACACCAGCTGAAAACAGTACCACCAGGACAATCGTGCCCAGAAAGACGCAGGGGAATACCACGCATTCCTCCTCCCTCTCTCTCCCTCTTCCGCTGTGCATCCTTCTCCCAAGAAAGCTGCTAGATCGACTCAACACCATCCTAGGACAATTCTGAAGCATCCACCTAAGACATGCTTATGACAACTGTGACCCTCTTAGGTATCCTAAGGCAGGGATAGCCAGGAGTCCCGTGCAAGTAAAATCTAATATGCAGATGTTTATACATGCCATCTTTTGATACCTTTCGTCTAACCTAGGCTATTGGTTTTAACACTCTGTATTAAACACCCAGAAGTCAATTAGTGCTTTATTAACAAGCAACATTATGAATTGTCAAACATTTCCAGAGAAAACTCTGATTAACTAATTAAACTGTTTATTTAAAGAACCCAAACAACAAAAAAACCTCCAAGCCACAAAAAAACCCCGAAAACCAATGAGGACCTAGATCTCAAATCACACTCTATATTTACCTCCTTCACTGCACTGGAGTCATTTGCAGGATTAAAACCTGAGCCTGGCGCCTCCTCATGCTGCGATTATTGGCAAAGAAACAATTCTTTGACTGTCTTCTAGTACTCTTTTAAAGGACCAGGGTTATTCACGCAGAACCACACCCCGCATCCAGCAAGACAAGAGGAATGCTTGCCCATGGAAGTTATGTGCACGCAATGAAACTCTTGTTCCCAAGTTAGAAATGGGACCCCATTATTAGCATTCCTGATATTCATAGCGCTGCTCACGTTCCACAGCATCCAGCAGCGGTCAGCCACTAGCCTCAATTAAAAAATGTCTAACCATGGCTTTTATATTATCATTAAATCAATTCTTTTCAGAATTACTCACCTGCAGGGCCCTGCTGCAGTGCTCGTTTTGGGAGGTAGGGCTGCAGCCAGAATCTCACATGAAAAATGAATGCCAGCGATGCCAGTTGGTGCTAACATCTTGGAGAAGCATCCGCTCTACAGCTGAACCCAAGTCCTTTCCTCCAGCACTCACTAAATGTTTTTTCTTGGTTGTCACCCAAGATAATGGTGATATAATGCTGCCACAATTGCCAGCTTTGGCTTATAAATAAATAGAATAATGAAAAACGTCAGAGAGGAACAATGTTATTAATGCACTGCACAGTAAGAGATAGTTAGAACATATCTGACACCTGAAAACTAAGTGTTGTCTGGGGACCTACTCAGTGCTGGGTGGAAAGCAGTCAGTCTCCCATGCCTTGAGAATCCCTGAGATGTTGAACATTTTCCTCTGCAAACTTAAAAATTCAAAACATTTGCCAATAATACATGTGTAAGAATAGAGATGTGTCTAGATAGGGTCTAGAGAAGGTCAAATTGCTTTGAAATGTCGTCTCTGTTTTTAGGTTAGTTATCACTATGGCAGTGATAAATATTTTGTAAAAAGTATAAATAAAGCAGCCTAGATGTTACATACTCAGAACAAGTGTCACTAGAGAACTTTTTTTTTTTTCTTAAGTGAAATTTCTAGGAAGGATTTTGGCAAAAATGTGAGTGTGGAAAGCACTATGGGAAGCACGTTGGCCCTAAAGCATTCGTTGACCTACGATGGGTTCCCGGTCACCATGACTATCATGTCTGACCCCTCTTCACGTCAAGCTTTTCCTTTACGGGAATTTGAGGAAGAGGAGAAATCGATTGTGCTCTTCTTTCTCAACATTCTTTGGTCAACTATCAAAACAAACAGTTTTTACAAATCAAGTTTTTAGTTAGTGACCCTTTTTTTTAATTTCTGGTGTGTTGTTTATCCGCAAACAGAAAGGAGACCTCGTGGCTCAGCAGATGGTCATCTCAGATGTTTTCCTGAGCGTTGGGAAGGTTCAAAGAGGGAACCCCACACTCCTTTACTGGATCCTGAGTTCTCCCCAGTCCACTGACATCTACCATCTAATGCCTGATGACAGGGCAATAGAGACTGTGTGTTTCAGCTGCATTTCTACACTATCAAAGCCCCTTTCCCTTGTAACTGAGCTGTTCTAATTATGCACATTTCCCTTTGCTGTATTCCTCAAGGTCTTGTCTCACCAAATGATGTAACTCTTGATTACAGCTCTTGTATTCAGCTTGTACGACGAGGCTGAAATACTCCCGAACACCTTGATGACAAGTACATGGATTTGCCTGGCAAAACAATAACCACGCTAAAGCTCTTTTAACGTCCCAGTTTCTTTGCTGAAAGCATCTGCCTATACTGTCAATTCATCCTGTGCCTCTTGGGTGTCTGACTTAAGCATAAGTATGCAAGTCCTATAAACGAATACATGCCGCTGGGGGTAGCACTTACAGTAGAAGACTATCGTCTCATGAGTGATAAGGGTGACAGAAGTGCAAAGCAGAGCTGAGTGGATCTGGCACTCACATTGCGAACAACACAGCATCCGTACGGGAAGATTTTCCCACAGAATGACATGCAATAATTTATTCTAAGCCCTTCCAACTTGTGTGTGGTTGTTGGTTTTTTTTTGGTTTGAGTTTTTCTTTTTTTTTTTTTTTTCCCCCCTTCTCTGCAAAGTTGCTATCTTCTGCAGCTTTTCTCTAAATAACTGTTTAAGAGAAGATGCCACTGCTAAAATAAAGTACTTTGTTTGAAGGAAAACTAACTGGTCCAACCAAGTAGGTAACTAGTCAATAGTTATCCCTCATGACTGCATTCCACAAAAGTGTATCACTGAGGAAAAAAAGATGCTTTTTTTAATACTAAAATATTGATGATCTAAGGTAAAAGTTTTGAAAAAGCAAAATTTTTAATCACTAGTTATAAGTTTACAAACAAAATAAAAATATGCCTCTCAAAGTTTTTAGCAGGAAATGCTGTTTACTCAATGACAACTCTGCTCTGAGCATTTCAACTTGCTAAAGGTCAAAGCATGAAAGACTTACAGATCCGCCAATGCTATGCAGCACAGAGAAGCATGAATACTCTTATCCTGAGCTGGACTTGTTTTCCAACACTAAGCACCACCAGATGTTTCAACAGATGCAAGAGCAGGTAATGTAAAGGTGGCTGTGGTGCTCTCTTTGTCATCAAACATTTTCCAACCACATGTGACCTGAGAGCAGAATGGCACTGTCCTTTCACTATTTAGACTCATAAACTGCAATGGGACACGTTCCCACATACTGCCTTACCTGGCACTTCTGCTGAAAAGGGCAGAATCCAGTGATCTTGGGGGTTGAAGTCATAGTGGAAAAGTCTGAAACCACTCTGGTCACCCCCACTTTTCCTATCCCCCCACCTAGGTTCCCTCCCTTTTGCTGCTTAGCTGCATTGTTCAGCTCTTTGATAAAAATAACTATAAAATAAAAAAATACATTATTACACTTATCCAGTACATAAAGTCAATAGACTAAAATTAATATATTTTACAAAGATGTGTACTAACATTTAAAATTTTCCATTCCATATAATTACAGAAATTCAAGTAAAGGCAACAAAAACTTGTACCTTTCCCCTGGAAACTTTTCTCAGCCTCGAGCCTTTGCAGATGTGATCCTCTTGCCTCTCTGCTGCTTGTTCTCCAGCTGTTGGTGGTTAGCACAAAGGAGACAGGGAGACCGATACTGCTCTTCAAAATGTTTCTGCTTCTCTGTCAGCGACTTTCTGCCTTTGGTAACCTGGTCAGAGACTGACTCTTCAGCATGCACCTTTAGAGTAAAATTCCCAACAGCAAAACCATATTAAAATGAGGGAAGCATTCAGAATTACAGCCAGTTTAGTTAATCTTGATTTTCCTAGTGAGCAACCTCAAAAATATAAGCACATCCTTCAAAATGCAAGGTTATAACGTCAACTAAAGGTCATAATTTTGTTATTTTTAAAATAGCTAATTAAGAGCCTTAAAATGTCCAAATGGAAACGAAAGAGTAATGATATTCTAGTTTGAACTATCTAACAAGGCTGAAATATGAAAATCCTTTAGCAGTATGATATCCATGAAGCGAATGACCAGCCCTCACCTTGCTGTAGAGCACATGGAAAGGAGAGGAAGACCTGTGCAACTTTTCTTAAAAGTACAATGCTGTCGACAGTAATGGGTGTCTGGATTTGAAAGGAAAAATAATCGGAGACATAAGAGTCCACCACGGAGATCTGGTATGAATTTAGTACACAGCTTCTCCAGGTGGTAATCCTCACAGTTCACAATTGCAGTGCCATAAAAATCACATATAAACATATATATATATATATATAAGAAACAAAGATTAAAAAAATATACCAATATTAACAACAGAAATTGTTTAAGAAACAACCTGTGAGATGCTGAACAAATCTGTTCCATCAGATATCTATCACACTCCCAGGGAACCACTGCAGGACACGTGAATCATTGCTCTAAGCATATGCAGATCTTTGTGAAACTAGTCTTAATAGATTTCTATAATACATAAATGAAAGTATGTTTTTAAATCATGTAAAAGTTCAGTTTTGTAAGCACATCAAAGCTTTGAAAAATGTAGATTTATGCCTTTTAATAGTGCATATTAATAATATTGATATAATTATCACTATTCATATTTGAAGACTCCTGAATACAAATTTTTCAAAGATTACTTGAAATTCAGAATGGGGAGTATAGAGATCCATAATTTAGTGTGGGTAAAAGTGGGAGTAGATTTCTGGAGCCTAATTTTCCCAGTGTTTAAATATTGCTGAGAATCAATGCAAAGCTCTGAAATGAACTTTGGAAAAACTGTTCATTCTCATTACTACACTTATCCGAAACATAAACGCAATAGGCTAAAATCCATATACTTTACAAAGATTTGGCGTGGTTTAGTAGAGCGCTTTGAGATCTCATGATGAAAGAGTGAGCACAAGTACAAAGTAATATAATAAAGATAGCACCATTAATTAGAATTATTAAAATTCATGCACTAAAACCTATAATCTAAGCAGTAGGGACCAAGTTATTCATGGATGTTTAAACCAAGGATGAACATTAAGAATATTAATTTGGACAATTGAACCTGGCTTATGAAAACTGGCCTTTTTGTTTTGTTCGCTCTTTGGAGAAGTTCCTATACATTGAGAACAATAAGCTGCTGTGTCTACATGTTTTGATTTGCTTTTTGAGATGGTCAAGTTAGTACTTAGCATCAAATGCTAGGTAAAACAAGTCATTCCCGGAGCAACCAGCAATGTGATGGGGAGAAAGAGATTTTTTTCATTTAGAAGATGGAGACCAGCAATCCCTCTGTCACAGGATGGCAGGCTGGGGCACTGAGCAAGGAGATAGATGCCAGTGAGGGCTACAGTCTCTGCACTTTCCAACTCCTCACGGTTCAATCCTCGTTTTCCAAAGTTTAACCCTTCCTGCTAATGCCCTCAAGAGAAAAACCATGAAGAGGTTCCACATGTAACTTGTCCAACTTGTCTCTACCTTGGCAGTAAACAACTGCCAAGACCATACTCCTCTTTCTCTCCCACCCTGTTGTTTCCTTTCAACCAAACGTCTCTCTAGCAGGCACAGACAAAACATACGTATGCAAAGCTCTGCTTAAAGGCAGCAGGATCATCCAGCAACACAAGCATCCAAACGAAGCTACAACAATGACCACATCAGCTATCTGCTGCCAGCCTGGGAACTATGACTAACTTGCACATACATTTGCATAAGTTATATAAAAATGAATGTATAAAGTTATATTTATCTGTACTTGTATCTTGTTTGATATGAGTAGATGTTGCTTGTCCACCCACAGTAAAAACTTACAATATTGTAGGTTTATAAATACAGAAAAGAGGAGAGCAAATTACAACAGCTTTCTCCTAGGCTACGCTTCAAATATCGTTCAGAGGAATGGAGCTGTGGACAGCAGCTAGGGCTCGTAACACATCAACAAGCTGGCCATCAGTATGGCTCCATTTCCAGTGCTTTTGGGTTCCCATGAATAAGGAAATCAGTTTGATGAGTAACTTCACTTCTTCACCTTCACTTCCCACTGCATCCAAGGTCCTTGGACCGATCTCATTAGTTATGGTTCTCTTCATGCACTGCATCTCACCATATCTCAACCTGAAACAAGGCGTAAATGCAAGTAACCAGAGTCTGAGCCAATTTCCACTGGAAGCTGGTGGGAGCTTTCCCATTGACTTCAAAAAGAGCTGAATCAGGTCCTCACTGCATAGCAAGGAAGATGTTCATCGAGACTTATAAACATGATTTTCTGTTCATCTTTCTACTTCCCAACTTCACAATCTCAGTTTCCTGGAGTAATGCCACTGGTTGCTGTTCTGTAGTTGATTTACAATAAACAGAAGAAAAAACTCTGTAAACTTGTATTTTACTGCCAGCGACACACACTTCAAATTCCTCTGTATTCTCAGTGAAAAAAAAAAAAAAAGTTACTACAAAGATCTGGAGGAAATACAGTATCTGGCTTAATCCCTAATTGAAGAAGAGTAGATTGTTATGGAGACACAAATTATATCGTACATAATGAATTTCATCAGAATACAAATATAACAATATTGCTTTTTGCCTTTCAACTAGGGAACATCATATTTTAAACTTGGGAATCATTTTGCTTTCAGATTTCTCAAAGTAGTTGCAAGGAGACTTGGAATTTCAAAGTAATTGCAAGGGTATGTGAAGCTCAAATCCAGCTTAATGACAAAGGGGAAGAGAAACTAAGAAATCTCAATTAGCGTAACCAGCGATAACTAGATGCAGTTTCTGGGTGAACAGCATCAGATTAGTACAAGGAAACAAAACACCCATTTAGGAAATAAAAAGCTTTGTGGGAAGGAGGAAGAAAAGCCAGGAGATCTCAAGCTCAAGTTGCCATTACCCCTCTGAAACATCACAGCTCAAAGAGAGCCAAATCGTCCAAGATAACAAAACGATGGAAATTTTCTTATTGGGGTTATTAAGCTTTTGATTTTGCATTAAAAGTTGCCCAGTAGGTAAAGTTAATATATATTTAATTTCAGAAAGAAAATTTAAAACTCCTAGTAAAAACACTACTCATTCCTACCTACACTGTGTGTGTGTGTATACATGTCTCAACATCGATTCTCCAGGGAGGAGAATCTGGTAGGCAATCCAGCAGGTAACTGTACCAGTAGGTAACTGTACCAGTAGGTAGAGATCTGTTTGTAGTTGTTGTTGCTCTGTATCCATGCACTGATCTCCGCAGATACAGGATTAACAAGTTTTCTTGAAACTTTTATTGTGCATCCAATTGAACAAGAACATCTTCTTTGGCTAACACAATATAAATTGCCTAATTAAGACACATGATCTGTGTAATAAACCCACATATATAAAACATGTGCAGCAAACAGTTTTTCAGCCCAAATGTGTCATTGGATTTTTTTTTTTTCAATTTAGGAAAAAAAAAGTATACCACATGTAGACTAATAGTCTCCCAAATTTCCTTTTTTTTTTTTTCTTTTCTTTCAATTATGAGGGCATTGTCATTACACAAGTCTAAAACCAAGCTCCTCATGCTGGGAATGTTGTGATTTATTTTCAGCTTTTAATCAAAAAAAGGACGATACGTGTCAACTTTTAAAGATGAACATATCTATGATGTCAGAAACTTACGTACGACAACACTATAGATCATTCTATATCACCATTGCAATTATTGCTGAATAAAAAAATTAGCATGATACAGAGTAAGCATAGCACATATAATGCCAACAGCATGAAGTCCCAAAGGGTGAATGTGATCCTTGAGTACGTAAAACAGAATATAACACATAGCAGCAGAGATTTGCTGTCTCCTCTGCCTACAGCATTGGAGAAGTCATTATCAAAAAAACCCAACATTCAGTCCTGGCATTTGCACAGTAAAAAGCATGGCAAAAATCCTGGAATTGACTTAGGAAAAAAAAAAAACACCACTGAAATTTTTTAAAAGCTCACCTCACAGATTTAAACTTCACCTGTTTCATTTATTAAGAATAATGTTTTTGATGTAAGTTTATTCAAATGTAAAGAAGAATCACAATACAAAGGTTAGAATTTAAGGCTAAAGAAATTTAAATGAGAAATATTGTAATTACTGAAAAAAATTAACATCAGAACAACATATTAAAACTTATTCTTTCCTGAGGAGGAATATTTCTCAAGCTGAGGCTTTAGGAATAATTTAAATTGAAGAATAAATTAGAAATATGCTGGTATTACTGAACAAAGCCCTATGGCCTATAGATCAAGAGGTCAGACTAGTCCCTTCTGACCTTTAAATATAAGAGCAGCATTTTATTTAAGACTTCTGTTATTTGTATTCTGTTAGTCCTGAGAGTTCCCAGTCATGATTAAACTCTGCATCATGGAAGATCTTGAGCAAACAGAGAGATTTCATGGGCTGTCCTCAGGAGTTTACAGTCTTAAAGCTCAATTTTGCAGCTTGCAGTGAATGAAGTTCCACAGAAGTGGGATCATTGTCCCAAATTCGATGATAACACACCACCAACATTTATTATAATGGTATTTCTTTCATTTTGCCATCACAGTGTCACGGAGTTTGACTGCATTCCTTGCTAAGCAGCCTATTCTGTTTTGCTCGTACGAGACTCCAAATTGCCATTTAAAATTCCCGAGTTTATTAACTTCCAGCTCTTGGTGCCAGTTATTTTATACAGCAAGCCGGAAGGCAGGAAGAGGCTGTGACTGACACAACATGTATGTGTTCCTGGAGAATGCACTGGAGACTTCTCTCTTTGATCTGAGCCTCGCCAATGCAGAAAGGCTCATCACGTTGGCTAGACAGACTCTATTTTCACATTTTAAGGCCTTAAAGGTCCCCGAGTTACCCAGGGAAAGATTTGTTAACCCTCATTTTGGCATTCCCGAGCTAATGGGATGTCCCAGTTTCGAAGTCATCTGTTGAAATAACCACACTTTCAAGGTGCCTCCTGTTTGAGGTCTAGTGCTGATGTACATGATTCTGGCCACCGGTGCCAAGAACGTACCATGTTTAAGCAGTGCAGTTCACGTCCCCAGAATTGTTACATTTCTGATCACCACAATAGTTACTAAAAACTTGTGCTCCAGACTAGTGGGATTTGGCTTCAATTTTTAGCACACTATTTTCACTGCAGCCTACACCCAGCCACAGCTTATCTATCATTTGATTCTGACAGATACATATTTTATATTTTGACAAGCAACCCACTTGACTGCTTTCCTGTGACATCATCTTATCTCTGAATGTACCAACCTGTTAATAACTTCATTTTCTGGTTGAATTTTTCCAAATTAAATTAAGCAGGCGAAACATGTTAAGCTCACCAAGTGCTCTTAACACTTCTGCTGAAGGGCATCTTCTGATAGCTTGATTTCGAAAAGGGCAGCATACAACCTGTTCAGAGAGGGATCTGGTCCAAAATATCAGGTTTCTGGAAGGTGCAAGATTTCTTCTTCAGCTTAGAAATATAAAAAGGACAAAATACAAATCCAGACAACAGAAATTAAATATTTATCATCTGTTAACTAATATTCTAAAGATTATATCATTATTTAATGGTACTTGAAGGAAACCCTTATAAGATAAAAAGGAGCAATACAATCTAACATAAACTAATTTTCAATTTTTCTTCTGTAGATAGAGAGATGGAAGCTAAATATAGTCCAATGTTAGCATGAAATAATTTTTTCTCTATCCTGCGACAATAAAAAGTCAGCAGAAGCTTTTCTTTCATGTTAATTAAAACAATTTTAGGAAAAAAATCTTCCTGGATATGCTATATAATATTCTTAATTAAACATGGGCACTTTTGTACTTATCTTATTCCATAATTAGCTCTTCTGTGGAAGCAATACTGCACTGGACACGAAATCACAGGACAGTGACAAAATTTAATTGGGTAACATGGACACAAAATCAGAAAACCAGGCTCTTTTCCCAGTTGCGTAGCTTAGAACATTTTTTCCCATTCTGTGCCTCAGTCTGCTGCCATTTAAATTGAAAATGTTGCACCAAGGAGAAAGAAAATCAATACGAAAACATAGCGCAACTTATTTTTTCCAGTTGTGTTACAAGCTGAAACGCAACACTCTCAGTTCCTGGAGGTTTGCCATACACTCAGGTTGTTTCAAAAACAAAGCTGGCATGCACAGAGCCACGAATGTCTATCCTGATCCTCTCAGCCATCGAGGGTCAAGGAGAGGTCCAAAGCAGCAGAGCCACACTGTGCCCAGAGGTGAATCAGCATCTTTGGCCATCACCTCATCCCACAGACCTCCCCAGTGATGGACCTGTGTGCTCCAGAGACATGGTGCCTTGGAGAAGGTGGTTTTGGCATGTGCCCACCTGAAGCCACCAGGACCGTGAGAAGGACAAAGCCCGACAGCATTGGCTGAATGCTAGAGAGGAGCCAAAAGGCTCCAATCGACCACTTTGTTTTCACTTTGCACATAACCAAGAGGATGGATGAGGAGCTGAGAAAGGTTGATATTATTCCTCTGGAGTTATGCCTTTGAGAGCCTGTTCAGAGACCCAAACTACATAAAATGCCATTGCATAAATCACCACTGTGGTGGGACTTCATTAACATTTGTAGATTTCATTGCTTGGTATATCTGGAAATATCCACTCAGGGCCAAATCCTTATTCCGCTCAATTCAGAAAGAGCGTAACTTTCAGCTCTAACAGAGTGTCAGACTCCAACAGGGAGTTTTGAAAACACAGTGTATCTCTTTGGGCTTTATACCAGCAATCTTCAAAGATGCTTAGTGTGAGAAATGCCACCCAGCACCAGAGAAAGCTGTAAGAACGTGCAAGGGACTGCCAGAGCTGCTGTCTTTCCCTACCCCTCTTCTCTCCACTATGAACGTCTAAGTCAACCTTATATTTATTGGAAAACATGTTAAGGCCAATAACTCAAGGGCCTGAGTTATGATAGATGCTTTCATTTTCCTTACCAATGCTAGAAACATTTTCTGACGATGCTAAGAGTGGTCTGATCCCATCCACCATGTTCCTGTAACAACCCTGGTTTAAATCACCGCAGGTTTTGCCTAAGAAAGGAGTCCAGACTTGAGGCAGAAGTAACCTGAGATCAGAGACCAGCTACAGAAAAGAGTGAGTGTTTTAAACTGAGATCTGTATTACTTGGGAGCTATATACAGCAGCTGAAATACATGTCATTGTACTGGGGAGGGAAAAAAACCCAACCCACCCAATCTGTAACTTCAACTTACTTAAAATAGATATAATTAGAACTAATACAAATGCATCTTTCCTACATGGTTGATCTAATCAACACTGTCAGGTTTAATTACAAGCCTATTTAAGGTGAACATATTGCACTACTGTGGAAAAGATGCATTATTTTACATTGTAGGTGTACCTCCCACTTCTCTATCTGTCACACAGGCAGTGTCTTTAATAGCTGTTAATGTTAAGTCTCATTTTCTAAGCTCAGTTTCTGAAGTTTCTAAGCACAAGCCGATGGAATCCAACCCAAATCTAATAATTGCAATCTATTGTATTTTTTTCCTCACTATTTAGTTTTCACCACAAAGAGAATGACAGGTCTAATATAAGGCTCCTGAAATGTAGTTACATCTAAGCTTCAGCGCTCCAGAGCACATAAAATAAATATATGATCAATGAAATGAGACATGACAAAATGTTTCATATTGATGTTATTTTTCTTTTCAAAACGTCTTTTATGGTTAATGCTCTCAGTCACTTTTTCCATACATTTCTTTTTTTGTAATATATAGCTTTCCTAGTTCTGATTTCAAGTTCAGGGTGCCTGGGGAGAATTGGAAGATTTCTTCAAACCAAGACTGTTCCTTCAGCCTTTCACATGAGAAAATTGTTAGGCGCATTAAAGTATTCCTGACTATGTTGCATTCCTTTGTTCAGAGTGAGTTTTGGGAACACATCCTTTTCTCATTATATTTCCATAAAATATATTTGATCTATTCTATTCTTAGAATACCTCTGATGTGGTCTGTGAATGGAGCACAGTATAAAAATATTTCTTTCTCTTTTTTTTTTTTATACGAGACAAAATGTTTCCATTTCTTAGACACATTAAAAAGTCACTATATAGCACTCCACGAAAGTAAAACTTTACAGAAAGTTTTGGCATAACTCGTCACAGATCACAAAAGGAATCCACCCTCGCGGAGTCCAGTTGTAACTCAGAGCCTCATGAAATGCACCCAGACAGTGACAGAAAAAGAAGGAGAAAGAGGAGAGCAGCAGAAAAAAGGAAAGAAATAGAGAAGGAATGAGACCTGGATAATACTACTGGGAAGTAAGTTTATATTTAGAAGCATAGAAAGATGTTAACCATGTGCCTCCTAGAAAAAAAAATAAATCTGCCGTAATAGTAGTTGACAATAAAATCACCTTTGGAAAAAGTCTTAATCCTTTCAGAGCACAACCCAAGATATTTCCAAATGCAGACAGATGTTTGAAATGTTTACACAGACACATCATTGCAGCAATTTAGGCATTTCCACCCCCCACCCCCCCCTTCATTTCCCTATCTTCTGATCGTTGTCTTCTTTAGGTCCTTGAGAAAAGCCAAGTAGCAGCCGCTCTGAGCAGCTCTTTTCTGCAGCTCAGCCTTGGCTTGGCTGTTTATTGCTACACCCATAAAATTATGGGTTTGATCAATCTTTTCAGAACCCTTTTTTTCTGAAGTTTTCCATTTGCCCGAGGAGCACAGCTCCAACTTGACACGTTAGAAACGCAAGGACCAAGAACATAAGACCATCCGGATTCAACCCGATCTGGAGGGGAGCGAAATGCCCCCACGCACACGATCAGGGCAGAAATCGCCCTCTCCAGCAGCCAGATTTTCACTCCAGTAATGTCATCTGATGTGAACCGGGAGCCTGCAGCAGCCCAGCTGCATTGGTTACTGACCACAAATGACTTAATCCCCAGTATAAACAAGGCCTAACGTTCAAACTCATCTGCCGATTCCCTCGCAGCTTCCTACTCACAGTTCACAGAAGATGACTTCTCCTTGTTCCCACGACTGGAGAGTCGGGATCAAAGGCTTGTAGAGAAAGAATATAAAACTTTTTTTTTTTTTTTTAAGCTCAGGTTGTAAATGTCTTCTCTTTACTGTGTTGAAGTGCTTTAAAAAATAATTTTTTAAATCACCATAGAAAATTTTTAAATCTTGAAGTGGTTACAGGCTCCTGTACGTACCGGCAGCAGCAGCTGCATGGGGTGCAGTTTGTGCCTCTCGCTGTCCTCATAAATACATCTATTTATTGTGGATTGTTTAACAGACAAACTGGCATTCCCTCCAGAAGTCCTTTGAACAGCCATGGACAGGCTTCCATCGGCTGAGCCAGAAAGCAGGTGAAGGAGGAGGGGGTTTGGTTTAATGTTTAGTTTTCTTTTAATCCTCATCAGAACTGAAAAATATTAGAGAAAAATCTCAAAACCAGAAACGTAGAATCTGGGAAGATCAATGCTTTTTAAAAAAAATAAATTAAAAAAAAAAAAAAATCAGTATTTTGCTTCAGAAGAGTGAAATACAGCTTGCACTCCCAAAATCAGACCAGTGGTGTCTGTCTGAGAGCCTTCGATGTATCAGCAGCACAAAACAGCTGTCTGATCCTGCACAAACTGCAGAGACTGGAAATGTGGGACTTATTCACGTAGGTGTATTGGCAGGGTTTTGTCATCTACCCCATGATGCACCTGGTTGCTATCACTTTTACTTTAAAGAGCACTAAAATTCAGCTAATAAAATTTAAAAAGAAAATCATATTTAGTGACATATCAGCGGGTTTCAAGTAGGGATAAAAAAGCTTTAGCATGTTCTTTGGCACATGAAGCGTACATTCTTCTTTATCAGGTTTTTCCCGATTAAAATAATGAAAAACATGCACAACCTAAAAAAAAAAAAAACCAACACAAAAAAACACCCCACAACCCCCCCCCCCAAAAAAAAAAAAAAAAAAAACAACTCACTCACAGTAATAAATACTGCATGTGTACCAGGATCATTCTGGCAAAGGAGATTTTTATCTCCTCCCTGTGAAATTTTCTTGGGTAACATACAACAATGCATTTTCATCACACTGTCCACAGATTTGCACACATAAAGGGACTTATACGAAGGCAAGCTATTTTCCCCTAGGAACTCTCCATTTCCAGCAGCTATTTTAATTGTCGTGCGTCACTCCTCTCCCTTCGGTGCCCTTGGCTCTGCTACTGCCACCCTAAGTGTCCTTCAACCCAAAGACCTCAACTCTGCCCATCTCAGCAGGTTCCAGCCGTGCAGGCAGATCCATGTCCCAGATGGGTGGTCTGTGTCACACTTGTAGGGGACACTGTATTTCTTGTCACTGTCTTAGGGAGTGGCTCTGTGAGCTCTGGAAATGCTGATGGGAGCCAAGACCACCCCAGCACACACCTTCTGGTTGAACCACTCCAGGAAAAATAACACAGTGCACCTTGGGTCATTTAAAGTTAATTAAGCTCAACTTAAGTTTACAGGGCAGATAGAGCTGTTGACATGAACTCATCTTGCCACCGTATGGAATTTCAGACATTTTTTCCACTGAAGACACTCATGAGCTCCAGCCCTCACTACAAGGAGCTGAAGAGCCAATGTGACCATCTCCTTGCTGAAGCTAGGCTTGGTAGCCATGTCCCCCCGCATCTTTGCCTGCCATCAGCTGTCCCCAATGTTCTCAGTTGCCCAGGTGCCCCTACACAATGACCAGCCACACACAAGCAGCCTGGCCATGTACATCAAGTACAAGATGGTACAAAGCCATCTTCTCACACACACAGCATGGGAGAACATCCCAATGTGCCCTTGCAGGAGGGGTTTTCTCCACTTCACAGAAAAAAGCTCAACTAGGGGTCTAGAATTAAAAAAAAAAAAAAAAAAAAAAAAAAAAATCAATCATATTCTTGGCTTCCCATCTAAGTATATGAAATCTGAAACGGCTGGGATGAGGAAAGCTTTACCATCTCAGTTTCCCCCATCACGTTGTACATCTACTTCAAGTGCAAGGTAAAGGCCAGTGACAGAGTGAGCACTTTGTTTATCGACGTTTCTTCATATCAGCTCAGTGATCTACAGGATCAATCCCTTAATTTGCAACATCTTTTAAGCATGTCAGAGATCAGAAATGAGCCATATCTTGCTTCGTAGTAAGTTTCTACATAAATCACTGCCTTATTAAAAACAAAATGCAGTATCCTCCACTAATGATCAAATTCTACAGTGTAGCAATGTTAATGACTCTTTACTGTGGAACACTGAAATATTTTTATAATAAAGGTTATGACTTGCATTGTATTTATTGTAAGCAAGGGTTTTATATTTTAAAAAAATCAATATTTTAATATGCAACACCTAAATATATGACCTTCCTATGGCTATATTTCAAAGGCAACGTGTGTGTTCCATTTAACTTTCCTTTTTAAAAAAAAAACAACTCAAAAAAACTCACTCTTCAGAAAGTTGGAAATATTCTAGAAAGCTTGTTAATCATGAAATCTTGCAAACCGAAGTTTGTCCAGGGCAAGGGGAACCTACACAATTTTCGGCAAAGTGCCTTTCTTTCCGATGCACTGGCTCACGTGTCAGCACGCCAATGTGTCATGCCTGATTACATTTGTCTTGTTGAGTTAAAATTATATTCCTGACATACCCAGGCTCAATGCCCCATCCCCGTAACGTGTCAAGCTGCCCATTTTAAGAGCATTAGCTTCTAACGTCTTTGCATTGCCTTATTTTTTGTGTTGCACGAACTTGCCAACTAGAGAGTAAGACTGATGCCCTCTTCTGTCACTGGCCCCAGTAGAGACCGCCCAGCAAGACTCTTGCACCCACCAGGTCTCCAAACACGCTTAAATCATACATGGCAGTTGTCCAAGCACAAAGCAGAGGCTGTACAATGTACAGCTGTGTCAGCCAAACGTGACAGTATGGCTCAATTCCTATGGCTTTCCCAGAGCCCTCCCTGATATTCCCGCTCCTCACAGGAGAAATAAAGAATGTTTACGTTTGTCACCTGTGCAAAATATGCTTTCATGTTAAATGTTTACAATCAGCTTCTTGACGAAAAGCTACGTGAGTGTAGGAAAGTGGCTGTCTGTCTTTGAAGAGTACGTTCAGGTGACGCCTCGTGTCATGGATGGTTCAGCTACTGGGTGTTTGCAGCAGGGATGGAGGAGGCCAGCAGGCAGATGGGGTGCAAAACTTCATAGTTAACTAGATATCCTAGATAAATTCAGCAAATATGGGCTTTGATCCCACTGAAAGCAATCTAGGTAGGATTATTTTTCTAGAACACAATTCTCATCCAGCTGGTAGAAACTCAGACACATGTCAGTCTCTGGTATCGACATTCGCTTCTGTTAAATTCCGTTAAATTCATCAACGTATTTTACCTCTCACTTCCTCTGAGATACTGCATTATGATCATCCCAGTACACACGATTTATGTCAGTATAGCTCGAAATCATCAGTAAACACACATTTCCTTACAAGGACATTCTGAATTTCTTTTCCTTCTTACATATCAGTGTTAAAACATCAAAACACTCATCACAAAGCTCAAGGCTTAAATATGTGTTTTGGTAAAATGATACGTTTTTCTTTTTATTGTGGACGTAAAACAGATCAAAACTGTAGTATTGAAATTTTATGGGGCTACAATGGTAACATGACAGGTGTCAAACATTTTGTGCATCAGCGTTAGATTTTGTTAGTTTCCTTTTAAACCAGAGAAGAAAGTACAGAAAGTACATTCCCATGGTGGCAATGGGAATAACTCCCATAAACACTCAGCCATTACTTCATCATACATGTGTCCTCTCATGACAGCCATCAATTGGAAACCTCCCTGAGTAAGATAGTCTAGAGAGCAGTCACCCGAAAAGTCTACAGTTCTGTTTTTCTATAATATTCATGGACATTGATCATGGACATGGATATTAATCTCTTCAAGTAAAAAGCAAACATACTATCGTTTAATATTATATCATATCAAGCTGCGCAGCCACGAGCAGAAACAGCAACGTATTAACTTTTTGAATTCCTGCGCCAGGATTACCACTCCTCTGGGAAAGTGACCCTAGACCTCAGAAATTTACGTTACAAATTATTTATACAAGCACAAAAGTAAAGTAAACGTTCATTAAGTGAAGACTTGTACAGCTGACTGCAAGTATCTTCAATGTTTGGGTCTTGAGGTAACATACTTCAAAACTAATAGAAACCAATTTTATAAAAGCAAGAAGTAATAAAGCAAAGAATAATCAAGCTATTAAGCATAATTATGTCACGAGTCAATGTTTCTCCAACAACAGTGGTGGTTGTACACTGTGTTATCTCATACAGTCATAAAAAGTAATAGATATTACCTGTTGGTGCTAAATTTTAACAGCAAGTCCTGACTTTAAAAGCTAGCATAAGTACTGACGTGCATATAGTAGGTGATTGAAAAGGTACTTGGACAGTTAATTATAAGTCTGAAAATTTCACCCTGTAACAAGAGACAGATTGGGCTAAAATACACTTAATATTTCATAATTCAAACTATAATTTTTCTTATTACAAGGCTCCATGTCTGCGAAGTAGCCCACTATCCCCTTTTTCAGCCGTGTTTCAAATAGTTGGGCAGTTTATGACCCAGACATGGTAAGACCCTGAGATAACATGGGGTTCTAGTTTGGGACTTTTTGAACTGCACTAGAAGTTTTCTGAAGAAAATTTGAAAGGCAAATTTTCTAGTCTGGAGCTAAACATGTTTTTTTAATGAAATTGACTGGTTTACATCTTGGAGCATTCCAAAAAATTAAACATAATAAACATCTCAGACTTGCTGCCTCTTTAGCTGGACAGGTTTCCCACAGTTGAATCCTTTGATGATACTCTTTGGACTTTCTATTTTAGGAAGTCATCCCTTTCTGCTTCTCTCTGGAGGCAAACTCTTTTGCTCTCCTGCCAATCTTCCTCTTGACCTTTCTGTCCTGTGTACTTGGCCCTTCCATCTCTTTTCCAGAGTTCTCTCTCTCCTTCCACACTGCTAGACCCTCTTCATTTCCAGTGCCAATAATTCCCTTTCGACTGCCAGCAGACCTTTTCTTCTGCCCTGGTTGCCAAACTATTTAATCTTCTAGCCCTTCTTCACTTTTGCCAGAGGATTTCTCCAACTTCCAGAGAAAGTGTATTGCCAAGACCACCCCATGCATTTGCACCAGTATAACAGTCAGTATTGATACAACTGGATATATTAACTGCAGGAACCACATGTAGCAGTAAAAACCTATGTTATTATGACATCGAAGTTATATGTAAACATAGACCTTAATTGCACATCAAGAGGAAATTACTTTTCAAATGCTATAGGTAATAATTTTAACTCAATCTCTAATTTCCAAACCAAAATATTACGTTAAAGAACACATAAAGATATACTGGAAACCACCTTTTTTGAGTGGAGAAGAAAGGTCTGCTTAGTAAACACCTCTTGACCTTGAACTCCTTGAAAATAGCAATATGGTTAGGTCAGCTGCTTTGCACAAGTTTCACGTGAACTACCTATTGTTGCAATAGCTGCAAGACAGTGACTGACAGCCTCTCACTTCAGCAAACTCTGATATAGTTCTTAGCAAAACTCTCTCACTTAAGGTTATGTATCAGATTCCTTCACACCATGTGTCAAACAAAGAACTGTCGAGCTGTCCCTGCCTAGAGACTCAAGGAGGATGTTCTTTTTGGCCTTGAAGAAATTTCAAAAGAACTACAAATCTTTCAGAGCACAGAAAACCAGAAGAAGAGGTGGCCTTTCCAAGTCTATCATCCTTACATGCAGACCTCCTCCCATTAAATATCAAGCTAGATACTTCATTTTGAGTTTTCAAAACCCTCCAAGGGACAGACCAGGTCTGTGGGCTCCATCACCCATCATGTACACACACTTGAGAATTGCCTTCAAGTAGGAACATAACCAAGAACCAAACTCATGGAGACAGATTAAATGGTTCAGACAACAAAAAGAGACTTGCTCTTAAAAGTACAACAATGATTAGAACACCAGGATTTCTAAAAAGCTGCTAATAAATCTTGCTTTATTGACCTACAGTAGCTTCACAAAAATAACACCATAAAGTAGACAACTTCACAAACCTCTCTTTAGAGATTGGAGTAAAAAGAATAAATGCCTCTTTTGCAAAATTTTAAAGCCAAAAGATAAATGCTGCATGAATACCTATACTTATGCACAAGTAAATAGATAAAAACAGTTGTGAAGTTACCCAAAACATCTTAAAATACTCTGCCTGCCTGGTGTAAACTCTCCTCGGTAGAAGGACATCATTTGCTCAGCTCAGAACATTTCAGCCTGCAAGCAGTTCTCAACCTCAGACCTGCAAGGTCTTTAAAAGCTCGTTATGATTTTGAGAGCCTCCAAGCTCTCCTTGTGCCAGTTTTTACCTGGCAGAGGTACCCATCCTAATCTTCACGTTCACATCTTATGCAGTAAAGTAGAACAGCTTTCAATTTAGGGAACATAAAACACCCTCCAGCTGAAGAAAATTCTCACATTACAGTATGTTCAGAAGAATCTACTTCAGTTGTGGTCAGTTGTCATGGAGAAAGAAAAGGGGAGGGAGAAAAGTATATTCCCATGTGAAAACCTTTCTCATTTAAAAAAAAAAAAAAAGAATAGAAAAGAAAAAGGAAAAAAATACAAGCAAAACACCAACTCCCCTCCTTCCTGAGCTTGACATTTTATGCAAAGTAGGTGAATCTGGAATGAGAGATCATTTAAAAAATACTCATTATGCTATTTATGTACATAAATGTGGTTGTGTAAAAGTATAACAGGAATGCATTCACAATTGGTTTAAGTAATTTTCTCTTGGCAAACCACCATAAAAAACAGGGGCGTCATGGCGCCACCAGAATCCTAAATTGTGGTGGAGAATCATCAGTACACATGGCATTAATCTCTGTCTCCTTGCAGGAGACACCCTTGCCTGGATTACTGGCCTGTCTCTTAAATCTGAGACGTTGTAACTTGAGTTTAAAATGACACCATAAATAAGATATACTTTTCCTCCCGCTCCCCCCCAACAAAAAAATTACTCGCTATTTTAAAAAGACACATATTTCAGAGAGTTTCCTCCCGTTAGTGTTCTTCATTGCCAAAGCACACCCAAAGTGTAACACTAATGGGTTAATAATAGATCACGTAATCTTCAGTATTCATATTGGACATGATTCAGACTACTGAGAGACTTTTTAAATATATACATATAGTTAGTTAACCCATTGGTATTACGTTCTTGTTACTTTGGATTGATCACAAGACTGTAGGGATCTCATTATACCACACCAGTTTATTTTCCCTGGTGACTGAGAGCGCTTAGCTGTCTTTTAATATCTTACTATTAATCGCTTACTAAGTTTTCAAATCTTCTTTTTTCCTTCTTCCAAATTTAGGCAGAGTTTTGTTAATAGAGCAATTTAAAACATCACCGTTCTCTTTGCAAATTGCTCTGCGACTTGTAAACATTTTTAAAACGTTCTACCAGATGAAATTCATGTCTTTTAAAGGAAACTGTGTCTCTATTTTAGTGGGGGGAAAAAAAAAAAAAGAGAGAGACTGATAGTTTGGGAACACCCACTCAAGATAAAATAAGGATCCTGGAAGATTTCCTGTGGGGGTTAATGGAGGCCAGGCCAATGGTAACTGACCTTTGAAGTCCCCAGATGAGGCTTCGTGTTTGTCCACAGATTATTTATGTATATTTTTTAAAGGATTCTTCAGTATGCAAAAACTAAGTTTGTCAACTCTGATACGGTGAGAGTCCAAAAAATGTCACTGGTAAGTGTCACCTTTATAAGCACTTACAAAAAAATATAATAGGGAACTTAATATGGAAATATTTTTAGTTTATTTTCTTAAATTCTACTTAGTGTAGCATTGCCAAAAACATGCTAACATAATTCAGAGATAGTACAGCAGCATAGCATTAACATATTAAATAATTAGCAGATAAAGGTATTTTAAATGAAACTTACCCACAATGACACATGTTTAATTCAGATTGTGAGCCATGGTGTGCTTTTCCCAACAAGTTACATGACTGCAATACTGTCTTAAAAAGCTATTATTTTAGGTACCTCGGAAAAAGAGGAGGAAAAAAAAAAAGTGTTAAAGATCCATACACAGGGTTTCTGCAAATGAATATGATGTATTCCAGAAACAACATGCATTCACACAGACACTCAATAAGAAAGGGACTGTTTACTCAGTTTATAGCTTGAAAACCACTAGGGACTGTGTTCCAGTATGGGAAATTTTAGTACAGTGCATTGTTAATACAAAATAAAAAGCAAGCCTGGGAAGTTAGGATTATAATTTTTTTTGAAAATGTTTGTTTGGACCACTAAAAAATATAGCCTTCTAATGTCAAAGTACGAACAAATACTTTTTCAGATGAATAAAATCTATAATCAGTTAGATAAGAGCAATATGCCTTTTTTTTTGGCATTTAATCAAACAATGAAATCACATACACATTTCCTGACACAAAAGACAAATGATGTAATAATCTGAAGGAGTTTCTCTATCTCCTTGGAACTTTGCATACTTGACTTGTTTTCCATATCTTGTGACTTTAAATGGTGGGAAAATTATATTAAAATGCTTGTAGCAGTTCCTCTAAACTAGCATCCTTTTTGTTTTATTGTATTTAATATAAAAGCAGCAATTATTTGATTTCAAAGTTATGAAAATATGTACCTTATGAGAAAACAAGCAATTTAAGCTTTAATTGGTGTCATTTTTCACAGAACTGGCAAGATTCTTGCATCCCTGGCATGTTGTTTTCTATAAAACTGCAGAGCTGCTTTCAATGAATGTTTTACGAACGTATAAGTTGTTACATGAAGGTATGTGAGTGAATGCCTGGAAATATAAGATTTCTGGGGGGATTTATCCACAAAAGATGCATTTCATTTCACAGCATACATACTGTAATTTTTCCTTAATATTCCTAATGTGCTTTGCTTCCCATTAAGCATTTCTTCCATTCTTGTATGGGAAGAAAAGGGAGGTATGCAAGAGGGATATTTTGCACAGGAGAAATAGAAACAAAGATGGGGGAAACAATGGAAAGAACTGCTTTGAGAAAAAATTTTATGCGTATTTTTTGTGTAAAATTAAACACCTAAACCAGTTGGGCTTCCTTTTCTTTTTTTTTTTTTTTCTTTAGTGAAAAGCTCAATCCTTTCCTCCATGAAGTACATAATACTCATGCCCTTACACGCTTGGGGCATGACTTTCTTTTTCAATTCATTTAAAATGACACCTACAAGATACAAACTACAGGCCTTCTGCACTTGGTCCTGTAGAGATGTACCACAAGAGAGAATCCCAGCTAAAAAGCCTGACCTGCTTGTACAGCTATCCAACCCCACACCAGTCATGGAAAGGAGTGTATAACCACAAACATCAAGATATCCAAAGTGTCGCGATAGCCAGGAGGAAGACTTGCGCAGATTGAGATATGACTGCAAAACCTGGGACGTGGCCATAACTTTTGTCAGCATCAGAGCCTTAGGAAGGAGCAGGAGTCTCATGGATGCTGTGTCCTGCTGTGCCACTCATCTTCAATACCTTCTCAGAGGCTTGGAGGATCAACCCAGGAAGGGGCCTCACTGGTCTGCAGGGTGGTAGGCATCTCCAGAAAGATGGCATTTCACCAGTGGGTTGGTCCAGGACTTGATGCTGTCCCAGTGTAAGAGAAGGAGAGGTGTTGTGTCAAGTAAGGTTTAGAGGAATGACTTCACTGTAGGGTCCATCAGCCTCACAGCAACACCTGTCTATGAGACCATCCTTCCCTTAGCATAGAGACAGCAGTCACCTCGACCAATCCATGTAACACAAGGACTTTGGTGCTTTGCTTTAGCAAGCAGACACTTAGACATGACATCATCTAAAAAGATTGCAATGAGTAGAAACTTTCACTCTGCACATGGGCCAAACTGATGAATTAAGTCTCTCACATACCAGAGAAATTATTTCTTCCAGAATAACCAAATTCCATTATAAGCCCACCGTTGCCATTGGATTTGGAGCCTGCCCTGTACAGTCAGCCACGTGTGAGGTGCTCAGCATCTCAAAGAGTGAGAGAGCAGGAAATCAGAGCATTTTTTTCCCCCTCTTAAAAATCAGGAACACCATGAGCTGAGATGTCATGAGCTACTGCATGGGGAACATCAGTATATCTAAGCCTCAACCTGGAGGGCACATTGCTGCTGAGCCCTTAATTAAGGGTTCACAGCCATTTAGTCCGTAACTTCTCAGTTCTGGATTTTATGAGGTAGACACCAACTCCTTTGGCTCACAAATGTTTCTACTCAATCACCTCTTTACTGGAACCAGTAATGGGTACCTGTGAAATACCCCAACACAGTGACAGGCTCTGCAGCCTCTCCTCTTCCCGTCTACCTTGTCATACATTCCACTTTTACATCAGAACACCTACTACTGTGACTTTCTATCTGCCTGTGACCATTCCTTCTTTACACTTCAACATTTTAATTAAAAAGCAATAAAACACTTTAATTTGAGGTTTGTACATAAAAATACAAGTTAAAATGGCCTGAACACTGGGCAAATACCATTGAAATCTGAGCTGAAAGGCAGTTAGAGTAACTTTAACCACCTGAGAAATGCAATAATCACCCTGAAATGCACAGCCTGGAGTGTTTTATTGCTATTATAAACTGCAATTTATACATTAAAATAAGGAAAACAGTCAGACCCATCCATTTATGAGCTATAATAAATACGGTTATGACATCACTGACAACCAGTCACAAACTTCCAAACACATCCAGAGCTCTAAAGCAATCTCACAATTGCCTTTCAAATCTGTTTTCTATCAGCACGTGTGACTTTCTTGGGTGTGCACACAGCCACAGGCCTGACTCAGCAGTGGTACCTTCATGGGTGCAAAGGTCTCCTGCAAGCTCTTGGCCTGACTTTGTCTTTCGTGTCTCTTGCACCCACCCAGCCTCCTACTACACTCAACATTCCCTGTCTCCCCATGGCACCCATCCAAAAAAAAAAACCCACCAAACTGATTGTTAGAGAATCATCCCTAATTATTTTCTTTTTTTACAACTCTCAAAACGTGACCTTAACAGAATCTGGGAGAAATGTTGCTTTGGGGAAACCTCTGAAATGGCCATAATGGCTCTCATGAAGTACCTGTGTTTGAGGGACAAGCATTCCTCAACTATTTACCCTAAGTGGCTGCATTAGAGAAGAGTTAGCCATTGCATGCAGCCTTAAATACAGTTGCTCAATCGCTTTTGCTAGATTTCTCCTTCAAACACAGCCCAACATTTGTTCTTTCCACTGTTGCAAGTATCTGGGGGGAGGAGAGTTTCTAAAACGAATAAATCGTACCTCTGGGAACAACTCTTCTCTAAGAACAAGCTAACAGGATAAGCCTATAATAGAAATATAAATCAACCGCAAAACTTTTTTTTTTTTGAGAGAGAGTGTTTTTTCCTCTCAGAACCAGTAGTGCAATAATTTTGTTCTCTACTGCTCGATCCCTTTTCTGATGAATCCTGTCCTGGGCCCTCTGCTTTCCAGCTGCCAATGCATTTGCCGCATGCACTGAGGCTTCATCGGGATCAAAGATCTTTGACTTCATCCTCAGTCTCCGATAACCTGGAGCTAAGCTGGAGAAGACAAGCTGTGGTAGCAGTTGCATGGGCCTGATCCAGCAGTGCCTGCCAAACACGAGGGCCCCCTGCACGGAGGACAACAGCTGAAGACGTTCAGATCAGAGAGAACTTGCTGTGCTAAAGCCGGGAGGAGCTGGGAGTCGCGGGGCGAGGAGCAGCCATCAGATCGGTGCCAGACAGGCTGGAGCAGTGCACTGGGGTGACCTGGCTGATTCACCGTCACAAGCAAAGGCTAAACACCAAGTGAGGAAAGGAAGGAGCACACGTGGTGCTGGAGAAGACATAGCCTTTGATCTGCCTAGTTAAACACAGGGTCTTGTGAGATTTAACAGTACCAATCCTGTTATTTTACATTTCATCCCTCCCACTCAACGCATCTTATTCCCCTTCTGTTCCCGTCTTCACAGCCCAGTGGGGATTGCTTTTCGACTCCCCACATTTTCCCTTAAATCAACCCAACTTTCCCGCAGAAGGTGTTCCTAATTTTCACTCTGATTTTCAGACGGATGTCATCTCACCAAACACTGCTCTTCAAATCCTCCACTTTCCCTTGCCAGGCATCCATCTCAGCCCTTGGTGGAAACTTCTGGCACAAAAGTACCAGGAAACGGACACTGGTCAAGCAAACAGGTTTAATAAAACACTGCATGTACCTTGTGGCCAGCGAAGGTAGGATAGCACGGGTAGTGTGATAGGAGAACAGTCAGAGAAGATAAAGCTGAAGCCCTTTACAGAAATTTCCTCTGAAGACACATTGTGGTTATTTGCACACAGACGGTTCTTAGCAGTTGCCAAGACTCAAGATATTTGTCTTTACAAAGCCCCTCTGAAGTAGATGAAGAGAGTACTATTTTTACCACTTCAAGGAAGTAAATCTGAAAAACAAGCATATCATGTGATTTTTTTTTTTTCCATGATTGTAGAAACCATGGAAAACAATGGCAACCATGGCAAACAATTTTCAGGTGACTTCTTCTGTTCTGTACTGCCTGTGTTTATACTTCAGAGTAGTCCATTAAGAGCAAGATGTACTTTTGGTCTTCTTTCTCTCTTCCTCTTGCAAAGCTATATGGATGCTTTTTTTTGTTCTTGAGTACGGAATGTTTGTTAATAACTGAAATGGGACAACCAAGACTTTCACCTGGAATTGGAGCCTTAAAATAATTAAAAAAAAAAAAATAAACATAGAGCTCTTAAACTTGTCTCAGTATTTTAAAGTAAGCCAGTAGAGAGGGTAAAGTCCAGATCTAACATGCTTCTAACTTTCAATATATCACATTATTCTCATTGTAAAACCTAGAAAGGAAGTAAGAGAAAGTAACAGTTAAAGTCACACTTCAGATGAAGATGAAATCAGCTGCCTACACAAGAAGTCATCTCCTGGATCAACCACAGAGAGTAGGAAAGGTTATTTGTCTTAACCACTACAGTATCACCTCTTCCATTCAGTCAGGTTCACCCAAACTTCTGAACCAAAGCTGAGATTATGACTTTTGTCTCTGCAACTTCACTGGCTCACCAACACAGGACATGATCTCTGCTGTTGATACTTGCAATTTTACATTACCATGAGCATCATTGGCAGATGTAACATTTCATTCTGTTGATGTTTTGCTTTCGATTCAGGAAGACACCAGCCAATTCATCACTTATGCAGGGAATCTCCTGTTACAAAAAACAAAACAAAACAAAAGCAACACACGAGAGGAAGGAGAGAAAATCACTCCTCCTTTCAGCTGCAATTCTGACTGCAGCACATAAGAAGATACACATTACTTCTCCAGTGTCATCCTCCACTGCAACAGGTCAGTGATATCCCGTGAAAGCACAAGGAAGCCTTCATAGTTTGACAGCAAGCATGGTGGCAGGCCTGAAGTATTGTAAAGAAAACTATTTTCTTGACCACAGAGGACACCTGGGGCATTTCTAGCAAGAGGATCACAGCAAAACAATGGTCAGCACAGGAAGATCGCTAGAAGATGTTGATGTCTCCAAACGTCTTTGTGGCACTGGCTTTCACCAGTGGTGTAAAAGTAGGCCAGGAACTAAAGAAGCTTTTTCTTTCATCTTGAATGTATGTTAGTATTTGAAAGGGTTCGTTCTGAATAACTCCAGTGGATTTGGATGACATGCTGCTGTTGGGGGAAAGGAGAGAGAAGCAAGTAGTTAAAAATAATCAACGTTGGTGGTTAGTAAAATGCTACTGGGAAGATGCTGAGAGGAAAGGAAGATGGAGATGATTTCTCACGTAAAATAAAGCTCTCTCCAGCCTTCATCGTGCATCAAAACAAGGAATAAAATATTTTTTAAAAAAGTAAGTTGGTTAATATGTCTCCTTGTGTTCATAACGGAGCAAAAGCAGATAGGGGACCAGGCAGGGGAAGTGCTGCTCTTCATCTGGCATAACCCATGCATGCATACACCGGGACACACAACCACACCCAATGCTTTTCAACCTTGTGTTTGTGATCTCAGTGCTCCTAGTGAAAGAAGTCATTTTGATAGTCTGAATTTTAAGAAAATTTGCAATACGAATTCAAAATTTCAAGATTATTAAAAGAAGTGTGTGCATGTGTCTACCAAATATATATGTTCTTCCAGGAAAATAAATCTTCTTTGATAAACTGGAAATTTACTTAACTTTATGAACTTTTCAGCATCACCACATACAAATTTTTCACTGATACGGAATAATTTTTCTCACTTTCATTAGAAAATCATTTCTCAGTCGGAAAAAAAGCTCTTTAGTGCTCCTTATTAATATTTTTAATAATTTAAAATGTTTATCAGTTTAATGTATTCTAGATATCTAATTATTTGCAGACTTTCACTTACACGTTGCTAATGGGACAAACATCTTCTTGCCTCATTTGTTTTTATTTGGGAAAAGTATTAAGTTACAACAAATGCAGTGTGTGATCTAAAATTCAGAATATTTGACTGTTTCACGATAACCAACAGATAAGCAGAGATTACCCTCTCTCAAAACACTGAGACACTGTTCCTCTCGATATTTGGTATGTGTTATTTGCTATTTGAACCGAATGTTCCATCACTGTAGTGCTCTTGTTCTTTGATTAGATGATCTAAGCTATATAAGCAGGTGGCTACTCTGATTAATTTGCTTTGGCTTTGCTTTTCTCTGAGGGATAGTGGAAATACTTTAGTTGGTGAGAATGATAGGCTAAGAGAGGGTGGAAATCAGGCCAGCAGAACGATAATTTAAGCCTTTTTTTTCTGCACAGGAGCAAGCTCTATGTATGGCTCAGGATATGGAGCAACAGGTTAATACCTCAAGCCTATATCTTAATAACCAGGGTAATAAAACAGTGAAAGCAAAATGTATTTTTAACTCTGAATTCAAGCTTTTGTCTTTGAGATCTCTAGTAAAAATGGATCTGTACAATTGTAAACCCAGCCTTAGTCCTTCAAGGACGTGTTTATATGCTTAGCTGTACCCTAGTTGAGCAGCACCATTTTCATCAGTAGGATTCATCATGGGACTACTTAGAGACATTAACACTAATTAAACACAAGCATAAAACTCTTTGCAGGATTGAGACCTAAACGGCTTCACTTTCCACTAAAAATTATCTTCATTTCATAACTAAAGCAAATTTTTGCTACTGGCACGGTGTCTGATCTCCACTTAAACGCATGAAGGAAAAACTCTGTTAGTGCAAGAGGCTTTCAGAAAGCCAACAAGAACAGTGAAAATATCTGCATTTAAATTTCTAGGTAAGATTTGGTTTGAGTTGTTTTTTTGGTTTTTATTCTTCACCATTCTTCGTTATTACCATGACTCCCCTACTAGCCCTATATGTAGTCTGACTATCATTTGTATAGGGTTTATGCCTTATGGTTTGCTAACATAATATATATTATAACGTCCATTTGTGTGCTGCTAAGACACCACTTGGACCTGCCTCCTTGCATAACAATGTTTTTTTTAGTGTACTGCATGGTTCCCCAGTTCTTTCTTTTTCCCCTAATACCCTGCCCAAAACATGATCTATCACTCCCTTCTAGATCCTGGTGGCTTTGGGACATACTTTTGTGCTTTAGAGACCCCACTTGATCCACATGATCCCCACAGTCAGGTGGGCTCACTGCCAGCTTTACAGCACCTGATAAAGACACGTACGTATTAATGTCTACCAACCATCAAAAAACTGAATGTTTCAGTCAATGTAAACTCTCTTTTCCTAACTAAAAAGTTACCTTGCTTACTGCAAGCTCCTATTAATTAACATCTCTGCAAAGGTAGACAGGATTATTATTTATTGAAGCAACTTTGGGTTCTGCTCTCCATCACTTATATTAGATTTTATCACGAGCAGACTCAGACCCTGTTCTGGAAGGTTACCAGGTTTAGCCCATGACCTGCAATTGCTGAAAAGCCTAGAAAGAAAAGTAGCAGTAAAAGGAGGCAATATTACAAGCCACACCATGGTATTCCTGTAGAGCTTCCTTTAAAAAAAAATACATTCTGTATGAGGATGTTAACAAGTATAGGCATTGTGCCTTTTCTAAGGTCAAAATCACGTTCCTTCCAAGTTTGGAAAGTGAATATTGGACTCATGATCAGTCTTTTGTGGTTTAAAATCCAAGAATCACTTAGCCAGCTATTTCCCCAGCACTGTCAACCACAGCAGAGAAACACATCTTAGGACTGAGGCAATTATACTACTAACAACATTAATGTGGGGTTGGGTTTTTTTTTGGTGGGGGGCAAGCTCGTAATCCCCTTACTGAAAACATACTGCAGCATTCACCAGCAAAAGCTCTTCTGAGATTATAACATGTTTCAGATCATTAGTGTAAACAACTTTTTTTTTTCCCCCAAAATACATGCACTTTAAACTTCTCATGGGCCTTTTCCAAATACTTCTCTAAAATGACATCAGCAAGCCAAGGCCAAAACCTTAATATTTTTATGTTCGGTCTTAGCAGAAATATTACTATTTATGTTGACAAAACAGTTAGGAAGTCTACCCATAGCCATTGCCATGGGTGCCACAGCAAGTTTGTAATCCAGACTGAGACTGGGGAGCCCAAAGGAGCAGCATGGTTTTAAGGGTGGACAACATGGTCTTGAGCCTTGCAGCCATCCCAGCCCCACCACCACTAGACTTGGCATGGGAATGACGAGGAGCCAAGCACTGGTTATTTCTGATTTCAATGATATTTGTACTCCTGGAGTCCTATTTTGTGTATTTTTGAATTCTATTTTGAGGCTTTTGAATATTCTTTTTGACTCTACTGTACACATAACCCGGGAATATTAGGAAATATATCATTAATCAAAATATCCCTTCAAAGAGGGTTTTTTTTAGCCTCCTTTCTGAAACTGGATTGAGACAATCGCAGGACTCCCCTTGCCATGCCCTTCCACAGCACACCCTGCGGCACTGCCAGCTCGAGGATTTGAAGCCTTGAGGCAGCCCTCAAAATATAAAATTTGCTCAAAAAAAAAAGGTTTTTTTTTAATCAAAAGTAATTGAGAGAGTGGGAATGTTTGCTTGTTCTTCATTATGAATGTGCTTCATATGTTTCTTTAAATGTCTCCACATGGGGAATCCACCAGGAGAAATAAATTTTTATATTTTAAAAACGAGGAGAGCTGAAAATTTCATGCCCCTGAGGTTTGAAGGAGAAGAGGAGCATCACTGTACTTACTGACGCTGACAACTTCTTCTTCCCAGGAGTGCCTGAAAAGAAGGAAAGTCCAACAGGATCTTTTGACCTAGGAAAGGAGAAGAGACAGAGACCATCCATAGCGTCTAGATTTCAACTTTCTAAGGCATAATCACAAGCCAAATTTCTGCCGTAATAAACGGCATAGCACAGCACTCATTTCCCTTTTGCTGTCCTTAATATTTCTGTGTTGTTGGAGGGCTACTCTTTGACTTCACAGCCCTACTGTGGCATCAAAATACAGTGCCTGATTTGCATTTCCAGAAGGAAATTGTTTTTTAAAAAAAACGTTTGTGGCAGCAAGATACTCCAAACAGCGTTCTGATAGTAACCCACAGTAGCACATTTCAAGCCAACTAAACTTACTGAGCCCTCCGCTATGTTTACATCATGCTTCAAATAGTTTTCTAAGAGCCCAGAAAGTAAGCAGCAGGCATGGTTGATTTATTGAAAATTCACCCTTTTAAATCTGAAGAGTTAATGGCTATATTTTATGTCTTTGATAGTCCATGTGTGATGCATATATTAATAGAAAAATTAACCAATATTGAAGCACAAGAAGTGTTAAAATAAAGTATATGCACTAAAAAAATAAAAGCAAACATGGAATTCCTTCTGCTAATGCTAAGCTGTTTCTTTTCCCTAAAAGAAACAAAAAAGTGTCCAAAACTTTAAGAAAGATGTCAGTCGAGTCATTCAAAGCTCCTTGTTCTGCTCCTGGCCAGCACAGCACATCTTTGACTTGGTATCTCATAACACCTTGCTAACGTTCTCCCTCTTGAGCTATCGGAAGGCCAACAGAGACAGAAATGCCAACCTGTAAATCCCTGCAGGTGCCTACCTTCACCTCGGGCCGAACGCGTTGCAGATCAGCGCTAGCGCACAAAGCTCGTTCCTATGTCCTCAGCTGCTCCTGTGTCACTGCTGCTGCTGCTCTGGTGGCAGCACTTTTGGTGGCAACATAAGACATCATAAGCTAGAAACTTTGGTCTTTGCTTTTGCTGAAGCCCAGGAGCCTTGCTCTTGGTCTGACTATAGCAACCTGGATGCCTTCGTGTAATAAAGCAAAGCTATTTTAAAATCTGTTTGTATGCTTATGAAATAAATATAAAATGATGATGAGGCTGAGGAACAGCATGCTTTAGCAAATAAATCATCCAAGTAGTGGCCCTATTTTCACTAAGCTTCCAGGTATTGGCTGTAGACTCAGCAGTAAGGTAGCACCTTATGGAAGCTGTACCTTGGCAACTCACGTAAGAGTTGGTCACCTTCGATTGCTCAGGGTTGCTTTAGCAAACCAAGATCAAACAAGAAATAGAAGATAAGTGCATGCCATACACTGCTAAATTTCCGGCTTTATTTTGCTAGTTTTCTAAAATCTGTGGGGATTCTTCCCACCTATGCGTCTCAATGTTTTTTTAGTGCACTAATGGTCCATCCAGAGTTAGGAAAAATTCTATATAGAGCTACTTTAATTAGTGGATGTGCAACACTTTATCATGTAATAGCTTAAAAATAAAATACCCCTTTTAAACTAAAGAATCATCTTTTCCATTTTTTTTATATCAAGATCATCATCTCTTATTCATGACACAAACATGACGACTATCAAACAGAGAGAAGAGGAGAGCAACAGTAATACGTTTGTAAAGGAAGTTATTTTTGGAAGACAATTTTTACTTAGGGAAAAAAAAAAGTCCAGCTGAAGTAAACAATTTAGTTCACAATCATCAACACAAGGACACTTTGCATAGACATTTCCTTTCGTAGGTCATTACATTCATTGAATCAGAATTGGTTAGAAGATTTTGGATTGAAAATAGTAAATGACAAAAAACTACTGGAAGTACCAGCCCATGAAGCAAAATACAGCCAGTTGAGGCGAAAATTAGATCACATTGTGCTGAACCTACTCTTACCTGTCCTATAATTCAAGATCCAGTTTGCATACGTATAGCTAGCTGCAATAAAACATAAGGTTCATTAAAGATTTCAGATGCTGGGAAATGATTTAGCTTGTGGAATTTCTACAAAAAGAAAAAAAATCCTAGAGAATGCTTGTTAAGTCAAAGTTTTTTGTTTTCTAGGTTTTTGATTTTAATCATCCTTTGCATAGTTTTAATGCTAGATAATACAGAGTAATGCATCAATACAATATAGCAAATTTTCTCTGCTTTAAATATCGCTCTCATTCATACCGTGATTCAATTTAAAGAATCATTCAAAGATAAATCTAAATAAATAACAAGCTAGCTTTCAGGCAAACAAATGAATTTGCATTGTTTTATATTCATCATAAATATTTCACTTAATTACTGAGGTACTATGTTCAGAAATACAAAACAACATTATAAATTTATTAGCACTGTCCCTGCTGATTTTACAGAAGTTCTGTGGAATGTAAAAGCCAAAAGTAGAAACAGGCTCAAGAGCATAACCAAAAGAGCAGAGGCTGCATTCAAATGCTAAACTGGATTGACACACTCTGCTTCACTCTGTATATTTACCCCAACCAAAGCTTCCTGCCTTGAATCAGGTGTTATCCTATTTATTCTCAAAACCCAAGGTCAACTAAACCCTTTTCCTTCTGTTGACTTTCAAAACCTAAACATCTGAATCAGGCTAGTTCAAGTATTATCTCGAAAACTATCACAGGAGTTATTTTTCCCCTCATTGTAAAATTGTGAAAACGTAAAAGGATGTAACAGCGTTTTTCAAAGGTTTAGCGAGGTCAGCTATGTGAAGAAAAAATAAAAAGTCCTACCAAAACTTAAAAGCTACAGTACACAGCATTTATCATCAAAATTATTTAAGTCCTTTTAATGGCTCTAAAGGCTATGAAAAATATTTTTAAAATGTAAATAAGTGGGTCTTTTAGCAGAAGTTATCCTTCTTTGTAAACCACAGTATCACTGGTGATTTATAATTTTCAGAAAATCTTAATCCCACAGGAAACATATAAGAGTTCCTCTTTATTTTTAAACTAATGCTGGATCTAATATGGAATGCAGTTTTCGTTATTAGTGAAAACTTCATTATTTTTATTTGCTTATAATAAATTAAGATAAAATCTGAAACAGTGCGAGTATGAAACCATTTTAAAAACAGATTATTATTTTTCCCTTTACCTTTGAAACAACTTCAGATGTAAATAAAATTGTGGATATCACATTTCCCTAGGGATTAAGTACTCTTACTGTTCAAATGTCATTAATTATCCTTAATGCCGTTATGAACTATTTGGAGATTATCATTATTAAACTGTTAGAGTATTTCTTAATTCCTCACCAGAAAGCCACAGAGTAACTAGCTGAGCCTGTCCTCCCCCTCTTTTGTTGAAATAACAATAGCCTAGAGGAATTGTATCTGAAAAGAAAAAGTCAAGAAACAGCAATAGAAAATATTTAACTAAAGGAACAGTAGAGAGAAGTGTTTGGGGTTTAAACCATATGCTATTTTCAAAAGCAGAGTATCTGGGTCTGATGCAGCCCGATTCAAGCGGCTGGGTTTCTCCGAGTAACTGGGGAAGCAGCATAAATCCCTCTAATGCAAGTATCTTATCTGCAGCACGTCTGTTTTGGCAATACTGGAAAATGTCTAATAAACCCCTCTCCCAAACCAGTGTCCCCTGTTCGTTGCTAGAAAGGGCAAGAAGGCAGAGAAACTCGGTGCGTGTTGTGCAGCTGCATGGGTAGCACAGGCACACACCCAGTGCACAATCTTTTTTTCCCCTATGTGCACGCTGGTACGTATGGTGGTTGAGTGTTAAAGCAGTTAATACAGACTAAGAAAAAAACCAAAACAATACACCAAAAAAAAAACCAACCACCAAACCACAAAGTCTCTTTTCCCCCCAACCAAAAAAAAAAAAAAGTTGAAAGAAAGTTGCATGGTCCAAGCCTGGGACGTGAGTGAATGGTAAGGTCTTCGCTGACATCTAAAAGGTTTAATTTTAGGGTCCTGAGGATGTTTCATTGCTGTAAAAAAAAAAAAAAAAAATATATTCGCTAGAACAGAATATGGATACTGTATACTGGATTTGGTTTCAAGTTATTTAATACTTAAAGATTCAAATTGCATGCATTTTTGTCATATCTTCTTCCTCCTTTTGCAAAGTACTAAACCAAAGAGGATTTTAGCATAGCTATTTAAATTGTGTCACTTGGCTCTTTCTCTGAATAGCCGTTGGGCTGGGAGGACAAGTTTGCTCCACCACAGGGGCCACGTGTTCCTACTATAATTCAGATACTCATCTCCTCTTCCAAGATAAATCACAGAGCTTGGATTCATATTTTGAAGTCTGTATTTTACTTTGTTATTATTATTCAACTCGTATTTTTCATTCAGGCACGTGCCAGCACTTTTACACTTGTATGTTTAAAAACTAAGGTAAGAAATTTGGCTACAGGTAAACTTGATCACTATTCTCACACAGCAAAAAAGCCGAACTGAAACTTTTTAATGACTACCTGGAAAGACGAGAGTAGATTAATCTGAAGCATCTACTCACTTCTGGTACTGAAAAACAAGCTACTTGTCAGCTTGAAGGCACACATTAAAACACACACTCCCTTACCTTGTGCTTACACATCAGATTAGCTGCTCTGGGGTTTCCCGAGTGTTATTTCTTTCTGAGCAAAGGAATAAGAAGTTTCTCCAAAGAGACAAGAGGAGGACCTCAGGTGTAACTGCTTGCTTGGTTCTCATTTCTAGCTCCCCTTATCTCTGCTCTGGAGTTGTTCCCAATCCATGCCTGGAGCACAGTGGGCCAAATTTTGTATTTTAATAAGACAGGAGAGTTGGAAGGTGAAGCTGCCAGCCTCCAGCTTCATGAGTTACCCCCGAATCAGCCAGAAGGGTTATACTCTGGGAGATCTGTGCTAACAAAGAGGGAGGGGGGCACCAGGAAAGGGATTGCTGAAAAGCTGCACAGGGTTTAGAGGTGGGGAAAGGGCCTCAGAAGGGCTATTGCAAGGAGTAACAATAACGAGATGGTGTGATCTGGGAAGGGAGACGGGAACAAGCTTTTCTCTGACCCTTTTCCAGATCAGATCTACACATTGCAGAGGCCATGGTTACCTCGCAGAGCCCTGCTGGAAGGTAACTCAGCGCTCGGGATCTGTCACGAGTCATTTTGGCGATGAACATCTGGCTTTTTATGATTATTTTAACCGGGGACAGTACTCACTGCTTAACCTACTCAATCTGGCACCGATGTTCTCCCATGCACCATCCTGATCGCTCACCCTGTGTCACGGCTGTCTCCTCCATTACTGTCCTCAGTCCGGCGTTATCTGGTCTGGTCTGTGTAACGCCAACCCGGGGCGAGCGCTGCCATACTTCACCAGAGATTAATACTCACGTTGCCTGTCCAGAGAGCGTGGAAAGTCAATAAGTGCAACAAGCTTTAAAGCAAAACTGAATTCAAAACCCTTTTTATTATTTTGTCCAGACCAGTAACTAACAGTTCAGCCTGTTATTTCGTGCATAAAATAGATTTTGTACCCGTGAAAGAGCGTAGCTGCCAGACACCCAGGTCTGACAAGGGAGACTAAGCTGTACACCTTGGCACAACGTTTCTTCTAAGCATCTCGGGGAATTTTACTACCAATAGAGATCTTTAATTTGCAATACTTCTAGGAGAAGGTAATTATCGTTATGCTTTTACAAGTCAGACAAGGTGACTCAAGTGTCTTGCCAAAGGACAAACAGAATAAGAGCGGTAATAAAGTCAACATCTCTCACCCAGTGACTTAAACACAACTCTTCCAATCTACTGGGCAATGAAAGTCTCAGCAGGCTTCAGATCCAGGGCTGGTTCTCTTCATTGTGCAAAGGGCACGTAAAACAAAGCCTACGTGATTCACCTTCTTCCTCTCCCATTTTGCTACAGAGTCAGGAGCTAAGAGCACTGGCGCGCACCCAATGACTTGTCTTGCCCCTCTCCATGTGGCGGATGAAAGAATAACTGTGAGCTACTTAAGATGAGCAACTTCTTTCATTTAAACTTAGAAAAGAGGAAGGTTAGCTCAGCAGCTTCCTCTTTCCAGCCTCTTTTATCACTGCCCCTCACAGCAACCTACACCTCCTCGTGTTCCTCCTACACTGGATGACCTCCTTGATCTACTCCCCATCCCTTTCCCACAAGCAGCACAGTTATTCAGCCATCCTAGCACGCTGTATGGAAAAAAAATCCTTATTTTTTCTTTCCTGGATTAGACATACAAAAAGGCAGGACAAGCTGAGACACACTACCTGGAGGAGGAGATAGCACGCTGCCAATCATCTGACCAGTGGTATCGTGGGACAGCAGTTACTGAAAAAGCAGTGGGAGGCTGAAGCTGAGAACCACCATCTCTCCCAGCTTGTGTCCTTCAAGATACCATGGCTCACAGACCTCGTTCCTCACTTTATGCTACTCAAAATCAGCCCACGTGTCATGTTTTGCTGGAGTATGGTAGGCTGCCAACCCCCAGCGTAGGTCATGGAGAAAGGACTTTCCTTTCATCCTTGCAGGCAAGCTTTTGCAAAAAGGCCAGGGAATAATCACAGGACAGTAGTGACTCACTGTTTCTGTCAGTGGAAAGAATTTCTGCTGCCCAGTGCTCCCCTTCTCCCACCTGGCATTGCCACCAAAACCACCACACCGACGAGCAAGAAGGTTACACAAGGCTGCGAGGTCGGAATATTAACTTACAAAAGTCAGGAACGGTGGGAAAAGGCTGCCAGCTGGACTGCATCAGCTTCCCTGGCCTGCTAGGAAAAATAGGTCAAGGTTTTCCAAGGTGACCGTCAATTTTGGATGTACAACTCCATGCGTGTTCAAAAAAAAAAGAAAAAAAAATCTTTTTTGGAAAAAACACTAAATGTCTATCATTGGGAAAAAAAAAAAACAAAAGGCAGCCAGACAGCTGTATCTTTCAAAGTCCTTGCAGTTAAGCACCCCAGAAAAAAAACAAATTACCTTGAGCCATAAGCCCTTGGAAAAAAAATAATAATAAAAAAAGTGAACCACTCTGCAAAAAAAACAACGGAGGAAACCCCGTGGGTCAATAAGTAGTGGGAGCTCACAAGAGCACGGCTCTCAGGATGCATGTGTGTTTCTACTGCGGGAGAGAGAACAATTGAATTACGAGGAGCTCTTAAGCAAGTAAAGTAAACATCTTTTGGCAATTTAGTGCTGCACTTTGAAGCCTGGCTATGTCATACAAATGGTGAAAGAGCACGGACACCCTTCTGCTGGCTGGTTTGTTTAATATGGTGAGTCGGGAGCTTTCGGAGCGCAGCACTCGTATGAGCTCACGAGCTGGAGGAGGGAAAGTGTGGAAGGAGCAGGAGAGGGATGTTTAAGCAAAGCTACCGCTGCCCGGAGCCTATGGGAAACGGCACGAGTGGGAAGGGGCTGCAGCGGGAGCATCCATGGGGCTGCCACCGCGGGAATCAGCCCCCAGCATCCCCCGCCACCGGGAAAGAGAAGGAGGGGGGAGGAAGAGAGGTATGGGACGAGGGGATGAAGCTAATCACACGAGCGGGGCTAATTGCTATAAATATCACGAATCAAATCAATATGTCAAGATGTGTGTTCCACTTTTCACGTATATGTGGCGCGTAAATGAGAAACGGGGAGAGAGGGAGGAAGAGCTAGAAAGAAAAAGGAGAGACTACTAAAGAAATAAGCCCCCCTGTACAGACAGCCTGACGCCAGATGGCTTCTTCTAATAAATATTCAACCTTAACTCAGTTCCCATGTAACTTTGTTGTAAAGCTGCCAGCACACCCACACAGATCTGGGCCAGCAAAATGATTACAGTAGTACAAACAAAATAGTGCAATAGAGGAAACAGGCAGACAGGGTCCTGTATACAGAAAGACAGAGCTGTAAAGATGTGAGTTGATGAACCTTTAGATTTTATACCGAGAAACTTAAAACAATGTCTTGGGCAGAGGGGAGAAAAACCTTGGGAGTGGGATGGGGGGAAGAAAAAGGAAAAAAAAAAAAAAAACCACCACACCAAAAACCCACACTTTTTTTTCCTTGCTGTTGCTTTTATCGTTGGGCATACAGAGAACATCACTCTGTTAAGACAGCAAATGAGGCACTATAAATCAGTTGCTATTCTGCATATTTTCTGAATTCAGCTGGAATTCAGATACCTCACCTGAAATCACAGTCCGGCTTAAATTTCTGCTGTCTGTCGTCCTCGTATGGGGCACAAGTTAAAGAGGAAGATTTTGTGCATGACATTTGTTATATTAGTTGGGAAGAGAAAGCGGAGATTTGGTATATTTTTCTTAAGAAAACACTGGCTCGGTGCTCAAAAACATGCATTTCAGTTGTGCGAGTGTTTTTGCCCCAAGCTCTTTAATTTCAAAATTGGATTATGAGATCTGAATATCAGAACACACCATGTTGGCAACCCCAAAACTATTTAAATAGGACCCTAACCAAATCACGATCTAGTGCTAAGATTAGAAGGGGGGGGGGGAAAAAAGGCAGCGAAAACAGACATGCTTTGCAGACAGGCAACTATTGATAATGTGAAGCAAGAAAAAAACATCCATATCAGAAAATAAATTTTTTAAATGCTGAGGATTCATACTACTAGTATCTTGGATCGCTTTCATGCAGAACATCTCCATTTTAGAGGCAGGGAAAATGCAGATTGCCAACTTAAAACTTCTATCTGCAGCTAAGGTGGTTAGTTAACAACAATTTATGGGCCAACAATGGGTCAGGTAGCTAAAATTATGCATTTATTTCAGCAGAGTGTCAGCGTGAAGCAAAGCTCTGCTTTCTCGAGAATGCAGCATTTTGGTGTTATAAGCCAATGCCTGGTGCTCCTGGAAGGTCGTTATTTTGGATGATGCAGAAGAGTATAAATAGAATTAATAAGACAGAATTAAAAAAAAAAAAAAAAAAAAAACAGCAGGGGGAGGCAGGCTGAACGTCAGAAAATATTTCCTGGTTGTGAGAGCTTCCCTCTGCAAAGCAGATCGACAAGGAGATGTAGTAGGCTGTAGAGTCAGGCTTTCACCAACTTCCCTCGGGAGATTGTCACTGTGGAGGTTTTAAAAACAAAGCTGAACTCAGCACTAGTAAATATGCTGGAGGGAATAACCCTGCGTTGGGCAAGATATGGACAAGATCAATTAACAGATCTCTTCTATGTCTACTTTCTATTATTTTTGACTGTTGGGAAGAAAACTTTGCTAGAGAGAAGCCTAAACCTCCCTCCACCCCCCTGCTTTTTCTTTTAAAAAAAGAACAGGCTGTATCACACTGCAAGCTCACGTCTGAAGCTCTGCTCATTACAACCACTAAGTCTCTCCCACCTGTTTTGCTTTGCTTGCCCTCTATCCCCACTATTATTGAGAAGCACTGGAAAGAATTTCCTGGAGAGAAGAAAAAAAGACGGATACAAATCTCTCTTATTTCTGATCTTTCCAGGCCCCTGTATAATATTCATCTATTCTGAGCAGTGTTTGACGCTTCCTTCCCACCCATCCCCATTAGAAATCAGCTATGGATTGCCTCCTCATGCTCCTTCTTTCTCCAGCCTTAAGGTACACATTATGATTCTGTTCTTCTCCAGAGCACGATAGCATCAAACGAGGGAAAAGCAGTCGGATGACGGCGGGAACACATCTTGGTAAGCTCCATGCCTGAAGAAATGCACACCTTTTGTTTATGGCTAGCAGGATGAAAGCCATACGATGGAGCCGGACACAAATCTGTCAGCCCTTGGGAAAACACCACTGCCGAAGCCGCTAATGACGCGTCTCCTCGGTGCTGCGTACCACGAGCACTTCAAACAAGTCCTTCATTGACTATGCTGGCTTGAAGTTGGAGATATCTACCCTTACCTTAATAACCCAGGCCTACGATGCTGAAAAATCCCCGTGTAAAGCTTAGAGGTTCAGGGTCACCACTTCGACTCCTCCGGCACTAAGTGTCGTTCTGCAGACAAAATTGGATCAAAATTAGGGCTAACTTCAAAATCAATTTAAATCCTCCTCACGCTCTTTCTGTTAAAAGATATGCCATACATTGAAGGGAATAAAACCAGAACACATGGATTTCTTCTTTGTGGAGAAGCAGAGATAAGTCTATTGGTGAGAAGAACACTTCCCCGTGGGCTCGAGTGCCAACAGCTCCACCAGATCAACACAGGCTTTGATTTTTCAGATCTGCTTGATTTAATACACTGCCAAATTTCTATTAGATTTACTTGGTTCAGGAAAGGAAAGAGGTAAAGGGAAACCAGGAGGGAAAGAACATAGATAAAATTAAATAGCAAAGAGACACTGGCAGAAATAAAAGAGAGGACACAATAGGCTGTACCCATTGTCTCCAGAGGAAATGTGGTAGACATGCCCAGCCTCACTCATAGGCAAGACTGGAAGCTTCAGCTAAGCACTAGAATAAATGAAAGAAAGGAAAAAACAAGGAAGGAAGTGAACTGTGGACTTAGAGAGCAAAAGGGAACAAGGATGGAGCTCTGCAATACCTGAAGTCACCCAGGATGTAGGTAAGAGGAGGAGGAGGTTCCAGCCAACTACTTTTCACAGCACCTCCATTGGAGGTGAATCTCCCCCATGAAGACCTTGCCCACGTCCCTTCCCCTCCTACCATGGAGCAGGGAGGCCAGTTTTGCCCCCCCTGCAGCCACAGTTGCTGGGGAAGTAGAGAGGGACCAAAGTCCTCCAAGACTTCTAGCTGGAAGGAAAAGCAGCAACATCACTGTCGCAGCAGGGTGCTGGCTAGGGTCAGCTTCTCAGCTTGCATAAGCAACCTGGATGAATACTTAGGCTACCATGGGAGCCTCGGTCCTGCTTCTTCTGGGGTTCTCCATCTGAGCAATCACTGAGCTGGCACGCTCAGCACCTTGCTGGAAACCAACAGGATTCATTAGGAGGGCATGAGGCTGGGTGCCTTACGTCCACGTAGTGCGACTCCATCACATTGGATTTGTTCAGAGCAGGTTATTCATCTGGCTGAAACAGCAGCAAACCTCAGTATCGCAAATAAAGGGAGAAAAAAAAAAATAAAAGTCAGAGGTGACAAAATTAGTCCTATTTAACACAATTTTTTATTTTTTTTTTTGTAAAATTCTGGTTTGTCTTAGAAATAAAAGCAGTTATTCTGGACATGAGACCAAGCAGAGCGCAGTGTTGATGCTCTCAGCCATTAGTTTATAAATTGAATAAGATAGATGTGTTCATTCATATGAACTAATGTAGTTTTTCTTATGAAGGTTTCGTATTATACAAATCCATTAGCATATTTACAAATTAATCTTCCCTTAGGAAGAGAAAAGATCAAAGATTTACAGAAGGAAGTGCTTTATTACTTTTAAACTGCCTTTTTTTTTTAAAGAAAGAGAAAAAGAAATGAAGGGAAATTATGTTGAACCATAAATGTTTCTTTATGACTACTGTACAGCAGCTTTGTGGGAGATTTAAATTTACTAAAGGGCAAGGGGGACTTTAAGCCATCTATATGAGTTCAGTATTAAAAATATATATACATGACAGGTGCCCATATAAGTTCATGCGGTACAAAATATTCCATAAATGAGCTCATTTATCTGAGTAATTTAAAAAGAGCTTCTGCACAAGGGGAGATATTTAGTATGAATTATAGTCCGTTTACCTTTCATAAGTTTTTTCATCACTTCCCATACCTCCTTTGGTGCCACTGAAAATATCTGTAGTTATCAAGCGTTATATTCAACCTTGCTATTCCCTATTCCCAGGAAAACCCTATTGGTGAAGTGATTCCATGTTCTCTTCAAGAAACACAGTTTGTAAAGCCCTGCACGCACGATTATTTCTTCTTCATAGATGCCAGATAACACAAGATCAGGCTAAGAAATCTTTTATCTAATCAAATAGCTTGAATAATAAAGAGTACTACAGGTAAAGGAAAAAAAAAATTCTCTAGGTTTGCCCTCATCATTTAGATTCGAGTCCACTGTAAAAAATTCCTCTTTATATTTTCAGAAGGACTTTGTACTACGCTTGAAAATACAGAGTAGTAGAGCAGCAAGGAAATGAAATGAGATGCAAACCTTTAATGATTTATTAATAACCACTTTCTGAGACATTTCTAACTACTAAAGAGAAATCAGAACACTAAATACATTAGGATCTTCGGCGGGGTGGGGGGCTGAACTATTAGAAAGTTATAAAAACAACAGAACCTTTCCAAGCCAAAAAAAAAGAAAAAAAAGCACCTGACAACAGAAGGGAGTTTTGGGTAGAGCTGCTCCTGTCTTGGGACAGCAGTTGGAACACAGTGACCTCCAAAACCCCTCCCAGATATAAATTTTGTACTTTTATGATGAAACATTCGAAGACCTTTTGCAACAAGTACTACTTTTTTTTTTCTCTAATACTTTAGGATATATTCCAAAGGAAAGCTTCAAGGATATTACGAAGACTAAGGTTAAATCACCATTCATCAAATAATAATTCTCATTTTCTCATGATCGCTGCACCCACTCAAGTATAACTTCTTTCACTTCTTGGAGCTCTCTGAAAAATCGGTGTTACATTGAAAAGGACCAGTACCTGGACAACATCCACCTCTCCTCCTCTTCACTACACACCTGGCAACAAATAAAGCTTTTTCACAGGAGGACAGTTGTGGTTGCACTGTACTGGAGTCACGGACACAAAGTAGTCGTATACAGAGAAGTCACTGCCAGGGAGCAAATGGCTTCACAGAACCTTGTATCAAGAGAGAAGGAGGACCTCAGGAACATGTTACTACGACAGCAGATATTTTAACGCTGCTGGAAAAGCTGTACATTCACACTTCACTGCTTTCATCAGCTAGCGCCGAGCCTGAAGCCTACACAGGGAACCAAACTGGACCTGTTCTCCTCCCTAGCCTTCTTCTTCTGAAAGTCTTCTCCCCCTCCATCCACACTCCACCTGTCTCCACGAAGGAGGACACAGGCCTTGAACAAGTTTTGAACAAAAACGTATTCTTGTTCTACCGTGGAGTTGAGTTTAGTTGCAAACCAACTCCACTTTCTCCTGTTTTCACTCAGATGCGCTCGCCCTGAATAACCAGGCAACTTTGCCTCTCTCTGTGCTCTTTTCCTCTGCTTTCCTGAAAGCATCAGAGAAAACTCTTCAGAAGGTTTCTCTGTAATAGTTAGAGGGAAGATTCAGTCTCAATTTTTGCTTTCCTGCAGACGTTGCATTCGGCTATCAGAGCATTTACAGTTCGCAAACCATAACTCTTCAATGTCTCAGTCTACCCATTTGGGATATCAATAAAAGATAACACTACCCATGCTTCAGGGCTATGAGGAAACATTTCTAAAGTGCTTTGAAAACCTAGAAATCCGTATCATTTTTATAATGGCCTTTGTAGTTCTGCAGAATATTTTACTCCGAAGTCTTAAGTTTTTACAAATAACTGACCATAACTGTGACGCTCCTATGAGATGTCAGTAAATAATGTTCAGGGCAATGCTTAGTCCACCATATCTTCATTCAAAATACTAATGTCAGATACTGTAATTTGTCGTGCGTATGATCTGCTAGTCCTGCTGAAGTTTGTGAAACCTTCTTGTAGAAAATATTGTTGGCAAACCTATTCAGTAGATTAATGCTAATTAACTTAAGGCGGGAGAATTACATATTACTTGAAACTTGGCTTACAAAAGGAGAATAACAAAGTAAAGAGGCATGTTCTAGAGCCAACAGGAAAGAAGTCAAACACTGAGATTCAACTACAGGAAAAAAAAAAAAAAAATATATGTCTATCTCAACAGAAAAACCCTTAGGCCAATATTCTCTCAAACGAAGAGGCATTTAAGGTTAGCACCTTACACTTTCCAGGCATTCAGCTCCTCAGCCATCACCACCTTGTTAAAGATACTGACTGCATCGCAGATGCGAGAGGAAGTTTTGCACTACAAGTATTTCAGGTGAAAAAGTATGTCATCAATGAAGAATTACAAGTCATTAAACTGGAGTGCATGCTGTGCATGCCTCTTCAATTCAATATAGGGAATTAAGAAGTCAAATGCCTGTGGCATTAAATATGAATGATAAATGTGAGAAATAAAATAAGTAGAAGAGAAATCTATGTGTTTCATTACATGAGGTAGCTGTGCCACTGGCACCTTTTGCTTTTGTGTGAAAAAAATGGTCTAAGATTTGAAAGTAAAGAAAACTCAGCTTATTTAAGGAAATTCATATCAAATCTTGGCGAGATTAAGAAATAATTCTCCAATTTGGATTCCATTCTGATAATCTAAAAACATAACAGTGCGTGATACTTTATGAACCAAGAATTGAGAAGAAGTATTTTGTTTGTAATAGGCTTTTAAAAGAACAGCCAGTATTTAAAAGAAAGGACATAAACTACAGAAAAAGAGAAACGTCAGAAGTGACACATTATTTGATTTCAAGGCCTGCAACTGCCTCCTCCTTACAACATGAAGGATAAACAACATGAGCCACAAAGACTTCTGTGTGTGTCATAAAGCACACGGTATGGGAAACCACTTCTCTCGCTCTCTGAAGGAAATGGTTTCTTTGATCAAGTTTCAGAGGTATTATTATTTTTTTATTTACACATGAAGGTCTGTGAACCAAATTCACCTCATCATTCTATAGGATAGATTGAAGACTACCTCTACTCAGCAGCCTCACTAAGACATCTACTTTTAGAGTTATATCCTCCAGATAGTCAGATGCTGTCTGCACCTGGGACATCTTTTACATACATCTGATGTTAAGCAAAAGTCTGTTAATTCTCTCAACATGGTAGAACAAGGGACTGTACCCTAGAAGAATAAGAACTGAGAACAGCCAGGTAACATCTATAGGCACCAAGAAAGAAAAACCAAAACAGATGGTTAGATTATTTTTTTTCAAGGCACTGAAGATGGTGGGAGAAGAAAGTCGGTGAACCTATTGCCAATCTCACTAGAGAGATTGAGGTAAAAAGTGAAGGAGTGCTAAGGGTTATTGGAAAGATAAGAATAGTTTAGTGGGAGGGGAAAGTGTGTTTGTTTGCTTGCCTGTTTGGAGATTATGAGGTTCCAAGACGATGTGGTACCCAGACAGTTGTATATTAAAAAATTCTGATCCATTTTATATTACTCATTAATATTTTTGGACATACAATGAAAACAGCGACAGTATGGGAACCAGCAAAAGTGCCTATTCCAACTGAGAAATTTTGACAGTCTCTTACTACAACACAACTTTTTGTTGTTGATAAAATTAAACTTTGATGATTTTTAAGGATAATCGCATGAGTTATACACATGTACGCATACACAAAAAAATAACGTGTATGGTGTGTTTTGGCACACAGTATGTTTCCTGTGCCATATACCCTCCCTCAGATTTTTCTCAACTTATTTTCAGAACCAAACATGAGACGTTTGCATCACGCGATTTCTTTTTCACTACATTGTTATGTGATAGATCACAATGTGGATGACGTGGATCACATCAGAACTGCTATGGAGGTGGAATCAACAATTTGAACAAGACACTCACCAGTCGCAGACAATGGGGTTAAATGGTACGGGGGCTCCTTTAAATCACTTGGTAGGGTCTGGCTTTGTGCAGGCACCTAGAAAGGACAGAATATTACAATTAATCCCCCAAACTTCAGGCTTTGCACCTTTGTACAGGCACTGTGTCCTTTTTATGAATTCGATGTGGTTTTTGACGTTTTGCATGAGCTTTGTTATGGGGACTGGGTCACTGGAAGATTTCACAGGCTTCTTTCGCAAAACAGCTATTGTGGGAAAATCACAACTGTCAATCAGCACTGTCCACCACATACATAATGTGGTTGCTGGAATAATTCAGGTGGCACAGGGATCCTTGAGAATTACAATCTGAACTAATCTTTTTGAAATAAGATTTCTTTTCCCCCGGTGCCACAAACCAAAATGATGCAAGTGCAAAATCTCTGTAGTAAATTAGCGATAAAAGAATAAAACAGTTAAACGAATATATTTTTCATGCTTGAGGGCTGTGTGTTTAACAGTTTTCTAACTGTTCATTCATTTATATAAAAATACTTTGGTTATTATCTACTTGAGTTGAAATTAGATATTTAATTGACTGGAGGGAATGAAATTCGCTTACTTTTAAATAAGGCAATGATTTAAAAATATTCCTGTAAAGTGATTTGTAAGACCACACCAGCAATAGTTCTTGGCACACGTCCTTGTCTGTGTATATATTTTAAAAGCACGGTTGTTTTTACAAATGTAGTACTGTGAGAGCTAACTTCTTCAGAAACATGTTTATCTTAATTAGGAAAGTCAACAGACTTCTAATGGGAAGAAATGCATATTTTTCTCTGTGGTATCTAAAGCATCAAAGGCCTCGTTCTCATGCCAAACCAATCTTCCTTCCTGCCTGCCTTTCAAACCCAGGTGATTGCAGACAGCTGAGCAGACATTTTCCCAAAAGCTTCTATTGACCTGGCTCCGGTCCTTTCCCGTGCTCTGTCTCCTTTTCTATCCGCATGTCACTTCTCTTTCTCTTTCTGTGTATTTGTTGTATTTTTGCCTGAGGAAACCTAGGGATATTCATGGCACTGAGGCAAATAATGTGGAATTAAAAACTAAATTCTTCAGGCCTTATCCTAGCAACAGGACCATCACCATCTGTTCAGAGGACAGGACTGCCATTATCCGCTGCATTCTTTGTACGTACTCCATCACCTGTGAGGGGAAAAACATTGCCCCTTTTCCTGGGGTCTTTGTTTAAAAACAAAGTCGTCTGCTTCTTTCTGGTACCAATACATTTCATAAATGTGATATACAGTACATTTAAAGGGATTAGGTAGCAATAAAAACCTTAAAAGCTTAAAAAAAAAAAATCCAAAGGAAGGACATCTGCATGATAAATAACAAAAGCAAATATTGTTCAATTTAAATAAACGGTTGAGATTAATTGGTAAAAGTTCGTACAAATTCCTCCATCTCCTACCAACGTCACTAACGCAAGCACTACATCTTTGACTCAGGGATGATTTTACAGCAGTAGTAGAATTGTTATTAGGTGGTGTTTTTTTTTAATTTAAACACCTAATTTAAAAATCTGTGTTCCCCCATGTGCTTCAAAGCTCATTTTTGGCTGCTCACAAACACTCTCCAGCTGGAATCCCTAAATACAGCAATGGAAGCGAAAGGGCTGCGCACCTTTTTTGCCTCCAGAAAACGTGAAGTTGCTCAAAGAGCTAAAATATCCTACAGATTAATTTGAAGTTATCTTCTACTCTTTAAGGATCATACTCCTTATTCCTCATTTACTTCTGCTCTGTATGTTTGATCAAGGATGAAAGTGCACGATGGAGGAAGAAGTAAAAATTAGCAAATTAAAAAAAAAAATAAAATTCCTGGAAATCAGGGCAGCAGTCTTGACCTCATATTATGCTTCCAGTTAAAAATTATAATTTATAAAAGCTGGCTGACTGGCTGTCTCTGTTGTCTTTATGCCACTTATAAACAAAGCTGCAGTCATATTCATTTCTCAGGGCTTACAGACACATTTGTGGTATGTAACTTGGCAACAGAAATTGGTAAAAACTGCCTGCTCCGACCAAATCTCCGAAGTGCTCAACCCATCCCAGGCAGCCACCAATCCTAAAGTCAAGGGTGCTACATCCCCTCCTCCCAGGGGCAAGAGCAGGGCAGAATGAAGCCCACCTGCCTTCCAGCCTCATAACCCTCCTCTTCCTCTCTCCAGGACACCAGCAGCAGCTGCCGGCCCAGGAGGAGCAAACTCAGTGCAAATATGGCACCTTCATCCAAAGGGTGAAAGAAGGCATGGGAAGTTGTATCCTTAGAATTGCAAGTTAACTTTCTCTTCTCCTTCCCATACCTTTCTCGTCCCCACTTTCTACAGCCTTTTTCCCATTCCAGTTTCATTGATTGTCTTAATTACTTTGCTCCTGCTTTGTTGCAGGGTGAAGACCTGACAGGCAGAAGCTACCATCCAGCTTGGTGGATCCCAGGACAAGAGCTGTCCTGGGTGGACATCCAACACCACCTGAACGCAAAGGCTGGACCAAGCACATCTTCCTTTTCAAGTTAAAACTCAAATCTGTTCAGTTTTCCCACAAATACTAATAAGGATTGAGAACACAAAAAGATTCAAGAGAAGTGACCTACCATTTAAAAAATAATAAAAGGCTAAAATTTGCCTTAGATTATCAACTTGTTGCATTAATGATTTGCTGGCCTTCGTCAGGCAAGGGCTGATAGTTTGTCTCAGCCAAGTTGGTACTCAAGATTAGGTGAGCGAAGCCGTCAAAACCAGAAGTATCTAAGTTCTTCAACAACAAAGGATATAGTATGAGTTGTACTGTGGAATACATAACAAAGTCCTAAGCTGCCATCAACTCCTCCATAAGCTTATGCATGAATGGGAAGCCTCCTTAGAAGCCAGGATCCCAGAGGTCCCTCAACTCTGGGTAGAAGCTGGTGCTTCAATGAAGCCCAAAAGGATTCAGCTTGCTTTGCATCTAGGTGGCCTGAAAGATGACAAGGCTTTGACCAAATATGAATGTAATTGTGTTTTTGAAATCTCCTCTCAATGGAAAAAAAAATTCATCTCAAATGGTACTACTTCAGCTGAATTATCCATGATTTTGTCAACACCGACATAAAGATTTATTTTAAAAGTCTTTGAAGCATTGTTTGGATTTTGGCTTTCTTACCAAACTACTAAACTTCTCATCTTTGCGTTCCTCCAATATTTCATAAAAGTAATAAACTGTTGTACATATTTACAGAACAAAAATGATGTTGCCTTTTTTGTAGAGAATACAAAATACATACATTAGTATTCACATAGTCTTATCATCATTATGGACCAGCCTTTAAAGAAAAAGGAAAGAGAATCATTGTATTTCACATGGAAAATTGGGGGATGGCGAGAGGGGTGAGGCTAAAATGTAAATGTACTGAAAAAAAAAACCCCATGTTTCAGTAACAAATTAACATTTCTAGAAGTGCAATATAGAGACAAAACTAATGAAGTCCTCCATATTTTTCTAGTTTCAAGGAGTAAACTGTTAGTAATTTGAGACAGATAAAGAAATTAACTAATTAAAATATTCTGAGATGAATGGTAGCTTCCAATTATTTTCCTGATTTGACATGATCCAGTAACAATATAACATAACCATATTTTACGCAACAGCAAGGGATTTCGTAAAAAGAAAGTACAAACTGAATTGGAATTTTGAGGACAACAACAATAGAGGGCTCACAGATCAACCCATTGCTAGATTCATCACACTCAGTTTAAATGAACATAGAAATGAACAGAGGAAAGCTTAATGTTGAGGAATAACTGACTTTTAATAGAAGTAAATGTTGCAAAGGAGAACGTTAACTGGTAATAATGGTTTCCATGGATGTACCACATGTACTGCACACCTTTTTTTCTGTAGTTTATGCTCAATGTTACAGGTGATACTCTTTTTTAACGCCATCTCAGTGTCTCATGCCTAAATATCTACAAATATAAAAAAGCATAGAGTTCAAGCTTTCTTACTCCAAAATCCATTGCAAGCCAGTTAAAGGTTTACCATCTAACTTGACATCTGAATACAAATAGCTGTATAAACCTCCCCTCGTTTTTGAGTGTAATTTAACACAGCACCACAACAACTGCCAAGAGCACACTCAAGGTCAATGATAAGTGAACTCAAGTGTCTGCAGGACTGAAAGTTTGGCTGCTCTACCAGCACGGACTGGTGCGATAGGGACCTGGTGGGGCTGCTACCCAGCTCAGAAAGCTCTCTCACAGCATAATGCACTTGGGTTTAGCCACTTAAGACAAGCTGTATCTCAGTTTTACCATTAGTAACATGGATATTAAACATTTGTCTTGATCCTAATGTAGTGCCAAGTGTTTGTGTTCCAGAGGAACATTTTGAAAGCTATAAATACGGATGATCACTGTAACCATCTAACTAATGCTTAGCTGCTGCTGTACTATGTAAGCATAATGATAATGATGAACAGTAAAGACATTTTCAAAGCTGCTGACTTACTTGAGCAAGCTCGCAGCTTCAAGTTTTGATTCAGGTCTCCAAGCTGCCCAGCCAACCACTAAGAGAGGAGGTGAGAATAATAAATAGAAAGCTCTTCTCATTGTATAGCATTTCTTCAGATAGACCTAATGGTCCTGACGATTAGTAGAGCTCATGAACAGTAGTATGAGAAAGGGGCAAAGGTAAAAAAAAATACTGAGGGAACTTCTTTCATTGACAAGACCTCAAGGACGAAATGGCAGAAGGTACAAGAGCTGCTGATGGGGTAGGAATCTCAGACAACATGTGGAGGCTGGGAGCCGTGGGCACTCATTGGAGCAGTGTCAGGGCATCGTTGTTAGCAGGAGAATGGGGAGCCCAGCAAGGTGAGGCTCGCTGCTGGAGCGGTGTCATCCAGCCACAGCCCAGCAGATACTGCTAACCATGAATTCCACATGCTTGGCTCTTGCTATTATAAAATAACTTACATTGCTATAGCCTATGAGCAAATCAACTCTCTTCTTTTGTTAAAATTAGACATTTATGCCCATGCATATTCCCTTGAGTACATGGGCAATAATGGTTTCAATTTGAAATATCCTCTATGTCTTTTTTTGCCTTTCATTATCTTATCACCTTGTTCTATCCTTAGCTTTCTTTCAGATGCAGCATCTACTCTTTCCCTTCTCCCAGACAATAATCCTTAAACAGAGAAGAGAAAGAATGAATATGATGATGATTCTTTTGGGTTTTTTTTTTGCCTTTTGTTACTTTGAACCAGTTCAATTCAATTCACTGTAGTTTAAAACAAAATGTGTGATTGGTTGCCTGGATTTGAGAAACTTTTCTTTAGATACAGGAGGGAAAAAAAAAAGTTTGCTGTACACATCTAATTTTATTCAGCCTCCCACTATCTGAAGAATCAGCTGTTTTATTAAAGTAGTTTTGGCCACGACTTATTAGTCAGTGGAAAGGAACCTAATGGATTCACTTGTTTCCATTTATAAGTTCACATTCGAACAATTTATTTTGGGGTGCCACTAAAGGGGATCAAATCAATGGACATGCAGTTAATCTAATTAGCACATACCCTGCAGGCCTATCTGCTCAAACACTGTAGGAATATTTGAAAGTTTCACCATTGCCTTCACATCTGCATACTCTGTGCAGCTGTGAAACAGAAAAAGATGTGGCTTTTATTTTTATTTTTCAATCAATACGTAAGTATTGTAACAGGCCCTAGCTGCCATATGGACGCTCAACCACAAAAGCAGAGATGATTTAAGATTTTGCCATGTCTTCTGCTACTTCTGGGGTTTCACTAAGATCAGCTTTACTGGGCTACTGTCAAATGAAGCAAAGCTCCCAGGGAGCAGCATGGTGTCAGCGCAGGTAGAAGAAAAGTGACACAACTGAATGCCACAAAAGGCCCCTTCTTCATTCTCCTTCTGGCAAAAGAAACTCACATATTGTTTCAAAGCCTGCTACGAAAAAAAAAAAAGAAAAAAAGACTGGCAGCAAGCCCTTAACACAGTGACAATCCATTGCACCACCTCTCCCTATTTATTTTATGCCAAAATGATTTCCTATCCACCTGTTCATAAAAAAAAATAAAAAATATAGAGCTAAAAGTGTCCAGTTATTGTGAATAAGAGTCACAGGGAAAACTAATACCTTGGCACACAGCCTGTAGGAAAAAAGAATACAATATATTACTTCCGTCATACGTGTAAGAACTACAGGGGATCATTTTCGTACACTTGAATAAGCCACTGTTAGCGATCAGCAGTTGTTTGGCCAAATTAACCTCAGGTCTACCTCCAAAATGATTATGATTGCATATTATAATTAACGATGACACTAAGGATATTAGGCTCAGAAGGGGTTTTGTTTGTTTGAGTGAATGATAGATTCATTCCATTCAAGGGAAGGTGTTCACGGCACGCTTTTGGCTTACACATCTACGTGAAACCCTTAAGATAATCTCGTGGCTGATGATAATTCTGGAGAAATGGGAAAGAGAAGGGAGTCCCTTCTGGATTTTAATCTTATTTCTTCCCTCATGGAATGAAATTATCTCAACACTTTTTGGTTGAACTCTAGTCTATCATTTTAATTAAATGTATCTGAGCAGTCATCATGAAGCCTAGATCGGAGTAATAGGTTGGCAAGCTTAATATTGGCATCTACAGACAGCAGGGAATGTCTGCAGCAGGTATTTATGGCATGTGTATGTGCCTTAGTAAAACATTTAGAAGTTTTATGCATGTATAACAAATGGAAAAAAAAAAAAAGAAAAAGAGATCTAAATTACCAGATCGAATCCAAGCCCTGACTCGAAAGTTTAGGAGTCTGAGTGACTACACATCTAAATCTTACCTGTCACCAGCCACTATCTCTAAAATAAACCAGCAAAGTTATATCCCTGGAAGTTAAGGACTTTTACAATTCAGCTCCAGTTTTAAACTTGGCTACTATCACTTTCTTTTTGTCCTCCCACTCCCTTTTGCTCTCAAAAATAACCCCACTATGAGTAGTTTGAAAATTTGGAGTTTTGGAGTTCAATCAGTAAACAGGTCCAAATACAGAGCTGCCTTCCTGTCTAACCCAACATGGTTCCAGCAGAGACATGCACACGTTGCTGTAAGGCGTTGCAGCAGCAGACTCTAGAAACCCGAGATACAACAAAGTTTTACTTCTCAACCATCTTTCCATTTGTGTTTTAAAGCTCCAAAGTGAGAAATAACACAATATGAGGCAGGGCTATGGCTAACTCATTCCTGGACAGACGAAAGCAAATATTTTTTCAAAATAAATTGCTCCCTCTTGATACAAAAGCAGAGACAAGTGAACAGAAGATGCAGTCTCCGAGGCACTCTTTTTAATTCTGAAAATTATCTTCCTTGAGACCCCTCCACTGCCTCTACAGATTAACAGAGTTACAGACCATCCATGCAGAACCAAGCAAACAAGAACCTGCTGCCATGGCATAAAAATTCTTAAAATACTGCACTTTGTTAGAGTGTGCAACACATCTGTTGACGGGTTGACAAGGTGTGTTATTGCACATGTAAAACATCACCTTCAGAACTGGATCTATCAACAGCTTTGTGCATATTTTTGGAGGTAAAAACAATCGGTTCAAATTTATTTATTTTTTTCCCCCTTCAACAGATAGTTGTTCTCCATGGATAACTTTAGAAGAATTCCTTCTAATACTAGGTAAGAACAGAAAAATAGTCCTTTCTGTGAAGCCATCAGTTACAAACTCAAAGACTCAAATCAACAGTTTAAGACCGATATTTGCCACTGACAAAAAATTGTGGCCTATGAAGGAATTACACTTCGCCTTTTACTGAAAAGCTGGTGGTAATAATCTTTTTATTCATTATTCCATTACAAATGCATAAGTCACGTATGGAAAAACCAACAGTCAAGTGAAAAAAAGCTAATGTTGGACTGCAGTAGAAACTTCATTTTCTTGTCTTTCTTTTTGTATTTACTTTTACACTTTAGTAGTCTTATAGTAGTTAATAGATACAATTAAAATAAACTGGAGTTTTATGAGGCAAAATACAAACTCTACTAGGAGTTTTGTTCTTTATTTTCTTTTTCATTCTTATGAAAGAATTGTAATATATAAAAGTTATAGGTATTGTATTTGTAATTCTCTTATCTAGCCTAAAAATAAAAACCATAGTTAGTTTACTTCGCCAATTTTTCCACTGCTAAGATCTACCCATCTGTATTTTTAAATACGACGGGTACTTGACAGAGAATATTGATGGGCTTTAATCATTGCTGAACGTTTCCTGTCTATTTGTAGGCACTCAGAGAAACCCAAGGGGCATAATTTACAAGAGTCCAAACTAAAGTCATTTGACAGGATGTCACAGGGAACAATTCTAGAATTATGAGTGCAAAACAAGGATATGGAATAGTGCAAACCAGTCCAGTCCTGGCAGTTTAGTGATCCCTGTATAACCAGAAGAATCATAATGGTAATCACTCACTAGTATGGCATAGTTAAAAACAAACTATTGAGGAAATCTTCATGGAAAGCTCAAACATTACTCAACTCCAATGGAAGTGTGCAGACAAGTTTGAGAGAAAGGGAGAGAAGAGACCTACATTGTGTCCCAATGTTTCCCTGTTTTTTAAAAGGAGCAGCAATCAAACCCTGAGATTTTAAAACTAGCTAAAAACGCAGAAAGACATTTTCATCTTCTAGTTTGGAACTATTTAAAAAATAAATACATAAATCCAACTCTCTTCAGTGTTTTTGTTTCACATAGAAGTAGAAAGCATGGTACAAGTTGGAAGAGATCATATTTGCTAATCCAAAACCAGGAGTTGCAGATAAGCTGCATCAAGGCAATTCCACATTGCTTTACTAGGGCAATTTCTTTCCCAGGGACTCAAGAAGTAAGGGAGACCCAGATGACAGACATACCAGTTTTGTCCCACTTGACGCCAGGGCACATTGTTTTACACGCACGGCAGCAGCAGTGGTGGGAGTTTTGCAGAAGGGAATTGGCAATAAGACCAAGTATCTACAGGAAAGAAACCAAGTTGGGGAGGTCACAAGAGAACTCAGGGGCTGGGAGTGATGGGGAGAAAGATAACAGGAAAGAAAATATGGTTAACAAGAGGAATGCTGACTCTGAAAAAGAGTCAGAGGGAGAAAAAGGAGGCAGGGAGAGAAAACCAATTTGAACTATATTGATTAGAGAATATGAACGCCGCTTGCAAATAATAGGAGCTGGGGACATTACTATTCTCTGTAGTCCCAAAAAACCTTACCTTCCCATTTACAGAAACACATGTTCCTCGACTGCAGACTGACAGGGAGCAGGTGTTGAAGGATTGGGAGAAGGAAAAGCGGCTGCAGAGATGCATTAGTGAAACTGGATTTCGACAGGACGCTATGCTTAATTCAGCATGGAAACACTTTGACATTGTTTCAAAGGAACCCAAAAAGAGTCCTCCTCGTCTGCTTACAGCTAGATACTCAGTTCACTAAGTTGCTAAGCCAGGGCCTTCGTGAAGGGAAGCAGAGTCATTTGGTAATGAAAAATGTCTGTGAGGAAGAAAAAGACATACATGCTTTGTGAAGAAAGACCACAGCCCCTGGATTTATTATATACATAATAATTAATAATGACCCATTTTTTCCTATTCCAGATTTCGAAATTCCTTACTCACTTTAATTAAGTTCACTCTAAAAATAGGATGCTGTAGAACAAAGAACTTTTTTACTACTTTAAAAATGCAAGCTTACTCACTAGCTAGGATTTTCCCATCTCTCAGTGCTTTCATACAAAGAGCTATTATGACACGATATAAGTGCGCTATCAATGGAAGACATTTTTAGATAAAACTTGATAATGTAACATTTACTGATTCCATCTGTCAAGACAGATAAAGAGAACGAGAATTCATAGCAAAACACACAGGAAACATAACAGCAACAACAAAGACAAGTACAGGCAGTGGAGACACCACTTGTTGACCTACAATCTATATTCATTAAATTCTTTCCCACAGACACAGGACTCACTTTCTTCACCAATATGACTCTAGAATCTCCAGTTTCAGCAATACGATTACACTTAGTTGACAGCATTCAGAACTCATTTACATTATGTATTTTTAAACCTCCTAACTCTGTCTTCTGAACACAATTTTAATGATGAAGACCAATGTGGGGCTATATAGTTGCCTAAACACACAGCCAGTCCAATGAGATCTCCTTCTGCTGAGGCACCGTGAAGCTCATCTACAGTGCCCAGCTCATAAACACAGCTCAGAAGCCTTACATTTCCCTTCTGCCTCACATACCTCATTTAAATTCAGAGCAAAGACCAGCATACCCAGTGAAGAAGAGCAATTGCTCTTTAAACAACTTTTGTAAATACTTCCTGTGCTAACAAGGGAGCATAGAGTTTGCTTAGGTGAAATAAAGCAGACGGACAGACCTCCCCATATCCTGCTTTGGTTCCAAGATTCAATAATGAACAAGGGTGTGCAAAGAAATTAGAGCGGTGGAAGTGCCAAAGGTATCCCTTGGAGATGCGTGTATCCCGTTGTCATGTAAAAGAGCTCTTGAACGATAAAGCAGCAGAACCCAATTACAATTGGTTTCATGCTAATCTGAACCAACTACTAACTGTAGACTTTGGATGGTATCATGGTGCCCACAGTAATTCACCTCTTTCTTCCCAAAACACACTAGGAAATTAATTTCCAATGCTAGAATTAATTTGGCACTAGAAGATATGAAAGCGTTTGGAGTTACCTGGCAATCACTTTGAAGTCTTATCTTGGATGCGGCACAGTAGTGTGTGCTACCTTGCAAAAGCAAAGACATGGGCTCAGAAACACTATTACCATGAAAACCTATGCTGTCCCATGACTGTCACTGGAGAACGGAGCTTATCCCAAGCCACAGTCTTCCTATGGGAACGGTGGAAACAACCTGGCAAGGAGAAGAGAGCAATGGGTCAAGTTGGGGTGTTAAAACAGATAAACTCCCAATCTAGGTATCCTAGGCCACATGAAGGAGGAAATAATATCCAAATTAAAAAAGAATAAGCTCTTTTCAGTTCATTATACCACTAAATGAACATGAACATCACACTGGCTTTGTGAATAGGTGGCGATAAGTATGAACTTAGAGATGTCGAGTAATTATCTAGGCTGTGAGTTTAAAGTGAAGTCCACTCCGTGAGGCAAGTTAAAGTCAGGTTTTATGTGATTTTAGATTAATTTTCATATGTTTGGGCACTGAAGTATTCCTAAAACCATTTTCACTGAAGCTTGACTTCCAGTTAATGAGAAGAATTTCACATACAAACAGCCTTAGAGTGTTCAGAAATATTCTCACTAAGTATCTTTTTTGCTCATATGGTCAACATTTGTAAAATTACGTACGGAAACATCACCTAGATTTTAATACTCTCAGCCTTACAAACTCATCCTGACAGATGATACCAGCAAACTGGCAAATTCTTGGCCTAGGATTTGGGCTATGCAGAGAGAATTGAAGTTGTTTGGAAGAAGTCTTCCTTATTTTAAAACGTTTCTGAAAATAAATAATCCTCCACAAATCTGTTGGAGACATTAAGCAGCAAGGTGCTACATCATGTCTCCAGGGCACAAGGAAGCTTTGCCTCCCCGCAAACCTGATGATGCTGAACCACTGCAACGGGTCACGCTACAAGATTTTAGATGTGGGACAGCACCTGGACAGAATTTGCTTTACTTCTTCACTATTTTTGCTTTTTTTTTTTTTTAAAGAAGTCTCCTTTTCAAATAAAAAAGCTAAACCCTTCATGAAAGGTAGGAATGTGGCAGAGATGCACCTTCCTGCATTACATCTGACTTTTTTTTAAATAAAGAAAAAGGTCTTATCCATCACCTCAAAAAAAAAAGATATCCCTGCACTAACTAAACTTAATTTTCTGAATTGCAGCTTTTTATACTCAGCAGAAGGGGAAAAAAAAAACTCTTGAGAAATGGAATTTTGCCCATAGACTGACTACAGATCACATTTCTAGTGGGCTTATAACCTGCTCCAGTGAAAACATAATTTTTAATTTGCTTTTACTGTTATTTATTTTTTTTATTATTACACTAAGGGTTTATAATTTAACGTCAAACATAATTTTGCACGAATTACGAGACTGCACTATGATGCTGAAGATAAGATGTGTGTGACTGGTTGGCATGGCCTCAAACTAGGTTTCTGAGAAAATGGATCACTAATTGGCAGGCGGCCATCCCATACACTGCTTAGTGCAACTTAAAATGAAACAAGCTCTCTTTTGCAAAGGAGTAACGCACAACAGCATCTCAGCGCAAAGAAAAATAGACATCTTTCAACTGTGTTATGTTTACCATTTCAGACCATACAGGTTACATATGATGTTAGCATAGTAATATTATTTTTCTGTTGTTCTTAAAAAAAAAAAGCTATTTCTAAATGTTTATGCCTAAAAAAAAGACATTTCAGGTACCAATTAAAATCCTAAATTATTGGTCATACCACTTCATAAAAATCACACCAATTTTGATTAATTGTAGTTCAGCCATTTAAGAGCTGAAAAAACATGACATTTTACTATGATGTCATTTTCCCATTCATTCCAGTGGTAAAAGTCCTCCACCACAGCTATAGAAAGAATAATATAAAATTAAAGCATGGAAATGATCAGAGGAAATAATTTTGACAATGAAGTAATTTCCTAGATTGGCTTTAAGTATGACTTCTTTGTCAGCTTTAAATAAAAAAAAAAAAAGATGCCATAATTTTATTGAACTTGCATGGTGAATGAGTAATGTGCATATGTAAGAAGTGGTGTCAGTTAACCTAAAATCAAACCATATGCTCGACCCAACTAGAACAGAACACCCCAAGAGTAAACCCAAATCAAACGTATACACAGGAATCCCAAGCCAAAGTATGGTGTCTTCAGAACCAACTGTTACTGAACATAAAACCCACAAAAGTGGGATGATGAGATCAAAGGCAATTCCTTTGACAAAAGGACATGGCCTTTATTCAAGTTTTCATTCAAAGCTGTTAAGTAATATCTTACATTTCCTTTCAGAAACATCTTTAAATTTTGAAGATTTTTCTTCTAAATAAGTAATTTCAAAATTTTGCTGTTAGATTTTTTTTTTTAATTTTAATATTATTATTCAGTGCAGTTGAAAGTGAAGCCCTTACATATGCTTGTATTTTCATAGGTGCCAAACTGATGCTAGGATCCAATCCAACTTCTTTTGAAATCAATTGGAATTTTTCACTTGACTAGAATTCAAGCATCTGTTATTAGCAATTTCGGAGATAGAGGGGAAAAAATAATGCCAAAAATAATCCAAATTGTGGAATCAGGACACCAAAGTTTTCTCTGTAGCCTACATTCCTTCAGAAAATGAATTATTTGTAAACTGTATGACTTCTCAAACACATGCCAAAGCTGAGCAAAAGCAGCAGCAATAATGTCCTTGTGAAAAATTTCCATTCAAAAAAAGTGGCAACGTTCCCCATCAGTGCCTTGCTGGAGCACCAACACTTCGAGTTTGGATATGGATACCAAGTCTTCACACAACCCTGAACTCACAGAAGGATCCAAGAGCAGATCCGTGGAGTGAATTTCCCTTTACAGTAATTTACATCTTCTCAGAACTCCTTTTGACTGGAAACCAAACAAAACTTCCAATCATTAAAAAAAAAAAAAAAAAAGCTGAGAAAGCTGTCAGATTTTCATGAGTTTTTTACTTTTCCAGGATTCTAAGTCCTCAGTTCTTCTAGACAGATAGTATACGAGGGCCCTCATATAACACATACCCAGATTAAGAGCCATCCTTTTAGATGCAGAGCGTGTTTTTTCATTACCAACCTCCAAGTTGAGGAAAACGTATTTAAATCTGCATTTCCAACATACCAAGCCAGTAACTAAATATATTTTAACACGTCAGAAAAAGAGGGAATCCTCAGTGGAAACAATACAGCTCAGAAACGTGTCAACTGTCAGGAAATAAAACTTCATGGGAGGAAAAAAAAAGGGGCGAAAAGATAGATTCAGAAGAGAATCACTCTGCTCAGCAGAGCTGCGTGAAGTGAATCACCAGCACCAAACTGGTTTTGCTTTGAAAGCATGCAACAGTTTGTGTATCTGGGACGACACACATTTAGCAAACAGACATCAACAAAATTCACTCGAGAAAAGCGCACATAGACCTGGCTCAGGGTCCGACTGACCTGAGCAAGGAAGGATTTACGACTTTGCACATCTCATTGCCATTTACTAACTGGAAAACATAGCTGTAGCAGCAGCTGAACTTCAATGTAGTTAGCTTAATGTGCTGTTATTTCCCATTTTTCTTACATATTGGTGATGCGCTTGCAGCAGAAAGACACATGCGTCTTCTGCGGGTTTGTTGTGCCTTGTTCTGCACAAGCCTTGCCACTCACACCAATCTGAAAGCTGCATAATCCCCATTAAACAACAGAGGAGCAGCAGAACGAGAACACATTTAAGACCTCAGGGATGTGCCTGAGCACTAAACGGCATAAACCCTCGAGCCTCGCTCCTCGAGCAATCCCAGGCAGAAGCAAGGTAAGGGCAACCAGCTGTATTTTTTGTGTGCATGATAACATGATGCGTGTGATACTTTATTTAAATCACTGGAGTCCTGATAATAAAACATCACAGCCACCACAGGGGACAGAAGTCACTCCTACAGCACAAACCAAGCTCCTGACAGGACAACACTGCCAACAGAAGACCTGGAAATGCAGGATCAGTAGAGTGGGTTTTCTATCCCTTTAAAATTCGTGGATGGTTTTCTTTGCCAAAAGCCTCATTCCACATCACAAACTGTAAAAAGCAATCAGAACCTACCTGGGGTTTCATTTTTCTACACGTACACAGGATGTTTCGCAAGATGGTTTTCATGTATCAGTCTTGTCCTACTGGGAGTCACCTGGACAGAAAGATTTTATCATCCATGGGCTGTGGAAATTCCTGGCAACTGAACTTTGGCTAGCTCTAAAAATTAACTAAAATCCTACAGGTCATGGCTTTTTCCAAGTTTCCTAATTTTTTCTGGTAAGAGTCTAGAAATTGAAAGTGATGTTTCCACAAAATGATTTGCGTAAATGCATAAATGCAAGTTCAGATGTTTCTCTTTTCATAATGATCAACTAATACAAACCTTTCAGTTGTGCTTGAAATATTCAAGTTTTTCCTCTTTTTCCTAAATTATGTGCATAATAATCTTTTCTCTTTACCAGATTCCTCTGAGTGTACAGGAAATAATATTTCAAAAGACTTCTACAGACTTGTAAGAGATCATTCCCACTCTTGAATAATTTGGTAAAAATATTTTTCAGTTGAGAGGTTGGGGTTTTTTTATAGTTTTATTTTGCCTCTTATTCATACCTGTACTCCTCCATAGTGCATTATAAGACCCTCACTGATCCCTCAATAAGCAGTCAGAAATATTTGAAGCCATCTCCTTTACCAGCAAACAGGTAAGCCATGTCAATGACCAATCTTGGTGTGATGAGAACTGGTTGTTCTGTTACCTACAGTTTGCTGATCCAGTAACAAAAAGGTGTCGTCTCTAGAGAGACTTCTAGTTGTCCTGGAGATTGACTCCGTGTCCCTTTTGTCTCGAAAGTCATATTATAAAACTCTATTTCTGCTCATTCTCAGACACACAGAATGAACATTTTTCTTTCTTGACTCATCAGATTGGCTTGTGACCCAGTGCAACTAAAAACCTTCAAAAGTGACAACAAAATTATTCTATCATCTGATATTTTGCCAGAGTTTTCACAGGAATGCGGCAAACCATAACAGTGGCCTGACCTGACATAGCCTCAAGTCCACAGACCAACATCCTTCCAGCATGGCCACAGGCTTGGGCACCAATGTGCCATTTCCCCCAAAACACATCTTTAGTCTACAAGTTCTGAGATCGATCAAGTGCTACACATACTCTCATTTCCCCCCCTCCTCTTCTTCACAAAAATGAACACACACACAGCTCAAAGCTGTTAATGCAATACCATGGACCTCCAGATTCTTGGAAGTCTTAAAGATTCTCCATTAGCCTGTTTAATCAGTATCATAATATTAAATAAAAAAAAGAAAAAAGCTATAAACTATGTGTCCCACCTTTACAAATGTCAAGAATATTTTATTTCTAAAGAATTAATTGAAATAATTAGGCTCTTTGCGCTGTTTCTTGGATTGTTTTGGGGTTTGAGGGAGTTTTTCTGATTGTGGTTGTTTTTTTTTCTTTCGACCTGCTTCTTCTGAAGCAGCAGGGATACGGTAGACAAATTTTTAAATCCTCCAATTCTCACTCTCCTTTCCCCCCATCCTATCTGCTCCATGAGTTTTAGGGCTTTTAACTGAGCATAGGCAGTAAGGCTGGGTACCAGGAGCTCACGAGCACTATCTTGCTCCCATCCTGTTGCTGCTCTCCTGCACACCTGTAGGCAAAACTGACTCTTCCTCAGTCCTCCTTTCCCTCTTTCTTCTTTTCCACATCTATTTTAGATTGCAGTTCCTCAGGGCAGGGACCGTGTGGTTACTCTGTGCATCGCACAACATGGACCTGATCTCACCAGGGCCTCCAGGCATTACTTAATGCAAATGAAGATAGAGTCTGTCATCACAAGTCACACAAAACGCTTGTGCCACACACCAGTATACATCTCAGGCTCTTGCAAGAAACTACCAAAACTCCAGATTTCCACATGCTACTCTGATTTTTCCCCCTCCAAATTAAATATATGTAAAAAATAAAATTTGTGGAGGTGCTGAGTATGCCAATGAAATACAAGCTATTTCAACAGCATACTTTTACTTTTCTGAAAAAGAAAATACGAGTGTGTCTAGTCACAAACTCCATGTGAATCATTAGTGAACGAGATACTGTCACCCTGGGGCTGCTGTATCTTGCATACATGCCCTCCTTACTATTCCAAGATCTTTGAATTTATTTTTTTCAGACACATATAAAAGCATGTATGGTTGAAATAAAAAATAAAACAGATACAGATGATGCTTGAAAGTTCAGTAGACTCCGATGTAGCAGTGAGTGGAACCGTTAGGGCAAAACCACACTGCTTTCCTATGGACAGTATCTACATAGGAAAAAACAGCAGAGGTTTCAATATCTTGAAAGCAGAGAAAGTTTAGTGGTTCTTGGACAAAGAATTATTTTTTAAGCTTTAAACGCAGGGTCTTCATCCTGTTTTCCTGATCCAGCCAACTCCCATTAGCTTTAATAAACGTTTCCCCTGTCTAAGTGCAGGCAGAGTAAGGCCCCGTGTGCCTGTTTGGTCATATCCATTAATTGCATTTTGAAGAGGAGCACAGTCCAGTCCGACTCCGACAATGATGTCTGTTAGAAAACATATCTCTGTGCTAAGAAGAAATGTCTTTCAGGGGGGGAAAACAAGGAGAAAAAAAAAAAGCCTCCTATAAGCTTATGTCGGTCTATGTGCATGCTTGCTTCATTTTTTTGCATTATCCTAGATACAGTTTAACACCTTTTATTGTATAGAACATTTTCTCCAAACAGCACAATTGCTGCATTGCACAATGAGTAAAAGCAGTTTTACCATTTACGTTGCTAGGTTAAGTGAAAAATACACCTCTCGTGCTTCCAAAAAATACTTCTAAAGTCAAGAACAATCAATTTAAGTGGAACCAACTTCAAAATGAAATACGCTTGCTACAACCAAAACTGCTTAGTGTAGACTCAGAGAGAGGTGAACTTATTACTAGTTTAATCTAGCCATATTTGAGATAAAGCAGCTCATATTTTCAGAACCGAAGAATCAAAATTATAATTGTTTTTGTCATTTGCACAGCAATTTTACTCCTGAATGCGTTGTTTTAGGCAGGAATTAATAAAAATTGCATGCGCTTCAGGTGCTGTGTAGCTCACCCTTTTCCACACAGCCCAGCCTGGAGCTGTGAATGCTCCTTTTCTTATTATCAGTTAATAATTCTCTCTCATTGAGGCAAATTAGGAACTTGACTGTATTAGAGAGTCCAGAACGCTGCTAGAGGCAAAAAAGGGCTAAATGGCAGAAATTCCTCTCTGAGCAAGATGCATGAAGCACAACATTGTGTCCACCACAAAAGCTGCTCTGTATTTTTGATCCTTTCTAATTTAATTAGCCCAAGAGGTAGCGCATTAATTTGCCAAGAATTCTTCTGATGCGAAAGCTGCCCTCATTGCAGCGAAGGGAAAAAATAACCTGCCTGCTACAGTGGCATGCCAGTAATGAAAGGGGGTTATTTTTGTGTTACAAATGGCATTGCAGGGTTACAAGAGACCTTTAAACCTTTTTATCTCTGGTTGGGTCATATGTAACACAGTGTAACACAAAGCACTAATTAACCAATTCTGCTCCAGAAATCTTTTTAAATGCTTAGAGTAACACTGCTAGAACCCAGGTCACAGGCACAACTTTTTATATATATATTATGAAGAAATAAAAAAAATCTTACATGCTATATTAAAAATAGCATTAAAAAAAAAAAAAAAGAATCAATCAGCAGCAGAAGTCCTGTTCTGCGGGACTCCACATCCCAGACATTTATCCTGGCTTTGTTTTCTTTATGTTTAACGATATTCTTTATGTGGGCAATCTGGAGCCTCCAATTCCCTTAGCCTGTCTCTTGGCTCTTAATGCTGTATTTGTTTGGTAAATTGTCTCCATGTTAATCTTCTTCATCAAATACTTGGGGTCAGATTTGAAAATCTTTGATCAAATCTACTACCACCCAAGCTTCTTCACTGCCATGTGCTTCTGATATGTTCTTATGCACATTAACGGGTCATTTACTCATTAAAAGAACAATGAAAAACATGCATAGTATGAGAAGTCCTGCAGGAGACTTTGAACTGTTTATTAAATCTATGAAATCATTTCTCTCACTTGCTTTTTTTTTTTTTTTAAAGGAGATGATAAGAACGTTTTCAGGGGGATTCCTGTATGCTGCTCAGTCTCCTTTCTCCTCCCTTGCCGTGCTACAAGGTTCAAAAATTACTCTGCAAAACAAAAACTCTGGCATATGCAGATTGATCCTGCAATACCAAGAGTACGTGACAAATTAAAGAGATTTCATGCTTTCCTACACAAAAATCAAAGGGCCCATCAGCTCGTGAACATGCTGGTAGTCTGTGCCACTGCTACTACACCTCTCAAAGTCCAACAATCACACAGGAGATCTGCACGTCAGAGGAAGGCAAGATCTGGCCCTAGCTCCTCCGTAAGCACGCCACGGACCTGGCTCAGCACGCGACCGCTCTCATCACACCGATCCAACCCTTCACAATCAAATACCTCGTACCCATCTGCATGCCCTTAAACTTTTCTGCTAGAACAGTTGTAAAAACAAACACTAAGAGTTTAAACTCAAAGTAAGTATTTCCAAAATGCTTTTCAAAGTATTTTCCTGGACCGGCGGCAGCACGGGAGGAAGGGAGCGGCGTGGCGGAGCACGCGGGATGCGCTGGGGAGACGACCCGGCGAGGGACCGGCGGAGGTCAGCGGAGATGCTCAGGGCATGGGCAGCGCTGAGTCCCTCACTATTACTAGCCAAGAGTGCTATTTACTTTTTAGTGGTTTTCAATAATGTGTTTTTCTGTTGTGTTTGAGGTCAGAGGGACCACGGAGTGAGCCACTCGCAAATCAAGCCTGAATATTTTATTTCAGGACTCTTTTAGCTTGCATAATCGTTTGGTTTATGTTTATATTTGCCTTTGTTTTTATAGCACATGGCACCAAACAAGTTCAAGTAAATGGCTTAATCAAATGAAAAGTCCCCTTTTCCTTAAAAAAATAATACATGATGAAACTTTGGGAGTGGGGGGGAGCAAACACCAAACAACAAAAAAAGAAGCACTCTATCAGTCCTAAACAAAGGCTTCTCCAGTTATTAATAATCAATTTTTTAAAACTGCTTTTTAACTACTTTTGACATCAACATCTCCAAAGATTAAAAAAAAAAAAATAAATCTTACAACAGCATGAATATTGCCCCTGTACAGTATCATTTGAGAACTGGGGTGGGTTTTTTTTCGCTCTGTCAAAGTGACATCTCATACTTTATCAACTAAACCCTTTCCTTGGGTGTCCTCCTACCATTTCCACTGTCTCTTTAATGTATTCCCATCCCCAAATTTTGCGTGTGTGTAATTATGTTGCAGAAGGCATTTCACAGGGATCTCCCAGTCACTCTGCATAAGCAAAACAAAACCAAAACACTTCACACTTCCAGACTGCCGCTATGAAGGAACTGCTGAGGATCTGGGTCTTGTTTTGGCCTGATTGACAAAGATATTGTGCTAAAACTGATAAAACGCTGTCTGAACTTGGTTTGGAGCCGGCTGCCTGTCCGCAGGGGAGGAGAGCTGCGAGCTGTTTGAGCATCGCCCCAGAAAACCCATCGGAACAATCCCACAAACAATGGAGTGAGATGACGGTTGGACGCGATGACGTGCTGGGCGAGAGCCTTGAAGTCAATGGGAGGTTTGGCATCGATTTTAATTAGGCCAGGATTTCAGCCAGTGAGCTTTGGGCTTTTAGCAGCCCATTGGGAAGGAGGCCAAGCCCGGGAAGAAAGAGGCTGACCAGCAGGAAGAGGAAGCTCCCGGATTTCCTCACGGCAGCAGCTTCCTTTCTCCCGGCGCACAAACGGCGATGAACCTCACGCCTTGGCTCAGCGCGAGCGGCGGCGGGACCCGTACTACAACAAACAAAACCAGGCACTGATTTTTTTTTTTCCTCCTCTGCAAGACGTCTGGAACGAGATGTTGGCGGAGGAGCCAGCGGAGGAGAGGGGCTCCTCCAAAATTGGCTGCAAATGCTCAAAACCAGAAAGCAGAGGAACACAAAGTCAAGCGACTCATTCGAGCGATGGAAATCACTATGGGAATGTTAAGAAGTTATTTATTTCTCTGTGTTCTAAAACCACCTCACACAGCCGCACCTGGGGAACCAGCGCATCAGACACTGCAGGGTTAGTAGTTCTTCCCAGATTTAACGTCCCATGTTTTTTCTCCTAGAGTCATTGCTGAGTGCTGGAGTTTGAATTTCAGAGGCACGGTAGGCTCCCGAGATAATGCTTAAGTGGTAAACGCCTCCTTAATGCAGCTTCTGAACAAGGGGAAACATTGCTAAATAGGGAAAGAGAAGAAATCGTGCTGAAAACACACAGGATATAGAGCGCTGACTACTTACCAGATGCAAAAGGCACAAGAAGCACTAAGTACATCTACAAGAATGAATTAATCAATAAGTTAAAGAGAAAGAAACGAACCAGGGAGGATCCTTTGGTGTTGGGATTAGTTCAGTGCTTCCTACCATCAAAAAAAATTCTCCTGTCCTCTAATCCTTATGATGTTCACACTGCGTGTGCACACGGTGGCTGCAGCCCTCCCCTCTGCTGCCCACGGAGGGAGATACTGCATTGAAGCTTTAGGTGCATTTTGGCAAACACCTTGCCTCTCAAGGTGAGGACACAGGTGTTAATTAGAAAAGATTGCTCCTGTCAACTTCTTGTTTCATCTCTAAAGATTTTGGGGCATTTGTCATCGTAACAACAATCACCACCACCTCAAATTTTATAGGACCAGGAAAAAAGCATTAGCTTAAATTTTAGTCATCACTGAAATTTTGCCATCAGACTAGAGGAAGTCTGAAGCAGCTGAGATAGCAGACTGGAATTAGAAAAATAACACATTAAAAGCAAAGTAAATTTCTGTGTACACACAGCTAACTGCATGCAATACTTCAATCAAGTAAGAATTTTTGCTAGTTAAAGTAATAGAGATTTGCTTCCTAAAGATGTCAAGAAACTCTGGGAACAACTCCCATAAAAGTTTTTCAGTCGAAATCCTTGTTGAATTCATGCCTAAAATTGAAACCTTTAATCTCTGATTAGTTAAGAACAGTCATACCACTTTTTGTCTGAAGACTTCTAACAGCTTTGTAGGGATTAAACTTACCTTTAGGGATATTTGCTAAGGTAACATCAGAACCACCTTGTTTGACAAACCAAAATCAGATTTTTTTATGTATATATACACACACACATGTATCCGTATCCATCTATAAGTGCATGTACACTTATATGCATGAATTGAGTTCCCAGCAAATAGGTACCTGCTGCTTTTCTTTTCAACTTGCCACGGAAAATATTCGGCACCATTGAAACTGGAGGTCAAAACATCTTGCAAGCAAAAGACAAAACTCAAGTCTTTTGAGCTGATCACAAGACCTAAATCCTTTCTTGTACATATGGGATAAAAACACATCAAAGAGCACATGTCGAAGGAGATGACGTAAGTCATCTCCATTATTGGCATTTTATGAAACAGTGAAAGCAGCCTTAAGTAAACAAGAGGCTGGCAGAAACAAGTTAATTTAATAGAGGTGTCATTTTTGAAGATGAGCTCTTGTGCTCTAGACAGACGTATTAGGGTATTTCAGCAAGCATGAGAGGTTCACCAGTAATTATGCAGTCTCCTCTGCAGATTTCACTGAATTTAAAAACTCTCCATTTTCTCAAAAGTCAGTTTCTTGCCAGCAGTTTTAATTTCTGTAGCTACACCAAACATGCAGACATGCAATCATTTTTTGGAGGCAAAGTTTTCCAGTGCTTTAGTTTAAGTATATAGGACATCACTGACCTTCACAGCCCAGAAAAACATTAGCATATCACCTGCAAGAACCACCTTCAGCAGCACCCTCTTATTTGAGGTGGAACCTTTTAAATATTTTCAGCAAGACAGACTCTTGCATAGAATAAACATGCATATAGAGTAGACACATAGTATAAACATACACCAAACCACACCATAGAGGAACTCCATAGTACATTCACAAGGAAGGCGTCTCGGGTGCAGCATCACTTAAACCAGGGTATGAACCAAGTGCTGCCCTTCAGGGTTTGCAAGGATTTTCCCAAACTACTTTGAACCTTATCCACCCTGCCCCATTGCACCATAAATATCCACGCGGTAAGACGAAGCTACAACTTATACAGATGTTTTCTTCTCTTTTCCTCACTTTTTTTTTTTTTGTTTTAAAGATAGTCTGAAAGTCAGAATTTTTTTTTTTTTTGTAGCAAACAGAAGCAGATCAAATGTTTTAATTACTCTTGAGTCATTTGCACTCATATAATTCCATACCCACATATCTTTAATATTTATAGCAGATACTGAAAAGATTTAACATATGTAGTGATTTTCACCAAGTAACTCCACACTCATCCTGAATACAAAGATGTAATTTGTCACCATTTATACAACCTGCTAAAAATCCAGCTAGTAATTCATGTGAACAAGTTTCTCCTCTAAGATTTTAATTAAAACACAAACGCCTTGCACACTTCAAATTGTAATATCCTGTATATGTATTTTAACTATTGCCTGATCAGAGGGGGGTTTTGTAAATAAAATGTATTCTCACATCTGAAGAAGTTCTATATAATTAGCTGAATGCAATAAAATATATATTTTGAGATGACTCTAAAATAGCAACCCTGACAAGAAACATGTAATATAGAAATAAAACATTTAAGAAGTAATAACAAAAACTGGTGAAACAAAAAAATAAAGAGGAAGGCAGGACTAAAGCAAAATGCTATTAACAGGGCAGCAGTTTCTTATGTTTTAAAGAAAAGTTCATATTCTTTGGAGAATACAGTGAGGAGTTTTTCAGAAAAGGAATCCATAAAACAGGAAATTTACCGTAAAATTGAAACGGTACCTCACATGGGATCTAGTGGTTGTTTTACAGCGACTGCATGTGCTTGCTGGTTCAATGAATAAAAAAAAAAAAAAAAGAAAAGTTATGATTATGATGCATAGGAGATAAAAACAGCCTAAATACATTTTTTTTCCTCAATACCTCCTAACTAACATGTCCCCACGGCCTTAGGAGCCTTTCATGTTAATGAGAGGTTAAAGCAGTCACTTTTGGATACTTGCATTTGTGTGTGTGTATATATTGACACTATGTGTTGGCTACAGAAAGCCCTCTGCCAAAGGCGACATTTTGCCCTCAGATGCCTACACAGAGCTCCAATTAAAGTCAAGGGGAGCTGTGTGCACATATCTGAGGGATAGCTGGCCCCAAAAATCTATTTCTCAAGTTGCTGCAAATCTCCCTGGAACAAAATGAAAGTGATAATAGGAACACAATATAATAAAATAACGACGTTCTCCAGAGACCCTGAGACCACATCCTTTGTTTCTCAGAAACATTCCTTGGTAACTTTTCAGCTCCGTCACTTTTTATTGCCCAGGCTCTATAGTATTCCTGTCCTCATCATCATCTTTTTTTTTTTTTTAGCACCGGTCTGCAATTTGTCAGTAATCTCTGGATCTTAAAAAGCAGACCCAAAGCTTTCTCCAGACCCTTTTTCAGAAAGTGGAGATGTATGTGAAGAGGAGGCACGTTTGACAAACTGATGCTCAGCAACAATTCCTGAGAAATAGGGACGACTTCTTTTTCTTCGCTGTTGCTGTTTTCTGTTTTATCAAAAACTATGATTCATAATTTCTGGAAACTGGGGCCAAGTGGGGTGAAAGGAACTGTTAATATCCTAAAAATATACGTGCCTTAGTCCTGTCACAGATGTATGTTAAGCATTGCTCATACTACAGAACTTCTCATAGATGCTTCACATATTCCCCAGCCAGCCAGGAGGACGTTAGCTAAGATCTGCCAGGAACATTTGCTTATTTGAAGTTAGATTAAGAGTGCAATTCACAGCACAAACAAATACTGCTACTCTGCCTTGCACAAGTTATCTGCTGTGCCCTTTTTTTGCAAAGGCTGCTTGTACTAGGCAATACCCAGTACATATTAGCATTTCTACATATTAAAATCAGACAGCAACCTTGGAACAAATCTTTCCTAGAAATAAATTGATTTTATCTTTTCTTTAAACACAGGTTGGATGAAATTCATCTTGGGAAAAAAAAAAAAAGGAATGGTAAGAAAATCCATTTGTGTGATCCGGCTATATTTGTGGCTTCTACTTTTCTGGGAAGGAGGTCTCAAATGGTGTCAGTGTATTTCTTGTATTCTCTAGTCCTAAGGGAAAATTGACCTTATTTTCATTTTCCCACTGCCTGAGCCTCTGGTTTGCTGCAGAATTCCAGGAAGAACTTCCTGCAGGAGAACAATATCTGGCACCCAGCGAGCTGACTAAGTGAAGGAGCAGTATACTAAAGGGTAGGTCAGCTTTGAGTAAATAAGGTAAATCATTGTCATCCTGGATACGAGACCTCTGAGGCAGAGCTGTAACACCTTTCAGGAAGCTCAGAAGAGCGAGCCAAGGGCTGCCGCTCTCTTAGTAACAGCAAACGGACCGGGGGTCATTCTCCTATAATGCCTGTTGCACTTCTAGTGCACATCTTTAATCTATTAAAAAGAAGGCATCAAAAGCATTTCCACTTAACTTCAGGCTTGGGACAGAGAGTTTGCTTGGCTTCAGTTTTTTGATTTATTTTATTTTTTCCAAGGAAGAGTTTTCATTAATATTTTTAATAAATACGTGTACTTTTCGGTACTATATGAGGGTGATTAAAATAATGCCAGCAATGAAATTGCAAAGAGCTGTTGGCAGGTCCCCTCATAGTTTAAGTATTAACATAAAGGCACTTTGTCAAACACGCAGCTCTAGGTCAAGGCAGCAAGTGGAAGTCTATGCTGTCCAACACCGTGCAGTGAATCCACACACACCAAAGAGCAGTTTTGTCTTGGTTTCTCACAATGAGCACTAACTTAGGCAGCAAAAGTATGATGGACTTCAATCTGGACAAAAGCGAGTTTATTCTATCTGGAGGCCAAATTGAAGGTGAAATTGTTTTCCTGCAGTGACCAGTATGCATGAAGCACGTTTCTCATTTACCTGCCCAGGTCCAGTCACAACAAAAATAGAGATGAACAAGAAATGTAAGAGAAAGCAGAAGAGGAGACCAACAGTCTTCTCGAAATCCTGCCAGAGCAATTCTGCAAATCCGTGGTAGCAAAAGCACAGGGCATGGAGTGTGCTCCATTCCCACTCCTCTCAGCCAGGACAGCAATCTTGTCCTGCAGAGCCAAGTGCCATATAAACTAGGCTAATCTTCACCAACCCTCTTTCCCAGCTTTGATCCAAACTGCTAACTGAGATCTAAGAAGCATTTCCTGTTGAAACAGATGTACCGGTTCTTTTTTACCAAACTCTTGTGCCAGGAATGGCTCAATACATTAGTTAAAAGTATATCTTTAGCTCTGGAAATCCATGAGCTGCAATCACGGGAAGATGGGAAAGCACATCTGAAGGATGTCACTCTGCCCACTGGCCATCCTCACCCAACCCCACTAGATAACTCCACTGGCTCCACAGAAGAGTATGTCCAACACCCACATCTTGTCTATCCAGAGTGGCCATTTCCTATTCACATTTCTGTTCCAGCATCTAAACCGTGATCACAGGCACTGGAGGCACATGAGCCTACAGTATTCCCTGATCCTTTTGACTCACTCTTTCATTAACTCAGTCTCTATCCGACTCAGGAGTGGGTTCTGTGCAGCAGAAAATTCCTAATAAACACCCACATCTCGTTCAAAACCACTTTCAGCGTTGACGCTATTCTTAAATTCTGTGGTTAATCTGGACTCTAATTTCAGCGCTTTCACAGCAGCTGAGAACCCATTGCCTCAGAGTGTAAATCCAGACAGGATTAAACGAAATTTAAAAACCAGGGCCTCCTCTTTGAGGCAAACAAGCATATGGCTTTAAATATTTCAGAATTCTAGCTGTACCTGTGAAACATAAGCCTAAGCAGATCACAAGCCTGGATGCTGGTTAACGAGACTAGTGCAAAAGCTTCAGTACACTTAAATCAGAAGACTTTTAGGGAAACACATTCCTTTGAGTTGACATTGGCAGTCAGATTACGACGCATCGCACCGGTGGGGCGATTATACCAAACTCTGTTTGGGATGGTACAAGTGATCTGTAGAGAGCAGTTGCCCTTGAGATGAAGGGAGCAACGAGGCAAAATAGACGGATGTATAGCAACCACATGTTTCTTGAGGGAAAAGTAGGCTCTGGCAAAGCTCCAGCAAGGGTAGAGCAGGCAGCTGTATCTCACTCCGAAAAGGCAGCCACCACCTTCTAGGAGAGGATGAAAAGAGGCTGCTTTTCTGCTTATAACCCCTTGCAGTCCACAGGCATTTCTCCGGTGCAACTTTACACCAAATGCCTTATTGTGCTCGCTAGGGAGGAGCATGTTTCTGTAAATGCATTAGAAGTGTAAATATATTGATGCAATACTTTCTCCCGATTAAATAATTTACATACTGCCTTTATAACTGAAGCATGAAAGAAGACATGGCTTTCTACTAATATTTGAAATGGCAGTGGTTCAAGAACTGCCACTTCAGGGAGTCGACAAGTTCTAGGTAAAACAGGAGTGTACGTCCAGCAGCGGTCACGTTATCCAGCATCCCTGGACTGTATTGTACTAATACATATACCTGTGGCGTTTGCTATATCACACCAGTGGAAAGTAACATCCATAACACATACTAAATTTTTAGTGCTTTCCCCTAAATGTGGAATAGGAAGAGAGATATATTCCATAGTGCAATATTAAAAATGTATTTTTCCTCCAACGTTTGTGAGAACCTGCAGATCAGACCTCCACAACAGCTCTCCCCAGGCAGGAAAAATCATTTCCTGTCTCTTTTCCCATGAATTTTGCTGCAGTTTGCCGGACTTTGTGGGAAATTTGCCACAATTCGTGGGACGCTTCAGTCCTCTATGGGAGTTTGCAGTTGTGTACCGCTGCAGCCTGAAGACCTCGCCGAGATATAGATTTCATATGGTGTGATTTAAAAGCAGAACTTCATGTGGGGATAGAGAACGGCCTTGTTTGTTCCAAGTCACTGGGAATGACGTATTACTCCGTGCTCACAAAGGTTTGAAATCAGCTGGACAATCAGGAGCCCCATTCATGAGCTATAGGTCAAGGATAATTAGGGAGCAGGAAAAGTGAACCTTCTGCACAAGAAAATTATGGGTTAAACAGGGAAGAAAGCTTGGGGGGGGAGGTCGCAACAAATCCTGTATATATTATTGAGAAAAAAGAGTTATTACTTTGAACTCACTTTTTTCCTGCTTTTCACAAAATTCAGCTATATCCCAGCTCCCAGGTAGCTGATGAGCAAATATTGCAGCTTGTGGGCTGCACCCCAGCTTTTCAAGTGACTGGTACAACATAATCTCACCCAAAACAACCCTACAGAATACAAAAGAAGAGATTAGGCTCCTTAAATGACCATATCTCTAATACAAGACCTTTAAGATTAAGTATCTAAACTGTAATTTTGCCCTTTTTTTGTTTAGTTTTGTTGGTTTGTTTGGGGTTTTGTCAGGATTTTTTTTTTTTGGGGGGGGGAGGGGATTGATGCTGGTAAATTTATGTGCTAGTTAAGTACTTACCACCAGTCGCGTTTCAATACTTAGGTTATTCACATGTTTCATCTTGGCTCCACATGATTTCTTAAACAGTACAGAGGACAGAAGTGACCATTTCTGCAAGAGCTGGCATTCTAAGGAAATGGAGAGGGAAGGGAAAATAAAAAAATAAAAAAACAGGAGGATGCAGAAGAGAAAAAGCTGCTATGATAGTAAATAAACATAAGCGAGTAATACTGCCATCATGAAGAGTAACAATTCACCAGGCATTCATGTGCACAGGCACTAATGAGTGCAAGTGTTTGGTGGACAGAAGATACAGGGAAAGGACAGAACTGAGGAGTGACAGGGAATGGCCCTTCAGGAACACTTTTCACTTATCTCTGAACTCTACTACTCCAACAGCTCTTTAGGTAAATATTTGCTCAGGTCGAATGTAGCAATACCATTGTGTAAGACAGGGTTTTTAAATTCAGGTTTTTCAAAATCTTGATATGTATTTAACTTCCTGGAATGACGCTGGCATTTCATTTCCAGAAAGCAGAAAGTCATCACTTGCACCTCAAAACGTCATGAGAAAAGTAGAAATGCTCAGTGTTTTCCAGCACTTATCAAGGATTTTGCTACTCATAAACCACTCCTCGCACTGAAGTACAGTAGTTTTGTAATACACCTATATTCATTCATCTTATTGCCGCAATTTGAATCTGCCCAAGAATAGATTTTACTTCAGGATCTGCCTGATGATGAATAGATTTTAATGTCTTTTTGTTTCTTAACTTTTGGGCTGATTTCTGCAATTCCATAACAAGCGACAACAGATCTTGATGCACCAAAAAGTAAAAAGGTTGCTTAGTGTGGCAGATTTTAAAGGAGAATGCTTTCTTTGTAAGAGGGATGGGTATCTGTACGTTTTGCAGGCACTGCTACCATCTGATGAGAAAACCCAGCCACCCACCTCTGTTCGAGGGAGGCGACGTGATGAGCACTAAGTACCATCTCTGCTCGCAAAGGCAATTCTAACCACTGTCAATGGACCATGCTGGAATTAAGTCATTTCTACAGATAGGTCAGAAAAATAGTTCACAGACCTTCATAGCATTTGTTGTACATGAATTATTCAGCTCAAATTTCTCATCGTCCGGATAAGTTTGAGAACATGCAATGTTCTGTGCTTTTTATTTGATGAGCACCTTGACAACAATGGCTCAACCTGGTTGAAAGAGGTTCCCACTGTCTCACAGGAAGCCACCCATGACCCACACTTCATGTCAAGTTTTGAGTTTGTTTGTTGTTTGGGGTCTATTGTTTATGTATTTATTTTACAACTGTTTTGCAGAGTACTTCTATGTTGCATGCTTTTTTTCTCCCCCATCTCCAGCAAAAGCCACTGATCTGGTACTTAACGAGACAGACAATTAATAATTCATGTGCTCACGTTAAACCAGGTAATGCCATAAAATGGTGGAACCTGCTTTTTAGTTAATTTTTAAATAGTGCTTCTGAACCCTGAGGGGACTGCAAGCACCTCAACAGTATGTAATATTAACACAGAAAAAGCTACATTTATATAACATTTATGCGACAAATCAAGACAAGCACAAAAACTCAAGAGGCAAATGCTCCATCCATAGCTTGTCCGTAGACTTTTTGCTGCCACACACACACATAGACAGAGGAGCCAGATACAGATGTGAAGCCCACAGGGCTCAGCAAAATAACATAGGGCACAACTGGCTTATCCTCTGCACTTACCCACTTGGGCCAAGTACTTGTAAGATGACAAATTTTGTTTAACTATTTTTCAGCAGAGGAAAAAAAAAAAAAAAAAATGGGAGAAGGTTAGCACATTCATAGGGGAACTCCAGAAACGTGGCTCTTGGTGTCATTTGAGCAGCAGTTTCTGTCCCTGAGAAATCCCACTGCATCAGCATTGCTGCACAGAGCGATGGACTGGTTCCTCTTGTGGCTCAGGGCCTCCAAATGCACAACTTCACATCTCCAAGAGCCCACAGATTCTGTCTCTAACCTGGATCATAACGCCCAATATGTTATTAATCTGATAATCAGTGTTTCTTGACTCAGATTTGTCATTCTGACATATACTTGGGACTTTTAAGAGACTGCAGCTTCCCTGGGCCAATATATTTAGTTTATTTAAATAGAAAAATATTTGCTGACTTCTTTCAAAGATACATTTGAGATTTCTTCCATGTTAAACTTTATAAATACTTTAATCTTCAATGGTTTACTATTTTTTAAGCACATATTTAAAATGTCCTTAGCCTAGGCTATCATATACTTAGCCTCTGGAAGAGTCTTAAAATAACAATGTATAGTAACAATTATTATAAAAAGTCACCGATTTAAGTAAATTTTCACCAGTGCATAATTTAATACACATTTTTCAGAGCATCAGTTCCGAAAAGTTAGGGTGTTAGGGGAGGTGTGGTGTTTGGGTCTATGAGCAAAAGCCCTGCTAAACCAGGTGGAGATGCTTTGCCAAAACCACCTCAGCAGTGGTAGCCTTCCAGGAGAGTCATGGTTACCTGAACTACAGCTATCTTCCAGCCAGATGGTCCCTCCAGCCACTCAAGCAGAAGCACCACTAGGCTGCCCATTACCATTGCACCATTTCTCTACACATCAGGAAGCAGCAGCTGGCAAAAATCTTACTTAGATGGACTTTCATGGGAAACCTCAGTGACTTGCCTCCATACATACTGTGAGCACTCACACTTGCAAGGATGGAGCTGCTGCTTGCCACCTGCATCGGAAAATACTCCTTCACCACGCGAAGACTAAGCCAAAATGGCCCCAGTGATTGAATTTCCTCACTCACCTGATTCTCCCTTCGCTCACAGAACCTCCACATGGCTTACAGCTAACTGAGATCAACTCAAAACAGAGCTGAACTTGGAAAATAAAGCTAATCATCACAGATCTATGGAGCCCTCTTAATAGCAACTGACAGTTCCCCCTCCCTACAGAAAAACTGTCGTTTTCATATAATTACTTTCCATTTTTCAAATTCAAAAAAATATGCATATTTTGAAGAAGAAAACCTGCTTTAAGATGCCTACACAACCCTACCTACGAGGCGCTGGCCAGCACCACTATAATAAACTGTCATTCAAAGGACAGCAAATTTACATAGCGTGCTAATGCATGGTAATATATGTAATATAAACTCAGCAAAAGGTTGAATGAGATGGAGTGATTTCCCCGGCTTGGGACCGCCCAGATGAGGGTGTTATTATCACACAAATTAGCATGACTTGAATGTCTCCTTTTAAACGTATTAGGATAACAATAAAGACAGTTCACCCTAATGTGACCTGCTTCTTCCATAACATTTAACACAGCCAAATTAAAAGTGCAAATCTGTTACCACTGCAAATAAAAAATAATGTACCTCATATTATTTTAGGACTCTATCTTTTGTTTTTTTTAAAAAAAAAAGTAATGGCCGAGAAATGCTTCCTTTCAACTGGAACGGGAAGAGTGTTCAAGTCTTTTGAACAGGCAAAAAATGAATTAAAAAAAAAAATCTAAGTTCCGTCAACTTTAAAAAAAACCCAACACTATCTAATTAAGGATTTGTAGTGTCAATATATTATAGTTCACTTTATGCTGCAATCATTTCTCACTTCTGTGTGTTTCTTAAAGCTGTAATTTCTCATACACTTTGAAAATGGAATAGGAGTATGGGGGAGGAGGAGTTGAGTTCTCACTATTTTTGACAATTTCCGTTAAAGATGATTTGTGTATTAAAACTCCTTTTGTATTCCTTTTATGCAGGATTAAAGTTTAAAGTACACATTATTTACAGCATTATGTGCCTGAAGAGTTAACATTCTGTTCCAGCAGCTGTCATCACTGTACCCACAAGGTAGGGAGAAAGGGGTCAACCTCCCCTTCCAAACAAAAAAAAAAAAAAACCCCAAAGTATGCAGCCAATAATTTTGAGGTTAACAACATAACATCGAAGCAATTCCTAACGACCAACAAAAGGACACTATGCAGAACTGGGTTCTTAACTTGCACGAATTCACATTGCTCCAAACACCCACCGAGTTAGACTGAGTGAAGCAGCTGTGAACGTGGTCCATGACAGATAACAACGTGGGACAAAACTAAGTGCATTGTGTGTGATGGGCTTAACTTGTAAGAGTGGCTTTTATCTCTGAGCTACCACTTGCCAGAAGCGAGGAAGAGAGGACGCTACGCTGCTCTGTGTTTCAGGTAGGAAATAAAATCTTGGCACTTAGTGCCATTAAAGTAGTCCTAACACCTTCTGCCAGAAAGAGACTTAATAGTCCTGTTATGTCAAATCCAGTAATCAGTGGAAAAGTGTGAAAGTATTCTAGTAATAAGACTTTTAAATTTTCTTGATATTGGTGATCACAAATAGCTTCTCTTAATTTGTTTTGAAATGCTCAAATAGTGATAAAACATAAACTACACAATCTTCTCTTAAACCATTTCCTTCTACCGACTAATGTCATGACACTACTGATGTTAAAATTTATTTTTATCAGAAATAAGCGAGAGATGCTGTGGAATACAGCAGATAAATACGCTGTATTCACATGCTATGGCTTCCCCTGCTCTCCTTCAAACATACACACCCCCACATACACCCCCCTCAACTTCCTTACCCCTTAAAAGCAGATTGAGCAGCTGTAGCACCGGAGCAGGTGGAATCTGTATCTACCCCTAAGATTAAGCCAAAACTGGAATGGAATTATACCCCCACCTAAAACATTGGCTTAGCTCCAAAACCCATGCTTAGTTGAACCCAAATCACACATTTTGGAAACTTCAAGTAAACTGGGCTTTTTAATATAAATCAGTTTACTTTTCCTGCCCGTGTATGGCTTTGTGTTCCTAACTTCACGCATCTAGCAAGAGATTTTCAAAGTACAAAGGGCAGTCAAACGCTCAACACCATTGATCTGCAGCAGAAATAGGCCACCTAGCTAAACCTCCTATGTTTTAAATATCCCTTGCCTAAACCTGAAAACGATGACTACTGTTCCCCCTTTCTCATCATAAGCTTCTTATCCCAAAAGAGAAACATCAAAAGAGAAAGACCTTAGAACATTAAACAAACACAAACTGTTAGACTTGCTTTTTTTAATAAGAAAAAGAAAATTTAAGACAAAGCCAAGTATTTCACTAACCAAGAAAAATAGGATGGTGTTAAGCTCTAGGTCAGGATGTTAATGGTGTTAGAACAAGTCCTAGGGCTAAGGTTAATGATGGTATCTTCCATCATAATCCTAAATGTAAAATACTTGCTATTATTAGAATCTTTTATTCCTAATCCTGTTAAATTTCTACTCTCAGAGTGACTTGGAGAGTCGGAGAAGTAGAGCACAGGTCAAACAACTCTTCTGTGTTAGAAATTTCTAATTCAAATGGAGGTTGTTCTTTTCTGTAAGTTAATTTTCGTTTAATCTACTTTTTTTTTTCCTTCCCCTTTAATCAAAACTAAAACATTTGCCAAGAGTCAGTGAGAAAACAGTGGGATTTTAACTCTATGACTGTAGTCTTAAATAAAAGTCGGGGAATATTTGGGGGACAGTGAAAGGAGGACAAGGACCATTCGATGAGCATTCACCATGCTGAAGTTGCAGCGCTCATTAACTGCGTTAATCCCTGGCTCAGACCCAGCATGTTCTAGTTTCTAGAAATATCCGTTGCAATCGAACAAACAAGGCTTCCAGATAGTGACCTGCCGTGCAATACATCATCTTAAGAGCAAAGACAAGAGCTATGAGAAGATCTGGACACTGCTGAATCCTTCCAGACTCCCACCCCTTGCAGCCTCATAATGCTGGAGGTCAGTAGGCATCTAACAAGTGATCTACATTAAAATCAGAGGATTTTTTCTTCACATATACTCCATATTCATGGCCCTCACAACAAAAAGCGTCTTCAGAAATGCTGCTGGCAGCCATCCCCCCCCAAAAAAGGCAGCTCACACGAAGTCACTTGCACAAGCATGAACTTCATCTGAAATTCGGTTGCCCATACCTGAGGCTTTTGCCTTCCTGATTTACACATACGAAGAGTTTAGCCAGATTTATGAGACTATCACAGGAGGCTTCATCCTTGTTACATACAGCCCATGTCCTGCAGGATTCAGAGGTGAAATATGGCTGTAACCATAAAACCCATCCTCATTCCAACACCAAAGACTCAGCTCTAGTGTAAATATGGCTCTAAGCTATACAAAAGTATTACACAAAAACTTCAGAACCAAACATCAGAGGATGTTTAAGTATATTCTTCCATGCATTTAAACCTTATATTTACAGCTACAAACACAATTTTAAATATATTTTAGGAGGTGTTCTCACTTTGAAGGAATAAGCTTATGTTGCTTTTCGGTAATAGAATATTCCCACTCCTCGATCTCATTGAATTCAGAAATAATTCTTAAGAAAATTGCCTTTTTTTTTTTTTTCCCTATTTCAGCTTTTGTTGCATAAGAATGCCCAGAGAAGTTGTGGCTGCCCCATCCCTGGAAGTGTTCAAGGCCAGGTTGGATGAGGCTTTGAGCAACCTGGTCTAGGGGAAGGTGTCCCTGCCCATAGCAGGGGAATTGAAACTGGACGATCTTTAAGGTCCATTCCAACCCAAACCATTCCGTGATTCTATGAAGAATATTTTATCCTCATTTCCTTAAAATGACCTACAATATTTAAGAACAAATCACAAAGACACATCAGAATTGTCCAGTGAAATTAGGACCAGCAGATGGGTGTTTGCCCCCCAAATTGGGTAATTACATGACTAAATACCCATTTGCACATGCTATTACCTAATTTGAGTACACATGGACAGAACCAGTGTTCCTCCCGGGCTGTGGACATGGAATTTTCGTGCAAATCACCGGCTCAAGGTTTGCACTGCGTTCACAGCAGATGTAATGGAAAGGTGAAGCCGTAAGCATCCGTACACGAAGATCTGATCCTTTAAAAAAAAAAGTCACAGAAACAAATTGCAACCAAACTGCAATCGTTTCTGCTATCATTATGAAGTGCAAAGTATTCTATTAGAAGTGTGCCACTTGCAACATAATGCATTTTAAAATTATTAAAGATGTTTGACTTTAAGAAAACCAGTTTGGAAAAATATAAAACTGCTTCAACGATTTTAAAAGTAATATGCTATACATTGCTATAGTCCAGAACCGAGATCAGTTCCAAATTAAAGCACCTATAAAACATCTGTAGTGCTCTGATAATTTTAAATCACTTTGCACCGCTGAAGTCCAGATTCCCTATCACTTTCAAGCTGAAACACTTATGATAAATTTGAAGAGCTCTAATAATTTTAAATCATTGTGTACTGCACATGCTCAGAACCTTGATCACTTCCAAATTCAAGGGCATATAAAAATTTGAAGAGCTTCAATTATTTTAAATCACCATGTGCAGTGTATAGAGTGATTTAAAATTGTTGTAGTGCTTCACATTTTTTTAAGCACTTCAGTTTGGAAGCGAGTCAAGAAGCATTCCAGCCTCACAGCTCAAGACACACTGGACTGGTTTTAAAAACGTAGCACTTCTCAGAACTGGAAATTAAACAAAAAAAAACCTCTTTCTTTTTTTTGAGGGAGGGGATGTTCAAGGCAAGGCAATTAAAATAATTAGCATGTCCTTTAAGAAGAATTGGGAGGAATATGTGGGCTTTGCATCAGAAAAAGGGCCAAGGCAATAAAAAAAAGACAGTTTAAAACATTGCTTGAAAGATTGAATCGAGATTTTCTCCCAGGTTTCAGCAGGACTGTATAGAGTTAAGCATGAAAAACTTCAATTTCTCCATTCTAAAGTCTAACAATAACATCCTTCTAACCAATCATGTTTTCATCCTTTCATTCATGTCTGAGATCCTCAGGCCTTGATTGCTTCCCTGAAGACTATTAATCTCTATATTTTTGGACTTTACTGGCTTTTAGTTAGTCTTGCCCTATTTAACATTTACCTCCAGCCAAAAGTTAGTTGATGCTTCATCATGACAGTCCTCAGGAATATCTACCAACGGGTAGGAATGTCTAAGCTGGTAGGAACTACCTACCAGTATGTAGAAATCACCCACCAGTATGGACCACCACACTTTGGCCCCCCAAACCCAGTGGAGGGTCCTTGATGCTGACAACACGCCCAGACAACAATGCTCGGTCACCCCCATCCCTGCAGCCCTCCCATCCTGAGCTATTTTTAACTGTCCCACTTCTTCCTACCTAAAACCAGACTTGACGGAGGAGAGAGGTTATTTGTTTAACTTTGTGGCCATCTTTGTTGCCCACAGGTCTGCGTGCGGAGCTGGCCGGGCAGCACCCGGGAATTGGGGCGTTCTCCATAATTCTGCTTCAGTGAAAACATACTGTCCTGCAGTTAGCAGGAAAAAGGGAAAAAGAGCCTGAAGGCACTGGAATAATTAAGCGAATGCAGTGACAGCTGTGGCAGGTCCTGGGCAGGACTGGCTCCACTGAGCTGAATTAATGGCATCAACAGCCCAGCATCTCCATTAACATTTGATCATTAATTATTACCCTCTGACAGTAAGATCTGAAACCTTCTTATGAGCGGTCTGTTATTAATCTACCTTACCTGCCCTGAAAATCAGGCAGCTCTCCTGCCTAAACAGAGCAGCTCCACTTTGGTTTTATCTCCTTTAAAAAGAAAACAGCGATCGCTTTCAGGATTAGTTTAGCGACTAATATCCAGAGAACTACTTTTAAATTAATTATATGCGTTCTTAAAGCATCAGCAACATTCCTGGCGTGTTCTTGTGTTGACTTAAACATAATGGTTACCCAGTATGTGTTACTGTGCACTTACATCCTTGGAGGGAAGGAACACGAGTGCTGCTCTCATGCTGCCTGTCATAACCAAACAAAAGACTTAAAATTAAGGGGTTGGAGTAGTTGAGCTTGTTGGAGTTTGGTTGTTTTTTGGTGGGTTTTTTTTGTGTTGTTTTTTTTTTTTAAAAAAAAAGTTCTGCATAGCTGAGAGCATCAGCTTCCCAAGCAGCGCAGTGACCGATTTATCAAAGCAAATTCAGAAATCTGCTGTCATACAAAGAGCTGTTAGAGAAGCTGAGCAAAACCCTGCACCTTTAGACTAAAAAGGCAAATAAGTGTAAAAAAAAAAGAATAAACCCACACCCTAGGCTTTTTTAAAAATGGAAAACAATGGTGAAGGACTAATTATATCACTAAATTTGCATTTTGCAGCCTTTGCACAGCCATTTGGCTCACTGTCTTGTTAAAGGGGAGTTATAGCACATTAATTTTTTTGTTTTGTTTTTTAAAGCAGTATAATTTGCTAGTCAGGGATACCAGTGAGGAGAAGGACAGGGAGGAAAGTTAAAGTGAATTTAATCCTTCACTCGTCTCTATGAATCAGAAGTGAACATTTCCCAGCCAGAGACGCACCAGGCTTTACTGCACCATCACGTAAGGTCCATGGACCTTCCCCTCCACCAGTCCACACGCCTCTTCCCCTCTCCTTTCCTTGCTGAAGGAGTTGCAAGTGCTGAATAGAAACCAAATCAGATTAGTTGCCTGTTTGACCTTTTCTCAAAGCACGGGGCTGCGGAAGACGCCCAGGCCAGGTCTCTTGCAGCACAGCAGCTTTTCTGATAAGAGAGGCAAACGGACGCGGGCAACGAGGACCTCATGAGTTATGGGGGGGGAGGAGGAGGAGGGAGAGAAAGAGGAAGAGCGTACAGGTGGCCAGAAGCCACACAGCCTGCTGCCCTCCTGTGCCGGAGCACAGACCAGAAGAGAAAGAGGCCAAACTGCAGGCCAGGAAGGGATTGGGTTATACCCCCCAGCACACCATCCCCAGGGCATCGCAGGGGACCCGCTGCACCCCCTTGCAAGACGAGGGAATAAGTCGCCCTGAAAGCATGACACTCTGCATGGTCTCTTTGGGAGTAATTTCTTTTACAAGGCAATTTCAGTACTAGGAAAAAAAAAAAAAATTCTTGACATTACTCTCCACCCCCCCAAGGGAAAAAAAAAAGATAAAAAAGTAGTTTTCTACATATTAAGATACCATCTCGTCTTCAGAGGCATAGCTGCTCGTACAGTTTCAGAGCTAACATAATAAGATATGTATTTTCAAAGGGGGCTGTGTTTCAAACCAGATGGTTTCTGTCTTCTCAGAGAGAAACAGAGACTACACAGTCGCAGCAGTGTTCGGCACCGAGGCAATGGCACCCACATTTTGGGGGCAGACAAAAGGATGATTCGTGAGAATCTCAGTATAACTTAGGAAGATTTTTTTTTTTCAGTCCTTTAGTGTTGCAGTTTGCTGTGAAACTGGGTATCGTGTATCATCACAAGCAATCACGCAAAGCCTGATTCTGGTTTCACAAACACACCTATTAAAAGAACAGCGGGATGATATGCCCAGATTAGCCAGATAACGGGCAGTGACTCTCCCACAGCCCTGAATTTTTCAGGAATTGACAGTATTTTGAAGTTAAGTGATACCTTTCAATGAAGTATTTCAGAGTTTGAAACACCCTTCAAAAAAATCAACACAGTTGCTCCGTTTTATAGCCTAGAAAACACGAATCTGAAAAATGAGGAGTAGGTTTTTCTTTAGACATCCAATCCTAGATATTTGCAATCTAGTTTTCAAAAACATTGAATTCCTCTCTGCCCTTCCTTGTCTTCTGCTGGACGCATACAACATTGCAAACTTTGAAGCTGTTGCAAATACACCTCGCTCAGGTGGTCAGAGCTGCAGACCCCTTTGAAAACACCGATCTCTTACCTTAAGGTGACTTATCCTGTCACATAAACATCTAAGATCGCTTTCCACCTTAAGCAGGAGTGCTCAGCTACCATGGAAGTCTGGGAGATGTAAGTGGGTGCGTTGGTTCAAAAGCAAGAAACGGTAACAACAAGGCAAAAGTCTCGGTTACGGCATGCATGAAAAGTCAATGTTTTTGCACTGACCTTTCACTTCCAAAGGTGAGACTGGAATGGATTTCTGTAACCCTACAGGGAGTTTTACCACCTTCAAACCTTACCAGGTATTTGGGAGGTTATTAAAGAAAACACCCACACCACAAGATGAGAAATTTCATGGAAAACTTGGGATAATTAAAACGCCTAGCAAATTTTGCCCTCTGCCTTTCTCCTCTCTAGTAAAGTGCTTTTAATGAAGGGAGGACTACTCCACTAACAAAAAATGCCATGTAAAGCTATTTTACATATTCACTTCCAGCTCAAAACATTTCAATAGTTCAACTTTTTCATTACAAGTCAAAACCATTCTTTTGCTTGATGTCCTCATATAGTAAAAATTATAGATTAAGCATTTTCTAATTTGATTTAGTGAACAGATGTGTACTTTTGCAAAACAGGTCAATTATCCACCACTTCCAAAACTCTCTCATGTCGTGAAAACCTCACAGAGCATCTTAGAATGAAACACATACACAAATGTAAACAAATACTGGATTCAGGAACGTGTTTAACTAGTCTGAAATAATCTGATTAGCTGGAGATTCAGTGCTGACTGTCCACAGACGCTGCAGACGTTCGTTTTTATTACTCTCTTCCAGAATAAATTTGTATCATAGCATTACCCATCCCTGACATGGATATAACATGTAAGTGAGATACCTTGATTAAAACGCTGAACATCAAATTGTAACAACACCAAAAAAAAAAAAAAAAGAAAGCTCACCACACTTCCCCCATACCCTGTGGATAAACCAAGCAAGCTGAAATGAAACAGAAACAACCCCTACACCAGCTAGGATTTTGGCAACAAGACAAGTTTGGCAACATGGGTCTCAAGGACATCACCAGTGACTAGACCAACTTTATAAAGGGTTTCTCCCAGTAATTTGTGCAACTATACATGACTTTAATCAGAGCAGGGTTCAGACAACATGCAAAAATCCATGCACACGTGGCCAAATTTTCACAAATATTCCATAGATTATCTGTTACCCCAGTAAATCCTCCCTTTTCAGCTGTTCTTGATCCATAATGCTGAAGTATAATTAATGCCACATATGAACTTGATGTACTCAATTGTTATGAATACCAGAGATTTACCAAAGCAATCAGAATATTATTTTTCACTGGCTTTACGAAGAGTTGTGCTATGTTGTCTTGGATTGGTATTAAAACAAAAGGATCAGGTTAATCTCTAATTGCACTGAAGTTACAGATCTGAAATTCATACAGAGGAAAAGCTTTCTGATGAATAGCTTGAATCCTTTTCAAATATTTGTTGCATTTAGAGGGAACCGGGTATTTCCTTGAAGTAAGCAAGCTGAATAATTCCTAAGTCCCTAACCAAGCCAATAACTTCCCATTTCTTTCACCATAACCCAATACTTTCCAAGGAGTTTGAACAGGAATAATACACAATACACAATTTTTAAATCTTCACTGCCAGTAAAGTGGGGAGAAAAAGAAAAAAAAAAAAAGAAAGTTTCACGGAAGTTATCCAGTATGGAGAGCCTTCAAACACATTCCTATTTCTAAAGAACATCTGATTGCATTAAAAAAAAAATTAATCATGTTAAGGATTTGGCAAAAAAACAGACAGCTGGGAAGTAGGTCTTCAGTTTTCTTGTGCTACTGGATAAACATAGCTAAGTTTTTACATAGTCCATACATTAACAGACAACATTCCGCTCTGTTCGGGTCACCTGTAAAAGCAAGTAGGCAGCTATTGAGAGTCAGGTTCTGCTCTGAGTTTCCTCAGAACAACAAGGATGAAATCATGGCCTCAGCACAGTTTGGATCAGTTATGAGAGGATATCAGATCCTAGACTTTTTTTTTTAAGCCCGCTGTTTAAATTCCAATTTTTGAAGCTGGAGCTATAGCTATGTTACAAAATCATCATGATGTTCATTAACAGGCATGTGTTTTATTTAAGAGGCCCAGCTAACCGTTTTTTAGGATAGCCCACATCTCATGCTGTGGGAATGAGCCAGCCAGCCAGCAACAAGCCAAGTCTTAAGTCAAGTTTTAGTCATAAAAGAAAAACTTGGTCCTCAATAATAAATCATCAAGAACATGTTTTTCATATAGCGTGCATTGTGCCAGCCAATAGCCCTCTAGTCACTTTGATGCCAACCAAATGAAACACAGATTAAACAAACTAAATTTCTTATGCCATTGAAAGCAAACAATTACAAGGAATTCAAATGACTGTGCGATGTAGGCTGAACAGCATTGCGGGGAGGAGAGCAGGACGTAGACTCACGGTGTAAAATATAGACCCGTTTCAGGATAGTCTAGCTGTTAGCTTATGCACAGTTCTTCTGCGGTCCACCTGGTACCAAGGTCCTGCAGGACCCACCCTAGGAAGAGATCTGTGAGCTAGAGGACAGAAAGCAGGATGAAACACGTAGTCTTCAGTCTTGTCTGGAGAGGCAATGTTCCTGAGAACTACGGGATGTGCTGTCCACTTCCCTGTAAACACTGAATCACTCATGATTGTGCATTAGGACAGCAAAAACGGTACCAGAAGCTGCTACCACCTGATGAACTTCATCGCTTCTGCAAAACCAAGGTTGTGTTCTTCTTTGGCTTTAGCTGGTAGCCTCACTGGTAAGTTCAGTAGAAAACTCATGGACAGAGCATTTCCCAATCTCTAGACTTCTGCACACTTCCCGGACTCATTCGCAGATCTGACTAGATTTAGAACTGCTGATCTGTAGCCAGAGGTCCACAATTTGTTATCAGCTGAGTCTCCTGAATCAATAAGATGGCTGTATAACAGAGACCACATTACCAGAGGCTGCATCCCTGGAACCATTCACCGTTTTCAGACCTTAACCACCTATGCTCACTAAAGCCCACATGTGAAGCCTCTAAGTGTTGTAATTTAACTTTTCTTGACAAAGAGGCTTTCAGAAATGGGCCAAATTCATCCCTGCATTACTAGTGCAAGTGGAATTGCAGCAAGAAAAACCTCTGCCCTCCTTCATCTTAACGATCAGATTAGCAGAACGATAAAGGCACTCAAGACTTTGTAACCACCTCATTTTCCACAGCTTTTCTTAGTCAGATGCTGGAAGTTTGCAAGCAACAAAGCTTTCTGAAAACTGTGATTCTATCAGATTTTAAACAAGTTAATACAATTGCATCTTGAATCTCAAGGTGCCCAAAGTGACTAGTTATCAAATCAATGGGCAACAGCCTTTCACGATCCGACTTGCAACTCGCATGTCGCTGTGCATAAATTCCTGACTTTCTACTGGGTCATCAAGCTTTTCCTTCATTTATTATTTAATAAACTGTTCATAGGAGCTCTAATTGTAAACATTCGTTAAAGACACCAAACCTAGAAATGTGCTAGAATGTTTCCCACCTAAAGTTTTAATGAGTTTATAATACCTCCAGCCCATATGCTTCAAAAACGTTATCCTCAATTATGTAACAGGGGGTAAGCTGCTGATATCTGTTAACAGCTAGAACAGCTGTGGTTTTCTGCTTTTTTGCACTGCTCAGGAGAAGCAGCAAGTTCAGCTTCCTTTTTTTTTTTTTAATTTGGTTGCAAAACCTCTGAGCCGAACAGGTGTGTGCAATCACGAACCACAGCGATGAGCCCAAACTGCTGCTTTTCTAAAAATTCCACCAGTCGGTGACACACGCTGGTCAAGGTTGCACAACCTTGTTTTCCACAGGCTGTTTCTGATGATTCATTGCCCTCACGGAGGTGAATTTCAATTATCGTTAATATGCTTTTTTTTTTTTCCTGGTACTGTACTAAGAACTTCCTCATTTTTGTTTCTTCTCCTTCTCCCCCCCAGCTCCCCTAAATTAAGTGAGTTTCCTTGTTAATCAAGAAACTACCCTGAACATTAAAGAGAAGAAATCTCCCCTGTTCATCCTCAGAGCAGATTGTCACAGCAGAAAGGTCCCTATGACTTTATCCTTGTCTGTCTCTGTCAAGGTGCTCCTCTCTTACTCAAATAGCTTCATTCCTTCACCTCTCACTAATGATTAGGACAGCTCAAGAGTCAGTGATGTTGTGGGATTCCTTTTGCGAGACACACTTGTCCAGAGCTACCAACTAATTTCACATACAAGCGAGTTTACACTTCTACTGGAATCCAAAGAAAGGATCTGACAAGAACTTGACTGTCCCACAGTTCCTGCACTGGAGCAGTTTGAACAAATTTTTTTTCAAAAAAGTAAATTACCCCATTCTCCACTTTTCATACCATTTGAGATCTTTTCATTTCAACTTAACAGAGGAAGAGTTGTAGGAAAAAAACAGAAATCACCAAGGAAAGCTTTAACTGGGAGCCAAACTTCTTACTACTTTCTTCGTCAATATAAACTCTGTTTCCTTCCCCTAGGTCTCCATCTCCACCTGAGCATCAGTATACTACTGTAAATAAGAGGAAACGTGGAAAAAAGGCTCGATCTTCAGGAGGTCAGACCGAGACTGCAAGAACAGCAATCATGAAAGCGACATCAGACAGATCTCATTTTATGTCTTCACAAATTCTGTCTCCAAATACACCAAACGCTTTGTTTTGTAACAGGTAGTAACAGCTGCTTCTGTGTGACCACATGGAAAGACCTGAGCTGATGCCTAGAGTGCCATTGTCTCTGCTCAACATACAGGAAGCACTCCGTGTCGGTTCCTACAAATATTATTTAAATAAAGTACCACTTGGAACAGAAACTAAGTTTTCCTTCTTCACAGAAGCTGTGCTTTCATAAGGTTTTCCAAATGTATGTGTTTATGGGCACGTCCTTCCCCATGGAGTAGCCACACCAGCCAGAGGGAAGGGCTTCAGAAGAAAAAACTTGAACCTCTGCTCCCTCATCTGCTTCCCTTCACCTCACTCATGGTTTCCGAGAAGTCCTGCCAGACTGACACGACAGGCAGAAGACACAGGAGGGAGACAGGGGAAGCCCTTCTCTGCTTGAGCAATTTTGGAGTTCTCAGAAGCATTTAGTTTATCAACATACACCTCGTATCTAAGGATACGGTCAAGGACCAGCTAGAGTGCATGGAGCTGCACCTGGGGACGAATGAGGTCCCTACTGAGAGTTTATGGGTTAGGATTAAGGCAGAGCAGGGACAGGGGACGTAGTAGTAGGGGTCTGCTACAGACCACCTGACCAGGAGGACTGGGTGGATGAGGCCCTCTACAGACAGATAGGAGCTGCCTCACGTTCACGAGCCCTGGTCCTCATGGGGGACTTCAACCATCCTGATATCTGTTGGAAGGACAACACAGCAAGGCACAGGCAATCCAGGAGGGTCCTGGAATGCATGGATGATAACTTCCTTCTCCAAGTGGTAGAGGAACCAACGAGGAGAGGTGCTACGCTGGACCTTGTTCTCACGAACAATGAAGGGCTGGTGGGGAACGTGACGCTCAAGGACAGCCTTGGCTGCAGCGACCATGAAATGGTAAAATTCAAGATACTTAGAGAAGCAAGGAGGGTGCATAGCAGGCTCACTACCCTGGATTTCAGGAAAGCAGACTTTGGCCTCTTCAAGGATCTCCTCACTAGAGTACAATGGGATGAGGCCCTGGAGGGAAGAGGGGCACAAGAAAGCTGGTTAATATTCAGGGATCACCTCCTCCAAGCTCAGGAGCGGTGCATCCCAACAAAGAGAAAGTCAGGTAGGAACACCAAGAGGCCTGCATGGAGGAATAAGGAGCTCCTGGACCAACTCGGGCACAAAAAGAAGCCTATAGGGGGTGGAAGCAAGGACAGGTAGCCTGGGAAGAATACAGAGAAATAGTTTGAGTAACCAGAGATCAGGTTAGGAAAGCCAAAGCCCTGATAGAGTTAAATCTGGCCAGGGACATCAAGGGCAACAAGAAAGGCTTCTATAGATATGTCAGTGATAAAAGAGATCTAGGGAAAATGTAGGCCCTCTCTGGAAGGAAACAGGGGACCTGGCCACCCAGGATATGGAGAAGGCTGAGGTTCTCAATGACTTCTTTGCCTCAGTCTTCACTGGCAAGAGTTCTAGTGGCATAGCCCAAGTCACAGAAGGCAAAGGCAGGGACTGGGAGAATGAAGAACCGCCCACTGTAGGAGAAGATCAGGTTCAAGACCATCTAAAGAACCTGAAGGTGGACAAGTCCATGGGACCGGATGAGGTGCATCCACAGATCCTGAGGGAACTGGCAGATGAAGTTGCTAAGCCACTATCCATCATATTTTAGAAGTCGTGGCAATCTGGTGAAGTTCCCAATGACTGGAAAAGGGGAAACAGAGCCCCCATCTTTAAAAAGGGAAAAAAAGAAGGGAACTACAGGCCAGTCAGTCTCACCTCTATGCCCGGCAAGATCATGGAGCAGATCCTCCTGGTGACTATGCTAAGGCACATAGAAAACAGGGAGGTGATTGGTGACAGCCAACATGGCTTCACTAAGGGCAAATCCTGCCTGACTAATCTGGTGGCCTTCTATGATGAGGTTACGACATTGATGGATAGGAGAAGAACAACTGACATTTTCTACCTGGACTTATCCAAAGCATTTGATACTGTCCCACACAACATCCTTATCTCTAAACTGGAAAGACGTGGTTTTGATGGATGGACCACTCGGTGGATAAGGAATTGGCTGGATGGTCACTCTCAAAGAGTTGTGGTCAACGGTTCAATGTCCACGTGGAGGCCAGTGACGAGTGGTGTTCCTCAGGGGTCGGTACTGGGACCAGTGCTATTTAACATCTTTGTTGGAGACATGGACAGTGGGATCGAGTGCACCCTCAGCAAGTTTGCAGATGACACCAAGTGGTGTGTTGTTGTGGACACGCTGGAGGGAAGGGATGCCATCCAGAGGGACCTTGACAGGCTGGAGAGATGGGCCTGTGAGAATCTCATGAAGTTCAACAAAGCCAAGTGCAAGGTCCTGCACGTGGGTCGGGGCAATCCCAAGCACAGGTACAGGCTGGGCAGAGAATGGATTGAGAGCAGCCCTGAGGGAAAGGACTCAGGAGTGCTAGTGGATGAGAAGCTCAACATGAGCCGGCATCATGCGCTGGCAGCCCAGAAAGCCAACCGTGTCCTGGGCTGTATCAAAAGGAGTGTGGCCAACAGGTCAAGGGAAGTGATTCTGCCCCTCTACTCTGCTCTCATGAGACCCCACCTGGAATACTGTGTTCAGCTCGAGTCTCCAACACAAGAAGGACATGGAGCTACTGGAACGAGTCCAGAGGAGGGCCACGAAGATGATCAGAGGGCTGGAGTACCTCTGCTATGAAGGCAGGCTGAGACAGTTGGGGCTGTTCAGCCTGGAGAAGAGAAGGCTCCGGGGTGATCTTATAGCAGCCTTCCAGTACCTAAAGGGGGCCTACAGGAAAGCTGGAGAGGGACTTTTTACAAGGGTGTGTAGTGATAGAACAAGGGGCAACGGATTTAAACTGGAAGAGGGCAGATTTAGGTTAGATACAAGAAAGAAATTCTTTACATTGAGGGTGGTGAGGCACTGGAACAGGTTGCCCAGAGAAGTTGTGGATGCCCCACCCATGGAGGTGTTCAAGGCCAGGTTGGATGAGGCTTTGGGCAACCTGGTGTAGTGGAGGATTTCCCTGCCCATGGCAGGGGGGTTGGAACTAGATGATCTTTAAGGTCCCTTCCAACCCAAACCATTCTATGATTCTATGAATTTAGGTCTACTCGAAAGTTAGATGGCAGCAGGATGCAGAACCTAGGGGTCCAAGTTCTGGATTTCTACAGTTAAAGCCCAGATGGACACTTCATTTCAAGTCCTTTTCTAGAGCCAAGACTTACAAAATCTCAAAAATCCCACCTGGCATGTACCTGTATTTTTAGACATCTAACCTAAGCTTGCTCCTTGCTGGAAGTCCTCAGAAAGCTGATACTGGAGGGATCCGAGTGCCCTTGGTAGTGAAAATGTTTCCTACAACTCTCCCAATACAGCATAGAGAGCCTTACATACCTTCTCTTACAAACACTTGTGAACACATTTTGCGAGTTATATGGGCTACTCCTTTGCAAAACCAAAGTCATCGCAAAGAGGCCTCACCAAAATACAAGACCACGAGTTTTATTTCAAAGAAAGTTAGATGGCAAAGTTCAGGACACTTAGAAAGAAGGAACAGAAACTTTTTTTCTGAACTTTTCATTTGAAGCCTCATGACTTCAGATTTTGCAAGTGCTTAAGGAAAGATACGTGCACACTGTGAAGGGAGAAACCTGTGATTCACTGGCCCGTGGTCTGTTTGTTTAACTCCTGAATCACAGGATGTACAACTGCAGAGTCATTCTTCTACCAACATGTAGTGAAACGGCCAAGGAGAAGATCCACGCAGAAAACAACTAGAGAAATGGCTAAGACTGACACACCTTGATGGTCATTCTGCAGGGAGGGATATAAGACTCCTAACTCATCACGTAAATTCTGAAATTCCATCAACACCTACCACTATAGGTTGCTACTTAACAGCAGAGGCAAAAATAAATCTCCTTGCTAAAATAATGATCCAAGTATTGCTCATCTACGGAAGAAACTACAGCCACACACCTATTCTGCACTTAGTGCCTTTCATGAACTGCTCTAATAGCTAATGGATGCTTTAATAGATGGCAGCCTGTGTCCTGGCAGAGGCCAGCGTTTACAGCCAGGTATAACATAATAATAATATTAATAAATAGTAATTTTACTTAACTTCAGAAGTTATTGTAAGCTCCCCGACCCAGATGCATCTTATATGCATGAAGTGCATAGGATAGGATGGTCATTGGTGTCAATCAGCACAATTTATAGTACGAGACCTTAAGGGTAGACATCAGTCAGCACCTGCAGTGTTACTCATATCATCCACCATCGTTTTTTTCCTCACGTGAGAGCTGTACATTTTTAAATAGGTGTATTACACAAAGCATAATTCACAGCACTTTACTGACCCAGGAACATGAGCTTCCAGCCTAGGAGAGAGACAAAGACTTCCTAGACAGCAAAATATATGTTGGAGAAAGATGACATGCGTAACATAGACAGATTATCTTAAATATCAGGTGTAAAATTACATCTTACTCTGTGCTCCAGCAGTCAGAGAATGACTTAAGGTCCGATCACCTTATTTAAGTATCTTAAATCCCACTATACAGTTACCAGAGCAGCTGGCATTATATGCCATTTGCTCAGGAATTTAAAAAAGAAGAAAAAAAAAAAGTCTAGAGTAGCATTAATAGCAACTGTTTTCTCATTCACATCTACCCCCCAAAAAAGGGCACGTTTCCTACCACGGTCAAAAAACACAGAAAGAAAGAAAGAAGGAAAAAAACAATAGATAAAAATCTATCTTCTCCATAGGGTCAGAAGGCAAGGGCTTCAATTCATTAGAGAAGACAGCTTCCTTCACTTTACATCACCTTAAGGCTACTATTCAGGACATACCTTTTCACATTCCCACCAGGGCCAGTTTTATTGCTGCTTCTCTGCAGAAGGATACAAACACTATCGATCTGTAGTTGTCTTTTCTAGTCTATGTCAGTACCGTCATATGCATTACTATATAATATCGTAATTGCCCCAGCGTGTTGAAATTCTGAACTGCTGTGGAAAATTTAAGGAGACAACAAGGAAGTTTGGCAGTCAAATAAATCACGATCGTTTCGGGTAGCGAGCTGCCAAGATGGCTTTTTGGCAACAGACGGGAGAAAGGAGCTTCAACCAATTTGTGGGTGTCTGGAACACGGCAGACACACCAGATTAGTGACTGTCCAAGGGACGTTCAGACAGGTTGGGCAATTTCTTTATCACATTTTGTTATTTATGTTTAAGTGGCATGGTGTGTAACATAGTGATACACAGAGATTTCTAGAAGAGAAGGGGGAAAAAAAAAGTTATTAGGATTTTTTTTTTGAGAAATAAACCAGAAGAGTTTTTCCTCTCCTCTTTAACAATTCTGCTGGAATAGCCAGTGTCAGTAAGGTATATTTGCACACAATTTTTTCGTAGAGAAAAAGAGTACTTTGAGTCAATTTGGCTACATCTGTAGTGATGTGTAAGTGTTTGTACTGCTGGTTAAATTCTTTGATTACTTCTCATTAGGGATCAGGGAGTAGTGATTTGGTATTTCAAACACTTCAAGTTCAGGCCAAAAATCAGATTTATGTCAGTCCAATGTAGGATTTGTAATTTCATTTAAGGCCATGGCTACAACTCACAAAGTAGAGGTGTGATCAGATTGCATATTGGACACTGAATTGTGGAAATGAAGCTCACACTTTAAATTCAGCTCAGCTCGAGGAAAGAGAAGATGCTACTGTATTTACTGACTTCATCTTTTGGTGGAGAAATAGACGCTATATGCATTTAGAACTTCAGATTCTGGTAGCTACGTATGTTTCTGAAATATTTTAAAATACATTTTAATACATTCCATCTGGTTCTAAACTGGATGTGTCATAACAGAGGTCATCAGCTTCTGCCTGAACCCTGCTGCACCATGCAACTCTAGTTACAACACTGAGCATTAGCTCAATAATAAAACCCTTCCTTCTGTTACAGGTACAGGTTCAGATGAGACCCTCATTTCACTTTTATGTTTTCAACAATATTTTAGAACTCCACCCTGTCAGAGGAATAACTGGATTTTTTGCTAATACAACATTTTCAGCAAATAACGCGGTTTTAGTCAAAGGGAAAAAAAAACATTAGCAACAGAGAGTATAGTTTGAATTTTAGCTTCTGAACTATAAGAGCAACAGGACAGCATAAGTTCTCAGTGTCACAGACAGTCTTTGCTACTTGTTTGGCAGAAATCAGCAATAATACAAGCAGCTAAGAACTGTTTTGAACTGCAGCTCCTCTTCCCATGGAAAAACAATTCTTCTCTAAATGACACTGAAAATGTCCTATTTTGTGTCACATGTGTATATATTTTAAATAAGTCATCAATTTTCATTCAGTAATGCAACAGAAACGTTAAAAAATTCTGCTAAAGATTTAAGCGTTAGAAAAAAGAATCACCAGAAATATCACTAAGCATAGAAAAAAAAAATTTTAAAAGTGAAAATAAATTTCACCATTTCCTCAAAAAATTGAAGTCCTCCCTAGCAAGATGGTTATGCAGGCACTAAATGCCAGGTGAGCAGAGCATCCAGAGGACAGGCCCAGATGCTAGATAGCCAACAGCTCCTGAGAAGCTCCCATGGAGTGCAAGGTAACAGTTCTTATTTCCCCAAGTCATTTCAGATTTGGCTGTTAAACCCTGTATTGAGATCTTGGCTCAAAGCACATCTTAATGAATAGCAAACCCTGTCTCTGGCAAGAACACAAGTGTTGTTTAGACTTTAGCAGCCCCCAAAAGCAGGGAAACAAACTCTCAGAGTCCACAGTTCCATGGAGGTATCCTCTACAGGGAGTCTCATACAGCCTCTACCAGCTCTTGCTGGACATCATCATCTAGCTGCATCATCTCTTGCTCTTGTTTTGCGACACCTCACCTGCCACAGCATTCACTGTCCCCCTGCTTGTAGCAAAATAAAGTAAATCCATCAGCATTATAAAGCTCACATGCTGCTTTTCTCAGTTAACAAGTTATATTTAGCTCAAGCTCAACGCTCCTGTTTTTGATATAGTCTCTTTACTCCATATTCAAAGGTAATGGGTTCTTCTATTAAAATTTTATCAGACATCTATAAACGTAGCAGTTGCTTTAGACTGCATTGCACAGAGGGAAGAAAGAGGGAGAGACTGATAAATCTTAAAGAGTTTATTATTAATACAGGGAGAATTTCCTTTGTTTGTTGTGACGTGTTTTATTGGTGTACTCACCGTGGTTCAATTTAGATTAAGAAGTAGGAAGATTATTGTTTCCCAAACGACAAGTATCATAAATAAACACAAGCAGAGAAATTCTTGTATTTATATCCCAGAGAGATATGCCAAACTATCTACAAATAGCCAGGCTAACAGGAAAATTAGAGTACCTGCAGGCTCACGGGTAGCCTGCCTGTATTTTACTGCCCTTGACAATCACAACTGCTGGGTTTTCTCGAGTTTTGATCCACTGCAGTGCTGGCACTGCACTGTGTCAGGTTATGCTGGGTCACATCTCGTCTGTGATGTGACATAACGTGACATAACTCAATGTGATGCGGTGCACAGAACAGGCAGGTGCCCACAGGAAGCATATACTCCATGACTACGAGCAAGTTGTTCGGCACAGCAGGTACGGCGCTCCGAGCCCCTCTGCACATCCATTGATGTAGATAATTAGTATACAAAGCAACGCTCTGCAATATGCTCATTCCAACTCAGTTGTTTCCTATAAACCATACCCTTAAAAAAGATTTTATGGAGACCATTGGCTGAGATTATTCCATGTTCGGGCGTTGTGGTATATAAAGGAGTGAAATCACCTACCTCAATAAACCACATTGCATCTTAATTTGGGGTGCAGTGTTCAAATGTTGGTATACAACAGACATCAGCTAAGAAGATTTTGTATTTTATTCTGATAAATAAACCTTTCTACAACGTTTTCACAGGCTGACCATGACATTTATAGTCAAAATAGTTCTCTCTTCCCTCCTGGGGAAAAGGCCTCCCAGCCCACCAAGTGAAGTGTTGATTATTACCTCTTTATGGTACACAGGAACCACTTACACTACAATTCATTACCAAGTAATAAAAGTAACCAAAAAGCCTACCATGAAACAGAAAACTGACTTTGCACACATACGCAAACCAATATACTATGACATCATAGGAACTTCAATGTTACTGGTTTTGATTGTTAATTGGAAAAACCTTCTACAACACAGTTCACAATTAAGTTGTGTCATTTTCTTTAAGATTTAATTATCATAAGGAGCATCATGGATTAACTTATCTCATAGTCCTTTAATCAGGGTCTACCAATCTCCTCCTCTTTCATAACCTACACATTAAAAAGCGTCTTGTATTCCCAGTACAGCCAATCTCATGTCACAAAAATACCAGAGACCCCTGCCCATTTCTCAGTTGAGAGGCAGTTACTATCAAGTCTGGTTTTAGTCAACTATTTATATTTTATTGAAAGTGCCAACAAAAAGAACGGTGCAGAACGTTATTCCACATTATATATATTTTTAGGAGTCATATGAATAGTAATTTCAAAGACATACAAATCTTCCTCCTGGCCACTCAAGGCACCACAAGACTATTTGCTTATGCAGTTCTCCAACTAAAACATACAGAAAATTGAGAGCGCTCACTGAGCCCCAAAACTTGTATCCCCCCCCCCACCCTGCGAACAAAGGACTAAGGCTAACGCACTGGGCTGTAAAGACACCAGAAGGTCCCTCTCGTGCTGTGTGGATTCCTGCTGCCTTTGTAGATATATTGTTGTGCTTTGGTATTTAATTGGAAGAAAACGCTCCTGAGGATGAGAGCAAAAGAGGTTTAACAGCATCATGAATCCGAGCGGCTCGCACAGGCGATGGAGCGCGTTGTCGGCGAGCTACAGGTGCGCGTAAGAAAAGGCAGGAGAAGGAGAAGCACATGTGTGACCGCAGGGGGAAAGGGTGGTAACGGCCCCGGTCAGAAAGCATTCGGCCCAAGGTGCCCTTGTTTTATATTTAGGTATTCCTTGCCTATAGTTTTTTGAAGCGTGTGTGCAAAATGAGCAGCTTTATTTTGCCCTTCCAGGAGAGATGTTCCCAGCCAGCCGAAGGGGGATGATGTGCTGCAGACTGACAAGGGCTGCTAGGCTCCATCACCACCAGTGTTTCAAACTGTGGGAGAGCTAAACACAGAGTGAGAACGTTTTATTTTTAAAAAGCCTGGCAAGCCACGCTCCCCATATAGCTCACTTCCTCTCAGAAACTTTCCCTAAAATATTTTTGTTTGATATTTTGATCCAAGTCCTTATCAGATCCAAATTTGAAGCTCCTGGCATCTGCTCCCGTCACTTCTGCTTCCCTGGGCAGGGAAGGAGAAGCTGGAGCCTTCAAAACAGGTAGCTGCTGCCTCTGCAACCCAACTGCAAACACGCTTGGGGTGGTGAGACGGTGGTCTGCGCTCAACTGTCAGCGTTTACCAGCTACTACCCACTTCTCCAAGATACAGCTCTGCCATATGCTCAGAACGGAGTAGCCTTTGATAACGTGTTGTAACAAGGATGATCCTGTTTAAAGGCAGCTCTTTGTATGGCATACTCGTAATGCAGAAGAACACAAAAATAAATATTGGCGTCGTTGGCACTGGCAGCAATCATTTACCTAAAACCTCCTCTTTATTAATAGACACTGATTTCAGGCACTTTTTGTCTAGCCAATTTTAACTGTTTGAACCAGCATTTCCATGCCAGGTATCTATTTTAGACACAGATGCTTTGGAGACACTTTAGCTCAAAAAAGTTGAGGCATTTCTTTGATGAGGGCTGGGGAGAGGAAATGCATTGCCTTGCCCAGAATAACAGCAAGACTTTTGTTTTTTGCCAAAGATCCTACCACCATTCAAGAGTAGGAACTTGAGATTCAGTAGAAACACAAGTAGCTCTTGTCCAGTATCACCCATTTGACTTTGGCCAGGTTGTTCTTCTGTGCATCGCAAGTTTCTGAGAGATATTTTTTTTTATTTTATTTTTTTTTCCATCTTCTAAAAGCTGAAATGTGTTTTCTCACAGGGCAAGTCTATGCTTTCTCAGGGCTTTCAAAAGCCGTCTACACAGTATGGAAGAATTTTGCACTGAGCTTAGAGCTACAGGAGTAAAAGAAGTTATCTCCTGCAGATCCTGCTCCTCGTTCCAAGGCAGGGCCAGGCACCTAGAGCAAATCCAAATTCAGACTGTCAATGCTCCTTCAACTAGAAATTAAACAAAAGAGGGGTTGGGAGGAAATCTACATAGAGGGAAACTAAAGAACCTGCTAAAATAGGATACAGAAGGGAGAGGAAAACCTGATCAAGACAGGTGAAATGCTAGGTAACAGAAAGGATAGAGAAGCTTCCAGGTAGAACTGTCCCAGCCCCCAGAGCCTGGGGCCTCCCCAGCATAGACCGACAGTAACCAGGCTGCAGGTAAAACTCATCCCTTGAGGGAAGCGCAATGTGCTTTGGCTTTGATTTTAAACTCTGACAAAAACCCAACTTGCCCACAGAAGAGCCCACATGAAAAAGTTTGGAGCATTGATGTTTGGCTTCTCAAACCACAGGCTTTTTGTTTCTCCCTCCTCTCTACAGAAACATCTGTCTTGCTGTAACCCCTGCCTCCCTCCCATCACACTTCCAAACATTTACCCTATCGAGTATGGCAAAGTACGTGATCAAACCGTATCGTAACGTATACACACGAGAAGGCCACTGCATACGTATACAATTAAGGTCACACTGGCATTTTCTGACTTTTAAATCCTGAGCACTGTAAGCTTTTGTGCGCTCGACAAGACGTACAAACACACGCTACGCGCACATGCGAGCCTCCCCCTGGGATGGGGTGCGTTTGGGAGCAGCATCCTACACCGAGACGAAGTCTCAATGGAGCCTGTGGGAGCTGCAGGGTGCTCAGCACTTTTGAAAAGCAGAACATTTATATTTAGACTCCTAAATGAACTTCGCAGCCTAAATTTAGTCTCCTATTTCTGACACCAAATGAATAAAAAAAAAAAAGGAGGGAAAAAAATAAATAAAAAGATCCATATGAGCCTCCAAATTTAGAGCTGGGTACCTCAACATAGGCAGCTCGGACTGAAATATAAACCTTGCACTTCGGCCCACATTCCTATCAAGTTGATTTCCAAAAGGGGAACCAATCAAGCATGCAAGATTTTAAAAGGAAAATAATTATTCAGACTTGCTAGTGTGAATTCCTTGCATCCTGCTTTATTGCTAGCTAGCTGCCAGTCACTTGATGTAGATCTCACTTGCAACCCTCTTACACTGCTGCAACTCCATCAGCCCAGAGCTGGCTATAAGGAAAGCAAGATTTTGCAAAACTTCCAACCCAACATCAGATACTAAATCACATTTCCGAAGGGACCGGTGGCATTTAACAAGTTTTAGTCCCAGCAAAGGCAATGGGGCTAAGGCTCCTAAATCCATGCTCAAGTTTTATACACCTTTCGAGTTTGACTCGTATAAAATATCACTGTGCAAATATTTTCCATTTGCAGAAGTCACCTGCTCCTGACAGCTTCTCAGGGAATTTTTCTTCACATGTAATACAATCTAAACATGTGTGTTGCATTAAGTTGGGTTATATCAGGTCATGCCACCTGACACAGTATATCCCAACATAATCTAATACGATGTAAGTCACTCATTACAACAAACCTAAAGAAAGAAAGAAAAGAAAGAAAAAAAAAACCACTTTCCTCCTACCTCACAGACAGCTGCAGCAGACAGTGTCTATACTGTCATAAACAGCCAGGTGAGCATCTCTGTTTTGATGTTGTTTCAAGGCATTTCAGCACACCCCTATTTCCATGGTGGCCCCAGCTACAGTCCTAGCTTACTGATCACTAGTGGTGGAAGGAAGTTTTATGACTTAGTTTTAGAGAGTATTTCCTTTTTTTTTTAGCTAATATACAGTACAGCAAAAAGAAAAGTGTCAGACATATTATAGCATAGTCATAAAATTCAATGCAGGTCCAAAGCTCAGTGAAAACCAGCTTGGTGAGGCAGAGGAACAGGTGGGAGAGCAGACAAAGGGGATCAGCTGTCCCAGGAGGTGAACACAAGCCATGGTGCAAATCCATTCCCATAGAGGCCAGATTTCAGGTTCTCCCACCTCAGCTTAAGTGACAGAAATTAGCAGTTCTGCATCACTTCAATAACTACCTAACTGAGGATGCTCGACCTCTTTTTATCAAGCACCCCATGCTGCTCCCTAGATAAAATAGGGCAGGCAGGAGAAGAGACAACCAATACTATGGTTATCTCCTGCGACAGACCCACTCTCATCGTTTAGAAGTGGCACACAAAGGTCTGTACACTCTATTCACTGTGCACAACATTTCATCTACATGCAATCCTTAGAGCTGGCAAAATTATTCTTGGGGTTTTAAAGTAGGCATTGAAAATCAGCAGTTCTTCCATAAATATTAAACTATCACACTCATTACGACAAAGGCATCTGCTGAAGGCGATTATTTGTCTGAACATCCCACACAGCGTAGGTAGAACATGGGTTATGTTAAGAGCCTGTTGTAGGATGCAGTCTTGTATCATTTTATAAAGTATGAATTTTACATCCAAGGGGCAAGCTTAATATCATGAATTATAACTGTAGTAAATTATTACTGGCTTGTTTGGGGATTTTTTTTTGCAATTCTGTAATTTTAAAGTTGTCTACCTATCTACTAGAACTGTACCAAGCTGAATTTAATTGCCAACAGATTTGTAGCTATAGTAATAGGAGTGTCTTGTGAAGTAGCTACAAAAGGACGCTTACAGGACTAGGAAAATAACATCCCTTTACACTGAAACAAACAATTACTGGTGATGTAAAAATATGGAGTCCCACAGGCAAGCATGAACCCTGCTTACAATTTAGATTATTTCAGCTGAACTGGCTTTAAACTCAAATTCATGCTAATGTAGGTACTGTAAATACAGCTTGAACCTTAATTCAATAATGAGATCAACAATTACACTTAAAGATTACTTAGCACTTCAGCAGTGTGAGCAAAATCCTTTTGATCACCTATATTGTGCTATTCATTATTTTCTTTGATGGTTAATAACACTGAAACGCGCTTGTTAAAAAGAATAAAACGAAGCACAATATTTGTACCTTATTACAAAGTGCATTAGCAAATCAGAGCGTTTGGAGCACCTATATTAAAAAGAAAACGTCATCAATATTTGATGTTTGTCTTCTTTAACAACTAGTTGCATTTTTAACATCAGTGAAGCTTTTGACCCCGAATCCATCGCAGTATCCAGAAACGTGATCTTTTGCCCACAGACCCACATGCTGCCCATTTTGTTACACATCTTTGTTTCCTTCTTTGCGCGGCCTATAGAAACCAGCAATCAGCATGTGCAAACCACGGTGTGATTTCAAGAGGTGAGTGCTGGAAGACATTTTAGTAAGCAAGAAGAAAGCAATTACTTGACTTGGAGATTTCAATGCTCTTCTAAGTTGGGGGGAAAAAAAACGGCATGAAGACATTGTGCTAGGCAACAGATCATGTAAACATTTCCTATGACAGTCTTTCATCATATATAGGAACATGTACACTGCCAGATCTTGTCTTCTTTAAAAATGTCAGCTCGGTGAGTTTGATGCACATGTGCTCCTTCTGTAAGTGTCTGCTCAGGCAGACAGTTTACTAATTTGTGGCTCAGTAAACCTTTCACTGCACCGAGCACCTTGAGGTTAGCACATCTCTAATCATTATTTGATAACAGAAATCTGTAAGCATCACATCCCTGGTAACAAGAACATTGTATCTTAGCAACCAGCCTTGATATTCAAACAATTTCATTAAAGCGTAGCACCTCTTAGCAGGTGGGTGAGTGCGGGTGTTGATAAACATTTATAACATGATCAACCATTGTGTTTGCCAACACTATAATCAGCATGACAAATTTATGAATTTGTTTACAAGCTCTTAGGTACTAACCTAAGTAGGTAAACTACCTTATAGCACGCTTCTCTGCCTATAGATAGAGGCACATTCAGAGATTTGATGCTTCTTTAAATTGAACATATTGGGTAAAAGGTTAGCAGATGAACATCACATGTCACCATAAAAATCACCATTTAAATTAAACCACAAAGGACGTGTTAGAGCCAGGGTAAGGATTATATTTCACCCCCATGAGAACAAGGAAATTTTGAGTTGAAACTGTCTGTAATTTATCCTCAGGTCCCTAGCAGAGCACGAATATGAACGCGGTGCTCCAGCTTCACGTGTGGGAGCCTCACCATCACTGGGTGGGCATCAGGAACTGGGGGGTCACTGCCACCACGTAACAGGGAGAAATGGCTTCCTGGCCTCACCCAGCATTTGGCAACCATGCCAAAGGGAGATACTCCAGGATAACCCCTCTGCCTCCCAAGGGAAACAGGCAGAACTCAAATTATTTCAGTTCATCAAATATCCTACAGCATACCTACATTAAAGGAGGACGGCAGGCTTTGAAGAAAGAAAATCCATCATCCTGTTTTGGAAATCCTCAGTCTTACGCAGCAAAAAGGGTTCATATAAATATATCATCTTAAGTGGAAGCACTACAGACTGGATAGGCCAAATTTTGCTTATAGAAACACAGGAAATCTTTTCCAGTTCTGGGTTCCAAAGCCCTGTCCTTTGCTATCCCAAGAAAGCACATCATGTAACGCTCCTCATAAAACTATTTAACATCATCCTAAAACCCATTAAACTTGTTAACCCCATAATTTCCATTAGAGACTTTGTCCAGAACTTCACTCCTCTAATAATTTGAGATCAGACCCCTAGATATAGGGTCTGATTTTATTAACGGCTCTTGAATATTTGTTTATTCTCATGCCAATATCATCATTTAACTGAGGCCACTCAACCCTTCTTGGTGTTTATAACCCTATTTTTAACACAGAGAAATCATGACCCCTCTTAGTCTTCATTGTTGCTAGGCTAAACAAGTTGTGCTCTTTTATGGCTCTATTACATCAACACAACCCTGTGGAGGGCAATAGGTTTACTCTTCTGTAATCAAAACCAGCATTTGATCTCATGAACTTAAAGGGAAATATCCTTCTATGAGCATTACTTTCCAAAACCATTTCCAGTGTTGCATTGCTGCTCAAAGGAGCAAGAAGGAGGGAGAGAACAGCCAGAGAAAGTCAGCTGGCCAGTCAAGGGTCAGAAAATTTGACCACTCCGTTTATAGTCTGGTGTGCCAGTAAAAGTCTTTCAAATGCTTTTGAGGGACAGATTTTATGCAAGCATTTAGGTTACCAACCTAAAATAGGAAGTCATTTATCTATCCAAACCCATCTAGAAATGTGACAGTATCTTCACTCTTTATTTTCTCTGTAAGAAGCAGCCACCCTTACCATCTCACAGGGTGCTCTAAGACCAAGACCCTCAGGCACTCCATGGATGCCAGTGGATGTCAAACTCGGCTCCAAACACTCAGATTGACGTAGGTTTGCATCTATATTGTGGAGATCAAGCCAATCCGTGGTTGCGAGGCTTTATCTAGAAACTTCCAGACATTCCTTTTCTGAGAGCATAATGCCTTTATAATATTATCCATCAGTCAGCCAAGTATATCTTTCCACATTGCCATTCGTGGGGGAACACAGGTCAAGAAGCAAACAAAAGCAACAGGAGTGGCAAAAACGTTTAAGGTCAATGGGTAGATAAGCACAATACGTATCATACTCCACCTTTGTATCTGATTAATGGATATTTTACTAAGACAAATCAGAAGCAAAACGCTTGAAACAGTTGAGAACTCCTTGAAGCGTCAACCTAGTCTTCAAAACAATGACCTGTTCCCTTTTTCAGTAACTGGTTTGCACTATTTTTTCAGGCAAACCCAATAATAGCCTTGCTAGAACTATAACGTGTGTTTAAAATTTACCAAAAGGTGGAAGACAGGACACAAGTAAGAGAAAAACAAGAATATGAAGTTTGTACCTTGTACCTATTGCATCCAAGGTAACACTACCGCATCACTGATTCCACACTGGGCACGTTACATCAGGCTATTAATCTACCTGAAATACCTGAGACCAAGTGAAGCATTATGAAATAGGTAACTGAAAGTCCCTTTTTGAAATCAAAGTCATCCGCTGCAAGAAAAGAACAAGATATTCCATCATTTTAGCTTGTTGTCTTTCTGGTTAGCTTTCCTCCCATTGCTAAGATCTGGTGATAAACCTATACACTACAACTGGGAAAGAAAATCCACTCAACACATTAAAGTAAGGTTTGTTTTTTTTTCCTTTAAACTGACTCTCCAGGTTTGTAAAGCTAGATAAGTTTTAATTAAGTATCTCAAGACATTTAAAAAAAAAAGAAAAACTAACAAAAAAAATCAGAAAGTGACTAAATGGTATACTATATATATACTAACACACTCTTTACTAAACAAAACAACTGACAAGTATATATACACATAAATCAGAAATATATAAACAAAAAATACCTTTAGCAACAAATTTGGAGTAGTTCCACACAAAAAAAGTGGAAAACCTATTTAAGAGAGGGCATCAAGGCAATCCATATTCTCTCCCATACAAACAGGATGCAAATTTAATTTCCAGAAAGACACCCTTTTTTTGTTAACAGACAATTTTTTTTAAAAAAAAAAAAAAAAAAGACCAGCTGGGATTCTTCATGCCTCAGTTTCATCTTCTGTAAAATGGGAGAATTGCTTAAATCTCATCTCCTCTCCTGCAAGCTAACATTTACGAATCACTCGAAATCCGAAAGTGTTTTTGGAATAATATATTCTGAAAAGGCTGAAGAAATACCATAGAGAAGAGCATGACTGGCACACACGAGTCAAATATGTATTTGCTAGCAGGAATCTTTTTACTCAGTGTTTATAAAGCACAACAGAACGGTCTACAGAACAATGACAGCAGTAATCTAGAAAGACATTTTCTCCTTCCCTCTCAGCTCATCTCTTTTGCAGGATATGTGTTTAACAGTCAAAGGAGAGAAATGAATGAGTGTTTGTAATGCCATTAAAAAAAAATAAATCTAGGTTAAAATTTCCAAATATTGATTGAAATGAGAAGTTTTGAAGAGACAAAGAAGAGTTTAAAAGTGGTCTCCAGGCAATGTTGGAGTGCTTTCTTACTCTGCCCACACACCTTCATGGGAAAAGCCAGTATTTTGGGTTCTCGCTTTTCCAGAAGCCTCAGATTGCAACTGGAAAGATTTGTGAAAGTGTACATACAGTCAAAAGTGAATGAAAAAGCTCTCTTTCTCTTTTCCTTAATAATGCTTTACCACCCTAACTTCCAAGTCTGGTTTGTCACATCTCTGCCACACAGTTGAAGCCACTTGACAACACTTCCTTAGCTATACCACACAGCGGGCAAGTACACGTTGCCCAAGACAGCAAGGAACAGACATGGGATCGATAACAAACATGCTACTATAGAAGGGATAGCTACTTAACACTACCACAGGCTAGTAAAATATTATCCCTGTTACACAGTTAGGGAAAACAGATGGAGATTGTGTTGAGACTACGTGGAGTCAGTCATCAGGAGTGGAGTTTGCTCTCATCAGCGTCAGGTCTCCATTTCCACGTCCACATTCAATGCCAAAAGGGGAAGAGCTGGAAGTTTTGACATACAGAGATTTTTCTGGAAGTGGGAGGGACAGTTTCTAATGCTTTTATGGCCTTCCCCATATCAGCTATGGGACCGCCCAACAGTTTTGATCCACAAAAGGAGGAGAAGCATGCTCAGGCCACCTGTGGCTCCACATTCCCCTCTTTATTCTTCACCCTTCTCCTCCCCAGCCAGCACTGTCCTGCTCCCTGAGAGGAACCGTTTACCCAATGTGTGCCTCTGTAGCTGGGAAGTCCCATAAATTTGAAATACATTCAGATGTATCTCACGCACTCAGCAGAATGCTTGCAGAGCAAGCTGAGAAACAGGTCCTACTGCACGAGCTGAGGGTATGTTTACATGCAACCAGAATAAGATGCTACAGATGATGTCTGAATAAATAAATATCTTTCCATATTTAAATAACATATTTTGCCTTTTTAGTGCGATACTAGAACCTGATTAATTTCCCCACTGCCAGTTCAGAGCTTCCTGACATTTTCAGTGGAGAAGGGCAACAAGAACAAGGCTGGTGATGTCCACACAGAGCACAGCAGTTTGGGCCTTTGACAAAAATGCTGCCACAAAGGGTGGTGGAAATGCTGACTCCAACACAAGTCCTCTACACAGCAGCTTCCAAGACTTCAAAATTTGGTTTATAAACACTAAATCGAGTCCTTGGAAAGTTTTTGCAAATGTTAGGCTGTTGAAATGCCCATTCCAGTCCCAAAAACACAGGCTTAAGTAATGGAAAGTCTTTGTGTTGATGTACGCTGGTATGTCCTAAAGTACGTTCTTTTACTTGATTTCAAGCAGAGTATTTCATTCAAGTCACACACACAAAAAAAAGCACAAAAACAAAAAACACCACCATAAACCAGGTAAAGCTGAATTTCATACTGGTCCGAAGCAACTTATGGGCCACCTACTTGGTACTGTCACACTAATTAAGTGTTGTACTAGAAGAGGAAGGTGAAAAACATTTTGGATGTTCTGTTGGGTCTTTTGGTTCTGTTGGAGCTGTATGAATTTCCAGGCTTCAGTTCTTCAGAAGCCCATCCACTAGATTAAGATCTTGCAGTGGTCAATTGAATTATGTCGTTTTTTCACCAGAAGCCTAATGATAAATATGAATTCATAAGAGTGTGTGTGTATATACACACATATCTATAGGATTTAATCATTGAGATCACAGTGAAAAGTAGTTTTAGCACAGCAGTGAATTTTGCCTTTCCAGTGTGTTAGAGAAAAAAAAAAAGTAAAGCTGTGTATGAACATAAATCAGAGCGACCTTTAACCACTTCTTTAACTCACAAGGAAAAGCTATCGCATTTTAAGGAAAGAATAGCCTCCATTAAAGGAAGAGACAATCACCCCATTAGGTCAATTTTAATTTTGAGACCAGAATATTAAATACTTCTTTTGATTATGAATTGTATCAAAGTGATTAAAATTTTCTAATAAAAAAATTCTAATCTCAGACCTGCTGTCATGTAAATATATATGGTTCACAATGTCTCAATGTAACTTAACATTTGTAATAAAGTACATAATTTATTAAAAATAAAATCTAACCACATTTAAATTGATTTTAAAACCTCAAAAATGTACACTTTTACCATCCTACTGTCTGATATCAAATTCAGTAAAACCACTGATTGCTTCTAGTCTTTTAATTTTTTCCTCGATAACATGACCACCTCTACAATACAAAAACATCTTGAAGAACTCGAGAACTTCATCAGATATTGTGAGACACACATGACAAAGTTACATGCAGAAATCCTAACGTTTTTCTGAAGTATCTTTGTTATTATTTATAAACACTTTTTCTGTTGCTGTAACACAACTAGGAGACATATGCAGATAGATAAAACACCAAATGTTTAATTTTTTTTAATGTTTTAAAGTGATCTTTGCATTATGCAGGATTTTTCCTTCAGATCACTATAATAGTCTTCTGAGAGGCAAGCTGCAATCCCCGTTTGACTCATCACATTATGTGCTTGTATTAAGTTTTGCATTAAATCCCAGTGCCATCTATAACTTACTACTAATATCTTTACACCACTGAGGCTTTGATATTTGATGGAAAGCCCCCGAAACCTCACCAAGGGTCTCATCAAATCAGGCAAGCCTCACTTTCCTATGTATTTATCAACTGAAGCATATATTCAAGTGAACTTAGTTTGAGGAGTCCATGGTTGGTTAATCAGCTATGCAGAGTTTTCTCAACCTATCGTTTCTATCAACATAGCTAAAATTCTACAAAACGGCATCCCTTGGCACTATACCTGAATACCAACGCTTTACCTGAAGAGAATCAAAATGGTCTCTCTTGATCACGTTGCTTCCTTACTTCTTCCTTAATGTAATGCATCTAAAGAAATGAAACTTATTGAATCAAGTTTAATGACATAATAAATTCTTCCCTTCAGACAACGTTGAGGCTTAATTCACTAGTGCACTTTAAGCCTTTGCCTTTAGCATCTGATGGGTCATTAGTCTGTAATCCAGCAGCTAGCCTGTTTGGAATCTAAACTAAATCAGCAAGTACCATATCAGTAGTTTCTGAAATATGACTGGCAGGTCAAGTGGCCTCAAAAAGACTGCCTGGGGCAGTTAAGACTAGGATAGGGCATGACTAGAACAAAACCAGTGATGAATCTGGAAGCATGTACTCAATAAAGACTTCATTCATTCTAACTCACTAAACAGCAGTTCTTCAAATGACTTGACTTATATTTTTGATGTTTTTAACCAGTAGGTCATGCAATAAAATTGTCCTGCATGTGCCAATAGACTTAACACACAGATCATTGAGTTGCGTGCTTGGGCATATTTTATTTATATTTTTCCCTCGAGTTTTTCCGTAGCAGCCTGAAATAGGCAATAGAATCACCATCGTGTGGGAAAACACGTTATCTAGTGGACTTAGATCACGGCATTTTCAAAAGCAGCAAGCTTGATGAAACAGCCTTTTGTCCAAAAAGAAAGAAACTCTGAAATGCCAGTTCTACACCTGAAAAGTCACATTCTTGAGATGCTACTAATAATATGTGCTCGCAGCTGAATATTTCTCATATTATGTATTAATAATAGCCTTTATGCAATCGTTTTGGGGTTTTGCAACACAAGCCAGAAAGCCAACTCTGTTTTAGAATTTCAGTTGGAGTATTTCAGGCTTACTGGAGAGGAAAGTGTGCTGTGCTCATCTTCATCACCCTCCACTACAGCATATGCTGAACACTCATGAGACTTGACTCAAAGTCCACTTCAGTCAATTGACCCCAGCGGTCTTTAGATCAAGGCCCTTAATCTGTGCATTGCTCTAAGATAATCAGTAACAGCTTAGTTAGAGGACACACTTTTTTTTTTTCCACCCACCATTCCTCAGATTCAACAAAACATTTCCAAACCCCTCAAAATAAAAAACTAGCACTTTCAGTGAATACAGTCTGTCATACACTATAGGAATGATTTAAGTGATATTTGCAGTTAAAAAAAAAAAAAACAAACCAAAAAACACCACAACACACAACACAGTGGGGAAAAATAAATAAATAAAAACATGAGCTTGATGCTTTGACTCCCAGAAGATGTGTTTTCTTTGCTGCTCCCCTGAACCATGTTTCAGCTCTTATGCCATAGCTATTTCTCAATGGACACAGAGGGCATTGGCACCAAGCAGGGAGTGGAAAGGAAAACTAATTCTTACATCAAGGTCCATTTTACCTACTTCTTTACTACGTTTCTTTATTCACTATAAATGCCTGTAGTATAATGATACTTGGAATTAGTTAACAGAGTAGGACAAATCCACTCTACGGTAGCTGAGCTGCCAAGCGTTTCATAGCCCTACAAAGCATCCTACTAACTTCTACGTGACACAGGTATTGATGGGCAGATGCTCCAGAAAGCAGCAGCAAACAGTTGTAAAGCAAATCTAAACACCACTGTATTTGAGGAAATTGTAGGTGCTTGGCCAGTTCCTTAAATCAGTTCCTTGCACTGAAGGTCTGTGGTGAGACAACAGTTCCCAGCAAACCAAGTGGTGAATTATCATAGAGAAACCTGCCCCTGCCCTCATTACACAGCACCAAGAGAAAACAAGGTTTGGAAATAGAGCAGGAGGTTGGATCATGAACTGGAGTCCAGAGAGTTACCCCACTGCCTTTACAATGCTAAAAATACCGTTATTCAAAAGGCAGACAGGATCATCTCAACATCCCCCTTCCCACTGCAGAGCATGTGTGGGACAGGAGGCCACAATCAACCCGTTTGATAGTCACTTTTCATGGAGCAGTTGGGTGAAATTCAGCAGGACAAATCCCAAAATATCCCCAATTCGAAAGATAACTCACTTCCAAATCGAGCTTGCTCAAAGTTGTCTACAGATTAATTTAAATATGCATTAAACACGCTGTGTAACAGAGGCAAAATTACTTATTGCTTTAAGCATGCCCATGCTATTTTAAAATAGGCTGGCCGTCATGAGCATTTCTCCTATTATCTTTGGTGACATTTAATCAGTGCTTAAATGTTGGGAACACAAGGGAAAGAAATCAGGTTATATATTTGGGAAGGCAACTCTTAGAAATTAGGCTTTACTCCAAAAGAATACTTAACCAGTTGCTCACTGACTAAGCAAACGTAGTTAGTGCACACACTTTCTCCCTAGTAGAAGGAAAGTCAGAGGACAGCCCAGCCAGGGTATGGTCCTTCCTGGGGACACACTGGCAAAGCAGAATTCAAATTCCCAGATGACTTGGACCAATAATTTTACAACAATATTCCCTTTTTCTCTGCCTCTCACACACACTGCAGAGGTAGAAGTATTTACAGAAATGAGAAAAATGTAATTTTTTTTTTTAATTTTAATTTATTATTGAACTATCAAAGGCACTCTGTCATTTGGGATCTCCCTCCACCTCCAGCCTTTGTCTTCCAAGGTACTTCAGTAGCAGCAGTAAGTGAGCCTAAAACGCCAACTTCAGATTTGCATTATAAATGGCATATACAAAGAGAGATTTTTTTAAACTTTGGTTGATCTAGCATATCAAAGATCTTTTTCTCTCTTTTTCTAAGCTACTTCAGTGACTGTATTGAAGTGAACTGAAAGGATTAGCTTGAAAGTGGCAAGAAATCTGGCACGCAAAGAAAAAAATATTCTCCCCCACACACACTTATTTCGGTTGAACTCTTTGTTATATGGGGGCCCCTTTCCTCTTCTGAAAGACATTTTTCCCTCCGTCTCTCTCATGCTATCCCGTGCTGTGTCAATACCAAACAAGGTGAAAATATAAAGCACGCAAGAACCGCTCCTGACACCGGCTCTTTCGGCCCCTGTTCAACCTTCGGCGTTGCTAAACCGAGCGTCGGAGCGAAGATTACACCACGTTCACTTCTTTAGTTCCTCTTTAGCTGGAGCTAGCGGTAAATCCAGGGATGCTAACAGCCTCTGCCTCTCCCACACCTTATCCTGATCCGCTTCCCTAAAGCTCGGGCCATTCGCATGACCACGGTACGTGTCGCAGGAAAGCACGCGGAGCGTGTGCTCCTCTCCCGCACACCGTTTTCACTGCTTGCGGTGTGGTTAGCATAGGGCTTGCTCCAGTAACATCTATCTGGGAAAAATGAAACAGCGTGGAAAAAGTCGCCGGGGGAAGAAGAGCAGAAGGAATGACTCAGCTCTGAACCTGAATTCAGACAAAAATGAGTAAGAGCTCCCAAAAAGATTCATGACCGCTGATACCAAGTCTCTGTTCAGTCGTGTTTCTATTTAGAAAGTTCACAAGTCAGAATATTCTTTAGAAATATTGGCCGTTTTGCAGCTCCCTACCTAGCCTGATGTCCCTTTTCTTTTTGCTTGAATAATTAAACAAACCAGCTGCATTTACTTTCTGAAACAAAAGCCCTTTATGTTTACTGACAAGTCCAGTGACAGTCCTACCCAAACACCAGCATCTCCCAGATAACAGCCGCAGCAAGGAGCTCCCAGCCTGCGTTCAGTAAAAGGCTGAAGGTCTGAGGGGAAAGAAGGGGCCAGCGGGCACAGACGAGGGGAAGGATTTGGGTTTCCCGTGCTGGGGCTGAAAATGAGAGGACGGCTGAGTCAGAGCCCCAAGACTCCCTTAGTGCTGAGTCTTTACAGACTAAACTGTTATTCCCATCCCAGTTTTGTGGCCAGCTTCGTCCAGGCTCATAGCTCTCACATCGATGAGTTCAGAGCAAGATTAGACAGACACGCAGCATGGAAAAAGGCAGTTCAGGACAGCGTAATCCCCACTTTCTTGACTCACTTGCTCATACCAGGACAGCCCAGATGCTCATGGTGGATGCAGTTTGTGCTCAGGCTCAGTGCTGAGCACCACGCACGCAAGGACAGACCACGGGACAAGTCAGGGTATCCGAAGTATGGGGAACATTATTCTAAACATAACTAAACACAGCTTATAAAGACATGCCGCTGGCACAGTCTTTAATGCATGGCTTCTAGAAGTCAATTTATCAGCAACTAATTACAGAAAATACTAGGGGGCTTTCTTCACATCGCATGAGCTACAATAGATTCTCCATCCCTCAGTGCCGATGACACAGGCACCCTGTCAAAGCTGAATAGCTGCCTACTGACCCCTCCTCTTTATCATGGGGGACTTGCTAATGTCCTGCTCTAAAACTCCGCTGGCACCAGCTGGCAGGCACGCCAGTGAACCGACAAAACCCACCCTGAAGACAAGCAGGACCTCTGAAACCTGCAGAAGCGAGCCCAGAGTTTTTCCTTCATCCCAAGATTAACTGCAGAAGAGTGCTGCAATGGCTATTCATCACCACCACCACCTAAAGCCTTCCTTACTGCATATATCAATGTGTCCAGGGCTGTGACTAATGTAAAAGGCACCACCCTATAAAAAGGAATAAAAATGAAGAAACCATCAGTAATAAGCATCAAGTCAGATCTATCAAGCTAATTCTTTTTAATGTAAAGGTTTGAAGTAAATACAGACTCAAAAAAAACAAGGCCTTCTTTTTAATCTTCTCCTAATAAAGAAATGCAAAAATATTAAATCAGCTTAGGTTTATTTCAAGTAATCTTAAAGATATAAATAAAAACAAGATTTCAAAACACCCAGGAAAGCGACACAAGCCTGCGATCCCACAAAGGCCCTACGGATGCTGAGCCACACGTAAAATACTGTTTGCATGCGTGAAGTTCAGCACACAACAGACTTCTGAGAACCAAGTAACGTCAAATAAAAGACTGGCTGTGCTAATAGCTATATTTGCTTTTGCTGTTGCTATATTCAACTTTCCTATAAGACAACGTAGGTAGAGGAATTAATTATCTGGGCGCCCGCAGAGGAGAGCCCACCTTCTCTAATGACCCATCCAACTGGGTCAGCCCGAGCCTGATGGCAGAAATGAGCAATAAAAAGTTTAACACTGTCTGAAATAATCCCGGATTTCATTTAATCTCCCTTCTAGTACTAAAAATAACAAGAGAGCAATAAAATCTCAGACGGTGCATATTGCAAGAGCTGCCATTTAATCTTGCTGATGAGAAAAGGGAAAAGCGACAGACCCCTTTCTCAGCTTCCCAACACTCAAAATTTTGGGCTTTTTTTCCTGTGCTGTTGGAATATGCACCTACTTCCTTGAATTAACAGATCTCCAAATAACACACATAGGGGCTATTTTCCTACACATAAACATGCCTTCTCTGTTCACAAGAGTATAACTGGCTTTGGGAAGAAATATAAAAGAGTTGCTAAAGCCAATAAAGTAATTTCCTCAGCCACACATATGGCTTCTAAGTTTAATAGCAATTATGTCATTTTTATATATGATTCACTTGATGTTGTTCTTAAGTGATTCATTTGACATATATAACTCCGGCAGATTTCTTAAATAAGCATATCACCAGAGACTAAATTACTAATCAATTAACCAATTTCTTCCCCCCCCCCCTTCCCCAACTAGGCATGCAATTAAGAGAGAAGACTAAACTTAGAAAGGCAGTAGAAGAATTTCAAGAAAATAAGGTTTGATAAACCATGGATTTTCCTTTGTTGGGGGGAGGAAGGGAATTGCAGAGCAATAAGCTGGGGGCTACAGCAAGCAGACACACAAAAAGACTTTGCATTCATCTGTCTCCCTGGTGTGACCCAAAGAGCATCCCTGAAGCACCCAAGGTTTCTCCAGCACCCAAACACGGTGCAGCACCCCGTGCACAGCTCAAGGGGCTGCAGCCCTTCGCCCTACCCTCCCAGGAGCAGCAGCACAACCGTGGCCACAAACACCTGCGGTTCAGCACTTGAGCAGGTGCAGCAGGGACATGGACGCCCCCAAAGACACCACGTTTTGATTCTCACTTCTCTTCTTGCCGGGGATAAGAAGGGAGGCCAGCGCTGCGGAGGGAACAGGGAAGGAAACAGCCTACTCGGAGAGGTGTTTACAGTTTTCTTGCCCGACCTCCTCGTGCTCTCGCCACAACACACACCCTTCTTTCCAGATGAAATTGCATACCCTGCAACACCCCTTCCTCATTTTCAAACCGTTCACCGCCCTGGTGCTCGCTAACCTGGGCCTCGGCCACAGGCAGCAAACTAGCTCTTCCTCCCCTTTCCCGGAGGCACACAGCTGGGCATCCCCTTCCACTCTAAGATCAGATCAGCTCTTCGTGCTTTCAGCATCAACGATCACAGAGGTTTTATTTTTCCAGCTTAACCATTTTTTAGCGCGTTTCCATTAGCCCACAACTCAGCGTATAAAGGTAAAATACCTGACTCATTGCATTTATGAGGCTTGAGCAAAGCAGACACAGGCATTTTCCACACTCTTCTTGTTACTCTGCTTGGAGAAGAGTTATCTTTCAGAAGGAAAGCCACTTCCCGTGCTAGAAAATAGCACTGAAAAACAGTTTTAGCACCTTCAACTTTAACTGCATGCAAAAGCTCTACCATCTACAACAATTTTGCACTATTTCTTACCATCTTATAAGCCCCACTAGCTATTACACAAATAGTAAACCTCACTCACAGCGTACAGAAGGATGAGGTATCAGCCCACAGAAACTACTCAGAACAGCTTTCGATATACCTTGGCAAATATCAACAGAACAAGGACACACTTGTGTGCTTATATTAAGCAGACAAGTAAATGCACTAACTCCTTCAAGACAACCTTATTTGCTTGTTTTACTTAAGAACATATTCAAGACATTTCCTTGAAGAAACCAACAGAAACACCAAGCACTAAACATCCAAAAGACTAACCACTTCAAACTTTTTCCAGCACAAAAAAAGAAATTCAGGTTTCACTTTTTGGTTTTTAAACACAAAGAGATCACAAACTATCACAACGCATTACCTCAACTTTGTTTTCCCACCTCCAGTAGCTGTTTTTACCTTAAAAACAAGTGCACTCTTTCTTTTTTCCTTCTCTCCTTCCTTCTTTGACCCAAGAAGTGGGAAACCCCAGCTCCTCTGAAAGTCATTTCCCTGCAGTCAGGCCCAATGGAAGGCACCTGTGCTGGTGCAGGCTGCAGCCCCACCTGTGCCAGCAGCACACCTTGGCTGGGAGCCCTCAGCAAAACTAAGTCTCAAGGCTTTCCTCTACTGTGCACACCTGGGTGCACATGAAGGAGGTTCATGAAAGTCCCCAAGCCAAGCTAAGCCAAGCCAGGCCACCTAAACTGAGAAGTGAGATGTGTGAGGCTTACACGTGTACATCTACGGAAACTGGTAATGATCTTCTGAGGGTGTGCAGGCAACCTAATCACCTATCTCTGGTTTTCACAGTAGTCACATATAGTTTTGCCTATAGGTAAAAATACTTACTTAGGGAGAGCTATCTTCTAGTCCTTTACCTCATTCACGGTAGAAACTGGTTACCTCCTCCCCAGCACATACATCTCACATCGTGATGAGAGGTTCCCTCAGTATCTACAGCTGAGGATGCTCCTCTGGGTCTCAACCACTTTACAGTAGTGGATTCAAGAAGAGAATAAGAGCAGCTGTTGAGTGAAGCACCTCCCAAGCAGCCCTAGCATCCCAAACGTGCTGCTACACTTACACACCTGCTCACATTAAAGAGCAATAGTTTCAAGAGGATTAGAAAAATCTTCGTACGTTCAGGGCAATGTCTTTTCTCTAGATGTCGAGTATTAGGATCCAAACCATTACCACAAGTCTGGAGAAGGCAATATTCAACACTGACCTTCCCCTGTAGCAAACCCTTTGCTCACAGTGCCTCCTCACCCCTGTGTGCAACCCAGCGTGGTCAAAGCGCCCACCGCAGACTTGAGCCTCTCGGGCAGGATGGGTGCAGAGCAGAGGTGCGGGGCATCACGGCAGCTTTAGGCATGAAATAGGCAGTAAATTTCCTGCTGGCATCAGGTGTTAGTACATCTGCATGGGACAGGAGCATCAGGGTCAGGAACTGAAACCCAGGCACAGGGAGGGGCAGGCTGGGCTCATGGCACCCAAAGGGTGAGACGAATTTCCCTGGTGAAAACACTCCAGAGACACCAGGATGCTTGTCATCTCCTGAAAAGTTAGCTTGGAGGCGAGCTGTGCTCACACTGAGGTGAGCAATTCCATGAAGTTTTTTTCTTACAGCAGTGGTCCTCTCTCCCACTGCTCCCTCCTTATTTCGGGTGCTTATCCCAGCTTCTTATGCTCAGACATTGCAGATTATCACTGGTAGGAGCTTTTCACTCCTAGAAGTTTTGTTCGTTTTCATTCAAAACCTGTTTTTTCTCCCTTTTCCTTCTGCTGTAGAGATCTGGCAATCTGGTTTTATAAAACAAATGATTCCCCAAAGACGAGTGTGCTGACAGGAATCAATACAGCTGGTTTGACTCCCTTGAGATTCGCCTTGTTCCAGGTGAAAAGCCTGCTGGGCTTTCTTTACCTGGCTGGTTAACAACTATTAAAAGTAAGAAAGTTAAGAGCTGACAGAGTCCACCTCCTCCCGGTGCATGTCTGGCAGGATCATCTTCCCCGCACAGGAGACAGGATCTTGAGCATCCAAGGTGCCACTGCATCTTGGAGGACCAGCTTTGGAGTAGCTGTCCCGCCTCTTGGGCATGGCACACATCCCAGTTTACTGGCCAGCATTTTCCAGCGGGGTGGTACCTAGTGCTGCCATCTTTTCCCTACATCACGTACATTATCTCTGCTGGCGTATATGCAACCAGTCCGGTGTCGATCCCTGGACCCTACCCTTGCTTTGTGAAGGCTCAGTTCCCTTTGCAGGGGTGCCTACAAACCCGTGGCAATCAGCTGTAGCTTCCAGGGAACCACGTGAGCTTCCTCAAACTTCGGAAAACACTGAAGCTTGAATGCTTCTCAAAAGTGAATCCCCCTGCCTTCTTTTTGATCCTGTTTACTATGTGACCTTGATTAATACAGCCACACTCCGAGGCTACACGTCATCAACCCCACATGCCCTGGTCTGACAGAAACTAGGGCAAAACCTGGTAATAAAGTAATAAAGCCCCTGCTTTGCAGAAAAAAAAGTAACGGCAAAACGCGCCTACGCCGCATACCAAACGGCACGTCTTCTGCTGTCTTCCCTTTTCCTGTGGCTGGTCCATCTGTCCTCACTTGGGAGCTTTGATTTCACACATCTTTACCCACCGTGTCTACCCCACTCGCTGGGTAGTCCTCGGGCGTTTCGCGATGTGCAAACCTGCACAGCAGTCGCACAGTGCGGTTTCCCGTTGCTCCCGGGCTGCCCTGACTTCTGTATTTTCTGCTGCTGACAAACCCACCTCCCATCCCTCCCTGGGCCCCAGGGCACACGCTTCCACCCACCCCCCGTTTCATGTGGTCTGTGCTCTGGATGTCGGCGGTGTGAGCTCCTCGCGCGCTCTGCCTTCCGAGTTCAACCCATCGGCACCCTGTGTCCTGCTATAACCGAATTAAACAATCCTGCTGGCAGGAGGATGGAGATAATTTTGCAGAGGGGTCACATTCTTCCTCCAGTTCCCTCCCCACATCTCGTTTTTCCAAGCTTTGCCCCTGAAGACCCTTCATGTGGTCACGCCAGGAGGGCTGATGATGTCTTTCTGGGCTGTATCACCAGGGGCATCCAGCTCAGGAGCTCCTGCTCTGCTTAACTCACTTCACAAAGTTCCCCAAGTCCAGAAGAGTCCTGAGAAGTGTTCAAACAAAAAAGACATCCCAGCTGCAGAAACATCAGTGCAAACAATGTGCAGTTCTGAACCTGATGCAATCAAAGATTGGACTGGAGCTGTCAGACATGTTCCAAAAAATGTCAAAAACTAACTAGAAAACAAATGGTGTCTATTTTGCTGGCAAAGCAGAAAAGTTAAGGACTATCCTTGTTTCTCCGTGGCACAGTTGGCCAATTAGGAAATAACTAACCTGGTTCACTATAAATGTTGTTATACACTATGTAACAAAGATACTAAAATTTTTTGTGTTTTTCTTTTCCCCAGATTGATTGATGCTGCGAAAGGAAAGACAAAGCTCGGCCAAGATAAATTTTATAGAATCATAGAATCACAGAATGGTTTTGGTTGGAAGGGACCTCAACGATCACCCAGTTCCAACACCCCTGCCATGGGCAGGGACACCTTCCACTACACCAGGTTGCTCGAAGCCTCATCCAACCTGGCCTTGAACACCTCCAGGGATGGGGCAGCCACAACTTCTCTGGGCAACCTGTTCCAGTGCTTCACCACCCTCAATGTAAGAAATTTTCAGGAGTCTTTCTAAAGTAAGTTTCGCATATTTAGTAAAGTCACACACTGCCAATATATATTGGCCTACCGAATGAGACAAACACACCCACTCAAGGAAAAGGATTAACTGAAATAATGTCATCTCTAGGAATTAAAGTTATTGGAATTCATGCCGAAGCCCATTTCCAATACGAAATCTTAATGTGATCCTCAGGGAGCTCTGAAATTATCATCTTCAAGTAAGTGATCTTTTCATGCAATTTTATTCTAGCACTATATCTAGGTATCTTCTCCATAACTTCTATGTCCACAAGCTTATTTATCTCCTTGCTAAAGTTCAAAATCTAATTTCCAACACAGGTTACTTACTGTAATAAACTGTACAAGCTTTAAAGTGACAAGTTGAAAGATACAATTTTTTAGAGTTATGAATTAATAGCCATATATGTCAAAGAAAGTGCCAACTTTTTCATATTTATAGATATATTATTGAAATGATAAAAAATGAACTGAGGAAAGAGAAAAGAAGTGAGGAGAACTACATATAATGAATCAAACATACTTAACAAGACATGTACAGACACTTTAGTGTGCATCTCTTTTATTACATTACATTAATCAAATTCTGCTAAAGACATCCATCTAAGCGAAGTGTCACAGTGATATTCTATAAAAACATTCTTTTGAAAAAGAGTCTTCCCTGACAGCAGTATCAACTATACTGTCTTAAGTGATTGTCAGGACTGCATTACTCAGAAATTAAGAGAATTTATGTAAGTGCCTTGCGAGCTCCCCTGAAGAAAAAATAATTTAATTGGAGCAAGCGTACAAACTCTGATAAAGGCTGGTAAAACACGGATAAGTGATTTAACTTAGAGAAGCATGAACTGAGGGGTTTCCACTTCTTCCTTCTTTGTTCACAGCACCAACAGACTTTCTTAGTCTGGAAAATCCTGGAAGAAAATCCTCCTCTCTGATAAAATGGGTAGAATATGACCATTTTATTCTAAATTATCCAGCGAGATCTGATCAGCTGGGATTTTGGGCTCTTTTTTCCTGCATGTATTTATTTATTCATTCTAACGAGCTTACAAACAGCTCTCAGGAAGGCGATGGAGGTTACTTTGCCATGCAGATGTGAGGCCCAGATGTGGCACTGCCTGGCATGGCCTGGCCCTGGGGAGCAGAAGCTATTCGGGCAGGTTGGGAACGTGGGTTGTGTCCACGCACAGGCTCATGGTGTGCATCATGCCTGGCATGATCTTCTGCCTTCCTACTAATTGGCAGACACTGCAAACAAACAGGTTTATTACAGGTAACTCAGTGGTTTTATAACCTGTTGTAGCTGCGCATTTCATAATGGGATTCAGAATGGGTTTCCATTTGTTCCTTAGAAAAAATATTTTGGGGATTTAAAACTTCGGCTTAACTTTTGTGTTATTGCTTCTTCTTTTTTAAAACAGTCTAACCCAGGATTTTTTAACCTTGGCCATGCCTAGAAAAAATACTAATGCCAAAATTCCCACTGAATAGTGAATTTGGATTACGAGAAACCACTTCCAGACTCCAGCGCCGGCGAGCCACAGAGAACGAGGGGTGAAGGGTATTGCATCACTTCTCCTCCATTATTTAGATGCAATGGGATTCATAAATCCACAGAGGTGACATCCATTAGGTAGCATTAAGGTAGTACTGGTATTCCCACTCAGCCCTGGGTTTCTCATTGGGGGGCTGATTTTACTCCCCTGCAAATCAAGGGAAAACTCCTTTGGGTAATCCCTTAATGATGTGGCATCAAGTGTCAAAATACCAGACAAGGAAACAATTGACAGGGAACAGTTTTATCTAAACGACTCACAGGCAGATCACAAAAGCAACGATTTGCTGTTCCCAATTATTCACTAGTTTCACCATCAAACTATTAGCCTGGATGTTACTCAAAACTCAACCTCGACAAACACAAAATTCACCATTTGCATAACTTATTAACTGAAATATGTAATTCATGTGACAGAGAGAACATCAACTTCAAACTGTGTTTCCAGCCACAGCGAGAGCTGCTTGATCTACACAAGTTAGTTCAGGCGTCTACTCGGGAAAAAAGCACACGCGCACGGACACACCGTTTGTCAAACCAGTCGATGCGGCGCGATTTTGCAGTGAACTGGGTAAATACAGGAGAATTGTGAATGCATCGAATCAAAATTCTGCCATGAATTCCAACTAATATTTACCGAACATCCAGTTCGCTGTTCGCTCAGCTGCTCTTATCAATGTTATAATAAACTATAAATCCTAGCGAGCCCTGAGGCAACCGAACTGCTGTAGTGATGCTGGAGGGTGATTAGGGAAAAAAAAAAAAAAAACAACTAAAGATAAGATCCATTGTTTTTTTCATGGTTGTGCACATCATTTTTCTATTTCTGATGCTTTATGTGTGATAATCTGAGCTTCCTCAGAGGTAAATTCTCATCTAATCATAACTCCCCACACATCAACAGAACATATCCTATGTGGTCTAACAACAAAAAAACAGAGAGCAAGAAGTGCTTCATTAAGAACATGGATTTAACCTACTGTAAGCTCATTCTTAGGCTGCAACAAAAGCCCTGGAAAAGGTGAAAATTAAAAGATGCCACCTAAAAAGGTCTCTAAAATTAGAATTATTTTTGATCTGCCTGAAAAACAAATCTGGGTGGTGCTGAGACCTACAAAGACAGGGATATTTTAAAAATACATATAACATCAAACAAAAGGAAAAAGCAGCCCAGTTAAAAATATAGGGCAGGTAACATATTCTGTCGGCCACTGACATACCTGTATCAAATGAAAATGTATTAACAAGGCACATCCTGTGGCACGTTTGATATATACAACATACACGGACAGGATGGAGGGTGCAGGGAGGTTAGGGCGAGAGGAGGAAGGGCACCAAAGGCAGGGGCAGAGAAATTGCAAAGTGGTCACCTCTCACTTTGGTAGCCCTACTATTGCCAAAGGAGGGTCTTGGGTTTCAAAAGGATGTTAAAAAGCCCTGTTAGGAAATTCTGGGAGGCAGGAGACACCTCCTGACACTATTTTGGGGTTGGAGCATCCCCGTTCCAGACGGGTTCTATTGCTTGACCTGATCCACCAAAACCAGAGCACAAACATGAGGGAACGAGGTGACATATATCAGGTGGGATATTAATAATTATTTCCCAGTTTCCTGGTGTTCCTACCTCTGTCCCTGGCTCTCGCAGGCCAGGCTGACCTTTCTGCCAGCAGTCCGGGTGAGCCGCGTGTCGCTCGCGCGCACGGCGCTGCCAGGATCAGCCCCAGCAACTGGAATCTGTCTCCCTGTAAGTGACAGCTGCCATTTTAATGATCCAGCAGCAAAGGTGAATTTCGTCTCGGGAGGTGGAGTGGGAATGCAAAGAAAAAAGAAAAAGAAAAGGAAAAAAGTGTTTCCACAGAAGCTCCTGAAGATCAGATGGCTAGGAAGTGATTTGGGGGTGAATTCTATATTTAAAAAACATTTTTAGCCTATTTAACAGATAACTTAACCAGTTGCTACGTTGCACTGATGTATATTTATAACTCTATCTGAATGGGTTTGTATTAATTTGTCGGGTTTTCAGCGGTTCTTATGGAACCAGAGTCTGCTCTGTCCTCATCTGCCTGGTGAGACTGTCCAAAGACAGCCCCCTGCCAGACTATTACACTTTAAAAATAATTTCAGTGACTTTCCCCCTTGGTAATGAGATGGAGTGATTAGAAGAGCTTTCACAATTACCCCGCCGTTTTTCCTTTAAGACACATAGGAAAATTCCTTCCCTTTCTCAGCCCTTGGCACGTTCAGAGTTACTGTTCCCACTCACAGCTGTCACTACCATGCAAACTTAATAAATTCCATCTATGCATGACTTACTTAGCTAACCTCCATCCACCAGAGATACACGCTTCTTACTCAGACAAGCAGGACAATAACATAGTAAAGCTTCAAAACAATAGCTCTCATGTTTCAAATATGTATAATATGGCAAGGGGCTTATCCCAGTCCTGGTGAGCCTACCCTAATGGAAAGGAGCTTTTTTTTCCTACTGCTTAACTTCTGGAATTTATTTGGGGGGGGGGGGGGAAGGGGGGGGTCGTGGTTCCTTTTTTTTAGTGGGTTTTAGGGGGTTGGTTTTGTCTTGCTTTGTTTTTTTTTTAATTTAAAAGTAGTTCGCAAATGCACAGGACAACCAATTGAAAACAAGAGAGCTCTTCTAAAAACATTAAAGTAATTCTAAAAGAACGATTCAAGAAAAGAAGAGTTAAAATGGCCAGGGTTTCCCCTCACTGAGCAGAACGCAGGCAGCCAGGTTCTGACCTAACCCACCTTTGAAATTTCCAGTAACAAATGAAGCCTGTGGAACTGTCGCAAATTTCAGTCCACGTAACCTAGAGTAAAATCTGGCCCCCGAACAATTTTGTTAGCAGAAAATTTGTCATGCGCGTTAAACCTTACCCAACAACAGCCTCGGGTCACGTCAGCTGGGACCCTGCACCACACCAGGTACCTTTCCCCTTTGCCACCTTGTCAGTAGAGCGATCAGCACTTTTTGGAAGAGCTCAGCATTTTTCAGAGTTAACACCGTAACAGAAGTAATCATGCCTACGTTAAATAAATACTCCCAAATGCCAGGTAAAATGCACATCAGAGTGCATCAGGCAGCCACAGAAGGTATCTGGAGGCAGTAGAACAAAGTATGCTTCACTTCGCATTAGAGCGGGCAAGCGTTGAAGCCTACGAGCAACAGAAAAATGCAGGATGAGTAATTTTACTAGGTGCTTCCTCACAAGATTTCCCGGGGCCAAGCGCTGTCCTGGCTTCCAACCGACGTAATTTGGATTAAATCAATAGCTGTGTGCCATAAAACGACAGGAGCCAGATGCAACAGGATTGAACCCTAACACAGGTAAGGGAGGAATAGTGGCAGCGCTGTTAATGCTGGTAATTGCTAGGCTGAGGAACTTGGGTTTGAGGATGGGCATTGGGAAGGTTCATTCAAGCATTTCCTCGTTGAGTTTCTCCTCTTGGAGAGAAGTTGTGGATACCTCATCCCTGGGAATGTTCAAGGCCAGGCTGGGTGAGGCTTTGATCAACCTGATCTAATGGAAGGTGTCCCTGCCCGTGGCAGGGAGGTTGGAACTAGATGGTCTTTAAGGTCCCTTCCAACTCAAATCATTCTATGATTCTATGTCCTCTAGATCATACTAAATGACGAATTTCCAGACAGATTTAGTCTACAATATATGGCCTAGGTGCTACAATACAGTAGATCCAGTGCAATTTTGAAAGCATGAATCCAGAAGAATAGGATTTGAAACACGATGCAGACTATCAGAAAATATTTTTGCTTTTTGCTTGTTTTATATTTTAGAGCTTTTAGACAAACTTGAAAAAAAGGGGCCACAAGAAGAAACATTTGCTTGGAGCACCTCTTCCTCTGCTCACCCTGAGTTGCTGATGGCAGTCTTGACCTGACTCTGCAGACCGTGGTCCTTGAACTTCAACCCCTTGCTGCCACCAGACACGATCCTGCCCGATGTCCCTGCTAAAGGTGGATCAGAGGAAGCTTGAGGGCATTCAGTGACTTTGCAAGAAATCTAGACGTTTTCCTAGACCAAAGCTTGCTTAGGGTATCTGCCCTAATCCTTCAAAGAAAAAGATCGCGCAACAAATGGGACGCACAAATGTACCGGAAAGGTGTAATGCATAACAAATATAGTTTAAAGATGTCATTTCTCATAGCGTATTCATACGATTAAATTCTATTATACTCTCAATTTCCACTCGGAAAATGGATGTCATAAGAGCACGTATAAATTATTCACATCTTTACTAAATGGAGGGCTATCAAAAAATTGTCACAGGCTATCCATATGCATTATGACTTGAGACACAATTGACAACGTAACTAATATTTTTAATATCCCAGTTATTTCATAATTACAAGAACCCTGATATTTTACAGTACTAGTTCAAAGTGTGAAACTAGGAAGACTAGTAAACTTGGCGAAACCTATGGGCTTGATCCTGCATCCTTTGAAAACCCCAAGCTGGAAGCGCACGGTGTTTTTATGGACCGGTGGGTACTTTTGGGTATACACAGAATGAAGAAATAGAGCCCCACAGTGGTTAATCCCCAAAGCTAAAAATAAAAACAAAACAAAACCCTACGGAAACCAGAGCCTTTTAAGCTGCTATCTCACATTTTAAGCGTTTTATTAAAATGTTAATTATCTGCATAACATTATGCTTGAACACAAGGGGAAAAGGCATTTTGAAAATTGTGCGCTTTTTTAACTGGGAGGGTAATTCACAGATTTCTTCCAAAATGACAATTTCTTTTTTATTCAGCAGCTTGAACGCTAAGTCAGAGCACTCTTCAGACTGCAAATATAGCAATTATCCCAAGCAATGCTTTGACACTGTTACCACAGGCAAGTGGCCAAAGTGCATCAGCAGTCAAAATATCTAAGCAAGTTAACAAGCTCCTTTTACTCGCAGCAGAGCAGGAGAAGAAAGGGAATCCAACCCCTGAGAAATGTTAAAATAAAGGAGAAAGAAAAGCTGCTGGTGTTTGTTAAAGAAAATGGTGTCACTGTCTCGGCCTGATCAAGGTGTAATATCTGAGTCCCTGACAGATGTCCCTGGCTGTGTGGGATAAGGAGGGCTCTTCCCAAGCATCTCCACCGCGTGTCCGCGGCTAATGACCGGCTGCAGCCCACCAGGACCCGCCGTCAGCCCACACCTTGCTCCTTGGTTTGGTGCTCTTTCTCGTCTCTCTTTGCCCCATTTTTTTTTTTTTTTTTTCCTTTTTCAGCTCCATTTGCAAAATACCCCCACATGTACCATACAAAAGACATCTAAACTCATTAAGGAAATTCCCAAAGAACTATTAACAAATCATTTTGCTTCAGCCAGAGATATCAGATTTAATTAGGTGAGCAGTGTTGATGGGGTGCAAAAACAAAAGCCATCTCCTGTCTGAAAAGGTTCAGGTCCTATGTAGGCCCCATTCTTTCCTCTATGGCACAGACAATAATTGAGCATTTTTTTAAAGGACATAGGGATGAAAAGAGGACTCTGTCTCGCAGACAAAAGCTTTCAACTAAGATTTGTTTTCCTTTCTCACCAGGTGACTTAAAGGGAAAAAATCTTCAGCTGTAAAGAAGTGGCTATAACCTACAGTGAGAACACAGCGACGGAGAATATAAAACAGCTCTAACAAGCATAATTTTTGCAAGCGATTAATCAAAATGTATTTATCCAGTCATTTTCAATGATAATCAAAAGATCTGCTTAAAACAATAATCATTTTTGCAATAATAACAGTTATGTTCATTCAAACACGGGCAGGCTCCACTGCCTGGAATGAAACGTCAACGTTGGACCCTGCTACGATGACCCGAAAGACTAAAGAGTTTCTCCAACTGGGAAGTCACCAGGATGGAGGCTACAGGTTGCACAGATTAATGCCCTGTACAGCACAGCAATGCAAAGTACTGGGGAGCCAAAGGTTTATTTTCCCTTTCTTGTGTTAAATCTTTGGGTTAATGCTATTTATAGGTCTGGCCAGTCGTCATTTTAGGGCGATATTATCTGGGCGGTAGGATGACACCACTGCGTTACTCGGGGTGTAATGGGAATGTTTTTCTAACAGCTTCCAGAGATCACATACTGTTAAAGAAAAGACTTGTTCCATTTTTAAAAAACACATCTTCAAATTAAGAGGCTTAAGAAATACTAACAATTGACATGTGCCTTTGTGGTACCAGCTATTCCTCCAGACCTTTAAGCATATTCCTCATCTCTCCTTCCCTCTTGTACTGAGATGTAAAAAAAAAAAAAAGCAAATCCCACGTTAGTCGTCAGCATATCAGATCTGAAATCGCTCTGGGTTCTAAGAATATATCTTTATAATTTAAGGCTTACAAGGAGCATGCACCAATTAACACCGTGGAGCAAGCTTTTGATACAAATCATCATTAAATAAACACGCCAAAGCTTTTCTGAACCAGAAGCTACAAATGATAACAAAAGAAGTCAGCAGATCCAGCGTGAAAGTGCAAAAAACCTCCTCCAAAACGTACTCTGATGCCATGACACAAAAAGCAGCAGCTTGCAGAGCTGCCATAAGCAAAAAAAAAAAAGAAAAGAAAGGAAGAAAATAAAGGAAGGGGGAAAAGTTTTGATTCTGTCATTCTAATTTTTGATGGTTTGAAAATGTTTAACGGTGTATATTTTATGCCTGTGAGAGATAAATGCTGCAATCCAGGACAGAAAGAGTAACAGGATGCTCTTCTAGTCCTGAAAGTCAACAAAAAAAAAAAAAAAAAAATTTTGGAAGTATTTTTAACTTATTTTATCTGAAGCCCTGACAGTTAATTTGGTGTGAAAAACCGCCACAGTAGAAAACAGATGTTAAGGGGCAAGCATATAGTTAAGGTCAAAACAAACATAAAACACAGCTTCCATTTCTAAAGGAAGAGAAGGAAAGCAAAAAAAGAAAAAAAAAAAAAGATTTGTCCAGCAACAGGTTTTATGCTAAACCTGCTTTTTTATTGTTCTGCTTGTGATATCTGCAGACTACACAATGCAATACTGTCTGCCGTAGTGCAATACCTCTCAGCACTAGTAATTTAAGACTTTCTTCTCTGTAATACACTAAACCATCATAACCTGTCTCTTCCTATTTAGTTTAACCTACAACCACCACATACTGATTTGGCTGTGTGTGGCTTTCTCTATTGCCATTTATTACTCCGCTCGACTCCTGAAATTCTGTTTGCAATTTAAGGCCACAAATTAGAAGCGTAAGTCATCTGTTTCCTATAATCCCCCTGTCAGGGCTGGAATCACATTTGGAGCTCAGCACCGAGCGCGGTCCTGGGCCGGCGCTGCCGTCCCGATTGGCCACGCGGGCTAAAAGCTGCGCTGGGAATAAAGACCGGGAACGGCGGCGCGGGGCTGGAGGCGGCGCGGAGAGGGGAGAGGGAGAAGGCAGCCGCCTGCGCCGGAGAAATAAATACTATTTTACAACCGTAACCTTTGGAAATATGCTCAGCGAGCGATGGCGGATTGCTATGGGGGCTTTTATACATACATATTTTATTTTTTTTTTTTAAATACATATATTTTTAAGCCATCTTATAGGGATGGTTGTAACTTACTCAAGGCTCTTCGACGAGTTCTGCCACCTTTGTCACGCAGCACATTTCTCAGCGCCGTGTTTCGCTGTCCTTATTAACTATTTTCCCCCCGCACTGTACGGAGCTAAAATGGAGATTTTTAACGCGCTGACTCCATTTTTCCTCTTTTTTTTCCCTGTAATTATTCTAATGAATCCACGCATTTGCTCCTGTGATGCCAGTGGAAATGATTTTAAGTATGGAGATGAGAAATCTTAAAGGCGATCCTTTAATTTTTTTCCCTGACAACAAAAGCTTAGTTAAAATAAAAAAATAATAATCTTTCATGCAAAAACTTGGGGCTATGTCCATGATTTGAATTGTACTTTCTTTCCTTTAAGACATTTTAATAGTAGTTCCTGACCACCACTGGCAGGAGCAAAAATCAGTCAGTATTTCTTACTTTAGACTATTTTAAACTTTCTCTTCATTGCGCTGTAAGACAGCATATCCTGTTACAACCTGAAAAGAGCAAGATAAAACATCTGTAAAGACCCCAATTCAGAAGAGCAGTCGGTGGGGAAAATATCACTAGTTAACAGCCCCATGGGACAACTACTCTGCTTTGAGAGGGGGTGGGAATAAATAAGAAACCAAAACTAGATTCCATTAATAAAAATTCCTCCAACTGACTCTTATTTACTAATAAATATACTTTTACATGGGCTTTGAACTTCTAACAAGCAAATCAGCTTGTTTTAAGTAGCGTACTCCAGTCGTGTAGACAGCCAAATGCTGAATTTTGCAGTGTGATCCAGGCTGAGTTACAGCAAATATTTTTTTCCCTTGGATTTCAGCGAAACAATAAAAACCTTATAATTTTTGTTTAAGTTAGAGGAGTCCTAAAAAAGAACATTCCACTGCTCTTTGTGCTTCTGTAACTTAAAAATTGGCTGTGCTTTTAAGTGAAATTTGGCAGGCTGTTAGTCTACAATGTGACTAGGATATTTGGACATAACAAAATTGGCCAAGATATGACATTTTAAATGGAACTACTGTTCATGCAATTTCCTAAGGATTTTTTTTTTTTCACTATGCGCTTGGTATTACAGTTTTACACACACAAATAAATAGGTATTATGAGTCCATAATATACAAACGCAAACTATTGTCAGGATGCATTTACAGCATGTACTGTGATGACTCCTGAGCAAAAAGGCTCTCTCATAATAATGAATGCCCATTATTATAAATAAGCACACAGTAGAAATAACTCATGGCACACAAAAGCACACGCAAACCACTTGGTTTGTTCCAGAGCTCAGACACCAGCGCTACTATTGCCGAGCTCTGCGTTGGAAGAGCAACTGGAGTCCTGCCATGGAAATGAGCAGCATGCTAAGGAGCAGATGTTCCTCTTTGGAGGAGTAGGGTGGGGGGGGGAGAAAGCCTTGCACCAAAATGTTGGTGGCCCCTTCTGGCTTTACGAGACAACCCAACTGCTGAGATGCTGCCCTGACACTCTGACGGACCCGTCTACCAAAAATCTGGAAGCTGTAGGAGGTGAGCCTGCACCAGCACTGGAGAAACATTTTGAAAGTCGTGTTTAACTACTGCTTTAAACCTATGTCAGGGGCCAGGAGGCTTCTTCCCCTTCACCGAAACTTCACATGCTTCCAAGTTCCCGGAATAATGTGCACGTCAAAAAACACGCTGACCATCTTGCTTGGTAGAAAGAGGGTTTGCGTGTGCCAGGTTCCACACAGACAGACACATGGTATAGAGTCAAATTGGCCATTGCTTTTATTAATTACCAATTGAACCAAACTGAGCAACTTAACCCCAGGCCTGGAAGCTGTGCCAGCTCCACAGTGAGCTATGCCACCGCACAACCTCCCCCAAAACCCACCAGAGTGAGCACGGCTGCTCGCATCCCACTCCGCCGTCACGGGCGGCTCCGCAAGTGAGAAAAACCTTTTCTGCTCTGCTGTGTTCACTCTTGCTCTGTAAAAATTAAAGAAAAATCATCTTCCTTTCGCTTGTCCCAGGGTTATGAATTAAAAAATGATTTGCCAGATAAACAATGCCACCATATTTTACATAGTAACACACAAACTGCATCCCAAAATGCATTATGCATTAAAATACGTGGCAGCAATCTCAGATGCCAGTTAGAGGCCAGAGTGGTGTAAAAAAACACTGTATAGTGAATAAATGACAATATTCCAAAGGCCACTTGGGAAGCTGGTAGCAGAGGCAGGTGCAGGAATCGTGTGGTTTCAGGGCTCCAGCTCAGGCCATGGCGCAGCATCGAGAGGGTATGAAGAGCTCTGGGGTGGAAATTGGAATCATACGCAAAGCAGAGCATCTTGAGAAGACGTGGGGAATGCCCTTGGTTTCAAAGACACAGTAAAATAGGGAAAATGCTGAACAACTACAGCAAGGTAGCCCAGGAAGAAAAGATGACACGGAAATAGCTGAAGCAATATAAAGAGGAAAAAAAGAAAAAGGAACCTGATCTGTGGCCAAAGCCCTGGATGAGTTTTCAGCAATCATAGTCTGATGCTCAGCTTATGTTCCCTAAAAACCAAATCGGACAAACCTGTGGTCCTTAACGCAAGTTCAAACACCCCTCGGGGACCACTAGTTGGAAAAAAAAAAAAAAAACCACGGAGGCAGAGCACAAGTGGTTTTAAATGAAGAATGCAGTTTTGAACTAAAAAAAAAATGTGGTTTTGACTTAAGAATGGAGTTTTGAAGTGGAGCCTAAAATCACCTGTGGACAGAAGTGCTTTTGTCCTGCTCCTCGGAGGGCAGGGGCAGATGGCGGCGAGGAGCGCTGGCCGCGGCGAGAAGGCGAGCGCTTCGTTCTTCTGCGCTTCCCAGGTCCTGCAGGAAACATCCCAAATCCACACAATGTTCCCGAGCACTACATTTTGCCTATGGATCTCCAAGCGATCTGACAGATGTGTAAATTCACATCGAGCCAAAAACTGCCCCGGGATAATACAGCTGTGCACGCTAAAGAGTGCAAGTTATTCCAGCATTAACTTGCGGAGAAAAAAGAAAAAAGAAAAAAGTCATTTTAACCCACCTTTTCCTTCCAGGTGTACAGTCGCCTGAGGTCATTTGGGGCTAATTTCACTCCGTTGTGGTCAAACTGACCCCTTTTTTGCTCATTAAAAGCTCAGTTGCAAACAGGATGATTTTCTTTTTTTTTTTTTTTTGCTAATAGAGTGAGTGTTTAACAGGCGATGCAAGGATGAGCAGATTTTCTTAAATGCCAAATGTTGATGGATACACAGTGCAGATACACTAGTATCATGGGCTGTAAATGTCACTTAGCCTCAAGAATTCCTCTGTCCAACACTATTATAGCAAGGTGCTTTTAAAATTGGAACAGGATTTACACCAGAGAGGTGTGAATCGAGGATACGTTTTTTTTTACCCAGTGAGAGCTCATCAGCTTGTTACAGAAACCTGGCATGGTTCAGGCAAAGCTACATAGTTATGCAAACCCACAATGATTTACAGGGGTTGCTCCCAATGCTTTCAAAAGGAGCTATTACTGGATGTCCCAAAAGTAGCTTTGAGCATAATAGTCTAGTTTGTGATACACCGACCAAAGTAGCCAAACAATCCGGAACATATTAATTACAGACAGAAAACAGATTGTTCCTAAAAATACAGTCTTACTCTGTCTTTTCATGGAAAAGCTGTTCCTGAGTAGGTGAAGCTCATGATAATTTGCTCTCCAAACCAATCGAGGCGTAGCGTTAAGAGGGGCGCAGTCAGCCGCAGTCCCTCCTTTACATCAACATCCACCGGGCAAAGTTATTAACCCTCCATTAATCATCGGATAGAGTCATAACGGAGTCACATAATAGCTGAAAAAATACGAGTTTGGAGATCTGATGCAGAAAAATAAAGTTTGGGAAGAAAAATAAGCGCTATATTCAATAAATTCTCAGCAGCTATTACTTCAAATTAAAAACTTTGTTTTTCCAGACACCCTACTTCAACGTATCAAAGGCAAATAAGTGTCATTTTGTCCGGTTTTGGTTTGGGTAGAGTTAATTTTCTTCATAGTAGCTAGTATGGGGCTATGTTTTGGGTTCATGTTGAAAACACTGTGGATAATACAGGGATGTTTCAGTCACTGCTGGGCAGTGCCTGCACAGAGTCAAGGTCTTTTCTGCTCTTCACCTCACCCCACCAACAAGGAGACTGGGAGTGCACAAGAACTGGGACATATGACCCCAACTGTCCAAAGGGATATTCCAGACCCTATGATGTCATGCTCAGCATATAAAGCTGGGAGAAGAAGGAAGAGGGGGACGTGTGGAGTGATGGCTTTTGTCTTCCCAAGTCACCATTACGCTTGATGGAGCCCCGCTTTCCTGGAGGTGGCTGAACACCTGCTTGTTGATGGGATGGAGTGAATGAATTCCTTATTTTGCTTTGTTTTCACACATGACTTTTGCTTTACCTATTAAACTATCTTTATCTCAACCCACGAGTTTTCTCACTTTTACATCCCAGCGGAGGGGAGTGAGCGGGCAGCTGGGTGGAGCTGAGTCACCAGCTGGAGTTAAACCACGACACATTTTCAGGCATTTGGGGTAGGGGGAAGGAAAGAGAAAAAAGATGAATTATATCCCAGTGGTAAAAGCATCAGGTGAGAAATCCTCAGCCCCCTCCTTGCTGCATTACCTTTACCCCATCTGCGAATTGTGTAGGGAGAGAAGGGTGATAGACTGATACTTGCTTTCCCTTGAGTGTGTAATTGAGGCTCTGATTCATTAATTCTTGTAAATCACCCCCAAATATCCAAGTGACCAAGCAGTAATTGCACAGGACTAGGGGGTCCACAACATTATTTTTCTTTCCCTCCTGTTTCTCTGAAGGTACTTTATTAAAGATGTCTGGATTTGCAAGTGCCTGGGCTTGTGGATCCAAGAACAAGGTAGTGAGAAACTACTGTTTGGAGTGCTCATTCTTTCCCAACAGCAGATATCTCAGCCATCCCCACATCCAGTGAGTTAACAGTGCCAGAAATGGCTCAAACATGGGTCCAGCTCCTCCTTGACAAGAGAGATGCTTACAGCAACTATGTGCAGCACAAGGTCCTGGGATGGCTCATTAGCAAATGACCAGGGATCCCGACTGAAACTGAAACATGCTCAAGATGGATGTATCCTAAGAACAGGGACTTTTTACAAGGACATGTGGTGATAGGACATGAGGCCGTGGCTTTAAACTGAAAGAGGGGAGATTTCAATTAGATCTAAGGAAGAAATTTTTTACAATGAGGGTGCTGAAATACTGGAACAGGTTGCCTGGAGGAGTTGTGGCTGCCCCATCCCTGGAAGCGTTCAACGCCAGGCTGGATAAGGCTTTGAGCGACCTGATCTAGTGGAAGGTGTCCCTGCCCATGGCAGGGGGGTTGGAACTAGATGGTCTTCCAAGCCAAACCATTCTGTGATTCTATGACGTAGAGCTTCCCTTTCTCCACACTGTATACTGGGCATTCCCATTTCTAATCCTTTTCCATATCGATGCTAACCTGGAGACAATGAAGATCCATTTGCTGCTGGCTTTCCCAAGTCAACTGAAAGGCTGGCTGGAATGGCACTGCACAGAGGACTGTGAATCTCCTCACTCATTTCAATACTGTCTCAAACAGTGAGATTGATACTGAAGGGCTGACTTTGTACAGCTGCTCTCCACGTCAAACCATCCGATGAATGCTCTTGGGGAGCTGGGTGATGTGTGTCACGTCATGGGGTTTCACTGACATGGTGGCACGTGCCATATAACAGCACTGAACATGTAAGAAACAAAAAAAAACCCATAAAAATAAGATGCTTTTTCCTCTTTTAAACACAAGGTTAAAAGTTGCATTTGCATTGCTTGAACCTACAAAGTATAGCATCGCTCATGATGCTTTGTGGGCTTGTTCCCATAAAATTTGATGCAGAAGCAGTGAAGGTAGTTCCATTTAATAAGATAATAAATGTTTTTGGATGACCTAAAGTGATGCTCAGATTACAGAACGAAAACTAAATTCCAGGAGGAAAGCCACAGATGGGAGCAAAAATCCCCACAGATTATCCTCAAATATTCTGGAGGATCTCTCTTGGGATCGTCTGCATAAACAAACTAAAACTCTAATGCTGCTATTCAACAACAAATTTAAAAGGTAGAATATTCTCTGATCGCATTTGCATGAATAAGTCCCCCTGTTGATCACCAGTCTGTATTCAATGCGCAAGAACTTCTTCACTGAGATTTTGACTTCATAAAATACTTTGCATTTTAAAGTGATTTCAGGTTTAAAACTGCGAGTTTTGGTTTAAAATAGCAAGTGCTCTGTTGGAGGACTGGGAGTGAATCTGTCCATCAGACATCGAGGCTCCTTCATGATTTAGGATTATTTCTCCCCAATCCCAGCTTCCCAACCCAGGCAGCCTCTGCTCCCCACACCGACGACTGAGCAGATCTCTGTTCTCTCTCACTTCTGCCTTCTCTTACCGCCTGTTTATCTCCTAAACGGTTTAAATCCTTACATGTCTGTCCACATGGCCTTCCTGATCCCCCTCAGGCATCTGTTGGCAAACCAATCCAAAATTCTCCTCGTGCTCTTCGCCTTTGCCAGGTTTCCATACCCTGTGTCAGGGTGAGCAAATTTTAACGGGGGAGATGTCATCTCGGAGCAATTAACATCTTTCGGGGTTACCCACAAGCAGCTCCCACCCCTGCAACACCCTTCTGCACCTCACCCTCGGGGTGACTGTTGTCCCCTCAGCACTTCATGGGTCTCACTCCTTTGCCGCGCTCGGCCAAACTTCTCAGCCCTTGTCAGGGTCAAATTCTGTCACCTTTAGGGTTTCAACCATTAGTCTCTCCAGTGCCAACTCTTTTCAAAGGAACAAATACGTTGTACAAAGGAGAGAATGAAGAAGAACACCCGGCTTTTGATTTTATTGATATAGATGAATGTAAACAACTTCAAGGACTGCTGCTTATTGAAAATGTTATTTGTCTGCTTTTTTTTACACGTATAATTTCAGACTTTGTGAACATTCTGAATCAGTTTTTATCTTCAAGAGTAGAAAACTAAAAAGTACAATGCTAGGTGACTTGTAAAATTTTCTACAGATGGAGAAAAACGTGCTAATGAACCTCACAGCCTCAGACAACTGACTCAGATCTCTTAGACAAAGCCTTGTGTTAATGGCAATACTTACTGCCTAATCCAAAAACCAAACTGTGTTTCGCCCATGATATGTAATCCATAATAAATGTTTAAACAATCTATGCAATTTCCAAAGTCCAGGAAAACCTTTCAAACAAGTTTCATCTCTAGGCACCTCTTCAACATGGAACAAGATCTTCTGTAAATGATTAACACCAGCCCTCATTTCATTGCGCTCATCTTCTGGCCAGCCTCACGCTCCACTGGCTCCAGTGGCAGAAAGAAGCCAACCCATAGGAGAAGGGGCTGTTGCAGCTTACAAATGTCTTTTAACATGGTAACAGTAAAACCCAAGAAGAGCTTTTTAAACCAGAGTCCCATTTACATATGTATTGATTCCTTTCCCTTTTGTAGCCGTGGTTAATGCAATCTGATGAGCTGCGTACCGAATATTTGAACACTACGAAAATCTGCTTTTTAGGATATGTATGTGATACCTTGGATGCCACTAATGTAATTTTAAACTTTTACAGCATGCCAAAACATCTGACAAATTTTGTACCTTATTTCAAGAGGATTTGGCATTTTTCTGTGCTGGTTTCTTCAAGCGTAAGTAGAAGATTCACTTACTACCGAAGTACAGCAACCTCTAGCTCAGCACATATTAACTCTTTCACAGCACAGGACAACGCAGTATTACTTTGCACTGTGAGTGATAAATACTGTATCCTATTAAAATTGCATGGAAAATGAACGCAGGCGAAATTTAATTACCCAAATTGGAATTTGTCTAGGACATAAAGGCTAACACCCATACAGTTTTCTAAAAAGGCATAGTCCCTATAATGGCCATATTTAATATTTTATAGATGACCTAAGGTTAAATCTGAAAGATCTGCTATAGATCAATTATAAACCACTGACGTATCCTTGAAGAGGAAGAAAACAAGTAGTTTTCTAGTAGCGCTGAAGAATGTTACAAAACATCAAAGACCTTGCCCTTTTCCTGATAATATAGAAATCAGGCACTGATGGAAAAAAGCTCTCACGATCACCAAGTAAGGAAACAATAATGAGCATGGCAGTTGTCTTCTCTGCTGCCTCATTACAATACATGGTATCGTGGTGTGTTTGCCAACATTTGAGAGAAAGGGAAAAAAGGCTGACATGTCTACTCAATATCATTTTGGGCAGGAAAAAATTAATTAATGTAAGATGACTTTATTTCTTCTTGAGAATAACAATCTTCCAAAAATTGCGTTCTTGATTTAAACGTTCATAGATCTGTTAGCTGAGCCACCTCACCAGAGGTTGACTGTTGCTAAATTGTTAAAGTCACAACAAATTTCCCCCAGAGGAGAGGGTCCAATATAGCTTTACTCATATAATTCCATGATGAGAACCCTTTTTCCCTTCAAGAAATGAGCATGAGGCAGATTTTGTCACCCCTGTCCTACTCACCTTAAAATGAACGTTATTTTTCAGAGGTCCACTGAGTTCAGCGTAGAAGAAAACATGGCACTCGCAGAGAAGTTCACATGAAAGAGTTAATGTGCTTGCAGCTACTAGACACGAACACGAATCTTTGCAAGTCCTGCTGTAATGTGGCTCCCCTGATTGCCTCAAAAAGACAAATTTCTGTTACAACACGGAAACATTATAAACTAAATTCACCAGAGTCCCGTTGTGCCTTAGCTAGAGAATAGGATTCCTGTATTAAGTGCTTTTAATTTCGGTTCTTGGGAGCTGGTTTAAAACTGTCTGCTAATTTGCTGCTCTGTAACAGTCGTGCTCTCATTGTTGCAATCAGAGGCAGAACTTCTTTAACGTGCCTCTTCTCATGCCACTTTGCTCAGCGATAAGCCTAGGCAGCTCTCCACCTGTCCCAGCAAATAAATCAGCTGTGCGAAGCCTCCAACAAGTGAATTCATCAAGCCTTGATATGCTCCTGATATGAGTGAAATCCTCCTGTGACAGGTGATGCTCAACCTGGTTTTACTTCCAGCTCTCCCAACCTGTCCCTCCTCTGTCCCAGGGTAGTCATCATCCTTCTTCATTGCACTGGCATGCTCTTGGGTTGCTGACCCTCAGGAACCCCAAATTTCGAACCCATGAACCCACTGAGAGTGCTCTTGCAAAATACATTTGATGGCACAGCGTACCTGTCCTGCAGGCTCGCACAGGACCATGTGCTCAGCATCATCCCTGCTGCCACCACCCTCCTCAGCTGTTCCCTGCAGCTGGAAGCACTGCAGAGCAGAATGAACAGGTCCATCTTTCTCATCGCCAGCTTGCAAAAATAGCAGATGGTTGTCCTAGGTCCTGACCACAATGAAATACTTGGAAAACATCCAATTGACCAAATATTGAAAAACTTCCAGTGGGGAACATCAAAGAAATTTCAAGCGGATGTGGTCCCCTGCTCCTCTGCATCCCATCAACTAAAAAATGTCCCAACTTTGTTGAAGGTTACATGATGTAATCTGGCACAAGGTGGTAAATATTGAAGGCTTGGGGGAAAAAAAAAATCTTTTTCAGTACTCAGTAGTAGATATTTCACCGGAATTTATTATGGCAGGTGGAAGGAGGGTGGATGGCAATGACCTGCAAAGCATAAACTTGTAGGTATACTTTTTTCCTGTGGAAGTGAATTATTTTCAGGTAGTTTAACATATCTCTGATTGTAATTACTACGCAGACCAATATCACCCTGAACGTTTGACCTGAGTAGCTCCATTTCTTTGTTTAAGAACAGATTTACTTGAGGCTGGTGCAATACGTGAAAGGAGTTCGGCACCACTGCTAGGAACAAAAATGGAATATTAATTAATTTATTTTTTAAAAAAATACTATTGTATCAGAATCTTGAATTAGGACAAAGTTCTGTGTCAGGAAATGCTTTTTAAAGATGCATCTTTAAAACAAAACAAAAAAATCAGAAAGAAAGAAAAGGAAATCATTCTTCTTCAAATTGAAACCAGCATAAAATATTACTCCAAAAGACCGGGGCTGATTTCTTTATAAATGAGCACAACGTTAGAACCATGGCAAAGGCAAATTGGCCTACAAGAAAACTGACAGCTTTATAGCCCCTGCTTCTGATTGAAATGTTGGGAAATCTCTTGGCAATTCTCCCAGACGTCCAGGTAGAACAGTGAGTTCACTGATTATGTTAACTAAAACAATCTGCCTTTGCACAAACGCACCTCGAGCCCAGCCAAGTGTGAAGGCTTATCAACGTGCCAGACCAAGAAAAAGACCTATTTACCTGCAGAGAACAGCTCAACGTCAGGGCTCTGCAAAACAACCCAGGGACATCAGCACAGGGCTTTTTTTGTTATTTCTTTTTTAATATATAACCTAAGTGAAAGCAATGAGCCCTCGGCGGGACTGCAAGAGCGCAATTCCGACCAACGTGTTTAAACGCCGATAGTAATCATTAATAACAAGGAACACCATTCTAAGGAGCATTGTATTAAAACACATGCAGGCAGCGAAAATAAACTTATTTCTGGGAGAAAGAGGCTCAACGTAGTCCTCACCCATTATCTTTTCAGCTGGCCACGGCGCGGAGGAAGCTCCGCCAAGACACGGGCGTCCCGCTCGCGGGGCAAAGAAGGGAATTGTTTATGTTTTCTACGGGGGAAAAAAATGAGAGCCATAATAAACCTAAACAATAAAGATTACAAAAAGAAACAACGCTGTTAAGTGGCAATCTTTTGAGGTGAATGCATAGCTGAATGTTATTTTAAACAGCACATAACCCAGGGAATTATGATGTTGTTTACACAGGCCTGTCTCTTGGAATCTGTATATGTTTAGAGTTCAGTTTGTTATATGTCTTGGTTAAGCTCTCCAATATGTCTGTCTTCTGAAAAAGAACCCTATGCTGCACTAAAAGTTAGCTCCAGCAAGTTAAAAATACGGAGAAAGTACCTTAAGTAATGTCCCTTTCCCCAGAGATGCCCTTGGTAGCAGTCAGTAATGCAATCAGATATCTAGGGTTATTTCGATTGCCTGCCAAAACATCACTCATGTCTATTAAAGCATCCTGAAAAACACCATTACATCAATTCCAGCAACGGCATAATTATTCTTCTTTCTGGAATGTCTTCTGATGTGAGTCACCCTGCCGGCGTGGGATTTCGCTGGAAAGCGGCTGTAGGAATGTCCCAGAGGCTGCGGGGTGGGGTGGGGGCCGGCAGCGAGATGCTCTCATCCCATCACTCGAAGGATGCCTGGGATGGTGGCTGGATGCACCACGTGGTGACATCCCACCAACGGCTTAGATGCAACCCCCTTTCCCAAGGACATGGAGCCCCAACGTGTTTCTTCTGCACTTATAGACTGAGAAATCACGTTTTTGCAATGGCAAACCAAATCAAAGCACCAGCAAGTATATCTTTGTTGAATAACTTGGGTTTCTCTTTAAAAATGCAGGCAGCAAGCTTCTAGGAAGCACAATGCATAGCTGCAGTAGTTTATGTATTAATGAGCTCATCTGTGCACTGTAAGTCACTCGACTGCAGTTGTCTTAGGACTTTCATGTAGGCAATCCAAACCGCACCTCCTTAGTCCGCTGTAAGATGACTGCCACTGGGATTGTGCATCTTTAGGGACAGAAGGATTATTATGGTCCTATATTTTGAGAGTTAAGAAAAATATACGGAAAATCTGTGTGAGAAATTCTGGTTTTGATTACACTAGTGTAAATCCCAATTTCTTTGATGTCAGTAGATCATCTAACTCAACACTCACACAACAGAGAAGAATTTGGCCTTCTGCCTTCTCCTTTAATCTTTCTAACAGAAAAGTTTGACTTGATGAAATTCTGCTTCATTGCAGGAATAATACTGGCTAGAATAATGCAGTATTAATTTTGCATTTTGGAAGAATAAAGAGCATTTAACATTATCACTAAACAGGCTACTAGATCAAAAGATCTACATGTAGATCATTTTTACCAGGAATGCAGAAATGGAAAAGTGCCATTGCTATAAAGAAAATAATTTGTTGCTGTTGTTTTATGTGAACATCCAAACTCTTCCTATCCAGTTCCATGAAGCTGTGGCAACGCTAACAGACTTGTGACGAAGACCTGGCCTCATTGAAATCAGGCAAATTCCCAGCAACTTCAAAATTTGTGTCTTTCAAGCTATGTTCCGCTTGCTAAACATTGCAGAGTCCACATCAACGATAAAATAAACCATTTACTCAGCTATCAGATAGATCTTAGTGTCGCAATTGAAATGACAGTATGGGAAGGGCTCTTGAAACAGACCCTTTGAGCATCCTTAAACAAGGAAATAAATTATAATTTAAATGCTCAGTAGTCATTTGAGTGACTCTCCTAGACATAAGGACAAACGCGACATTCCTCTTCAGCTGTTGTGGTGTTGCCTGTTTGATGCTGATTATTAGAAAAAAGCCCTTCTAAAATGTCTCCCTTCTTCAAGGAAGATTTGTTAACAAATTGAGAAGAAAATTCTGGGGGAAAAAATGGAGTTTTCACTGCAAGATTAACGTTCACAGGATATCTTCATTAAGAAAGTAGTCAAGCTGGAATATGAACCAGTTTGCATGTGAGGACTCTGTGCCATTTCACAGAGAGTAAGTAAACATGATCTGGAGGCCTCCTCTGCTCCAGCAAACAGAGAAGATGCTATTAAGAGGTTGTATTTTGGGGGTCTTAGCAGATGGAGAGTGCCATCATCCTGAATCTCTGTGCTGCCCTGAAAGCTGTATCTCAGAGCACACCAAAGTGCTACATTAGAGGATTTGGAGACGGAAGTTTGCAAGGGTGTTGATGGGAAAAATATACCTTCAACCGGAAGCCTGAAGTAACTCCTTCTGCATCCTCCCATATTCATTGCATCACTTCTGCCCTCCCCGAAAGCACTCTGCCAGGGTCAGAGCTGTGAGGTCAAACCCTTAGCCCTGTCCCATCCGCAGGGAACAAACTGTCCCCAGGAAAGAGCTGCTTGAACAAAACCTCATTCCACCACATTTCATTCATCATCTCCTACAAGGAGAAAGGTCATGAACCGGCCATCAGCAGGTCCAGGCTTGGCCTGTTCGTTACAAAAAAGCCATAAGAGATGTGAATGTGATGAGATCCATCTTATCAATGAAAAAAAATGGAGGCAGAGAAGCATGAAAAATTGTCATACTTTTCAGCAGGATATTTTAATGCATTTGGCATTTATCACAATTTAATTTATTTTATGTTTTCTTGATTGTTTACTGTAAAACGGGATAGATACTTTGAACAAAGCAAGGGCAAGAGATGAGTCAATATCCAGCAGCAACAAATATTTAGAGGCAACAGATTTGTAATAATTAGATGGAGACAAGAGATGATGAATTGGTAAATCTGAAAGTCTTTACAAACTCCGAAAATCTCAGATGATCGTTTAATCCATCAACTATCTTCTTAAGAAATACAATCACGGAAACTCCTGCCAAAAAAAAATCCTTACTGTAATCCTACCTTTATCTCATCCACAAATATACGTTTTCTATATAAAGACACGATCCCTCTTAAAAGGTCAGCATTTATAGTTGGCTACCAAACACACCAATATGCCTACCCAACCATTCAAGCTCTTTACTGTGTCTATTTTATAATCTGCAGACGCTTCTATAACAAACAGGGGAAAATATCCCATTTCTACGTGGCAGGGACGTACTTCTTCATGTACCATCTTCCACTTCTGTTTCTCACAGGTTACACATAGCTTAGATCCCCTTTTAGATGAACGTACACTGAATTTATTACAGATGAAGTGAACAGGCATTTCCTCACAGTACTACCTCACACACGGGACAGCTTAATGGCTTTGCAATTAATATATGCATAAGTACAACCTGCATTAGTGGTGGTGAAAAGCAAGTTGGTGACTTGACTACACATAATTAAACCATATCAAGGTTGGTTTGTTCGGTGCAAACACGCAATATACCTGTCCAAGGGAGGTATGTGGCATGAGCCTGTGCATAGTTTCATCCAAACACATGACTAAGCTGACTTGGAAATGACTCTCTCTTTTTGAAACCTATGGAAAGCACCTGGTCTCTCCTGGTGATGAGCAGCAATTTTAAACCGACGTTGTACCAAATCACACTACCAGCAACAGAAAGCCTGGCCCAGGAGCTGTCTGAAAATAAATAATAAAAAAAAACAACAAACAAACAAACAAAAAACCCACAACAAACCAAAAACAACAATAAAAAAAAGAGAGGATATCTTATCTGAACGTGTTACAAGGAACTGCTGCATGATGGAAGTGGGGCCTCAGAAAGGGAAATCCGAAGAACTATTTCTTTATAGAAATCAAGGATACGTACCCTTACATTAGAGGAATGAATATAGGTTAAAAAAAAAACTGAGGAGGGTTGGGGAGCCAAAGTAGGGTTTTTTAAGCAGAGCCTTCATATAAATTCTAACTCTGCAGTAAAATGGAAATGCTTAAGCCTGTAAAACTAGAAGGAGATGAGGAAAAGGGGGAACCCGTATGCATGAAACTAGCAGATACAGAGCCATTTTATACAGTTCAGTAGGCAGGCTAACATGAACTTAATAGTGACAATTGTTTTAAATTGATTCAAATAACAAATACACTTTTCAGAGATTATGAAGTTTTGCACTGCATTTTTCTTTTTATCTTTCAAAGAAAACAATGCTAATGGTTTCCTTTTTCCTACGCTCAATGACTATTTACTACTTTCTTGATGTGGACTTTCAAAATACAAAGAAGGTTTGGCAAGTTTTCAAAGTCTTTCTTCAAAGTCAGCTCTTAAGTACTTTTTATAAAAACATGAAGAATACTTCTTACTAAGGAGAATTGATAATGTACTGCTTTCGTTATTTGTATATGAAATACTGTCAGATAAATGCACATGGATTCATTTATTTGGACCTTCTCTGTTAACCTTCTGTATGAAATTGATTTCAATTGATCACAAGAGTCAGGAACGTAAAATTTACTTTCAACCAAAAGCAGCTCCAGACATTATAGACCCAAGTTTCAAAGAAAAAAAGTTACTGTACTTGCAAGTTTAGAGTCAAACTTGGCAGTTCTTCCAAACAGAGTGGTCAGAAGAAGAAAAATAAAAACAAACATCCTTCCAAGATTTTTTTTTTCTTCAATTGCCGTACAAAATAATGGTACAAGAATGTCACAACCCTTTCGGAAAGTTATTCATGAAGACATAAGCAAAGCATCTTAAATGCTTTGTTGCTAGATAGCTAACATTTGTACAGCATTTTGAGAATTTAAGGAACTTTAGAAAGTTGTCAGCTCTTTTCTGCTGCACAGAGCCAAACTTGAAAACGGATGCGAATCCAAGCAAGCTACTCCATGTGACAAACATAAGCAGTTGGACCATTTGTAGCCCATCATATGAATCTTTTTATTTCAGTGGTGAACTGAACTGGGGGTCAAATTCAGACATGATTTGTAAAGTGGTGTTAATTAAATTGTGTCAGTAGGTGTAAGTAGATGTGAGTGTGAGAGCTGGGGCTGGTGGTGCTGGCGTGCCAAGGGGCCTGAGAAAGGTACCAACCAAGCCCTCAGGCCTATGGTGATGTCTTCTGCCAGGTCTAGCTGTGACAGCTGAAACGGTGGCACCCATCCTGCACACCCCTTCCTCACCATCCTGCAAGGCCAATGGAAGAGGGTGACGTGAACGTCCCCTAGCCTGGTGAAGAAATACCTGGATGGGTTAGTTTCAACTCTCTCCATCAGCAGAGTAACAGGGGCTCAAGTTGCTTTGGTGGAAGTGGATGATGAGCACCTACACCACCTCTTCCCCTCCAGAGCCTGGCGGGCAGCGGTGACAAGTAGGACCATTTTCAGCTGGCGCAGTGGGTTTCCACAGAGGTGGGTCTGTGCTATCACCCCAGTCGAGGGTCTTCCCCTGACTACCTCCAGAAATTACATTGTGGCCTTCATTTCTGTCTCTATCCCTAATGCTCCTGTTCCTCCAATTTCCTGCATCCGGTGCTGACACCTCTTTGTTCATGTCCCATCTTTTCTCTGTCTTGTCTACTTAGACTGTAAATTGTTTGATAAAGGGACCATGACTTAATAGGTGTTTGCACTACATCTGGCCCCATTTGGTCTTAATCTCAGCTGGGACATGAAGTCTCTACTATTAAGTGAATAATTAATAATGATTAGGTCCTAAAGCAGCAACGTGAAACTCCACTAACCTTACCCACTGCTCCTATCACTCTTCTATTTCTTCTAATGCCTGCTGGCTTCAGCAGGGATTACTCCCAAGCCCCGTTGACCGAGGGGCAGCAGGCACTGCTGCTTGGTAGCCCACTGGATACTTTCTCTCCTTTTTGGAAAAGGGAAAGTGAAGCTGGAAATTATGCTAAATGCAAGTGCAAGGTCTTATGAAAACTTATAAGGTATTCTTGTGACAGGGCTATGCTATGCATAATGTAAACAGCTGTATGTAAGGGAGATCACCGCTCTGTTTCAGGAAGTAATAGCTAAAGAAGTATTTATTTCTGACAATTAATGGACATAAAAGCCTATGTATTATCTAAAGAGGAGAAGATTAAAGGAGGGAAGTAGCTTACACTATTGGATTGGCTGCACCAAAACAAATAACCTCACAACTTCATTTTGTACAGAGCCTTCCATAAAGTCTGGATAATAAAATGCTTTACAGCGAGCAAAGAGGGAGGGAGGAAGCAGAAAGCAGAACAGATATGTTTTGAGCTGAGATTGGATACGAAGCAGTGAAGCCGTGCCAAGCAGCAGGAGCTCCAGAGGAGAAGCTCTCACCCCAGCAGCAGCAGGAGCCCGGGACAAGCCAGGCAGAAGGCTGGGCTTGGGCTGAGCAGCAAAAAAAAAAAAAAAAAAAAAAAAAAAAAAGGAAAAAAAAAGGAAGAGAGGGGGAATAAAAAGATGAGGAGCCAAATTTTTCTCCTGATTCCACCAACGCAACCCCACTGACATCAATGGGTGTAACTGAGAACGGAGCCAACCCCAGGCAGCCCGACAGACACGCAGGGAGAGTTTGAAAACAAACAGGATGCTCCCGATGGGTGAAGGAAGATGGATGGGGAGCTTGGCAGGGAGCTCCTGGCCGCCCTGCTCCACGGGAGACCCCACCCCAGACCCGCACCGCAGCAGCTGATCGCACCAAAAGGTTTTGCTCCAGAGGCCCCAGGATCTCCCAAAGCCACAGCTCATGGCTTGGAGCAAGGGTTGTGCAGGTTAAAGCTCCTTGTCCCCACAGACTAGTGTGTCAGAGCCCGGGAGGCAGCGGGCGGATGCTGGACAGAGGGGCTGTTCCCTACGGCTTCACTGGTTTTGCAGGAAAAGGCACATTTCTGATCAGCCCACTTCTTGGTGCAAGGGAAAAACCAAATCCTAGGGAGCCCACTGCAAGGGGAGATGTTTATCCGCCAAATTACGGCACCCCTGTGATTATTTCTGGATCCTGTTGTAGCACGTAAAAAGACCAGATTCAATGAAAAAATTATTTCCAGCTTCCCCAGCACAGAGATCCACACAAGACTTAAAATAAAACTCGATTTCTCCAGGCTTGCGCAGTCTTGTGCTGACTTCTGTAGCGTGCGAAGCAGACTCGTTTTTATAGAATCTCACCCTAGATTACTTTCAAAAGTAGTTTTTTCACGACATATTTGTTTGGAAGATTTTGCTATCTCTTCCTCTTTTTCTATTTTCAGACAGCTTCGCTTAGTGGGAAACAGATAAATAAATGCAAATCTTTTTATGGTTACTCAACATTTAAAAATTGATCGACTTAAAAAAAAAAAAAAATTATTCGGAGCGTCGTGGGACACACACAAATACTCTTTCGTTCTCTAGTCCTTCCTAGAAAAAAAATGTCCAAATAGTCATTTTGAAAAGTTGCTGGGAGTACACAGACAGCTGTTCCTCATACATACTGCAAATGTTTCTTTTAAATTCCTACGAACGCAAGAGTTTGATACCGAGCCAGTACCTCTAGAAACGGAGAAAACTAAACACACCCCATACTGATGCTTTTACTGTCCCAACAAACTTTCTCCCACAACTAAAACGTTAAAACTTTTACCCCACATCCCACATTGTGAGATTAGTCCAATAACTAATGCTCTGTCCAAGCAAAATACATTTTGTCATTGCTTGAAAATGTTACCTTTCACAGAAGTATAGTATTTCTGACCAGCAGGGAACATATGTCAACATTATCTATTATTACACAATGTCAGGACCAGAAAGGGAAGGTGGGTGGTGGATGTTAATAACAACTTAAGCGATTTTCTAAAAGAGGCATTTGAGAAGTACAAAGCCAGAAGTTTTAAATGTTTTGTCTGATTGTAGCTGTGTCAGCAACCTGCCCCCACCACTAGCGCAAACCTAATTCTGCCTGTGACCCAGTGCCTAGTTCTCTTTTCAATTTGAGCCAACGCATTGCTAAACTGGAAAGTTTGAAAAATACCTTAGAAAACTTCTCCACCGAAAGGAAAGAGGAAAAAAAAAAAAAAAAAAAAAAAGTTCTGATCAGCCCTGGTGAAAGTGTTAAGGCTGCAATCTCGAGACAGAGATTTTTCGCTTCGATTTTTTTTTTTAACGCTGCGTTAAACTGCTTTTTTGTGCACTGCTACCCATAACTATATTTGTCTGCAGAGTGTCTTCAAATTAAAGATTTTTCTCCTTGACGGTGGAAAGGCAGAGCCCCACGTGGGAGGCTATCACAGAAACCATCTCGCTGTTCTAGCCCAGGAATTGGGAAATTGGCCCCACATCCTGCCACAGCTTTCTTGGGTGTCCACAGTCATGTCACTTGGCCCCTCTGCACCTCATTTCCCGGGGTGCAGCCCCATCACTCGCAGCCAGCCACCCTTCCCACCTCTCCCAGGTGTTGTGCTTCAGGATACTGAATGATGGATCCTTTGGGTGCTCCGCAGGACAGGTTTGACATCCTTCTGCACCATCCAGGATTTGACGTGATTTGGGTAGTTTTAAGGTGACAAGACAAACATTTTTGGCATGGACTTGCCTATAAAATCTTCACTGTAGGAAACTTTGGGAGGCTCCCATGTCCCGCCAGAAAGCCTGCAAACAGGGACAGAACAGGCGAACGCTTGCACTGAATAAATCAAAGGGAGATGAAGGGTGATGCAGTTATTCAGCCACGTTTCCAGTCGTAATTCTGTTACTAGAAATGCTGAAATTAGTGTCTTCAGCATCTCTCATCCACAGCCTGGTGCTAAAACAGAGAATAAAGCTGGAAGAGAGAAGGTCTATGTTGCTTACCCTTGTGGGAAGTCCAGCTCCTGTCTCCCAACCAGTGACGGTCCCTGCAGCCAGCCGGCACCGCAGAGGGGAGACCACTACGGTCTCCATGTGCTGGAAAGGGGAGAGAGAAACAACATTTTCCTTAAAACAATTGTCACCAGACACATTTGGTTCAGGTCTTTCTTAAGCAGCATGTTTCCACGTAGCTGGTGGCCAAACGAGTTGGTCCCAATCTCACCGCTCCATGGAGAGCAGCTGACTCCTCAGCATTGTTCTGATATTTGGGTAGAGTTGACATTAAACTCCCTTTTCTGCATAACCATGTCAAATAATGGGCCTCACATTCAATCCACAATGTGGATTTGGGTATTTAGAAAGAAAAATTACTTCCCTCACCACAAACACGGTAGTGTCAAAGTTGCCAGGCCCAAAATATTTCCTCACCTAATCTTTTTTTTTTTGCTTTCATATCTGTTTACAAAATCTATGTAATTTCTTTACAGTGTGTTCTTTCCCCAAAAGCAAATCCTTCAGGGTATTTATTCCCCTCAAAATACAAATTATTCTGTTCCCCGGTAATTATCTGTTTTGCATACAGTTACACAGCTGAATCAGAAGCAGCAAGATATGAATAAATATATAAATAATGGACACACCGAGGTGTAGTTTCTCATGTTTAACATAACACAGGGGAATACATTTTTATAGCAAGCCAGTAAATGTTGTAAACTGATGTTTTCAATTCCAGTGACTTAGAATTAACTTCTAACTGTGAGATCTAAACTAGCTGCAGTCTTTTATAATCTCATGCTTTAAAGCTATAATGTTTTTTTTCATCTGCTGTTAAAGAAGAAATTATATTTTACTAGGAGATGGTAAAGGTAAACCACGAAAAAGTATGCTTCAAACTGCTTAAATATGATTATTTTTCTTCCATGTGATTTCACTCAGTGATAGAAAGGAGAGAGCCCAGTTAGCTTATCGAAATGTGAATGAGCCGGTGAGCAGAGAAAAGCACACATTGTTTGTCAACTCTTATGGAGTTTGCATGAAAAAGGAGAAATATATCAAAAACTGTAGGAAAAACACTTTTTTTTTTTCCTCTCATAAGCAGCAGTTCAAACATCTACTGAAAACAAAGTTTTGTCCTGGGCTCTTTTAATGAGGCCCAAACTGGTGACGGTAACTTCAGAAGCAATTTCACACAAAAAAAAAAACACCTCTTAATTCTCTTTGGAAGTGCACGTTCCTCCAAGCCATGGCAAGGGGCTGCCACCTCCCAAAAGCTATAGCTTGGTCCAGCGTAGCCCAACGTTTGCCTTGCATGGGTTAGGACCAGACCAAAGCTGGCCTCAGGGTACCTTTAATGAGTATTTTTTGTATCACTGACCTACAGTTCTCCTGATCTGTTACAACACTTTTTGACCCCTGCCACCCCACCTGGCTCCTCTACAGGGTTGGAGGCACCTCAAAGCCCCAAGGCCACCACCTCTTGCACTGCTCCATCCAGCAAAAGTAACTCCTGAGGGTCAAACATCCTTGAACCTGGGCTTGGAAATTCAAATGCAACATGTGCTGGAGCTCACCAGCCTGACTCCGCTTCTTCAGAAACGAGGTCGGAGCTCTGAACTCAGATCTGAACCTGGATCTTGGGTTTAGATCCAAGGTTTTGGGTTGGGCCCCATCTCTAGCAAAAAAAAAAGGATAAAAAGAGATGAAAAGATAATTGTAGAAACTTAAAAGCCAGTGCTGCATTCTTTTAAAATTACAAATTAAGCTATAAGCGATTCCAAACTACGCTGTTTTTATTAAAAATGACTTAATAATCTAATCTTCCTTTCCTTTCTTTTCTTTTGGAATTTATCCTATATCCTAGTAATCGCACATAGAAATTACACAACACCACACTGGATACTCCTGAAAATATAAACACAATTGTTTATCCAGAAGCATTATAGGTTCATGCAAAAATATGGCATTTAAAGCTTGTGGTCAGATCAAGAAACCACAAGTATAATTGTTTGTTTATCCAGCCAAGCATTACTCTGCCGTGTAAGTTTATGGGGGGTTTCCATTTATTTATTTATTTCTAACCCTTCTAAAAATTAAAGTTATGGAGCGAGAGGAGACAATTAAAGGTAAACCATTCGTGTCCCCGCGCGGGGAGGGATGTTTTTAACATGGAAATCGCGCTTTTGCCGGAGCTCGTGTCGCCCGGTTTCATCCTTCCATGGAAGCCTCGTGATAACAGGGCCCTTTGGTGGAATTTCGACATATTTTTCCCTTTAGTTGGGGGCAGCTGGTTTCTTTCCTCTCGGAGGAGAGGGCCGAAGTATATTTATCACTCCAGCAGTGACTCAAAACAAACAGGAAATCTTCATCAGCAGGCTCCTGGGCAAGGCAGATACCAAGGTACTGGCAGAAAGGAAACAGAGACTTTCGGCTGTGGGAGTCCGACACACAGCGTATATTGCAGCGGCAGCAGATAACTCGGCCAGAAAGCCACCAAATTATTTTTAAATTGAAAAAAAAAAAAAAATAAATATGAGATCTGGAGGTAGCTGAGAGCGCACGCGGAGTCCTGGGGGGTGGCTGAGCTCGGACACGAGGAGTGGACCTGGGAGCAGGAGGAAAGCCGTGTGCTGGCTGGGCTGGGAGGGGTCACTTTGATCCGATGGCTTGGGAAACCCACTCCTTTCACCCGAGCGAGTCCTTCTTTTCAGGCAGGGCTTTCTGATGGGGATGGCTGCCTTGCAACCAGGAGGGAGGCAAAAAAGAAAAAAAACAGCAACGATAACAAAAAAAAAAAATACTGAGACAGAGTTAATCATTTTAACTATCGAGATGACTATTAATATTCATAGGTGGTTTAAAGAAAGGCCTCTGAAAAGAGGCTAATAAACGGCCCGACAGTGGATGACTCCTCCTGCATTGATTAGAGATATTCCTGACACAGGAACCACTCTGTTGAGTTGTTTTGGTTTTTTTTTCCCTTTCTTTCCCCACCAGTGTCATTAAACATTAAACTGAAGTACTTCAGCCCATCTTAACAACAAAACACAAGCACAGCACGAGCCTCATGTTGGTAGCAACTGCTCAGACCTCAGCCATGCAGACCCCTTGGAGACACCTCCGTCAAAGGTCTGCCACCACACCAACCATGTCAGTGGTGTCGTTCAGGTCATGCTCACGGCTTCAACTGATCTGTCAGATTAAGGGAACAGTTGCTGAAGGTGGGGAGGGTTGGGAAGAGTCACTATCTGCTTCCCCTGCTCTTTGCTTCTCCCCAGGAGCCTGTTGTTTACCGCGGCCAGAGACGGGGCACGGTGATCCCTCTGTCTGACCTGCTGTGGGCTTATCTCCAGAGCTGGCAGGAAACAGTGCGGTTGGCCAGGTCACACTTCTGCTGGTTGAAAGGAGAGTTCTGCACCTTAAAACGTGCGACTGTCTTCCCTCGCTCTTGGTCAACTCCGGATGGCCGCCGTGCTGAGAGCCCACCACCAGGCAACCTGTTCCCTGGAGCCAGATGTACTCCTCAACCTTGGAGGCGCCTGGAAGGGTGAGTCTTACAGTGGTGTTTCCATGTGTCCGGGCTGGACTTGGCTTAAGCTTTCATTACCAGCCCTCCAACGCAGCAGACGTCATGTCCTTATCACCAAGCTGCACCCTGTGACACCTAACCTCAACGTCTCACCACAGAAATCCAGCCTTCTATTAATAAGGATGACTGGCTTGGCTGCCAACCTAAGGTGCAAGGGGTTGATATAGGGAACACTAGATGCTCACATCCTCGCGAACAGTTGGAGGGGTAGTGCACTCAGATACAAACACTGTCTAACTATGGAAAAAACAGCATGAAATCACCGTGGCCTGCGACATCCCAGACAGAATAAGCATTAGCTGTGAAAGAACCAGTTTAAAAGAGTGAGTCCTTCATACTGGTTCATACACAATCTCCACGGGACTGCCCTATGGAAAGCTGGCTACTGTCTATGTCAGAGAGATGACTACCAAAACCTCTGGGTCAGGACAACTCTTTTTTGGAAACATCTGGCAGAATGTTTCACCACCATGTTGACTCACAGATGTGTCAAGGCATAAAGTCAAGCTAGGTGGGTAGTTCCGGAGAATTTCCATAGAATTCAGACTGTCTGTATCCTCCTAAGGAACAGTCTGGTCTTGCCAGCATCTCAGCCAGTGCCAAGGAAGAGAAACCTGATGAAAGTCTTTGTATACTGCACAGTAGGTGAGAATGTTAGGTTATCAAGGAGAAGGAGAAAATACCAGGGTTTCAAACAAGAAATACGTGGTATGAGGGTGCTGGAGACACCCCACTGCTAGAGCTAGCCTGTTTCTAACACAAGGCATTTTTGTTTCAAGCGTGTAAGCTTTACTGGAACATTATATTGCCTGCATACCTACCAGACCAGGCAAGTCACCCATGCAGCCAGATCTCCAGAGCATCAAGAATTTGGAAAGGCCACCGTGACTGGGGCTTCCCCCCATAAGACACTAACCCACCCTCATCATCATGTCTGGCTGTGTCACCCCGCACGGCTGTGCCCACCCAACGTTGGGCAGCACTCACCTCTTCTGCTGAGGGATGTGATGCGGCTCAAGACTTTCTCCTTCCTCCCAGAAGGGTCAGCTGGAAAGCCAGCCAGAGCAAGGCCCTCAACAGCAACTCTAATGTGAGCAGGAACATGGGGTCGAGAAAACAGTATCTTTTCATCTTTGGGTCAAAACCACAAATCCTTGGTTGGTAATTAGAAATGGCTACAGAACGACTCAGAAACAACTTGAGCGCTCCATTTTATACTTAGCCAACTAAAGATCTGAGAGGATGAGACAGTCACGGAAAGCGTCGCACTGAGGATGTGATTTGCAGTCACAGGGAGCAAGTGGCAGAGCTGAGAATGGAGCGGAGATCCGTAACTCCTGCTCAGTGCTCTACCTACCTCCTCAAGCAAATTAGCAAGCTCATGGCAGACCTTGACTGCTGTGCCTAAGGGTTAGCTTTGAGAGTACGTTAGAGCAACCTTTGGACTGCTCTGGCTAGCTCGTACTAGTCATGAATTTTCCATCTGCAAGCCAAGGAAAGCTAGAGTACACCATACTCCCACCACATGGCTTTCCATCCCTTTCCATGCCTCTGGCAGAGGCTTTACAACCAGGGCTGTGGCGAGCAGTCAGTGTGCGATGCTGGGAGGATGCTGAGCAGGTGATGAGACCTTCCATGTGGCACCAGAGAAACCCAGCAAAGCAGAGACCCCGCTCCCAAAGCGAAAGAAAGGCACTGTGGTCTCGTTATTTGATCTTCAACCAGCGGCATTCAAAATCTTGGATGGCACAGGCTGCTCTCCAAGCGATAGAGGATTATTGGCTTCAGTGATGAAGTGCACTAGTCAGGATTGGTTGACTGAAGGAATTTTTTTCCCTTGGCATCGCTCTGTGCCATCTTGTTTGATTACATTATTTTTTCCTCTCAAATGCGTATTTTCCCTCTCCTAATCTTTGAACAACTTTGCGTTGAAACTCAAAGGTCTACACATTAACCCTGCAGCATATTGCACCATCTCCAGGATTCAGATTGCGAGCACGTGCCCACGTGCCACGTTGTACCACAACAAACCCGAGATGCCATCCTGCCTACAGACCTGACAAGTGGCCAGAACCAGGGCTACTGCTCAGATGTCCCCAAAGAAGAGGAACACACTCACAAGGTCTCCCATGGGAGATGGCACTCAAGCAAAGCACTCCAAGTTACACGTGTAATTGATTTTTATCATGATTCATCTTTAAAATCAAAAAGGCACACTTTCCAAGCTGATATTCACATGTGACATACACGTAAATCCTAATTCTTAAGGAGGGTCAAAAAAACAGATTGGAAGAATTGAGGAGAATTTATGCGGGATCTGGAATCAGAGAAGAGGATAAGAGCAGAGAAAAATGTGCATTCGACTGCTTGAGTCCTGCTCAACTCCATGATGACAAACAAACAAACAAAACCCATGTCTCTTTTTCTCAGCTCAGTGATTACAGCAAACCCACAGTGCCAGCTTCAGACTGGCAAGGCAACTAGCACTGCTCACAAAAACAAATTCAATGGATTTTTTTTTTTTCTTTTTTTTTATGTCAGTTGATTTAATTACAAGGGTCTTCCACAGTCTCACCTATTCCCTTACCATCAGTCGAGGGATATTTCTATTTCCACTGCTATTGTTTCAGGCTTATGAAATAGCAAAAACTGAGGAACGAGGGGAAAAAATCATGAGGGTATACTGCACACACAGATTTTTCTTTCGAAGTCACCAATTTAAATGCACATGGGAAAAGGAAACAGGAAATCCATGTTGCCACAGCAATTCTGATCTGCCTCAGAGCTCCCACCCAGGAAAGGTGTCTCTGACGTTACCTAGGTGTCATCCAAACAAAATATTTCCAAGAGTTACTCGCCACCCCTTTTTCCTTCTAATTCAGCATTTCAGCTGGCAGTAAGAAATAAATGACAATCAAAATGTTTAAAGCAAAAGAAAAAAAGAGGTATTTATAAAGTAAGAGATGATCTCCCAGGATGCTTTAGAGCTTGGGACCCTAACCTGGCTGCCCTACTGTTCTGGGCTCATTGGAATGTCAAGAATACTAATTTAGATTTAGGGCGTTAGGGAAAAGCTCTCCTGTTTTAAACACGGAAAACTGTTATTCAGTTATTTCTTGAACAAATACACTTCAAACAATGTGAAGGAAACGGCACTTCCCATTTGTATGAGTTTACCAACAACAATCATGACGAAAAGGACAAAGACTATTTCAGGTTTGCAAGGGCAGTCCGTTATAACACGCTGTCCCACGTAGCAGGGCGTGTAGACCTTGTAGGATCTAAGGAACTCAAAGTTTTCAGAAATCTTCAGCAAGGACCACGGCCCATTGGCGTTATAAACGCAGTAGGAGATCATCTTGTCCCAAAGTAACATTCGTGAGGGTGGCTCTGCCTTTGAGGAAGGAATTAGCCACTGTTTCACACCAGCCTCCCGTGAGACCGTGTGCCCATGCAGCTCACCTCCTGCAACATCACAATTCGCTTCTCCTCCCCTTGGACCTGCAAAAGGTGGGTTCTGAACTCACTTGTGCCCCTGCAAGTTCAAAAAAAATCACTCCTTCAAAGCAACAGGTTGCTCTGCTTGGGGGTAAATATTTAAGAGGAGCAGAGCCTGCACCAGAAAGTGTATCAGGCAATTTCTGCTCCATGTTTAACCTATGCAAATCAGGAGCAAGCGTAATGATGTTAGCAGCACATCAGCAGAGTTTGGCAGGGGCAACAACAACCTTAGGGAGATAAGATAAGGCTGTAGGCTTTAAAGGTTGAGAAATAGAAGTATCAGGGTTACCAGAGGGTTTATAACCAACTGAGGCTGTTCTCCCACCCTCTTCTAGGAAACAAAAACTGATCCTTCATACCTCACCTAGGGAGGAAAATAATGGTTAGCTTTGCATTATAAAGATGCATAAAATAATTGTTTCTCTAAGACACAGAGATGCCTAAACCAGGTAACCATATGTGTGTACATCTGTAGTTTTTACCATTGACTCAATCTACCCTTACTATTACCCTGTCTCCTTAAGTCATTTCTGAAATTTAGCTCTCTCAGAACTGGGACCGTGTTCTTCTGCTAGTTTGCATAGCTCCTATTTTTGCCATTATAAATAGAAGAAGCAACTTTGGTCGCGTGACGTATTCTCCTTCGACTAACTTTGTAGGTTAAACAAAACTTTAACTGTTTCAGATAAAGACAGGCAGAAGGTGTTTTTTCCCGAACATCCCGAGCGAAGGAGTGCATTTCCTGCTTCCCTAATTCAACCTACGGCATCAGACATCTGTAACTCTGTTTACATTCCAGCCCTTCACAACTTCATACTGCTTGAAGCATCAATAATATAGGGCACATTTCTGACTTTAGATATTTTTTTATCTCCATGGGACTTCCTGGTTTGGGATTTTGTAGTTTACTGTTTCTCACTAATAGTAACTAGCTGCAGCATTTGGCCTTAAGAGTTTACATATTATTTAACTAGAAGGAGGCAGCCTATTTTAATTATAGTAAAGAGCCCTGTAGAGGACTCATCTGTTTTTCCCCCTCCAACTATATCTGTTGGCTTAATAAAGATATTACCACTCCCTATAAACCAGGCTGTAATCAAGTTCTTAGATATGCTAGTATTTATTAACGTACTTTTACCGCTTGAAAAAACACATCCTATCATGCACCTCGAGTATTTAGAGGTCCATCGCCTTAATGAAAGTGGTGTGGGATTTCTGTAGCCCACACACGTTTTTGTGTGTGTGTGCACATATTCCAGCACTTCTAAGCAAATGGCTCGGCCTCCCCAATCCAAGGATCATCTGCTCTTGCTGCTGTATTAGAGCATGTTATTTAACTGTATGGGCTGCTCTCTTAGGAGGAGCTCCCCTGTCCTGGGGGATGTAGAGCACAGGCTTTCCTCTCCCCTACCTGGAGGGCCAGCAAGGGCTGCGTTCCTACAGGCAAATTCGATGTTCTGCATAATCCCACCGCATCACACCTACAATTCTGGTGCTTCTCCATCCTCATCCTCAGGTCCCGTCTTCAGACTTCTAACATGCTCCTGCTACAAACTCTCTATGTCCACTATTTAGATAACTTTCCATCATTTATTTCACTTCTTCAGATAGTAAAGTTCTTGCCTCAAGTTGGCACTAAGTGCATCTAAACCTGATTCAGATCAGCCAGGGTCTTGCTTTGATCAGCGTTTCTTTGAATCCTATACTGAGGCTTCATTTTTCTTATTTTGCAGGGCTGCTTTCTTCAGTAAGGTATCAAATTAGTACCTGAGCATCACCTACCAAATCAACCATGCATATTCACAACTCTTCTAACATTTGCAAGTAACACTACTACAGAGGAAAGCTCGAGACAGCTTGATTAAGCAACTTGCCCAAGGTCATACAGGAAGTTGTAGAAGAGTTGAAAACAAAAGCCAGATCTTCTTAGCTCCTGTCCAACCCTCTCTGGAATGAAAAGGCCAAACTGCGCCGTGGAAATATTAGCAGAGTCATAGATCTCATCGTATAAATTTCATAATGAATTCACGACTTAGCAAAGAAAATACACAGAGCTCCCAGCGCTGCTTTCCAAGGAAAAAACTCGCAACCCTGCCGCAGCAGCTGGGAAGCGTTCCCTGAGCTAAGAGCAGTGCTGGCTGTGGCCGCAGCCCCTCTGCTCAGACAGAAAGAAGAAAACAGGGAATAGCAACGCCCTGCAAGCATCAGGCCATTTAACTCAAATGGGTTCTGCCATCCTTTCCTAGCCACTTCCCTCCTCTTCAAGAAAGTGAAAACACGCATCTATCGGAAAAGCTGCTGAAGTCACTCGAGAGCGAGTATGAAATCATTCAGGATAGTAAAAGGAGCATCCAAAGAGTAACAAAGGTGGTATTTATGTCCGTCCTTCTCCCTGTCTGCATGACTCTCGATGATAGCCACAGGAATAAACAATAGCCTTGGCCCCTTGGCTGCAAACCCTTCTTGCTGCAGACGCCCAATTAAGTCGTTGGAAGTCTAAACACAGGCACAGGAATCTGCTAATGCGGACAGGCCGGCACAATAGGGTCCCATCCTGGTTCTGCCCTGCTCGTGCTGAGCACCGCCGTGCTGGGAGAAGAGCCCCCCCATCACCAGCCAAGGCTCTTCCCACAAAAAGGTCCCGCTCAGCCTCCAAGCCTGGCCCAAACCTGCACATTTCTGGCTCCGTGTGGCATCAAGCTGCTGCTCAGCGACACAAGTTGGGCGATCTCAGGCTTGCTGCCACCCAACGAGCGCACACATCTGCGTACACACGGCAAAGGGTGGTTAAAGAGTGGTCTCCCTCCCCAAATCTCCATCAGGTTTGAGCCTCCCTGACATAAACACTTCAAACAGCCACGGCAGCCGCGATCCCAATGCCAAGAGCAGATAGAGGCTTCGGCATTGTCTCGGTACACAGGATGCCGGCTTGACATCATTTAGCGGAGACAATGCTCGCTCTCCTTCTTTTGGAACCACGTAAAAAACTTGGCCGAATATAAAGTGACTTCAAAGACACGATTCTGTGCCAGCCGGGATGCATCAAAGTTGGGAAAGGAACGACCCGATTCACCTGATCCGGGGAGCTGATAGAGAAGCACAGGGAAGCGGCTTTTATCGATGTACCTTCCCAGCGCTTCCTTCCTGCCCCTGAGGCTATTTAAACCCCTCGCGCCTACCTCCAGCCAGCCCTGCCATCCTCCGCTCCAAGGAGGAGAAAGGAAAAAGCAAAGGGAAGCCCTAAAAAAAGGCGTCCCTGCAAATTTCTATGCAGTTGCCGGGCAGTCATATCCTTCTGCTTTCCCCTGAAAAATCAAGTATCACCTTATCGTTTCCTCCCCAAGATTAACTCCTGCTTCCTGAAGAGCGTTTCTGAGGTAGAAAGCAGAGGTGGTGGAAAAAAAAAAAAAAAAAATAATAATAATAAGGAGGAGGGGGGGAGGCTGAAAAGCCCAATCTGTCAAGCTGCGTTTTAGAAGAAAGGAAAACTGAAAAGTGAACGTATTTAACATGAGCTATTTCCTGCACTCAGGAGGGAAGAAAGCATGCTACTAACTGTGTGCAAGAGGAGATCTGCACTAGTGTTATCTCTGACCTGCAGCTTAGCCCTTGTGTCTCAGCTGCCAAAAAGCTCCTATTCAACGTTATGCTGAGTTCATCAATGCTCCACGTGTCAGGATCCTAACAGGAAAAAGCAGGACAGACAGTCACTCTATTCAACTGCCTGGGGACCCCATGACAACTCAAATCCCCTCGCAGGCTGTCCGTATCAACCCACGGCAGGTCAGAGCGCGTAACCCCTCCAGAACCGCAAGCCCAGGCCCACACCCTTTCCCCTTGTCAACGTTGTCACTTTAAAACAGCCCATCGAGCCTTATCGCCAAACCTGGAGTAAGTATGACAATTAAGATGGATTGCGAAGCCTGCTCGCGCTTTACAATTAACAATAACTTGGCAGCGGGTCCCACGCAACTGTTGGGTGGTATGGCAAGAACTTTATCCCTGCTTAGTATTGCATTAGCATATTTAGTAGGCTGCAAGACATAATTCCTCAGATATGAACATATTTTGTCTTCGCAAAAAATCTGCAATTAAGCCATAACGTGCAGGCAGTGTGCAGCCGGCGGTGAACTTTGGTATTAGGGGGACTGGGCTAAAATGGCCCTTTTTGACCTGATGTCAATTATCTATTTAATAAGGAATCTATTCAATTTAAAAAGAAAAAAATGTCTTAGCACTGTCTTTGCTAGAAAGCAACAATATTCCAGAAACTACAGCTGATGTTCATTCAGCTCTGCCTTCACTCTGTTAACAGCACACTGCTCAAGGGGGTCTGGGGGGAGGTTATTTAAAAGCAGAAGTTGGGGCATTTTGTTGGGGTTTTTTCTCTTAATTTTTTTCAGCTAGAAAAGGCAAACGCTTCCCTTTCGCTGCTCATTTGAAAACTTTAGGTTTAAATAATTGTTGGTGTAAAAGAATTAAATCCCAGTTAGCTGCACCTTCCTCTGTATGTTCTGTGTATCTCCTTTCTGTTTTTTTCCAGGACACTCATATTTGCAGGTAAATTAACAGTCTTCTAAAGCAATTAAATGCATTTGAGGAGCAGTTATTTAGCATGGCCTAACTTTATCGATTTCCTACACACCACACGAGATGCTGACATCCCCCCCCTCCCCTAAGCTTTTCAAGTCTGTTTACAGTATACATTTATCTAGAAAATCTGTTCAGGTGGGGGGGAGGCAAAGATCTTCCCTCGATAACCCGGACATTGTCCCCCTTGACATCTGTGTTGCTGGTGGACAGGATATCCTGCCAAATGGAAGAAGACAACTGCGTGACCCACCTTGGGCGAGAGGCACCGAGCACAGCGGGAGCGGGTGCTGCCTCTCCTCGCCCGGAGCCGCATCCTCTGTGCACAAAGAGCAGCCGGAGAGTCCTGGCAAAAGCAGAGGGAGGCAAAAAAAAAAAAAAAAAAACACCACCTCACAAAAATAACAGTTTAGGTGAGTAGCACATATTCGATAAGGGAAAGCAGATGAGAGCAACAAATGCAATTGAGCAGACAAAGTCTTTCTTCATAAAACCGGCGGAGGAACGGATTAAACCACCTGGCAATCTTGGCAAGGAGAAAAGAAAATCTCAGGCGGTGACAAAACCAAACAGGTGTAACAGGTATAAAACTTTTGCTTCCCAATAATACCCCTCTCTTCCCTGGAATGCTTTGACAGGTGCAGAAGTTCAAGTTACAGCGTGGAAGTGGCAAATAAATACACAGCATTAGTGTCTGACGTGCTCGCCGAGCAACCGGGGATGTTAATAACTGGCAAGGTACACTAATCTCTGATTGCAACATTTGGTTTACCTTAATCTGGAGGGACAGCTGTATTAAAGAGGGAATTATACTAATCAGTTCAAGGCCCTTGCATATAAAACTTCCCATTAGGCTTAAAGTACAACAGCTTACGCTCATTCTCTAGGAGCCTTACATCTGGTTCTGAATAAGGCTGTCTCTCATTTGCAAGGTACAAACCGAAAACAAGGGAGGGGGGAGCTGACAGTTGCTGGAGGATGGTTGATAGAAGAACAAGCTACTAATTCTTTGAAATTTTTTTACAGCGCAGAACTGGCTGCAAGGCATCTTAATACTAAAAAACCAGGCGTGTGTTATCAACCCTAGGCCATTTTTTCCTGTTACCGGAGGTGACCAACATAAAATAAAATTGATGATGTCAGTCAAAAACAGCTAAGCACAAAGCTTGGCTTTGTTATCTTAAGTCAGAAGGTATGATAGGCCATGCCATATGGCTCTAATCCTCCTATATCTTCCATCACCTAACAGGCAACCTTCATGTAGCATGACCTTATTTGGCTGGTCTCAGGTTAGGGCTGCCCAAAGGGGATTTTTCTGTTTCTGCTATATCCAAAGGTTTATGTTGATTTTTTTTTTCTCCTTTTTTTTTTTTTTCAGCCCTGCAAACTATAAATCCGACTGATTACTCTGCACTCTTTTGCTTGACTGAGCCTTTACAATCAGACATCCCCGTTAACAATAAGCTCCTAATGAATCAAACATCTATGGCATTAGTTTCACCTAGCTGCCTCTTTCCCATGCACTGCAGCTCTTTGTCAGACCTGGCTTGATGAGAAAAGCTAGTGACACTTGGTGCACCTATTGATAAACAATTCAGTAATGAGGGGCATAACAAAAATTACCTAAAACAACCTGATTAAAAATGACAGGCAAAGGGTACTACAGAGCTTTGCAGTTAAGGTAACTCTCATATGTCAGGAGGGATGGGAAAAATAATTAGGTGTAACACAATTTGCTTTAAAATTAGAACTTTGGACTCACGTTTTGCCTCTTTTTCCCCCCCCTTTTTTTTTGGACCAGGAGTTCAATGGGTGTTAAAAGGAAAATGTTCCATCATACTTTATAAGAGATTCATCTTTTTCAGAAAATTTGCAACTCAATAGGCTTTTTCTCTCTCCTTTTTGAAGCACTACATTAATAGCAAAACACATTGCTATTTGTAATCCAACTTTCTATCTATAGCAAATTCCTATATTATAACTCAGCATTTTACTTCCTTTGTTTAAATATTGGTTTTGTTGCTTAAAAGCACATGTGGGCTGTAAACAAAGGATAAATAAGCTGTGAAAATAAAAGCAGACTCCAAGGAATAAATAAGAACAAAATGGAAAAGACTGCACCGGGCTCCTGCGATGAACACAGGGATCTCTTTGTGAGAGGGGGAAAAAATGTGTTAAAAGGGCACATACTGCAACTCTGAGGCAAACTTTGAAATGGAAGTGTGGAAGCATAAGAGCATTTGATTCAAAATCAGCAATGTGTGGGTTTGCATTTGTGTAGCAGCATGTTGGGAGGGTTTCAATCAGTGCACAGATGCACTTGAAAATCAAATATGGACATGGGGAATGTTTTTGGATATAGCAAATGAGGACTGATGACATGTTTACACTTTGCACATGGATCCAGTACAAAACCATACCCTGCAAAGAAACAATAACCACCATTTGCTGCTTTTCAGGGCTGTAACAAAATGGTGGCAAAGGAAGAGAATAGGAGTGTCTATTCCCACCTGGGAGGGGGCTGCACCGTTTTCCTGCCGATGGGCTTATTTTGCTCATCACTCACTTGAGAAAGGGACTTTTGAACAAATATTGGGGGGAAAAATAATAAAAAAGACACGGTGGTTTGAAAAACAACAGTGCAAGAGGAAAAGGAGAGAAAAAGCAAGTTTCAATCATCATTAATGTCTGTCTTTGTTGTCAAAATATTTTCTTTGCAGAAGAATTAAAATTATAGTTGGAACGTCGCAGGAATGGACTAGGGAATAAACGTAAGCAAATGCACTTTCATCATCTCCAATGGAAAGATTGCAGTTTTGACATTATTTCAGTATCTGGCTCTATATATCCTTAAAGGAGAAATTCCTGGCTTATAAATAATGTATCCCAAGCTATGCTGAGTTGTTAATGAAAGTTTATAGAGATGGCAAAACTTTTTCTAAAAGGCAATAGTAGTTGCAGGCAATTGCATCTGACCAGACTATAATGTATCCCTCTGGAAGGCAGCTCCAATTCACAGTATGAAGTAATCTTTTGTGAATGCTTTCCAAACTGTGATGCATATTTTACATTTTAAAAGAGGAGGCAAAAGTTAGCTATCTGTGGAGGAAGGGGGAAAAACATCTGTTCTACACTTTCTGCTAATCAGGCATTAAAGAAATGCACATGAACTAATATCTCAAGTTTTAAACTTTTATGAAGAGTTCATTTCAAACTTCTAAGAGGGTATCGTTATAATTCAAATAGTCCTTCAGACGTTTGACTTCTGCTGCTGATTATTAATAATAATCATCCCATTTTCCCTTACACTTTCCAGTGTGAATTCAGAATGTCAAAGTTAATTTTCTCATCAGGCCCAGACTTATCTAAATCGCCGCAAACTTGAGACTTCAGTTCTTTTCTCGCATACTTGGGTTTTACAACAGCGTGGGGTCAGCATCCAGCTTCCACTGCTGTACGTGGGGTCAGCATCTGTCCCACCAAGGGCCATACAGAGACCCCGCAGCTGGATTTTTACTGGCAGTACCTGAATCTGGGGATCTTTTGGACCTATTTCTGGCACGTGTCCAGCCAGAAGCCCATGGATTTGTCTCGGTGATCCTAGAGCCTTGTTGGCATTGTGGATCGAATGAAAGTGGAATTATCAAAACGAAGTCAAGCTACGGACTTCATGAGATATTTGTATATTTAGTAAGACAAGACACTCAAAACCATCAACTTTTAACATTTTCCTCTTTGCACTTTGCTAGAGAAAGATCCAATTCACATTTACTTTGGGGCCACTTTGCACCACATTGTCCCATCTGATGCCCTGAAATGATACCAAAGAGCTCAGGTGCGGGTCCCTGCTCCATGCAGAGCAATGCCACTTGCCTGAATGGCATTACAACCACGTGCATAACCAGGGACTATGGCTCAGTAAGTACAACTTAAAAAAAAAAGAAATAAAATCTGTCTTCTGCTTTATTTCCAAGTGCACTCTCTAATCTGTTAATTAAAATCACAGAATGGTTTGGGTTGGAAGGGACCTCAAAGATCATCTAGTTCCAACCCCCCTGCCATGGGCAGGGAAATCCTCCACTACACCAGGTTGCCCAAAGCCTCATCCAACCTGGCCTTGAACAGTGCCAGGAATGGGGCATCCACAACTTCTCTGGGCAAATACAGAAAATACAAAATACAAAATAATTGTATATACAAATACAAATACAAAATAATTGTATATACAACAAAACTAAAGTGCTGATCGAGGGAAATTATTTCTCTGTAGTCATGATTAAGACCATGTTTGCTATAGGAACTGTGAGTGTGTTACCGAACTGTCTCTGTAAGTGCCTCTCATGCCGACCTCCTGCACCAGCCTGGGGAAAACAGACCCTCAGGAATCACCTGCTTTACCGTCAGGCGGGTGGGAAAACAGCCCTACACTTTTTACAGTTACACCTTGGCTTACCTTGCGCAACAATCTGTGATCACAGGTACAATATAGCCATCACATTTCTTCAGCTCTGTTCTTCAAACATCTCTCTTCTGGACATATTCTCCTTTAGCTAAGGATTTAACCTAAAGACAAAGTAAACAGCGCTGAGTGATGAATTCTTGCATTACAGGGCATTGACAATTTAAGCTTGGTAGAGATATATCAGGTCGTGGCTTCCTCCACAGTTAGCTTCAACCTTCTGCCAGGTTATTTTGTCCAGTATTTGCATATTCAACAGCAAAAGGAGGAACATATTAAACATCCAGGTACATATGTTCCATAATAAAGGTTATAAGAGATTATTCTTATGGAATACCACCTGGCTCATAAAATCACAGTACCCATCTTTAGGAAAAGCAAGCTGGAGTTCTGAATTGTTTCTGTGATTGTCCTTTCTAGTACAGAGTAAGGCCATTTCCATTTATTTCTCAGATAAGAATGCAAAGCGTCATTTCCTTTTGATAGCCAACAGTATAAGTTCCAAAGTGTTTTGGAAGCCCTTTCATTTTCCATCTTTTCTTTCACTCATGAAAGGAACAGATAGTCCACATGCTATAAAACTATCGTTGAGTTCCAACTGATAGAAACCAGTGTAGTGTCATGGATGTCACCTAAGTAAGACCCCGAGTGGAAGAGAACACAGGTCACTCTTCCAGTCTCACGCAGAGCCACCATTAACACCATGGAGTGAGGCTTGAGGTGGTGGATACCAAGGCTACCTCAACAATGACAGGACAACATCCAGACTGTGGTAACACAGAATAACACGTAGACTAACACTATCACCTTCACTCATGCAGCTTTTGAACAAGATGCCTCCCTGCTCAGAGTTATACAGTAGCTGTCATCTCATTCTTTGGATGAGAAGGATGAAAAGGTACCTTCTTCGTTCTTCACCACCTGTCCGGCGCCTTGTACGCTAAAGAAAACAGACCATATGAATGAGAAACAGCCAAACCCTCACGCTCTGGTCTAAGGAAGTATTAAACTCTCTTGATTACGTATCTTGGTGGTATTGAGCACAACTCAGATGCCTTACTTCACCAGAATTGAATGCTGATGTCACTGTCACTGCAGCTCCACTCCAGTTGTCACAGAGGAAAGGGGACTTTGCTTGGCTACATCCAAGCGGACCGTTCCTGACAGTGCTGACAGCAGTTGAGGTGCACTAACGTGCCAGGCAGCCACTCAACAGGCATGAGAATGATTTGGTTTCATCAGCCTCCCTTACTCAATCGTAATGAACTTAGTGGTAACATCTGTCCTTACATGTGCAGAGCCTCCAAGGACTCTACCGGGGTAGGACATGCATGAATATGGCACAGGTCTTCAAGGTTAGGAGTCTGTTTGAAATTACAGCCATCTTAGTGAATTTACTACAAAGACATTTTCACACAAGAAAGTGACATCTCAAAAGGTTCATGGTTCAGCTTTAGCTGGAATTTGCCTTCAAAAAGCAAAACTTGGGTCTACATTCTCAGTGGACAGAAATGAGCTCACCTCTGTTTGCCTCAACAGAAGAAACTCCATTCACATTGGCAGTAAATTTGGCCCTAGCTCTGCATTTTGAGAGGAAATCTTGAAAAACAACCTGCACCAGGACGTTTGGTTTTTGTGGTGGTTTTTTTTTTTTTTCATGTTTTTGAAAATTTCATTGGAGTAGACCCTTATGTGACCATGTGAAGCTCTTCTCCTATGAAGACAGGCTGAGGGAGTTGGGGTTGTTCAGCCTGGAGAAGAGAAGGCTGCAGGATACCTTATAGCAGCCTTCCAGTACTTGAAGGGGCTACAAGCAAGCTGGAGAGGGACTTTGGACAAGGGTGTGTAGCGACAGGACAAGGGGCAATGGCTTTAAACTGAAAGAGGGGAGATTTCAATTAGACATTAGAAAGAAATGCTTCCCTCTGAGGGTGGGGAGGCACTAGAACAGGTTGCCCAGAGAAGTTGTGAATGCCCCTTCCCTGGAAGTGTTCAAGGCCAGGCTGGATGAGGCTTTGAGCAACCTGGTCTAGTAGAGGGTATTCCTGCCCATGGCAGGGGGAGTGCAACTAGACGATCTTGAAGGTTCCTTCCAACCCAAATCATTCTATGATTCTAATCCAAACTCCACAGCAAGGCCCAGCTTGAAATAAAAAGATGAGTTCAGCAAAGGTTCAATTCTCAGTTTTAGTTTTAACATTTGGGGTACAGTGAAACCTGAAATATACCATCAATATTATTCCTAGGGCAAGATTTTTCAAGACTGTGTGAGCCAGAAGATGCAGAGGAACACCTGATACATTTTCAAATTCACTTAAGATGAGACATCCAGAGTAGTGTGGTCTTCTAGAGCCATCTTACTGTTAGAAATGCATTCAAAGGGTATTCTTAACCTCTCTGCTATTTATCAGACAAAAGACATTTTGTGGAGCAGATCTTCAGCTGCTGCATAGTTAATGGTGGAGTTATGTTTATTTTTTTATCACTTCAAGATCTGGTCTGATTAAGTAAAAAGACCAATTAGTAAAGACTACAAATTTATGTAACTATAAGCCCTATACTCAGTATGTTCTCAGTCACCACCAAACCAGATGCCTTTTTCACATCACAGATCTCTAGTTCATTGCTTGCTCAAACACCCAATTTTGTGAAGAGCCATAATTTTGAAAGATTTCACTGAAAGCCAGGCGTTAAGAGGTTAGGTGCTTTTCCACTTATTTAGATCAGAAGATCATTTTCTCTTCCTGCTCTTGAAAAATATTTTGCTATTCACTCGGTGTGTCCTATTAGCAGAAAATAGAGAAAGTTCTGATGCATCATAGCACGCATCTGAAATTCTAATTCTAATTAACAAGAAGTCATCTGTAGTTGTCTAACATCGTATTATTAATTCACAAAGCAATAAAGGGACATATTTCAGACTGAATGAGAAGATAGGTACTGAATGGGGTCATAGTATTTCACTACACATAATTTGTCACGATCTTTAACTATTTCAAACCTATAGAAGTCAAGTTGTACAATGCCTTACCGCAAATATGATTTCTCACCTATAAAAAGCAGTTATCCTGGTATGATTTATTCTCATGAACTTAAAACCTAAATTAGATCTAAATCTGTATAACCCAGGGTTGCATAAGGAGGTATATTTTTACTGTGAATGTATAGACTTTTGCTCTCTGTGTATTTTTGAGCAAAAAAGGCAATTCTAGGGACATTGTAATATGCTTTCTGGCATTATGATCAATACCTACTTTAATTTATTTAAAAATTATATTTAGTAACATGAACAGGAGATTTGATCTTTCATTAAAAAAGCACATCTCAGCTAAATTCTAATAAACTTTACATTCCAAAAGTCTTAGGGAAGACTTGGGTTTTTTTAAACTTACACCCCCCAAAATAAAGACATTTGAAAATGCATCACCTCTGAGTAAAACTTTCTACTTCCTTCAGAAAATTAATTTTCTTCTTCAGAAAATTAAGTTAATTTTTGTATAGAGAAGTATAGGGAAACCCAAAAGCATTCATTCATTCATCCATCCATTACCTTTCCAGCAAGAGAATGTGCAGTTACTAGAATTTTACACAATTAATGCTCTGAGAGTCCTTTAAATGCAAACTTGTAAAAAGAAAGTAAAAAAAAAAATAAATCAAAGTTAATTGTGACTGGCTGGAACAAAACAGTTAAATCAATATGACCATGGCTCATCTGCTCATCATTTAGCCATTACTTGGGAGACCAGGACCTCCTGCTATGCCTGATTTATTTATTTATTTATTTTAATACAGATTTACCACTGCCTCAGGTCTGCAGACACATATGAAGTCGAAATCAAAGTCATTCCAGACTTGACCAGTTATATTGTTCACTCTTCATATCTTATTTATTTCTTTTTTTTCCTTACATTGGATAGAGATAAAAACATACAGACTTCAGAATGTTCAAAAAGTTTAGTACAACTGCAAGAGATGGCAAAAGCCACCATCTCACATCTATAGCATCCTGGAGAAAATGACAACATAATAATTCTCCTAAAGAAGAAAACTCATGTATTAAAAGATTTTCTTTGAATTAAACCTTACAATGAAGAGGAATGCTGCACAGTTTCGAAATATTTTGAAGTACTGCTTCACCACATACAGAAGTTGGGTTAAAACAGGTTTCTACTACAAGTTTAGAAATAGAAACCTCATTGTCTGATGTTCACCATCCAAAAAGCCTAAGGACGTAAAGCATAAAACTAAGGAGAGGCATTTTGGTGACCCTATGGACACACGGAGCCTGATACTTGTCCTACTGGCACTGACAGAAATCCCAAATCTGGTCAAGTCAGTGGTGCCTGACCAGGGTCTGCCACTGGAATCGGAATCAGAGACATCATGCACATGCTTGGCTTTTACTGAAAGCCACAAAACTTCCCCAGAAACGTAGCCCTGGGTTATTTGGCAATGCACATCTGGGCAGCAAAGGCTACTTGGTCAGAATCGCGACAAAGCAAAGTCTTTGATTCTGGTTCCCAAACTGGAACATATGACCGTTTCTTCTTCTGGGGAGATGAGAATTAAACAGGAGCCAATGCCATCTCTGGAAGAAAAGGCCACAATGCAACATCAGAATAAATACACTTATTTGCATATATACACGCTGGAGTTTCATATGTATGTACTAACATCTCTTCCTTAAACTGTTAGGAATATCACATATGCTACAGCTCACACCAACCAGAATAACGAGGGAGGTGGCAGTTTTTGACATTTTTGTAAGTTCATACAACTCTATAGTCCAAGCAACTCTAGATTCATCCGAGCTACCACATAAAAAAAAAAAAAAAAAGACTGGTCACAAATAAGTTTGTTTAATAATCAACTGTCTTTTAACTTCAGTGCTCTCTCAGACCTGTATGGGTACAGCCTAATCACACCACAGTCATAGAAAGGCAAACTCTGAACTGAACAGCTACCGTCACCTCCCTCCCTCTTTTCTTTTCCCAGCAGGTTAAGTGTGGAAAACGCTAAAAATCTACTAGGAGTGTGTCTAAAATGAAGCATAAATAGGTATGGAAAAACCTATGAGAAAACTGTTATGGAAGGTGCCTGAATGGCAAAGTGCAAAGGGTGACGAGAGGAAAATTGTGATGGCATACAAAAGGCAAGAGAATAAGAAAGATGTGATACAATAGATAGCTGGTGTGAGCCTATCAACTGGCTGGTAGCTCCTGTTCCACCCACCTCCCCCTCAATACCTTCTATTTTTTTGTTATGATAAAGGACATTCATGATCAGTAACAATGTTATAATGATAGTAAATGCAGGATTTAAGGTATATAAAACCTTCAGCCAACATTAGAAAGCCACCAAGGGGGAGTTACCTTGCATGAGGTTCTATTTAGTGATGGCTCCACTCTTTCACTCCCTGACTGCAAATCAGCATTTTTAGTGGACAATAGGCTCAGCAGTGGCCTTATGATTGCCTCTTTTCAAATGGAAATGGCTATCCTAACTCCTCTGCCAGGTTTTTTCTTACCAGCGCACAAATTGCAGTTTACAAGGCTCTAAGGGGGGAAAAAAAATCTTCGCTGAATATCTTTTTTTTATTCGACAAACTGACATGTAAATTACCCTTTAAGTGCTCCACTCTAGGGCTCTGATCATCTCCTAATTGTCACAGTCAATTGTAGCCAACAGTCTCTTCAATCCCAAGCGCTTTGACAACAAGCATAAGGATCAAAGCAGAATCAGCTCCCTTCAACATCCTTCTGTTTAGGATGCTACAAAAAGCCTGAAAAAGAAAGGTGTAAGGGCATCAGTGGAGAAGGAACTGAGACTAGAAAGTACTATAGCAGTCATTTTCTTCTTCACTAGTATTATATATCCTTATGTAGTTATCCCATGTTCAGCACGAACACAAACATCCCAGGAAATAAATACGGTTTGAAATGAGTTGGATATATTAACTACTTAAAAATAAACGTATAATGTATTTCTGCTGCCTCCTTCTCCCATCCTTCCCTCTCCAACTTTCCCCTCCACTCTGGGAAGGAATATATCAGCATTTTTTTTTTTTTCCCAAAGCAGTCCCACAATCTTTTCCAGGATGAGCTGGGCTGCAAACCAGCCTGCCCCAATGGAAACTCATCCCAAGTTGTATGCATGGGGCCGGTATGACTTAGACGTGAAGAGGGTTATTTGTACAGCTCTGCTTTTGCCTTCTGAAGTGCCTATAACCCAAGGTCAGGCAGAGGCTGGAGCAAAACCCTCTCATTCAGTTGGAGTCCAACTTTAAGAACAGCCAGTTTCAGTCACATCCAAAATGACGGGGAAGAAATACAAGAATAAACACAGCAGTCCTCAAAGTCTGCCTAGGGAAAAAAAAAGAAAAAAGAAAAAAGAAAAAAGAAAAAATATTTGCCGTAATTCTGAAAGAAGATTCACCTTTTATTGTATTCCAGACCACTTTAGGTCAGCACCGTGCTACATTGCTTAAACAAAATTTTTTGTACTGGCTTGCTGTGTTTGATGATATGAGCTTGCTTGCGTGGCGATACACTTTCGTACCCACAGACACTCAAAGCAAGCCTTGTTGAAGTTGTGTTTCTAGGGAATAGGAGTAAGGCAGAGCTATTCTGAGCCATATTTTACTTCGAAACTTGTACCTATCCACGAACGTAGCAGGAACTCCCACAGAGGCTCACAAACAGCTTCTGCCGCGCAGGCTGCAGGGGAGGAATAGCACGGCTCCTGCAGAAGATGTGCTGCTCAAGTGGGAGAAAGCCTGCAGCATAGCAGAGAGGCAAACCGGGGATGTGCCAAGCTCTAGAGTAACTCAAAAGGATCTCCAAATGGATAACCAGGCTCTGCAGGTTTAGGCAATTGGATCCTTTTGGCCTCTCCGACAATCTTGCTGCCATACAGAAAGGATGCAAGAGACTTCATCCATTTTCCTGGAGCTCCGTCTCCCCCATTCCTGCAAAAGATAGTTTGAATGCCTAAAGTCCACAAATAATGGGAATTTAGAGGTGAAAACCACTTTGCTCTTTCATAAGAAATTAATTCACTTCTCTCAGCTGTTTTTAAGAAACTTCCACTTGACATTTCTTAAAGATGATGCACCTTATCCATTGACTCACATAACACTGAAGGAATGGTTAGACAAGACAGCTGGATGAGTTGAACAACCTGCTTCCCCCCTCCTACGGCTCCCACTTTCCTTGCACAAATTCTGGATTTCTGTGTACAAGACAAGCCAAGTCAGATCGGTAGAGCAGCAGAAAAACAATAATTTGCATAACAGGACCCCAAGGCAAGGCTTTGATGTAGATGTTCCTAAACCATCACCTACATCACACTCCCCAAAGACAACCAAAAGGTTTAAGATGCAACAATAATCCTATTTTTACACAGAGAAGACTCAGAGCTCATAGGGAAGACAACACAGATACAACAAGGCTTCCTACAGAGCTGCCTCTGCACCCACCCACCGCTGCCTGCTCCTGCCTGCACCCACCAACTTGCACTCGGCCATACTCAGAGCCCCCGGCACCATCTTGCACACACAGATGAACGTTATTGAGCTAGAGAGGCTAAAAGTAGATGATACATTAGATACAAAGATTGGTGAGGAAAGAGTGGTTTTGATAATGAATATGAACAAAAAGTCAAAATTTCTCATAGGAAAGATATTGGACGGAGCCTTGAGTAGCCTGGTCTAGTTGAGAGGCGTCCCTGCCCATGACAGGGAGGTTGGATTAGATGATCTCTGAGGTCCCTTCCAGCCTATGCCATTCTATGATTCTATGATATTCCAAAAAAATGTTGATTGGGAAACATCAAAAGCACTCATTTGGAAGATGTTGAAATAACACAGAAGGTTAATCTAATATATCATTTAAAATAAATACAAAACCAAAATTATAAAATTGAAGTGAAATGTTTGTCCTGTCAAGCTGTTTTATTTCTATACTACCAAAGGCAAATATTTTAACTCTTTCCAACCAAAAATTTCACTGAAAAACGCATATTCAAGAGAAAGTTTTCCAACTTAGGGAAACATGCTTTCCTCACTAGCAAATTTACAAATATTTTGCAGCACCATATAAAGATCAATATCTTTCCCAGATAGCTACATTCTGAGGTGACTCCAGTTAAAATGTATAAAACATTTTCCTTGATATTCCCCTGTAGAAAGCAAATCCTGTTATTTTCTAGGAATATTATTCCAAGACACCAAGACACCTTCCAAATGAAACCTTCCCAACATTAGCAAATTGCTCTGTGACTATTTAGTTCACTAGAATTATCTTGGTATATAAAGATATTTTCACCTTCTCTTTCACCCACAGGAGTGCCATGTGTCAAGAAGAAAATGCAAGGTCACCTGGAATGTAATTAACTTTTTTTTAAACTGTGCTTATTTAAACAACAGAAGCATTTCCAAATTGCTGAACATCAGCTAACGGAGCCTGCACTATTTTCTCACCTTACTTGAAAACGCATCAAAAACTTATTAGATGAAACTGTTGGGTCCCAGCTTTGTCTGTGGAGCTGTTGCTGATAGTCTGCAGAGAAATGAGTAGCACAGTCCTGGATATTTCCCTTGTTTCCAGCTGCTAAATCATAATAAAGAAGGTTAAAATAATATTCTTTTCCTGTCAGAACTTTTTCATGGAGACAATTGTTGTAGAGTTTGCACGGTATGGATTCCATTACCAGAAAGTACTAGAGGGTCCACATGACCATGAATGGGAGGAGATAAGCTCAATGAGACAATTTTCCCTTAAAATAAGACACACATTATGGAAAAAGTTGGGAAAAAATTCCCTACCCTATCAGAGAATATGTTCTTTCTTTCAACTTAAGGAACCCACAGCACTAGAGACCGTTAGCTGGACAAAGCCAGTTGCTGCACATGACCATTTCATGGTACTTCGGAGTTGCAATTTACTACAGGGGATTGAACCATTGCCTTGCACAACTGTAACATGGGGAAAGGTGCCATTCTATTGCTTGTGCACTGGAGCAGCAGGCAAGAAAGTGGCTCCTCCAGCTGCCTCCCACAAAAAGCAGCAAGTCATGCGGCTGCCCAGGATCAGAGAGGCTCCTCTGGAAGTGCTACCCCAAAAAGGGAGCACTGAATGCCTGTCAGGAGCATGGTTTACTGATAGGGTGTTGATGCCCTTTCCTACAGACTTTAACATAACCCCCCCCCATCTGGGTGTAAAGGGGCAGAATAATAGTGCTCATTGTGTCACTGACATTTCTCTCGGAGGGGGTGGCTTTTCAGCGAGCAGTTGTGTTTCCTTATTTAGTTCTCCACCACAATCATGGATTTTTGCAGCCCTTATTTTTATGCTTCTGAAAAGCGAGAGGATGAAAGGTTACATTGGAGGCGTCCAGAAGTGACAGTCAGAGCACGTGCACTGGTGTGATGTAAAAATCCACATGACCACTTCAGGTCTTTTGCAAGATCACTGATATGGCTCCTAAATTACCGATTAACCGACGTGCTCCGGTCCTTAAATCCTTGTTCAATTCAGTCTTTCAGGCAACAAAGACACACTATTTGTGTCCGGGATGCCTTGCAGGTACCAGTGCTGAGTTTGCTAAGAATATACATCAAGTCATTACCTCTGCAATGGCGGAAGCCATGTGAAGTGCCTTCAGAAGTCTTTAGGAAGCCATCTGCTTAAGCCTCAGCTGAGACTTGTTTTAAGGAGGTCACATGCTGCTTTTTAAGTGATTATTTCTAGATAGTGCTCAGGGGCAGGGAGGGAGGGTTGGTGACCACAGCTCCTTCTGCGCAAAGGCAGAGATTCAAGCCGTTGAATACTGGTGGCAGTGATCACAGGACTTGACAGTGAAGGAGACAAATTATATGCAACTGCTTGCTCTTGGGGAGAAGAGGCTTTCTTGGGTGTCTTCATAGCTCATTAACACAGTTTCTACTGCAGTTAGCTCAACCACGCAGCTTCCACTCTAGCCACATCCTCCTAAGCCCAGGAAAACATCGCAGTCCCGTTTTACAGAGGAAGACATGGAGGCTGTTTTAACAGTGGGATCCAAGTCTATTAAAAGCTAATGAGAAGACAGGCTGCCCAGCGAATTCACCAAAGTCATAAAAAATTGGTTTCAGAGCCAGGGCCACGGCGCAGCAGCTCCCAGGTCCTAATCTGTGCTCAGGCTGCTTGGTATCACAAAGACCTTCCTGCTTTTAACTCCTGCTAGGTCAACGCCAGGCAGCTGAACGTACATTGAGGACATTGCTCACTGTCAGGCTCATCCACAACAAAGAAACACAGAACAACGGCGTCATTCACAGGCACCAGCATTAGAACTTGATTGTAAAGAAAGCTGTTTCAAATAATAACCAGAGAGTTCGAAAAAGCGTGTCTAACCACATGTCCGTTAAGAAGAATATTATGCAGTATTTATCAGCTCAGACAGGAGCTTGCTTCATAAAACTGGTTTCAATGGAGGATTTTAAGTATATGGCAACTGATAGAGTGAATATAGACATTATTTTACAATAGCAGAGCGTCTATCTATTACTAAGCTGTAATTTTAATTGACGTTAAGCAAGAAGAACCACAAGAATAGAGCGAGTGCCCATTTCTCACAGCCCATCTATCTCGTGTATAGTTACTTAGGGCTCGTATACCACCAGTTTAGAAACATGCATAATTGCTTATGGTCAACATCACATCACTGCCAGATCACACATTAAACAGATAACCACTATTATTATAAGAGCAACTTCCTTGACCTCGTATTTTGGTCTGGCTCTGAATTCTTGTACTTTACCAGTTTGGTTTGTTGCATTATGCCAGCCTTCTGCCTCTACATGTCATTTTCTACTCCTGTAAGTGACCGGTGCAATAGAGAACTTACTATAAAAATGCATATTTGAGCACATGAATAGAATAAATTCAAGAAATATGATCACAGTTGCTCCTGCAATGTTTTTATAAACACAGAGTCTCTGCTTTTTTATTATAGTTAAGGTACAGTGTGTTATTTGGCAGAGGAATCTGACTTGAAAATGTAAAAGGTTCAGGCAACCACACATTTGGAAGTAGAAATCTTTCCTTAAAACACGGCTCTGGTTTTTAAACATAGCAAAATTTCTGGAAACTTCAGTTTCTCAGAGTCTGCCAAAGCTCCAGTCACATGTAACATATTCTTGGGGCTTACATATAATGTTTCAAGTAATAAACAACATCTTGTTTAGAGCAGGATGGAAAAAAAGGGGGAAAGCACTCATTAGGAGTCAAAGCTCTGCATCAGTACTAAAACCAAAACATGTTTCTTGCAATGAAACCTCAAAATAACTTTTATAATGTATTAATACAAGATTTATATGCTCTTCACACCTCTAATAATTGCAGTTAAAATCATAGGTTAAATTCTTACAACAATTAGATAAATTATATGGCAAAAGAAAGAGAACTTCACACTCATTGAAGTGCACTCAGGTTTTCAGTAACAGAAAGAAAATATCTGTTCATCCTAATTCAGTAACAGACTGAGTTACATATTGTACATAGTTACACATCATCAGTAGCCCTTTAATGCTCTCTGTATTTATCATTTATCATGCACTTTTTATTCGGGAACAGGGCTGTATTTAAAAAAAAAAACAAAACACACAAAAAAAACCCAACCCACAACAAAGTTGTTCCCATATGAAGGCTCATCATGCAGAATATTCACAGCTTAAATATATGCACAGTCATCTCTCCTAGTCAGACACCATTTCAGTCCGCTCATCAGAATACATATTAACAAAATGATATTGAGATACAGAAATAGCACACGGCAGCCAGGAGTGAAGTATGGGCCATAATACCTACCTCACTGGGATCTAGGAAGGTTTAATTAATTAATCCTTATGAAGCACTATGAGCTCCTCAGATCATCACTTCAGTTCATTATCACCCCCATTTGTTTTGTGTCCCACTTTCCCCCTTAATTCAACAGTGAATCTCTTTTGGAAAGTGTTGCATTTATAAAGTAATGAACAGATGAAAGCAGTTGGAGTGATTTGGCCTCGCTGCATTTGCAGGAGGATAAAAGGGAGCAGGAATCCTTCTCCCTTCTTTTCTGCTCAAGTTGTTTGCCTCCAGGTCTAAGGAGAGCATAAAGCTTCATGATGTGCAGTCCTTTTCTCAGGAAGCTGCTCCTGACCAAAACTGTGTCAAAATGCAACAGAAAAAGATGAAGGTAAGAATGTAACATTTCAGAATTAGATCTTAGTCTGGGAAACTTCCTTACTCCTATTTATGTTAATTAAAGATGGGTATGAGCCATGAAACTCAGAGGGGGTATAGATGCAGGCACTTGGTTCTTTCCTCATCTCTAATAATTATTAGATACATTGGATGGGAATAGTTGGAAAGAAAATCAATAAGAGAATGAATCAAGAAAATTAATGGCAATTTCAAATACTTACGCGTATAGGATTTCACTCAGGGGTGAGACAAGATAAAATTAGTAGTCTGTATTAAAACAAAACAAAATACATTTTGATCAAACTTCCAGTCAGCAGAATCTTCTTTAAAGACTTCAGATTTTGGCATTAAATAATTTGGGTTAGAGAACTTAACAGAGAAGAACGGGAAGATTATCTGGTGAAACTCCAAGGTTGCTATAGACTTTCAGGGAAGAAACCAGATTAAGACAACAAAATCACTGGTGGAAGAAAAGCTGATAAAGAAGACTAGAATTTGATAATGGAGGAATTTAATTATTCAGGTATTGATTGGTACAATAACTATGTGGAAGCTAACAAAGTTTGTTTGTAGTGGCAATGCTATTAGCCCACTGAGCAGCCAGTAGTTAAGCTGAGCCCCATTCTTGGAGATAGGCATGTATACTGTTATAAAACTAATTTTAATTACAAGACTTAACTTTAATTACATTTAATTTCAATATAACTTTTAAAGTTAATGATAGGGAGTTCGAACCTCATTATCATAAAGATCCTCATAGATTTAAGGGATAGATTGATAGAAAACATTCTTCTTGAGAAAAGCTTGAGAGATTCGCAAAGCAGACTCAGGTCAAAAGAAAAATTGAGAAAACACAACTACGTTCTTATTATTCATTCAAAGAGAAAATCTTACTCACAGTAAAAGAATTGACACAGCCAATGGTGGGGGAAACGTGCCAATAACACGCAATAGTGACCATCTGAAAGTAGTGAACCCGAAAAAGGCAAATATTCTTTATTGGCGGGTGTTTCGAAGTTATTCTGACTAAAAAGTTCTTCTGACTGGACCTCAAAGATGGGACCTCATCTTTCAGGACTTCCAAATATAGTTTCTCATTTAGATATTTTTGTTCCTGGCATACCAAAGCAAGGGCTTAGTAGTTTATAAATGGAATTGACCTCGTGCAGTCCCATGACCAGAAGACTGGTCTCCAGTTCTATATATTATATACTTAATCACTGCAATAGAATCAGCATACCTGGTAGCAGGTACTTAAAATCCAGTTCTCGCCCAAGATAGAAGAGCTCCAGCAAGAGGAGTGGCCGGTGACCACCAAAGCTTGTTGAAGATGAGGTCTTCACATTTCAGATCTCCTTCATCTCCTTCAGACCCATGCTAAAATAGACTAGGTTTTCTCATGGGCTGGACACACGTTTTCGTCACCAACTGATCATGTGAAAGCCAGCACCAGTGGCTGATGCTGTGCTTCAGACAGCACTGCAGACATCTCTGCCATTGAAAGAAAGGTGTCTAACCCTGGTGGAGTGGAGGTTAGGGATCCTTGAAGGGTTTGGCTTGTTCCCAGGCTGCTGAGTAACTCATGCAGGGCTTGTGGTGTCCACAAAAAAAGCATCCTCGCTTAAATGCATGTTGTTTGCCTTGTTCTTCCCTTGACTTGTGCAGAAAGCTCAGCTCCCTTAGATCCAATTGCCATCTCATGTTTCTGCCACAAGCAAGAAGATTGCGGCCTCAGGTTGGTGAAAATCTTTCCTATCAGACTTGCTTTCACGTTGATTAAACATGATTAATTATTTTTATGAAAATTAGTCTTCTTTCTGGGCAAAACCCAGTTTTCATAAAAAAAACCCAAAAACTTGGAAAAAATTAAGATTTTGTTTTTCCATGAGAAAATGTTTGTTTGGAACCATAACTACAATGCTCCACTGCTTGTTCCTCTCCATGATTTATAAACCAGACTATAGTTCTTGCAAAATATCATCATACTTCAGCAGGGAGACCCAGAGATCACAGGAGGCAAAACGCCCTGTTTATGGAGGACCATGGCACCCAAACTACAGCACCTGTTAAACAGATCTTGTAAGAACCAGATTTTCAAATTCCATTTGTTTTGGTCTTCAATTTTTCATTTGGTTTCAATTCAAGGGGAGGGACTAATTCCTGTGTAAAATGTTAACTTTCCGATATTACAATCAAACTATGCATGAATCTAATATTAATCAAGCACTTAATGTATTTACCAGAAATTGCCAGATTCATCATTGTAACAGAAAGATCTACAGATGTGAACAGAAAGCTGAGAAGGAGAGCAAACTGTAAAATAGTCAAATAATGAAAAAATAAAGCATAAGATATTACTAATCTGAAACAAATAACATAATAATTATTATAATAATAATATAATACATATAATTTAATAAAACAGTAAGAATTATTTTTGCAGCAGCAAATAAAAATACACTTTTTGAGCCAAAGACCATGTGGATAGAGATCTATGATAAATCAAAAATGTTAAGAAGCATCTCAACAGGCATTATGATCTCTCAGCGTTGAAGCAAAGCAAGAGCAATGCATAAGGGTTAACTCCTCAGCTCACATAAATCAAGTTAACACCATTTAAGTTAGCAAAACGTATTCAAAGTCAAATTCGTTTACTTCAGCCAAAGATATGTCCCTAACTGTATCCTTTGCATTTTATATTGAATTAACTATTTTAACATATTCAGCTCTAAAGCCCAATATACTTCAATATAATCTCCATTACATATACACACTTTTGTGTATGCATGCATATGCAGAATATATACATGTAAAATATTTTTTTTAAATCATAATATAAACAAATTAACATAACACAAGTCATTGCTATGAAAAATAGAATAGGGACAGTTTTGCAGGATTTAGTGAGGAAACGCACTGAAAATCCTGACTTGAGTAGAGTCAACCAAGGCGGATTTATGAGCAGGAAATCTTGCTCAAATAATTTGTCGGAATTCTTTAAAGATATCCCTGCCAAGGTAGACAAGAAAAATACTACGGATGGTATACAATACGCCTAGACTTTCAGAAGTCTGTTTGATAAGGTCCTGCACTGGAGATTACCAGCAAGGTACAGAGCCACCGCATAAATGATAACAAACTTTAATGAACTGATAACGGTCTGGAAACAGCATCCTCCCGATGACTTAGAGACTGGCAGTCAATACAGGGTAGTGCTTCAGTCAGGTTAGGAGCTTGTCTTGTCTCTAATCTATGCAAAAGAATGAAATCAGAATATCAAAGGTAACGTATCAAAATGTGCTGGGGACATAAAAGTTACAGGGGCTCCAGCAACCATCGCCTGGCACCAGTTACAAACCCGAGATCCCGATCACCAGCAAATGCAGCATCAGCACTGCCGGGAGCAGAGCTGCTGGAGCAGAGCAAACAGGCTTTTCTGATGCTGTAGAAAATGTGAAAACATGCTCTGTGCGGGCAGAGGGATGGAAAGAAATGGTGGAGGGTGATACGCAAAGGGAGGAGGGAGACCTCGGTGCTGCTTGGAGAGAAGGAAAGAGCTCAAGGAGGAACTGGAATTCTAGGAAAAGGAAAGGAAGAGACAAGAGGATTCTTTGAGTTTTTGAATCCTTAGGAGATGGGAAGTTTAGAGGAGATTAAAAAGTCTTCTGAAATTGAAAAAAAAAAAAAACAAACCATTTTTTCTATACAAATTTAATGGATAAGAGTTTGTGTAAGACCTTTTACCCCAGGAATGGCTGCCTTATGCTTTTACTGTAAGCAAGTTGTTGCAGCAAGTCCTGAGGAGGGTCACGAAGATGATCTGAGGGCTGGACCACCTCTCCTATGAAGACAGGCTGAGAGAGTTGGGGCTGTTCAGCCTGGAGAAGAGAAGGCTCCGGGGTGATCTTATTGCAGCCTTCCAGTATCTAAGGGGCTACAGGAAAGCTGGAGAGGAACTTTTGACAAGGGCATGTAGTGACAGAACAAGGGGCAATGGATTTGAACTGAAAGAGAGGAGATTTCAATTAAATATAAGGAAGAAATTCTACACTCAGAGTGGTGAAGCACTGGAACAGGTTGCCCAGAGAAGCTGTGGATGCCCCATCCCTGGAGGCGTCCAAGGTCAGGTTGGATGAGGCTTTGAGCAATCTGATCTAGTGATAGGTGTCCCTGGCCATGGCAGGGGGTTAGAACTAGATGGTCTTTGAGGTCCCTTCCAACTCAAACCATTCTATGATTCTAAGGGTGAGACAACAAAGCTAATCCTGTTTCCCTTGAACCCAAGCGCCATGTAGTTTTCAAGTACCATCAGTCTTTCTGCCCCAAGGGTGACAGACCTGTCCAGAACAGTTCAGCACAACCAGCAGACCAGGAGACAGGACACAAGCCTCAGGGTTTGTTTCTGTTCTGTCATGGCTCAGGTCTGTGTTGGAGGACCTTAACAACCCTTCTGATGCTTTTTCAGAAGCATCGAAGACATTGTCTCCTAAAACCCATTTACAAGAATGTCTCCTCACTGAGAAACACAATTTGCATTCCCTTTCAGTGTGGTCCTTGAAAACAGAGGTGAGTCTCCTAAAACTTAGGGGTTTTAGGGACCCAGAGAAAAGTGAATACTCTAGCTGGGAGCCTCGGCCTCGTTCCCAGTGGGATTTTTGACATTCATCAGAGACTGGGTCCACCAAAGGAAGACAACACAGAGGCAAATAAATAAAGAACAAATTCTAAAGTCCCATGGTTAGGCCTTTCACCTGACAAAAGATGTCCTCTAATATGTTTTGATGAAAAAAAAACAAAATGAAATTAAAAAATTGCTGAATAAGGCTGAATGGACTCACTCTAGCATCTGAGGTTATTTAACTAAAGACTTTTTACTTGTTGTTTTGTCCCCTATGGTAACTACACAGAATTTCCACAGGTAATTAAATAAAGCATAGCAGCAGTTAAGAATGGGCTCTGCTCATGATGGCTTTTCTACTTTTCTCAACTTTTACATCCATGCTACTTCAAACAATTTGTCTGACACCAGAGTCAAACTGTTGCCTTTACAATCATATCTACTTCACTTATTTTAACTGACCATCTTTCAACAGCAAGACCAAAATGCTTTGGTTTCATGAGCATTTATCAGAACTTTACAAAAATTAAAATTTTATCCTATATATTTTTTTACCAATTATTCTCTTTATCAGTTTTATGCAAGTATCCTCACAAAAGACCAATTTGACATTGTGGTGGTCACTGCACTAACTTCATTTTTGCAAATCAGTACATTTAGACTAGGAATGAAAAAACCCAAAGATTTAAGCTATGGGTGTTTAGAACCCAACAGATGCCATTGGAAATGTCTTTTATGTCCCTCACTGTTCAGAGCAGTCCTGTCCAGGCCCAAAGTGGCATTTTCAGTTCCTCTTTGGATCACCAGCTCCATTGTAAGTTGGATTCAATTCTTCAAATTCAAAGGTAATTTTTTGAGACTTCTACAAATTTTGCCTAATCATTGTTGATCTTGGATACAAACCTGAAGTTGCCTGTGGCTCTTAGATACTGATATTTTTTTTACACCACCTGTGTGCCCATGTTTTCCCTTCTGTCAGAACTGTTTCTTCACCTGCCTGAAACCAAGAGATTTCTTGTTTTTCTTCTGTTTCCAAGTTTCTCAAAGTTCCCCACCCACCCAACGCTGCCATCTTAGTTCCTGAATAAAACCTCAGTGTTTCTCAACAGGGTGCAGTATTTCTTCCCCTAAAACAACTCTGCTAGCAGTGCCTCTTTTTTCAGGGGAAAATCTTAAAACCAAAATAAAATTTTAAAAATCAAGCCTTCTATTCACCATAAAAAGAAGTTGCTTCCCTAAACAAGAGACCATAGCTAGGTATCAGAGATAATCATAAACATATTGGTTGTCTGGGATTTCAATGCACTCAAACAACAAATTCAAGAGTCTTTTCTCGATCTTGCATCACAACGATCTGCTTTGCCTGCTTCCCACTTTACACTTCACCCAGGGTATTTTTGTTTCACCAGTCTATTGGTCTTTGAAATTTCAAAATCACGCAGGTTTATTTGTGACTTGTGTTTCTTTCCCCATGTTTGTCTTCAGATCTCTAATGACATTCTCCTTTGAGTTGCCTCCGAGGAAGAGGAAAACCCAGGTTTTTTAAAATGTCACCATTCCAAGGAAGTGTCTGTATGCTAATTCACTCTTAACTTTGCTAGCAGAAAATTTAAAGGGCGACAGTTTTTAATAAATGAAGACCAGTTAGCAGTTAAAAATTTTCATAACGTTACTCATTTCTTGGGAGCTTTTTGCCTCCCACCAGCCTTCAAAGCTGTTTCTTGACTTTAGGAGATCATTATAAGTTAATACTCGACTACTGAAAGTCTGACTCCTCCTTAAATATTGTACTGAATCTGTCAAACATCAATTTTGAATCAATGCCAATTCAGTATAAATAAAGTGCGATGCGGACACTGCAAAAAGGATAGCCTGCAAATCAAAAGAACCGTTATCACACAAGGGACGTGATAGATTTTCTCCAATAATTCCAATTTTGATCACCTTTTCCAGAGAAGAACTTTAGTGACTCAAATAGGAATAAGATATGAAGCAGTCGTTGTTTCTGGCTGTTAAAGATGCTTGATACAAATGAAGGCTGAGCCTAATCCTTTCTAGAAAAGACCTAAACTTTAACATTTTCATAATTAGGATGGAAACTGAAGTAGTGGTAGTATCTGGTGAGTTTAAAAGGAGGGAAAAAAAAAAGATTATGCCAATTAAAAATGAAGGGTCTAAGAATAAACAGTAAATTCACGTAGAGCTATCCGATTCGCAGCTTAGTAGGCATTATGTCAAATAAAACCACCGAGTGAACCAAAGTATTAACAAACAGAAGAGATAGCCAGACATGTTTATATAGGCAGACAGGGCTGGAGGATATATCGACAACACGGGGAGGTGTGTTGTCATAAACTTGAAGGGGGACAGACTTGTTGGGCCAAGTGTCCCTTTCCCGTCCAGGAATTCCTCATGTCCTCATTACCCTTTCACCTCTGGACAGCTGCAATATTAAAATCTGGCTCACGTCTTAAGGAAATTGAGTTTAATGTCCTTAATTTAGTCCCCAGTCCCCATATATCCATATCACAAAACAACCGTGCAATTTGGCTCAACGGACGGCGTCTGCTCAGGAAAGAGGCCCATCCTGGAGTGGCAGGGCAGTTGCAAGGAAAGTCTAAGACCTCCCTAAAGCATGCATAGCCTGTGTAATGCATGCATGGTACATTCACACTTGAGAGAAACCATTCTCTTTTCATTCCTTTGGGTTTTCGGTATCCTTCACGTGCGGAATTTTTATTACCAAAGTAGTCGGCGTGCTCCTATATCATGACAGCAGCCAAGTTGGACAAGAACGAAGGCGACCTCTTGGTTTTCTCACTTTTTCTTCACCCCTAAATGGAGGTTAGCCTCAATCAGGAGCAAGTTTTGGGCCTGATTCGGTACAACTCGCTCCTCTCCAAAGCGTGGATGAAGGCTGCAGAGTTAGCTGCTGCATCGATAGATTACGTAGTAGAGAAAATATTAGTGGCATGTTTTGGTCCTGGGAATTTATATGCAACACCCTGAATGTGAAAGTCAACTTCTAAATAATCTGGAATCAGAAAGGGGCAGAGTGGTTGTGGCGGTGAAAAAAAATGTGAAGGGGATAAAAAATTAATCATCAAAAGGTTTTATATTTTATGTTAGTAAATCATTTTAAGTAACTGATCAGATCATATCTCCAGCCAGGCTTCCAGTTTGAAATCTTCAGGAATCAGTGGGCAGGGATGTAAAAGGCACTTCTTTCTCTTCATCTGGAAAACATCTATGCTGCATCTTTCCCAACATTGTGGTTTTTTTTCTCTGTACCTTTAAGACTAGGTTTTTTATGCCTTTGTGATGATTTTTTTTCTCATCCATTTGCTTACCAACATAAGGAGCATAAAATAGTTTGTAGATACTCAAAGAGCATTAGTAGAAATGTCAACGTACTGGGTGCGTTTTGGGGTGGAAAGAAGGGTGTAAGATGGAGGGTAAGTCTGTCAGCTCGAAGCAGAAGCAGCTGATTTGTAAATAACAAAATTGTAGGATTTATTCTTTTTGATGCACTGCACTTTTATTAAAAGAAAATCCCCTGGAAACCTCTGTAAATGGCATGAAACATATAATTAGACTCAGCTTTTCTCACTCTCTGCTTATTTAAGTGCTCAGTAACTTCAGTGGTGATTCAGTAACAACTGATTTTATAGAAACATCTGACAATGAGAACAAATATTTGCAGTGTTTTCTGTCTCCGCTCTGTATTTCTTCCTCCTCATCACAAGGCAGAGCTTGCCTCGCTTTCTCCACAGCTCCCACCTCTACCCATGTCCATTTCCCAACACTAAGTATTATGCACAGCTTTTCACACCTTGATTCTCACCCCCAAAATTTTACCCCCCAAATTCTGGACACTGATAGCTCCTATCGTCCCAAAAATGAGTGCCACCACCAGGAAGGCTTTGACATAGGCAAAGACATCACTGCCAGGCACAGCTGGTGAGTGGGTGGTGGGATGAGAGGTAACCCAGCCATTCATCGTTCCTGATAGCAGATATCCAAGGCCATGATACAGTTGGGTTTGTTTTCTCTTGCCTGGGCTCTACTGCTTCTGCCCTTTCTCTGCTTCCTAGGGAAAGAGGTCTTGCGCATGGAGAGCCACCCCCACAGAGCCATTGGTCTAGATGAGCTAGAAAGTCATCCAGGGTTGACTTCACTGTCCTCAACCTCTCCACCAGCTTCCACAGCCATCAAAGCAATCTTCGTAGCAAACCGTGGATTCATCTCACTGATTCCACTTTCAGCCTTTGGGCAGAAACGTTCAGTCATGTTTACACTCCTGCAAAGGCAAATGACAGGTAGGAGGATGCCACCAGGATGACTGCCACCAAGTACAACTTCTCCACCCAGGACCAACCACCCCAGCACCCAGTGCAGTGGTTGTAATGTCCCATTCCCTGCCCCTCTTGGTATCTTCTGGGGAGCACGGTGGACCTGTTCACATCTCTGCTGGCTTCAGTGGCATCTGTTGCTCATGCCACATGCAAAATTAAAGGGTTGGTAATGAATATCACTCTCCTAATATATGCAGTGTGCTGGATCCATGCAAATGTCCTTACTTGTGGGGACATGGCTCAGCCAAACTATGCCACAGGAGACAGGGACCCAGAGTTGCAATTCTTGACTCCTGGGAGCCAAGGACATCAGTGTTCACACGAATCCAATCCAGGCTGCCAAAATTATTCTGGAGATCGTTTTGCCTCTTCCCTAGCCCAGAATTTGGGAAATCACACCCATTCACAGCCTCCTTGTGGTAGGCCTGTTGGCAGGCGGACCCACTGGGAGGTGGACCCACTGGGTGAACACCAAACAGTATTGCCATATTTCGCCTCGTGCAGTTTTTGCACCCGGTTCCAACCTATCAGAACACGGGGAAAGAATACAGTCAATATAGGCGCTGCTGAATTTAAAAACAAAAGATAAAAATAGCCATTTTTAGAGGGTTTCAGGTTGAAGGTTGCTTGTCAGAATCCAAGAAGAGAGCAGCAGTTGTTCTGACACTGCGGTTTTCACATCCTTGTCAGAGATTTGAAGAAGGATAGCTGATGTGTGTTAAAAAAAAAAAAAAGGATGGTAAGGTTTTAAAATAGTTTGGATGCTGCCTGGAGCAAGTTTTAAGCTGTGTAGTAAGAAGCATTGGTAAGGATGCACAAGCACCTAACATTGTCTGTATGGAGAAATGACTCATTCAAACATCGGTACCTGTAACGTGACACTGACCTGGAGAGGCATCAGGAAATATCCCAAGAAACATTTTTAAAACATAAATCAAGGAGGGAGGGGGAACCTGGAGAAACTTCCATGACAAGGAAAAAAAAAGCGCTCTCCTGTTTTGACAGCTCTAATAACCCAGAGTCTAAGATTTGGGCTTGGAAAGGGGCCAGTTGGCCAAGCCTCCATCCGCAGACGAGCTGGAGATGATGCTGATAGTCGGAGGGAGGCAAACAGAAGAACTGGCAAGCCCCATGCCACCCCTGACGAAGGGGATGTCTGCCAGTTCGTGGGTAAACCTGTGGTTTAGGTGTGCCATGGTCACTGGGACCTGTGCTTCTGCTTCTCCTGCTACCACCCAACACAGTCAGCAGCCACTCGCACAACAGCAGCAATTTTCCAGATATTGGGCAATTCTGTAGACATGGAATTTCTTTGAAAACTATACTGAAATATCTAATTGCTTCAAATCATTTGGGCTTTTCTAAGTATCTTTATCACTTTTACGATTCTGCAGATCTTAAAACATACAGATAATCTCCTGAAGTCACAGAGGGAAGAAAACGTTTTCCCTGCGGTGGTGATGAGAACTAGTTGGGGCAATTGATCGACTGAAATTTTTGGATGGCCATTGAAATGTCAGCTTTGCACCCAGATTCTCTGCCCCTGCCATCACCTCTATTAGCTTAATCAGTAGTCAAGGGGGGAAATAGAGATACATTAAGAAAACCTAGGAAAAGTAAATTTAATCTGGTCCCAAATGGGTAGAACAAGGGCTACTCTGTAATTACATAATTTATAGCCACCTTTCAGCCTGGTAAAAACAAAACAAAATAAAACAGAATCTCCATTTCCCAGGTTTATAGATCCACCACAAAGTTGGCCATCGGCCTCACGAAGACACAACAACATCCTAGGCACTTTGGCCAGTGAATCAGATTGGATATTAGGAAAAAATTTTTTACCATGAGAGTTGTAGAACACTGGAACAGGTTGCCCAGAGAGGTGGTGGATGCTCCATCCCTGGAAACGTTCAAGGCCCGGTTGGACGAGGCCCTGAGCAACCTGATCTAGTTGGAGATACCCCTGTTCCTTGCAGGGGGGTTGGACTAGATGACCTTTGAAGGTCCCTTCCAGCCCTAACCATTCTATGATTCTATGATTCTATGATCACTCCAGCACTGCTGCCACTCCTGTTGCCCACAGCAAGGGGTGACCCCAGCCCTGAAAGGGATCTCTCCTTGGCAAAGAAGCGTGGGCACATCTCCAGGACATTTGCTTTCTCTCCTGCTGTCAGAACCAAAAAGCAGAGGTTTAACCCCAGTTCCCACCTCGCCCCTTTGCAGAGAACTTGCTGCCGTTGCCACCACCATGATGGCCAAAGTGATGGTGGGTCCCGGTACCGGGCTCAGAGCTGGGTCCTCAGTGCTGCAAGCGTTGCTCAAGTTTACTGCTCTTGCTGTTACAAATTCAACTCCCTCCCTACCAAAAAAAAAAAAAAAAAATCTGTTATCACTGAGCATATGCAACTGCTAAACATCCTATTCAATATAACTTCAGCCTGTTCTGAGAACTACATTTCACAGTTTCTTTATACAGTATCTGTCTGTCAGATATTGCCCACTAGATTACCATAGTCTATATAATATATTTCCACTGTAAAAAAAAAAAATAAAAGGATCTTTTGGGCATATCTTTTACTACTCCCTGTAGAAAAAAAATAGAGATGAAAAGTGGTTTTTTAATTTTACGTTTCACGCATACGATCTTCTCTCTATAAATGGCACTAAGCAAATTTAAACATTACCATGTATTTGTGCCTCCATTTTGGTGTAATTTCTTTAGTCTGCTAAACATAAGTAGTTCTGCATCAATTTTAGGTATTTCTAGAGCCTCTGTCACCCTGGTTCCTCAGTATGGCAACAAGGAGCCAACAAGCTATATTCAGAATACTTGGGCCTCCTGTACATTTGAACGTGCCACTAAATAAAAATTCTTAATGTCTTAATTTTTTTTCTTAAATTAATTAACCAATTAAATTGATTTCTTAATAAATCAAATTCAGACCTGGCATAAGCAAAGCCAACTCCTTGGGTCCCAGTCAGGCAGCGCTACTATAATAATTAACCAGCGGTCGAAGGCGGTGGAGCTAGTCCTTTAATTGCTTTATTTATGGTTTTTTATACCTTTCTGGTTACGGTTTGGTGCAGCTGCCCCTTCCTCCTTTCTGTTCCCCATGCGGCTGAGCTGTGCTGATACCAGCCCACCGGGTTGCACAACGAGCACCATCACTTGCACCTATTTGCTGACCAACTTATAACCGATTCCCAGCTCATGTTGTTCCTCTATCACCACCGGCTACAAGCGAGGGGGGGGGGGGTCTTGAGGTCTCTGATTTAGGTATATTAAAATATAACAAGAAAATACTGATGATGTCTCACTGGGAGACCACAGTAAAAAATGAATGTAAAAAGTTCTTGATGTTTTAAAACACCTCAAATTGAAACAACCTTTGGTCTCACTAAGTGTCATATAAACAAGAAGGGAACGCTGCTTATCTGAGATATTTCTTTATGGTTTCCCAGTTTAACCCCACGTGGTTTTGAGTAACGTGTTTGTATCGCAGGAGACCTTACTGTGGTATTTCAGAAAATGAGGCCTAAATGTGCTCGTATCCAAAAGATACACGGTCTTATTAATGCATGTATGCCATGCATAGATTATCAACAACTTCGTAACTAGATAGGAACTTACATTTCAATAAACATACTTTTACAACTGCAAAGAAACAAAGTTTTGCATTAGGATGTTACTTCATGTCTTTGTCCTGGGAGAATGCAACTAAAGAAACCACATTTAAAATCAGACATTAGATATGCAAATATGTGTTCAGATCAGAGATACGAAAATTATTCAAATGATTAATTATTCATCATAAAAATGTCAATTAATAATTCTGAAGCATAATAGGCATCTTTCTAATGCATCTTTATTTTTCAAGCCTAAATACTGTTGAATCTGTGTTCAATTGCATTCTAACAAGTTTTTAAAAATTCAACAAAGTAAACAACCAACTACAAACAAAAGTGAGCAGCGAATTTTAATCACCGACAGCTGAGCCAAGAAATGTGTCCGAACTTCAGCATCCATCCCAGAAGAGAAGGAAAAACATCTATAGCTCGTGGTGCGGGACAGTGGACCGAGGGTGCTCACCCACCAAGGGTGCTCGCCCACCAAGGGTGCTCGCCCACCTACCTGCCACCACCTCTCCTCTCTGAGAAGTGGGTTTGGGTCCTGCAGATGCTGTTCTCCTACCATAGACAGACAGACAGACATTGTGGACGGGATCTGAGCAACTCTAGGCCATCAGAAGCGACTTTACAAATGACAAAATTAACAAAAATATATGAAGGGAGATTCACTTTTAACGTGCAGGGACTCGCACAAGATTAAATATTACAGTGATCTGCTCGTTAGAAATGCCCAGGGATAGATAAATTAAAGCCAGACAATCTTTTCCCCTGCTTTTGGCTCGTATCCTATCCCTACATGGGTTTTCCGCAGAGGAACTTGAAAACTTTGGGAATGTTGATTCAAAAGGTTTCTTCCCAAATACCTCATCAGCGGGTGGGGGGAGAGTCGTTCCCTGACCCTTTCTTCCTCTCCTCCGTGCCCTCTCCTCCATGTGGAAACGGAAAAAAAAATAAAAAATCTTTCCTCTCTAAGTCTTCGTTTATATGGACACCTGTATCGAGCAAAAGTATCCAGCAGCATCTTGGGGCCACATGGGGCTCTCCCTGCTCAGAAAAATAATTCCAGCCTGTCTTGTCTTCTACCACCCCAGGTGACTGCAGAAAATAATCCCCCCGGCTTTTTTTTTTTTTTTTTTTTTTTTTTTGATTGGTTTGGGGGTGGGTTTTTTTTGCAACCTCCCAATTTTTTCCCAAGGCGAGGGCAGCTTCTGCACCCCAGAGATCTGTGCATGAAGAGCAGCTGGCACCCACAGGGACCCCTGAGCTGAAGGATGCTCTCCCCAGGCTCGGCTGCAAGTGGGCACAACTCGTCTGGGTCTTCTACACGGGAGTGTTTAATCCCTAATGCGGGAAGTGTTCCACACTTTGGGAAAAATATTCACAGAATTATCATAGAATAGTTTGGGTTGGAAGGGACCTTTAAAGATCATCTAGTCCAACTCCTCTCAAGGAGCAGGGACATCTTCCAGTAGATCAGGTTGCTCAGAGCCCTGTCCAACCTAGCCTTGGAAATATTGGAGAGCCCTGGCTATGAAGGACCATGTTTTTAGAGGTGTTAAACCTCTGCCTTCATCAGTGTTAGTCAAAACCTATAAGCTAGAGCATTTTTGCTGCTATCCCTCTGATTTTCCTTCTTCCACAGAGGTAAGAAAACACTCTATTACTCTCCCTCATCCTGCAACGGGGAAAAAGCAAACACATCGAAATACATCAGGCCCCAAATCATCTCACCGGCCTATGTCACCAGGTCCCCACAAAGCCACAGTGGCAGAAGGGCTTGCAGAAGGCCAAGGTCCTCCAGGGCCTGTGTCCTGCAGCCCCCCTTGGTGGCTGCTCCTCTCCCCTGCCCATCACACCCAGGTCCCTGTAGGGGCCTCGGGGGATATGGGGTGGGGGGTCTCTCCCTGCAGAGCCCCTTTCTCACAGTAATGAGCCCCTGGCAGCAGGGTTTGACTCCGACTGGCCCTACAGCCCCACTTGGGGATGGGGGGTACATGGGGTTATATCCATGGGGGTGTTTCTCCACCACGATGAGTTTGGTAGACAAAAGGAAACTCACTGAGGGGGAGAAGGCAGTTGGCATCACCCATGGCATCGCTCGGGCAGGTGTGCATCAGGACCACCTGGCTGCCCCTGTCTCACCTCTCGGCATTTCCATGCAGGAAAATTTGAAGGAAAGGGGAAAAACCTGCACCCAGAGAACTGCCCTTAAAACCATCTCGAAGCCACAGCGCCGGGTACCTGACGAAAGGAGAGAGCTGGGGTCTGCGAGGACATTTTGGGTCAGTTTGGTTTTAAACTGATGGGGTGGAGGGGATCGTAGTTGCAAAAGTTTAAAATAGAGCAAGGCACAGGCTCTGCATGGGGTGCTGACCACGGAGGGAGCTGGGCTGCCAGCACCACCCCAGTAAAGGCAGGACCTGACGCCTGTCATTACTTCCATCGCCTAAAGAAGCTGCGCGCCCGTTATTCAGAGCAGGGCAGGAAATCATCTCCTGGATTAAGGTCCAAATCCATCTCAGAAGGGTTTAGCTGCTTGCTAAATGTTTATGTCCAGTGTCCAAAAATTTAAAAAAACAAGCAAACAAACAACAAAAAAACCCAAACCAAAACGCAGTCCCACATAACCACGTTAAAATAACATCTAATAAGGTTGGGTGTTATGCCAGTCCTGCAAGGATCAGAGCAGTTTGCCGCTCAGCTGCAAGCCCTGCTGAGGCTCTCCAGAGCTGGAGAAACTGTGAGATTGAGGGCTGAGAGAACAGCCTGTAAAATTACGAACAGGGATTATCTGACAGTGCCGACGTGTTCCTTAAAGCCCTTGAGCATCGTCACACGGTCTGAGGGTTTGGTTTTTAGCGAGGCTGCAGATATTTGTTTTAATGACATAACATCGACGGCGCTCCTGCCTATGGCAGGGTGGGCTGCAGTTTCTCTTAATCTCCGCTTCATCCTCTCGTTTTGTAATCCGGGACTGTATGAACGATATGTAAGGCGTTTGTAATGGGATTAATTTATTTTGAGAACTTGTTGGTTGCTTGTTGTCTTTTTTCTTTTTCTCATATAACACGTGGGTGACTGGAAATCGAGAGAGTAATTAGCATTCAATTTTTCTTTTTCTTTCTTTTTATCATATGCATCTAAATTCAGTTTAGCTCTTTAAAGAATCGCCAGGCTGCCCTTGATTTATAGGCAGTGTCTTCCGGATCTGAGAAGATCTAATTCAAATTAATAATACTCGAATCTGATTTCAGGATATTTACACCGTGCCGTATATTTCATTAAGATATCATCACTTTGTGCGTGTGTGCGTGATATGTCTCTGCGCATACAGGTATATTTAGGCACAGGGAAGTCATACATCCTGCCAGAAAACAACGTTGGCATTTAGCGAGCAGTGGCAACAAAACTTTTAGCAAAGCCGAGATAACTCGTACCAGGGGGGAAAAAAAAAAAAAAAAAAAGTAAATAAAAATAATAATGAAAAAATAAATATAAATAAAAATAACGATCAAAAAAACAAACAAACAAACAAAAAAAAAACCAGAGAACCTTGTTCCCACCTTTGCATAATGTCGGATTTCGGCGGCAGGCAGATTTGCTTTAAGCCGCTCCGTGGCTGCCAGACCCGGCGCACTCTTCTCCCGGAGAAGCCGGGCTGACCGGGCCCCGCGGGCACCCCGCGCAGGCAGGGCGCAAACAAGGCGCAGGCAGGGCGCAGGCAGGGCGCAGCCTGTCCGTGTGTCCCCCCCGCCCCGCCTGCCGCGCACGGACCCGCAACACGGGGTGGGAGAGGGGGACACCGGAGCTGGGGGTCGTGGCGGGGATTTGGTGGCTGTTTCTCCCCCGCACAACCGGTATCCCCCCCCCCTCGCCCCTGCTCCCTACCCCGGAGACACCCCCCACCCCACCCCCCGCATCACACAGGGACACCCGCTCGCATCCGACAGATGCCAAAAAATAATTCCCCAGCAAATCTTGGTGGCTCCGATGAGCTGCAAAGACACATTGCGGGGGGGGTGGGGGGGGGAAGCGGGGGGAGTGTTGGGGGGGGGGGGGGGGTCCCCTTCCTTCCTTTGCGCCGTTTAACCATCAGGAAGGTGTTCTCTGAGCAGGACCATTTTGGAGCGCGGGCTGAGCCGTGCTCGCATCCCGGTTCTTGCTTTAGGCACACGATCAACGCGCGGTTCAAGAGCAGTTTATCTTAGCTTAATGTAAGTAAAAGTATAGTGTCGGATCAGCGTACCATTTGTTTCAGTTTTCTTCGGGAGGGGAAGGGGGAAAAAGGAAAAAAAAAAAAAGAAGTGCCGTAATAGATTTAAGTCTTGTCAGAGGAGGGAAATCAGTTTGGCAGCTCTTTTCGCGCAGCCCTTTGGGCAGCTCCGCGTTTACTTTCGGAAAGGAGCGTCCAAGTAGGCGAGACGCGAAGTTTATCTTTGGATTGCGATTATTTCGAGCTTTTTTTTTTTTTTTTTTTTTTTTTTCTTTCCGAGGGAGAAACGGCTGCGGGTTGTGCTGGGAGTTGGGCATGAGCGGAGGGAGGCTCAGCCGTGTCAGCCCCCCCCCCCCCCTTTGCAGATAAACGCCTTCGCTCAGCATCCCCAGCTCGGGCTGCCTTTACTTACTTCGATATCAGTTCTCAATTACGTGCGGTGTAAAGCAGCTTTTTGATTAACAAAACAGTGGAGCATTGGTTGCGAACACTTAAACTTGGGGGGAAAGGAAAAAAAAAAAAATTATATCCCCCTGGGAAGTGGGCTCGGAATTGGTTAATAATGTGCAGTACTTGCTAAATTGCTGACTTCCAGATGTGGAAAATATCTTTCTTGTTTAGGACCTACGTAACCTGATTGGATTACGACAGAAGCGTCACATTGGAAGGCTTTTGAGTGATGATTTAATTAACCATACAGTAGAAAGCTGTATTTGCCAGGAAACCCCTTCCATATTTGCATAACCAATCCCTTCAGTGCAAAGGTGGAGTCTGGGTTTCTTTTTTTTTTCCCCCTTTTTTTTTTCCCTCCCTATATGTAATTTTATTTTAATTTTAATACTTGAAAAAGGTGAAAAACTTGTAACCTCCCTAAAGTTCAGTCCCAGGCGTTACTCGTCTCTCTGCCCATCCAGCTCTTTCCAAGGGAGAGCAGAGGCAGGAAGAGCCCATCTCACCCCTGATCCATATCTGTGAACAAAACAGATAGACTGTAAGATCTCAGCACGGGTTTGTGTGGGGTTTTTTTTTTTTTTTTTTCATCAGATTTAGCTGACTATTCAAATAACCTGGATGAGTGCTGAAATGAAAGGGGAAGGGGAAGAAAAAAAAAAAAACCCACACAACAAAAAACCACAAAACAACAAAACCAAACAAACATGCCCCGAAAAGAAACGCGTTAAGGATAAAAATAAAACAGCACCAAAAGGAGCAGGAGTCAGCCAGGAGCTTCTTTGCAGTGCCCGAACAGAGTTTAGTTTCTAGGCATTATGTTAGGGTAAGTTTTCCCCGCCGCGAAAGCCGAGAGCTCCGAAGAGGGGCTGGGAACCGGGACGGTGCGGGGCGCCGGGCGCAGGATGCGGCCCCAGCCGGCTCCGCGGGCGGGCGAGGCGGGGGGGTCCCGCCGGAGGGGGCGGGGGGGGGCGGACAGGGATCCCGTCCGGGCCTGGAGGGGGGGGAAACTGCAGGGATCCAGCCTGGGGGCAGGGGATCCGGCGGGATCCTGCCGGGGGGGGAGGATCCGGCAGCCTGGGGGCGGGGGATCCCGCCTGGAGGAGGGAAGGGGATGCAGCTGCGGGGGGGGCAAGTCGCGCACCCCGGGCGGGGGGTAAGAAGGACAGAAGATGCAGGCGGGGGGTGCAGGGGTGTACTCGGCGGGGAGAGGGGAATGAGTCCCGGGAGGGGGAGGACAGAGGATGCGCCCCGGGGGGAGAGGGGATGCAGGCGGGGAGGGGGGGCGGGGGGGGAGGGGGGGAGGGGGGGGGCAGGGCTGCACCCGCGGGGCAGGGGATGCGGGGACGCAGCCCCCGGCGGGGTGTGGGGTGGGGGGGTGAGTTTCCGCGACGGGGTGAAGGCGGCGGAGCGCGGAGCGGCGCGGCGCGGCCGCGGAGCGGAGCGGCGGGCGCGGGGGGCGGGCGCGGGGCGGGGGGCGGGCGGGCGGGAGGTGGAATTGCATTTGTGCCGCTAAAGCGTTCGCGGAGACTTCAAGGTATAATCTATCCCAGATCCTTCCCAGAGAGAAACTTGGCGATCACGTTCCCACATGATGCTCACGTTCGGCGCTCCCCAATTATCCCTCCCCACGAAGATAGGTGGCGCGTGCGCCAGGGCCGCTCCTCTCGCTCCGACAGAAAAGAAAAAGAAAAAAATGTCATTAGAAGAGGCGTAACACGTCAGTCCGTCCCCAGGTTTGTGTTTCCTGGAGTGGCAGAAAGAGATCAGTCCTAACCTGCCCAGCAGGAATAACGGTCCTTCCGACAACTCTTTGCAAGGCTTTTTACAATTTCTCCAGGAGCTGCATCTCCCTTCACCTTTTCTCCTCCACTTCGCGGCTTCTTCATGCTTTTGCTTCTCACCATTTCTGGCCAAAACTACAAACAAGACTTCGCAGGTAGGTTCGGAATTTAATTCCGTTTTCTCCCCCTTTATTTTTTTTTTCTTCTTCCCGTCTTTTTTTCTCACTCTCTAGCGGGCTTATTTAATTTCGACGGTATTTTATTTTTAAGCGTGTTGGCTTCTTTCTGGCTTGTTTATACTTGGGGTGAAAAACGTTTTTGTGTTTTTTGTTTGGGGTTTTTTTTCTTTTTTTTTTACCCGAAACCTGAAGTCACTTCGGTACCGCTCTGGGAAGGGGCGAGCAGTTTCGGGGCGCTCAGGGCTGTGCCACCACCAGCCCTGCTCCCCTTACCTGTCAGCCAGGTACGGGAGGTACCTTTTACAAAACAGCAGCAAAAGTTTGAGTGCTAGGAAGGGACTTCGTCCTCCTGGGAAAAAAAAAAAAAAAAAATCCACCCACCCACCTCCTGCTCTTTTTATTTCAGGTTTCACATCTTAGCCCGGAAAGTTTGCAGGTACCTGTTAATGCTTTGCACGCCCTGAGCCTGCAGAGCCAGCCCGGCCGGGCACCGCTGGAGCCCCAGCCCCGAGCAGGGCTCCCCGGCCAAGGATGTGTTTCCCCAAACAGAAAGTTTGCTGTTTTGTCTGCTTAGTTAGTTTCATTTCTTTATTTTATTTTGTGAAGCTGGGTGAAGTAACACCTTTGCTTCTGGGATCTTAAAGCAAGAAGTGAAAGTACTGACTGGAATTTAAAAGTCGTTTACCAAAAAGGAAAAAAAAATATATTTTTATATATACATATATATTTTAAAAGCTAGCGGGTCGTCTGGGAAGAAAAGTACTGTCGAGATCTGCAGGTTTAAAATTATTGACAACTTTTTGCGGGAGGCTGAAGAGCAGGGAAGGTAATGAAACGCATTTAAAACAATTCACCATTGGTCGTTTTGCATTAAAATGCCAATTGCCGAGGCAGGCTGAGGGTCCAGGCTTCCCTCGGTTCCTATCCTCTCCTCTCCGCCACATCTCCTGGTAGATCTACCATGGTGATGCCACCATTGCCCATTCCAGGATCGGGAATAACTGGCAAATACTAAAGTTTCTAGCACATTTCTCAGCCTCTTCCTTCCTCAGCCACATACATCCACAGCCACAGAGCCACCAATTCACTCCGTCCAGGCGGAATCCCAAGCAGGAGAGTGTGAGTAAACACTCTGACCCCGCACACACTCTCTCAATATTCTCATCCTCTTACTTGCTCGGATATTTATTTATTTTTTTACTATTTTTTTTTTTAGCCAAGCAGGTTTTATAACCGCAAACGTCTGAAAAAGAGAGTTCAGATAGAATAAAAAGACCTAGCAGCAATACACTTCACTGTTCAGTCCTGGTGTGAAGCTCCAGCAAAGTAAAAAGCCACAAGGGAAAAAAAAAATAAAAGGAAAAAGATAAAGAAAAGGGAAAAAAAAAAGGCCACTGTACTGAAAAAAAAAAAATGTTGAGGCAGGTAATAATTTTTTAGGTTTTGTGTAAAACTCCCAGTGCAGGAGAAGACAATAGATGCGAAGGCGAGGGGGGGATCCTGCTCAGGAGAGCAAGGGTTAATTGCCCTTGTTTTACAGTTTGCATCTGTTACATCTTTTATAGCCCCCTGTTTAAACTAATCCTCAAGTCAAAGCATCTTTAAAGCTACAGCATCTTCTCCGAGAGGGACTGAGTTCCAGGAGCGCTCTTGCAGCAAACCGAAGGCTCCTGCCCTCTCCCTTTGACAGATAGAGCCTCCTGCCCAGCCCGGGCACATCAGGCACACACACGCCAGGTCCAAAAGTTTACAAGTTAAAATCAAAAACAACATAAAAAAAAACCCAACCAACTGAAAGCTTGAAAACTCTGACGGCGATAGTTTTGATTTCTGTTTCTTTTCCGGGGGTGGTAGTGGGGGGGTTAAGAAAAAAAAAAAAAAAAAACACACAAGACAAAAAAAAAAAAGGACACTGTGAAGCTTTGTTTAACTAAGGGGCAGGGGAAACCCTGAATATTGTCAAAGTGACTAAAAAGGTGACAGAGGTTTATAATTACACTCCGCGTTGTTAGGGGGAGGGGGAGGTCTCCGTGCTGTGCTTTACCCCGAAAGGACGGGGGAGAGCCATGTTTCCCTCTGCTCTGGCCACTTTGCTGGAGTGCGCTTTGGGAGCGGGGAGGGGGGGGGAATAAATAAAAACAAAAAGGAATGGAGGCAGGAGAAGAAGGCTAGCGCTGCGTGTGAAAAGAAGTTCTAATGTCAAATTAAAGTACTTTTAGGAGGAAACGGTCCGCCTAGCATTGAGTCAAGCAGCCTACTGTAAAAGCTGTGCATTCCCTCATACGGTCATGAGTTATGACTCATTTGAGATGTAATTCTTGTCTCTCTCTCTGATCTGCTTTGCTGGTGCAATACACACACACACACACGCACAGGGGGAGAGAGAGAGACACACACACACGCTCACGCAGACACACACACACACACAGAGCGAGAGAGAGGGAGAGCCCCCCCCCCCCCCCCCCCCCAATAAATAAATAAATAAATAGAGAAGAAATCTGCCCGGCTGGGGAAGAGAGGGAGGGGGGGGAGCCCGCTCCGTCTGCGTCCCACCTCCCCCGGCCCGGCAGACCTCGCCGTGTGCGTGGATGGGTTCTTTTTCGGGTGCCAATTCGGGTCCCCGTTGGCGCCCTGCGTTTAAATGGGATATACCAATGCCCACATTGTCGCTGTGTTTGGTCGTTACATAGAGCCTGCGTGCTGCTGAATCAGGGAGTCGAGCCCATGCGAACTGCCATCTGATCCACTCTTATCAATGAAGCAGCAGATCATGGCGGATGGCCCCAGGTGTAAGAGGCGAAAACAAGCCAACCCCCGGAGGAAAAACGGTAAGCGGCCCCCCCAGGCAAACTTTTCCGGCCGGTTCCGCCGCGGCGAGGGGGGGGAAGCCGGTCGCAGGACGGGGAGGAGCGGGGGAGGCGGGGGGGACGGACGGGGGGGACGACGGGACGACGGCGGGGACGGCGCCCGCCCGGGCGGCAGCGGCGGCGGCGGCGGGAGCGGCGCCCGCCCGGGGCTCGCCGCCCTCCGCCTCCCCTGCGCGGCGGCGGGGCCGTCCCGCGGAGGCAGCGGGGGCTGCGCGGCCGCGGGGCGCCGGAGTGTTGAGAGAGGGGGGTGAGGAGGGAACGGGGGGGATGTGTGTGGTTTTTTTTGCGGGGGGGGGGGGGAGCAGCGCGCCGCTGCCGCCGCCGCCGCCGCGCCCCAAAGTTTGTTGCGCGGGCGCGGAGCGGGAGGGTCGCTGCCCCGCGGCGGCGGAGCGCGGCCGGAGCGGCGGGGCGGTGGCGGTCCGGTTCTCCCGGCGCTTTGCCCGGGGTGGCTTGGGCGCTGTCAGGGTCGGGGAGAGGAGAGGAGAAGCGCGGAGCTGGGCGGTGGGAGGCGCGGAGCGGCGCGGAGCGGCGCGGGCGGCGGGAGGGCAGCCGGCCCCGCTGCCGTCCCTGGGAAAAAAACCCGGCAGCGTGAGAACCCCGAGGCGGGCTGGCACCGAGTTAGCAACTCTCTCTTTTCTTTTTTTTTTTTTTCTTTTTTTTTTTCTCTTTTTATTGTTAGGGACTCGAAAACGAAACTTCCTCCTCCCTAATAATTAATAATACTAATGAGTTTGGTGCCCAATTGTCCATAGTTGCCCTCTCCCCCGGTCTCCGCCGACCGCGGAGGGCCGGGGCTCAGTGGGACGCGGTGTTCTTGGGCTGATTTCACATTTGGCAGCTTTCACTGGTGTGGGTCTCTCTTTCTCCGTCTCTCCCCGTCCCTCCCTTAGTTTCTTCCTTTCTCCTCCGGCGGATGGGCTCTCCCCCACCTCCAGCCTCCCCCTCCCCACCCGCAGCCCCTCGCATGGCCATCCCGGCCCCACTTTCAACAACTTTCCTCTCGAGGAGCCGGAGGAAGGAAGATATTTGTGTGAACCTGAACCCGCGCGCTTATAGCTCAGCTACTTCATTTAAGTGGAGAGGTGGAGGTTGGGGGGGGGGGCGGGCGAAGAAGGAGGGGGGACACACACACAACAACAACAAGAAAAAAAAAAAGCACAAAGACAAGAGAATGTTGATTAGAAACAAATGATCCTGCCCCCCCTCCCCTCCTTCCCTCTCTCTAGGTTGTGAGTGTGAGTGTGTGTGTGTGTGTCTTTTTCTTGTTGTGGTGGAGGCGTCGAGCCATATGGGGGAGTGATAGAGGAATTTTAGTCAGAAACTGTTCGTTATGTTACACTGGCTTTTCCCTTTGTGTTGTCTTTGATCTATTTGCTTGGCTTAGTATTACAAAAAAAAAAACCAAACAAAAAAAACCCAACTAAAATAATATATTCCGAGCAGCTTCCCAAGGATCCGTTCCTTGTTATCTTTTTTTAAAGTCTCTCCCCCTCCACCACCACCCTTTACTCTTGTGTCTGTCATTATTTAAGGTGGTCCTCACAGAGGAGACCTCCCCTTCCCCTCATCTCTGGGTAATTTAGTAGACATTAAAATTACACGTAATGTTTCCCTCTCCTCTCTTGTGTTTCCTCTGTTCTTTTTATTAAATGTTGGTTATTGATTTTCTAAAATCAATGTCTGTTGTGGGGCTTTTTTCCCCTTACAAGTATCTAAAGCACGTTGCTGATCAACTGGATAACAAAAGCTTTGTGTCAAGTAGCCTTTTTTCTTATGTTAAACAGTCATTTTTGAGAGAAAAAGAGAATGAGATTCAAAGCAACGCATCCAGAAGTGCTCTTTTGCAGTAAAGAATATTCTGAGTGTTTGAGGGGGTTTTATTCTTCTTCTTCTTCTTCAGCCTCCTTGCTTTTTCAGACAAGATTATTAGTTTAGCGTGTTAAACCCATCACATGCTCCGCGGTGAGGGATGCATCTACGTGTTTAATATTTTCTCAACACCATTTGAATGGCCAAAAAAGCCTCCCCCCCAAAAAATAAATAAAAAAAATAAAAAGCCGGATGTCTCTGTTTGCCCAGGACACCAGGACTGCAGCCTGTGCGCCCTGGTAGCGCAGCCAGGTCTTTGGGAACACGTATGGAGCGGGGTGGCACAGATTCTTGTTGCTCTCGTGCAAAAGTGTGTTTCCACGGAACTGCGCTAACTTGGGAAGCCATCACACTTGGGAGTCTAAAGTTTAATTGCCATTTTTAAGGGAACCACTTAAAAGATCCTGCAAACTTCATATCAAGTGTGTGTGCTGGGGACGTGAAGGTCTAACTTCTCCCTTCAGTGTCTTGCTCTGGCCAAGACAAGGGGGAAAAATAATTATTCTCGACTTTCTGCCCGTCCATCCTTTCTTCTTTGTGCTCCGTAATTTGTTTCTTTCATTCATTTCTGAGTGAGAAATGTTCTGGTTCTGAGAAGCAGGTAGACAAGCAAGGATAGGTTTGGTTACGGGCTCTTTTTATTTTTTTTTTTTTTTTTCATTTTCTCTTTCTCGACAAGCACGTATCCAATGCCTTTCCCGTTGGGAATTGCCTAGGATTTATCTGGACTGAGTGGATTTTTCTTCTTTCCTGGATTCGTGGAAAAGATGTCACTTCTGAGCTTGTGTCTTTGCTGATAACACCAGAAATGGTGATGCTTATCGAAATCAGGCAGAAATTCCTTAGAAACGCAGCAGAACCAAAATAAAATTAAAAAGCTACCAGGGAGGGAGAAAAAAAAAAAAAAAAAAAAAAAAAAAGATGGTCAGCAAGGAAGCTGGGGGAGTGTGAGTGTAATAACACAGAAATTACAGACGGGGACAAAACAGAATAATCCAACTAATGCCTCCGAGTGCCCCACACCCGTGTGCGTGTCTCCGGGTGTGCGCGGCGCTGGGCGAGCCGCGGGGGTAGGTAACGGGGCCGGAGGAAATTACGGCGGAGCTAAAAAGGGTGGAAAGGAAGAAAGCTCGGGATTTTCCCAGATAACGGGGTTGAGCGGAGCTGCTGGAGTGAAGGAGAGGTGTGCGGGGGGGTGGGGGGGGTGGGGGAGGAGAGGCGATATGGAAATCAGTGCGAGGGGAGCCCACCCTGGGGGGGGGAAGAACGGAGGATGGAAAGGAGAGGACCCCGAAAGCGGGGCGGGGGGGGTGGGGTTGGGGGGGGGCGGGAGGTGCGCGGAGCGGCAGCCCAGGAATGCGGCGGCGCTCCGGGAAGTTCAGTCAGATGATTCCCAGCGCCTGACTCACTTCGCGGCACTTTCACTCGGGAGAAGTCGCGGTAAAGGAGGAGGAGGAGGAGGAAGAGGAGGAGGAGAGGGCAGCGAGCCCCCTTTTCCGCACGGGCGCCCCGCGGAGGCTGCGCTGGCGGCCGGTGCGCGCCGGTGCGGAGCGGTGCGGAGCGGTGCGGTGCGGAGCGGGGACCCGGACCAGGCACCGCTGTCCGGCCGGCCGGGTGCCCTGCCATGCCTCGGCAGATGAGCTGTCTGTCTCCTTCTTGTTGGTTTGGCGTTTGTTGTTTGGGTTTCGGTGTTTTGGTGTTTTTTTCTCCCCCTTCCTTTCCTCTCCCTCCTGAAAAATAAAAAATAAAATTAAAATCCCCAGGAAGAAGGGAAAGGGGGGAGGGGGAGAAAGTTGGACCTAATTTACTCCAAAGTTTCAGTAAACAGCTCTCTTTGATTCCTTTGCCATCTCGCTTCCAGTTGTAAAGAAAAGGGAGAAAGTTCAATGCTTTCAGGGCGTCTGATCCGAGGGAGAACACAGACCAAACAAGCAGACACGATTATACTTGCTCAGAGCCTTTCCCAAAAAGATACCCACCCACCCTCCTTTCGAGGATGCTAGGGAAAGGGGGGGGGGGGAACCTCCTTCACTTCCCACTTGAAAAAGAGAGGCAAAAAAATTTCTTTTTTTTTTTTTTTTGTTAAAAAAGCCTGCCTGCTGCCTTTAGTGAGTGGGAAGTGAGGCTTGTCTTCCCTGCCTGGAGAAGTTTGGAGGTAGCTAGACTGAGGCTCGGGTGTGAGGAGGAAAGCTGGTTTTTGTGAAATTCAGGTGGCACAAGGCAGAGCGGGCATCCGGGAGCACTCTTGTTCCCGGGCACCTCTGCGGGGCCGGGAATCCGTTGCGAGTAGATTACTTGGAGAGTTGGGAACTGGGTAAGGAGACGAATGTACCACCTCCAGTAAAGCACCTGGAGATAGGTATTAAAAATTAATGCAATAAGCGCGAGCGACCAGGGCATAACGATTATCTGGCTACATTTTCTCGGTGCAGATTCACGTCCAGCCTGAGCTGTGACATGGAGCAGGGGAGGTTGTATTCTGTGTCAAGACTGATCTATTTCTTTTATTCTGAGTTTCGAGAAAAGCAGCGAATTTGGAGATTAGTGCCTGATCTACTGCTTGCCGTTTGTGAGCGTTCGGTACTTGCTGGTTTTTGGTTAATGCACGTGCTTCGCAAGGAAACTTTTGGGGGAATTTCTAATTGCTGTAAGAAAATACATTTGAAGCCTGGAAAAGCCATATTTGAAAAGAAAAAAAAAATTACAAGTTAATTATCGATAATTATACATAGCCAACTGCCCAAGGTAGGGAAAATATATGGAAGATTGAGATGCAGGCTCTCAGGACAGGCTGGTAATATTCCCCAAGAAAAATGTGTGTCTCCCTTTAGAGTGGCGAGAAGGGTGTTGATTCTTTTACAGCAGCCCCACATTCATTCCAAGAAATAGCAAATTCTTCGCCTCACAACAGTTTTTGGCATCTGCATTATCCCAGTGCTTTTAAGGTGCATTTTCTCCTCTGTGAAAGAGAACTCTTTGTCCTTTTTTTCTCCAAGACCATGGCTTCCCAAGGTAGACACTATTTTGTGCCTGTCACATAGAAAGGGAGTGCAGGTTTGCAGTGCTCACAGACAATTGATTGTCTGCCCTAATGTGTTTCATTTACATGTTTATAACGTCAATAGTGCTGGGGTGTCCACTGTACCATTCATTCCAGCATTCCCACAAGGGTGCAATTGTCTGAATGGCCAAGTCAGACACCTTTTTGATTGCTCTTTAGTTGTCTTTTTAGAGTGTAGAGAAAAAGGAGAGAAATCTGTGATGCAGAAACACTAGTTGAAAATATTTCAGAATTAAACGTCACCGTCAAAGCAGATGTGAGCATTAGGCAAGCAACGTATTTTAACTAAGGTTCTGAAGGTGGAAACGAATTCAGAAGAGTGGGGATGGTTACTACACACGACATCCAGCCCTGTCCCTTATTTTTTTTTAAGCTTTTTTAAACATGATTTCTCGTTTTCATTTCCATTTCAGCCCCTGTAAATGCAGCCACTTCCTAACTCTTCGTATGCTTAACTGTAATTTGTGATTTTTTCCCTACATATTTACATATCTCTGTTTACGCCAACAGCATCAGCTAACCACTTGGAAAGTCTATGGAGAGAATATTTAGGCTGGGAGAAGTATAAACTTTAAAAAAACCCCAATAAAGTAAGATCCCAATATTTCTTCGTCAGGCATTTTTAATGAGAAAAATGACAATGCCTAGACTTTTTCTTGGAGCAGTTTAACTTGAATAGCTCTGTACCAACTTCCTATGCCTGCGGTCGCCGTTCTCCTGCGCTGTGAGCTTTCAGCAAAGTGTTCCTAGGAGTTTCCAAGTCAATGAAAGATTACTTTTTAAGGTGTGCTGTGCTGTTTCGGTAAGCCACACTGTCCTTTCTCCTGGAAGTTGCTTCTGAGGGAGACAAGAAATGGTTGCTCGTGTTTCGTATCCGAATAAATGAGCCACGCAGCTTCCTCAAACTCATCTGTAGGGATACATATGTACATGCATATACACCTTTGCATGCATGTACCGTATAGGCATCAATACAGTACTTATAGGTACGCCTAAAAATAACGGTTCACATGCCAGACGAGATCATTTCCCCCTAAAAACGATGCTGATCCCAACAGCTGCAATTAATACAAGTTGACCTGTTCCACCCATAAGTGATCCATAAGGGAAAGGAGCACTAAGTCCTGTAGCTTCTGCTCGGGAGGTAAAGCGAGGCAAAACTTTTTGTTGTTGCTGTTGTTGTCGTTGTTCCTCTCTCTTTCTAATTTTTGTTGTAATTTTTTTTTTTTTAAAAAAAATGCCTGTTTGTGGAGAGATTTTTTTTTTTTTTTTTTTTTGTGCCTAACAGGGAAGACACACACAGTAGATGCACCGTTAGCTGAACCCCTGACACGGCGGTCTTTTGAATGCCTTAGGTATGATTTCACTTTCGCTCACATCAATGCTGACCTGAATGCCTTTCATATCTGATCCGCTGTGTCTCTCCCAGTAAACATCCCCTGAGGGGAGAACAAAGAAAGGAGCTCTTCTTCTTCTTAATCACAATTCAGCCCATTCACCGCCGGCAGGCTACATTTGCATTCTGCAACAGAAAGCCAAGATGAAAAGAAAAAAAAAAAAAAAAAAAAAGGAGAGAGAGAGAGAGAGTGAGAAGAAGGGGGGAAAAAGCAGAAGGGTGGAGGCTGAGTAAAATAACTTAGGTGTTTGTAGCTGTTTGTTGGGCTTCCCCTAGTTACAAGCCTTATATAGATCCTGCTCTACCCAGCCTTGGCTCTTCTGACAGCAGATAGTGTTACAAGATGGCATGCCTGTACTATTCATGGCCACTCGCTCTAACACTTGAGGTAGAAAGTGTCAGAGAGGGATCAAATTCTACTCGGAGAAGTCTGTTATAGTTAGGGTCAGGTGTGTGTACTCTCAGCTCTTGACTGCTGCCTATTATTTTGTTTTAATTACTATTATTGTTGACTCGCCATGACCTTGGGGGGAGCGGGGGTGGCTGGGGGTGAGGTAGGCTTGGCCACCACCGGCGAGCAGATTAGAGGGGGAAAATCGCTCTTTCCCCTATTTAATATTTTTATTATTATTATTATTTATTTTATTTGATTTTGGAAGGGTCCAGCTGGGTGGTTTTGCGGCTGGCAGGGCAGGGAGCGGTGGCGATGGGGGGGTGGCGGGGGTGTCCCCGGGCTGGCGGCCGGCCCGGGCTGCTCCGACCCAACGGGGAAAAGCAGCAACTCAGCAAAATCCTCAGCGGCACCAGAAAATGCGCACGGAGGAGGAGGAAGGCGAGATTTGGGGAAGTTTAGCTGGGCTCTCTCGGGGGGTTTCGTAGTCACGTTCATGTACATTCTCCGGCTGTGTGTCCCCCCCCAATCTGTCCCAGTTGTGTGTGTCCCCCTCCCCCGATTTGCCTGTTTGTTTGTTCTTCAGAAGCTCTTCTGTGCTTTTAATCAGACAGGTTTGTTTGGGTTTTTGGTGTTTTTTTTTTTTTATTTTTTTTTTATTTAAAAAACCAGTGAGGTCTTTTGGTCGTAGCCACTTTTCTCTCACCAAGAGAAGGTTTATTTATAACTGGATCCTGCTTACTGAGAAGTATTTAAGCCCTTTCAGGCAGAGCTGTCAAAATTTCCTGTGTTGTTTGCCTCTATTTGCAACATGTAAAAAGTAATATGCAGTTGCTGGTGTTGGAATAAGCGGAGTAGTGCAGAAATCTCAAGTGACAAGTTTTCAACTACACTATCTCCTGCCGACCAAACTGTCATTATTTTTTTTTTTTTTTTCAGAAATCACTTTTAAGATCCTAACAGGTTGTTGTATTTTTTTTTCCCCCCATCAGCAAATAGATTAAAAGTGCTAAAGCAACTTCGAGAGGGAAGAACAGTTTGAACAATGAGGAGCGGGAGGGATGTCTTATTTTCCCGTAGCTGCTATGGCAGATTTCACTCATAAGGAGCACACTAACCGAGATGTTACCAGTTGAACAGAAGCATGTGACACAGATTCCTGATTTTTTCCCAGAAGATTTGCAGAATTTACAAAAAGAGATTATCTCTACACCTTCCACCCTCCTAACCACCCCCATGACCCAAGCAATGAAGGATTTAGGCAGATTTACTTCAGTAAACACCTTTGGACACTTGGGGAAAAGTAGGAGTCTGTTTGCAAAAGCAGGCTTTTGTTAAGTGAGGTGCTGGATAATGCTTTACCAAGCAGCTGTGATATTAACCTACCCAGTAATGCTGGAAAAAGCATTAACTCCTTGTGCACCCCAAGGCCCTACTCGGTGGAGGGTACTGGGCCCGGGGAGGGGGGAAAGTGTGTATGACTTCGGGGGGTCACAGACGAGGAGGTGGCACTGCTGAAGCCACAGCAGCAGCTTCACCTGACACATCTTTTACTTGGTGGCCGTTGAATCTTTTGGGGTCAATCCATCAGATAGAAGGCTGGGAAGAGCTGTAAGGTATGGCCAGGGAAGCCTCTTCCAGCAGTTGGGGGTCACCTATACGTGCGTGCACAGGCACACATGCACACTCTATCTACCCCCACGTATCTAACGTACCCCAAAATCTCTCTAGAGTAGCTCACAAGCCTCGCTACGAGAGGAAGGTCAATTTAGGATTCGCACTTGAGCAGCAGAATAGCCAAGAAGTTTCACCGGCAAACCTGTACGAGTGGCTTCCCGTTAACTCTGGGCTCCCGACTTTAAAGGAAAGCCCTCAGCTTTCTGGGGGCTTCACATTCCCAAGAATGAACTTTTTTTTTTTTTTTGAGGCCAGAAAGCTGCTTACTGCTCTTTTCTGAGCAATCAGAAGAAGGAGCTAGTAAGTTAGTTGTTTTTTTTGGACGTAAGGATAACTTTACAGGTGTTGCTTTTTTTAGCTTGCGTAAAATTTCTTCATTTGGGGATTTTGGTTGTCGAGGATTTTTTTTTTTTTTTTTTTTTTTTTTTTTTAAGTGTAGGTGTCAATGTTAGAGCAGCCACAAACGTGTGAGAAAGCAAAGGGTATGAGACATGACAGAATTAAAGGTGTTTGCTATGTTGTTACCCGTGTGTCAAGCTGCAAGCTCCCTTTGTCACAGCCTCCTGGTGATTTGATAGTGCGGATCCACTTTCCTTCCAAGTGATACAGCAGTTCCTAACTGGGGGGGGGGGTGGGGTGGGGAGGATTTTAAATGCGGTGCTGTTGCATTTGCCTCCCCAAATCCATTTAAACACCTCAACATAGTGTACGCCCCGCTACTCCCACCTTACACAAGGGTGCTGTGTGCTCAAGCGCCAGGACAGCAGCCATAGCATCACAGTATCTGGCATGGAGCGTCGTTTGGCAGGAATGTCATCTGCCAAATCATCCCATAATTACGTTTTATGTTATTTGTATGAATGACCAAGCATGCAGTATTCCTTTTGAAATCAAAGGAAGGCTTAAAATGCGTTTTTGAATACTTTCAGACCATGGTCAGGTCACAGTTTGGGAGTTGAATTAAACTGATCTCATTTGTGATCTAATTGAGGTTGGCAACAACCTTAGCAGTAGCAATAACATACAAATACAAATCAAAGAGCAAGAATTCAGCAAATCAGATCTTTTGCTCGAATTCTGCCTGGGAGTTATTCTCCGGCTGCCAACAGAGAAGTTAAACTTTGTCCCGCTTCTCAGCGGCGGCGCAAGCCCTGCATATTTTTCGGGTCTTTAGAGAGGGAAGTTGGGTTGGATGGATGGGCGCACAAAGGCGAGAAGGGAGCTGTGCCTCCTCGGATGGGGAGTGAGGACAGGAGCGAGGCGCAGCGGCTCGGCACGTCTGTTTCTGGAGAGGCCAGTGGTAAAAAACGTGGTGGTTTATGGTTAGGAAGGACGAGAAAGCGGAATAGGTGGCTGCAAACAGAAACGGTCATTCCAAGCGGAATGTCAAGGCAGCTCCCTATCTTTTACATCTATCGCTGCGGATTCCAGGAATGTAATTACCAGAGTGGTTGCGAATTGTTGACAAATTTCCCTGGGTCTGTCGGGAGCTGGTGGTTGAGAGCAGCGGGGCTGGGAGCCGCGGCCGGGCAGGCGGCGGCCCCGACGTGAGGGCTCTGTGCGGGGCAGCGGGGGCCGGGGCGGCTCCGGGGCGGCTCCGGGGCGGGCGGAGCGGCTCGCCCCGGGCAGGGCATCCCCGTTGGGGAGGGCGAGCGACGGCCGGGGGGCGGCCAGCGCAGCCCACCCACCCCAAGCCGGGATGCTGCCGGACCACCCCCCCCGCCTCCCCGCCCCGTCCGGGCAGGGCAGTCGAGGTGGCGGAGCGGGGCAGTGACCCCCGGGGGGCTCCGCACCCGCGCCAGCCCCGGTGTCGGGGCCGACGGAGAGCCGCGGCCCCCGGGGAGCATCCCGCCCCCTCCCCGACGCTGCGCCGGGCCAGCGCCGTGCTCCGCGCTGCGGAGCGGAGCGGGCTGGAGGCGCAGCCGCGGGCGCGGTGCGCTTGGGCGGGGGAGCGCGGAGCCGCCTCGCCCTCCCCGGTGGCGGGGCAGAGGTGTCAACCGCCTCCGTGGGGAGGGCGGGGGCGGGGGGTCTCGGCGCTGCCACCCGGCTGCTCGCTGCCGAGCGAACCCCTCCTCGGGGCGAGGTGAGAACCGCCGGCGGGGCGGGTTGGCCGCGCTCGGTCCCGACCCGGTTGCCCCCGGGAGGCTGATGTGTCTCCCCACCCCCCGCACCCCCCCGTATTCCCCCTCGGCCCCCAACCGGGCTCCCGCGGCGGTGCAGCCCCAAACTTTGCTCCCAGGAGGAAGGGGAGGGGAAGCGGCTCGGCGCTGCCAGCCGCGCCTCCTGGGTCTGGGATTTCAAGTGGGTCCTCAACTTCCCCCCCACCCCCCCCCACCCCGCCCCGCTCCCCTTGCCCCGTCCTCCGGGGCATGACTTTCTTTGGCTAAAACCTGTTTACTCGCCTCTTTGTTTTTTGACGTTAAACGGGTTTCCATCTCCTACTCCTGCGGATCTCTAAGAAATAGATAAACCATTATATTTCCCCTTTCTCCACCCCACATCCCCCCCCCCCCCCCCCCCCCCCCGCTCGTATTTTAAAGCAGCGATCCTGACAGCAGTACTATTATTGCACTTTATGTTTTAGTGGATGTTTGCTGTTGCTAGTTACAGCAACACTTATCATAAGACAGCAAGAAAAGAGTAGTCCCTGGTAATTAAAGTAATGAAATATTCATTTACTCTACCTTTTCAGTAGTCTCACAAATTAGGCTGCTACATTTAATGCCTGCACTGCCTCTGTTTTTATTATAATGGCAGCTTTCGCATCTGCAATTAGGACTAATTCTGACAGTTACAATTTCTGAGGGATGGTAAACAGTGAACGAGATGTGCAGCAGTGGTATTACACGTGAAAAGCCCTTGTCTCTTTAACCTTGTTGTTTTTTTTTCTCGCAGAGGTTACCTTTTCCCGATGGTGCAAAATCGACTTGACATAACTGTTCATCAGTTTCAGGGTTTTCCCTCGAGGTATTTGCATCAAATCAGCCCAGTCAAGCTTCAAGTTGAAATTGGCAGGCCAGAAACTGACAGGGTAGGGACTGGGAAAGAGACAGCTAAAGTGCAGGCAGCGAGCTGACAGCAGCGGGCAGGGGGAGAGGGCTCAGCACCCCCCCGGGCTGCTGCTCCCCTGCTCGCCCCCTTCCCGGGGTCCCCTCTCCCCGGTCCCCCCCAGCGAGGGGCCAAGCGCTGGGAACCCACTTCGGTACCCGGTGGAGGCTGGTTGGGTGTGGAGGTGCATGTAAAAAAGAAAAACAAAACCAAAAAAACACATAAAGGGGGGAAATAGGTGTTGTAAAACAAAAAGAGAGAAGTGGTGAGCTGAAGTTGGCGTCGCTAAGAAGCTGTTTGTTTTTTTCTGTTTTTTTTTTTCTGCGATTATTTGCGGGGCGGTGTCGGGGTTTGTGCGGTGCGACTGGTAAGAGAAGTGATGGGGAAGGTTGTTAATACCGATTAAAAGGGATTTTGATCAGCTCGAAGGAAAGAAATAGATTAAAAAAAAGAAGAAGAAATAAAAGAAGATAAAAAAAAATCCCGACCCATGGAGACGTTCATCTGGAAAGATAATTATGTTAGAATCAAAACAAACATTTCCTTGAATGTGTTATTTCATTTATCCTCTGTCACTAGAGGGGAAGGAGGGCTTCAAGTAGAAGGATGTGAAAATTCATTTTTAATAGATTATTGGCCAAACTGGGATCGTTCCCTGTGACGCTCCCATCCACCCCGCTAAAATTTTACTTCTTGGAAAACAATTCACAATCTTACGTAGCGTGGAAGGGAGCAGCGCAGCAAGGAACAGGCAACACCACCAGACCTGTCCCTTCCTTAAAGGTGAAAAAGAGCGAAAATGTGTTACTTTCCTGGGGAAGAGAGCTGACAATATATTTTTTTTTCTTTTTTTTTTTCCCCCTAAATATATATATGTAGTCTTTACCAGATGATTAAAAATCCCTCTCTCTTTTCCTACCAGACTTGTGCTAAAGTAAGCCTTGCTTTCAAACAGTTTTTCAGCTGTGTGTGTGACAGGCATTGGCTGATCTGCTGATGCCCATTCGACAGGCACTGTTGAGCTAAAGTGGTGTGACGGCACAGTTTTGTTAAGCTGTGAACAAAGGGCTGGAGATGCCTCGCTGGCATCATCCATGTGCATATTGGCCTTGTCACAGTTTTGCTTGATTTAATGCTCTGTTTATTCCTAGATATTAGAACTTAAATTCCAAACAATATGTTTTCGTATACTGCACACAAACTTTATTTTAAAAGCTTTCGCTCCCAAGAACTCCAGATCCATTTGTCTGCCCGATATCCATGCAGCAAACATTTAAAATGTAGCTCCCAGAAAAATAGGTGGCCGGTAGCCTCTTAACTGTTATCCAGTTAAAAAATGGGATTGCCATTTTTTTAAAAAAAAAGTCTTATAAGGGTAAAAGATTTATTTCTTCTTTGATCATTTGTTGAGAGTTGTTATTTATTCCAACAGTGGATTTTCTTATAAGCTCCTCAGGAGAAGTTACCCTATGTGCAGGCAGGGCGTGCGGGATGGACTTCTCAAGTCCCGTATCATCCCAGCGGTGTTGCTGTGATAAAAGCAGCGCTTTGCAAATACCTGTAAGCATGGTCGGCGGACTATTGGCAGGCAGAAATAGAGGGGAAGGGGGCAAGAAACTGGATTAAGATTAAAATATATACCTATGTGTTCCTTAGGTGGCCACAACTTTATGTCTCAACAGTTCATCAGGAGAAAACGTGAACATATGGAGCTGTATTTAGATTCCGATCCTTTTCTTTTAGAGACGCCATAGGCTTTATCTGTATAAAGTTGGGTTTTTTTAGTTTTCTTCTCCCGTACTTCGTCGCCTTTTTAAACTCTCTTCAGGTTTGCTGCAAGTGTTTGCTAAGAGATTAGTTAGCCAGCTTCCATGGCGGAGGTAGCCCTGGGAAGCAGCTCATTGCTGGGAGGAATGCTCAGTAGGTCAGGGCGTGAAGATAGAAGGAGCTGCCCAGCTGAGGCTGGGGATCAGGTATTTTCCTCTTTGTTTCCTATCGGAGACAAAGTGCTTATGGAAAGGTTTGTGGTGACACATCAAACCCCAGCAGGAACACAGATGTTCCCACTTTTACAGGCTTACCGGTGAACATTTCAGCTTTAAACAAGTTTACGAAAGAAAAGATTTATTTATTTCTCCTTAGTAGATGCAGCATCTTCGTTTGATTGTGTAAAGATTGTATCACTCCAGCCACTCGGGGTTATTTGGTCCAAGGCACAGTGCTTTACTCAAGGGCTCTAAGTAGGGATGGGAGAGGAGGAGACAAGAGGGGGAGGAAGGAGCATTCAGCAAAACGCAAGTATTCCTTCTCCAAACAGTGCGGTCTAGAGCCTAAATCTGAAATTGAATCTGCTGGGCAAAACCTGGACAATTTTTCTACCTGCCCTTAGTCTGCTTCCTTTCAACTATGACAGTTTTACTAACTGGAATGAATGGGCTCGTTTTCCCCGGTACCTTTTCTCAGTACGCGTTTACATCAAGTACTTCAAACAGAGCGCTGGGTGATATATGTAGGGGGACAGCTTGCACAGAATAAGCTTTAATGGTTAATTTTTGTGTAGCTTTATGAATGAAAGGGACTTAAAGCTACTAGCAGTATAGATCACAAGACCTTATGTGGTCTATTCTTCGCTAGATGCACAAGAGATTTACGTGCCTAAGTCCCATAAGAGTTAATGGGAGTTACGCATGTAAATCTCTTCCACAGTGAGATAATAGACCCTTTTATGTATGGATAGCTGGATTCTTACAAAAATCACCTACTGAACAGTAGACTTTACGTCCTTCCTTCTTAACAAATATTTATAAAGCGAGCAAGCCAGCAGATGAGACCAGAAAACCCCCAAGATGTCTTCAAACCACAGTGACCCCCGTGTCCCCGGGAGGGTACCAGCATGAGAGCCAGCCCCAGGTCTGCCTCGTCCCTTCAGTTCGGTGTCCTGGTTTTGGTCGACCACGGATGATGTCACAGGTCTGGTGGTGACAGGGTAGCACAGGGGGCTGATGTGGCCTCTCACCTCTTGGCAAGTCCTAGTTGGTGGAGACCTCTTGCTCCACGGGTTGCACAGGAGATTGGGAGGGGGAGAGCTGCCACCCCTCTTCTGGGTGTGCTTCTCCCCGTGTCCCTGCGCCCCATCCCACCTGTACTGGGGGATTTATTGCCCCGAGGTGGGAGATGCCCAGCAGGACCGTCCCGGGCTGCTGGCAGAACACGATGGTGGTGGCACCAGCTCCCAAAGCCCAGGTGCTTCTAGTGCTGCACATCTGCTCCTTTCCCGCTCCGGCGCGACCTCTCTCCCTGGGAAAGCAAGCAGGCTTTGCCTGCGACGGGTATGGTCTCCGTGCTTCTCCGCGGGGATATATATAACTTGGACGATCTGTATCTGTCAGCCATGAGTCAGATTGAGATCTTATCCCCCCGTAACGCGTAGCCGGCGATAGCCGGTGCCACGGCACACGCGTGTCAGTAACGATCCACCGCTCTTTTTGCCATCATTGTTTCTTTCCGTCACTCTCCTGCTCCTTCCCGATAGCGATCTGAGGGAGTTGGGCAAGCGTCAGGCTTGCCAGCCCTCAGCTCCCAGGCCTGGCAGAGCACAATCCGGAAAAAAAACCCCACCCTAACACCCAACTTACGTCGTGAGACTATCAGATTAAATCCAAGGGTTTCTACCAGCGGCGGGATGGGAAAAGCCCATTGTTTGTTGATTATCATATCATCAGCCCCGGCTGATAGTAGGATGCTCAAGGAAAACACACTTCGGTTACAGTTGATTTTCAGATTCCAAAATGGTGCTGCAAAGTCTGTGCATGCCTAATTATATTTTATGCTAGGCTGTGCAATACAAAATGTATGCTGCAGCAATCAGTGAGTTAACAGTATCAATCAATTTGTAAACAGATGAAGTCACTCATTCCCAAACTGGTTTTCCAAAAACAATTACTAAATTACAATAGAAAAAAATTGTACAGTTACTGTATTTGTGTGCTGTGTTACAATCAACATACCAGGGAAACAAAACAATTTAATGCAGAAAAATCATCATTCATCTACATTATAATTGCTTCTTTTTCACATCTACAGGGCGGTTAATTAAAATTGTGATTAAATGCGGTCGCGCTGCCTAAGATGTCTTGCCCAAAACAGGTGGTACAGAATTTAAAAGTAAAAAAAACGTAATTAGCATTGGAAATTGAGAAATTGCCTGTAAGAATCAGTGTTAATTTCAGTCAGTGATGAGGTAATTTATAAATGAATGCAGTGGAGGCTGTGCAAATGCACAATTGCCTTCCTGCCTATTCTTAGCATTCTCAGCATGCAGGTGAAAATGTTTTCAAAATATTGAGGTAATTTGAAAATCAATCCGTGCGTTCGGGATCTTTTTTTTTCCTCCCCGTTCTTCGCAGCGAAGGCTGAGCAAACTCTGCCAGAGATGGCACAATGCATCAGGTTTGCACTTTTTGGGGGGCGATGTTACGTGCGCGGTGGCATCAGCTAGAGTTTAACTGAACGAAATGTTTGGCTAAGATCCTTTACAGAGGCCAAAAATGTCGATTGAAGTCCCCGGTAATCCCGAATGTCTTCAGCTACGGTGTGTGTTTAAACGATGCCGTATCAAAAAAAAGTAACAGCAACCTGCAGTGAGTTGAAATAGTGCAGCACAGATAGTGTGAAATAAAAGAGATGCTAATATGGTATGGAAATCGGAATGATTTTGTGTTTAAAATTAGTACAGCGTGCTAGAAAAGCCTCGGTAGCACCGACGCTTTCTGTAAAAACTCTCTTTTTAAACACGCATTTCAAATTTCATCCTGCAACCATGGAAGAATTGTTCACTAGGTTATGCATACAGTGATTTTCCCTGAGATGAACTTTGTTTGTCGGTATTTTGGTGCTTGCTCTAAACTTTGAGCTAGCAAATGAGAAATGCTAATTCCTAACACGAAAATTCGACCTGCAGATACAAAAAGCTAGAGGCAAACCTGACAACAAACAGATATTAAAGATTGAAAATCTTCTTGACAGTCAAAAAAAAAAAAAAATCCAAGGCACACGTTGCTGGAACTGACATTTCCAGGATTTGAACAGTCCTCGGCCCCCTGTTCGACTGCACAGACAGCCCTCGCTTAGTTATCCCTGTGAATGTTTAAAAATAACTCGGGCTTTCGGCAGCGTCGCTGGCTGGGCTGGAATACGTGAAAGCAGTTGGAATTTTTGCACAGGGACGTACAGGTGTTGGTATCAGGTTGCTGTAAAACACACGCACGATGGCTTTTGAATGTAACATGCTTTAATTAAAGCAAGCCGGTCTTCCTGCAGGAAGGCTGATTTAGCCATGTAATTTAACTGTTGAAGCTCTTTCTATTAATTTTTCCTTGACATATAATATTGAACTTTTCTTCTGCCTGACACTTGGTTGCTTTGGGGCTTTTTGTTGTTGGTTTGTTGTTGGTTTTTTTTTTTTTTTTTCCATTTTTTTTCCTTTCGATAAGCCCTGTGCACTTCAGAGACGATTTTGCTGCTATTTAATTTCCTCCTACAAAAACCCCCGCGAAGGGATTAGACCCACGAAGGGGCGAGGGCAAGGCCACGCCGTGCCGGTCCGCGCCGGACCGCTGCGATGCCACGGCACGGCCGGGCAGAGGATGCGGGTCGGTGCCGCGGTGGGATGCTGGCCTGGCTCCGGCTCTGCTGGTGCAGAGCTGGGGAAGGTGAGCGCAGCATCGAGTGCCATGTGTGCTCTCCGGCGAGTCAATTAACCTCGCCGTGCTCATTTTCCCTCTCTACGAGACGGGGAAATACTGCCGAACTCATTCACAGGGCTTTTGCGGGGCTTAATATCTCCAAAGCCCTCTGCCATTCCCGGGGACGGAGGGCGAGCAAGTAGCATTTGTTGTTTCGTCAGAGGGCGAGCGGGTGCCAAGGAATTTAACTGCGAAAATGACGAATGTACGTTTCTAATAATCAAAATCTCGGAGTTTGTTATACAACTGATTATTCTAATTCAGAACAGAACATCGTTGCTAACTGCCCTCCCCCCCCCCCCCCAAGTTTTCCTGCCCCTGGATGTGAAGAAGCTAACAGTAATCACTGAAGCAATGATGATTATTGACTGAAAGGTATTTTAAAACGTGAGCTTAGCGAGCAGCTGCACTGATGCATTTGAACTCCTTATTTCAGTGTAGGGGCTGTAAAAATACATCGAAATATTAGCAAGCTGGCACAGGGGCAAGTCCTAACCCGCCTGCGGTCGGTGGGAGCACACGGGTGACTTCGGTGGGACGTGGATCAGAAAAGGCGGGTTTGATGCCCGTGACTGGTTGTAGTGGGAAGCTGTGGGATCAGGCTCGTTTGGAAATTCAGCTTCATCAAAGCAAACCCAAGTTTGGACTTTTTCTTTTCTGACTCACGTGTAACTCGAAGGAAGCAGGAGGTCGGGTCCTGCTCTGCTGCCACGCGTTAGTCCCCGGCCCCGGTTAGGTCTTCGGAGTTTTCTGGGCCTGTTCCCATAAGGAAAGACCAAACGCCATGAGAAACATGAGCAGGATTTGGCCCCGAACAGGCAGTGCTCACTACTTCATAAACTGAGCCATGGCCATTGTAGTGGTGGGGAAGTGCAGTGAAGGAAAAGTAGCGTCGCGGATTCCTAAAATAGAAAGTAAACATAAATATTTCTACTTTGCACGTCAGATTTCAATCACCTCTCAAAACAACTGAGCTTCTTGATTTAATTAATTACGGCTTTTTTTTTTTCTTTTTTCTTTTTTCTTTTTTTTTTCTTTCTGTGTTGTGTGTGTGTGTGTGTCTTCGGAAAGAACCAAATGAAAATATCCTCTTTGTTTCCCCTTTGTAACTACTGGAGCTTTCCTCGAGTTTTAACTCTTCCGCCACCCCAGCACCCTCAGCCTCCGTTTTTCTATGCTCTTCTTATCACTGCTGTCCCATGGCAAGCCCCAAAGCCTGGAACATTTTGTAACGACTATGTGACAAATTGTTGGGCTTTTATTCGCGTCGGACATCTTTTGCCAGGATTGCTTGTTGTTTTTTCTGTTTGGCTGTGTCATGGGACCAAAGGTGGCTGCTTTTGTGCAGCATGTCAAATCTGGTTAACATGCAGCCATTTATCTTTAAAACCCACTCCTGCACAATGGCAGGGGTGTATTGGGCCACTTGTATGGGCTCCAAGCATCAAACGTGTATATATATATATTTTTTTTTATTCCGGTGCCATCCTCTCTATATGTGTGGATGCTCTTCGGGCTGAGGCACTGCGGTGAGCAGGTCATGCAGCAGACAAGATGTTTCATAATTTTGGGACCCTTTTAGAGACAAATTGTACAGTGCAAGTGTAGTGTAACTGAACTGCTGGTTGCCCAGTGAAGTGTAGAAAATCAGATACAGCACAGCCTGAAAGAATGAAACGAGAATTCATATCTATGTATATACACGGTACTTTATAAAGAATTCATATACAGAGAAAACCACATTTATTCTCTTTTTCTCTGCTTATATTCAAGGATTGTGCGTGGCGTGTGTGCGTATAAATGTGTTTATGTGCATGGTATATATTCATACAAATAATATGCCACGGGATATGGGAATAGTTGTGTGTGTGATGCATTTATATGCATAAGTGTTAGGTTTGCAGGTTAATGCCTGCTTGACTCTGTGTGTGTGTGTGTGTGTGTAAATGACGGAAAGGTGCTCAGCACGACGAAAAGATGAATTATGCTAGAAATAGAATTAAAGAGCCCCAAACTTCCACAGCAAAGTTTGCAGCTTTGGGGGCTTTTCCAGCATTTAAGCCACACAGAAGCGTTTCTGATGAAAAGGATTTCCTTACAGATACAGCGATAATTATCAAATAAAGAAGCTGGTGAAGGAATGGGAAAGTTTGTTTCAACAGAAAAAGGAGGGTTGGCTGCAAAGCCTCGGTGCCTTTTTGCAGTTGAAGCATTTGAGATAGCGGGCCACGATGTTTTTTTGATGATTTGCTGTGTTGTGTAATAATTGTACATATAGTGCAGTGAGGTTACTTGGAGGAACACCGCGCTATGTATGTCGTTTGTTGTTTTTTTTTTTTTTTTTTTTTGAGTAAAGGACCCAGGAGATTGCCTTTCACTTTGAAAACAATCCCTAATATCAGGAAAATGCTCTGTTTGTTTATGCGTACATAATGCAAGTTTGTCCGCCTGGGAACTGCAGCAAATGGGAGAAGTATGCATGGATTTCACAGGTAACAGGATTACGTGGGCACATAATTGATCCATTTGGAGAAAAAAATGACAGTGCTCTAAAGATGCCTAGGCTTTGGAGATGGAGTTTATGAAACAGGCATTTGTAAATTCAAAGGAATCAATATGTCAATTTTATTACATCTCAGGACCAGCTGGGCATTAAAGGAACAGTGGCCTTTTTAAAATTGCAGCTGCGTATTCTCGCATTGTGTACCTTTCTTAGAAGGCTTTGAGTTTTAGAAAATGTACTTTTACCAGCGCTTTGCACCTTTTCAGTGACCAGTTTGTATGGACAAAAAAAGACACAAAACATTACATTGTGTCAGTTTTCCTCTTAAGCCAGGGTTGGTAAAAACCGCCCGGCTTCAAATACACCGTGCAAAAATCTTACTAATAATTAAATGCATGGAAGGAGGGTAATGCCTGTTCGTATCCCAAACGTTGAAAAAAATATTTGAGATTTTGAACCGAGGACTGAGAACACGTTGCAGAGGCAGCATCGTAACGTGAGATACCTGAAAGGGTAAAGATTTCACACAAAAAGTGGTCTGAATCATTGCAAAAAAAGTTACCTTCTCTTTCCTTCTCACTGGAGTTTAAACCCTCAGGTGATTAAATTTAATGCAAAGCTTAGTTTTTTTTCCAAGAGGCTGCAGTCTTCAACTGTCAGGATTTTGAATACAACTTTTCATACAAATTTGCAACGTGCAGCGTGGAGGGAGATGTTGAGTGGACTTTGGGTTGCAGTGGTGGTCGCTGCCCGTAGGCTCTCAAGGCCTCTCAAAGAGGCTCTAAATCCCAAAGATGCATTCTGAAGGAATTAATAATAGACACAGAAGCTTTTCCTTTGGAGAGAAGGAGGTTGGCCAAGGGGCAATTGTGGCTTTCCGGAATATGTTGTACACTCCTCTACCTGAAAGGCATTTGGTTGAGGGGCTGTGTTAGTAAAAGCTGAGCTTATCTCCAGCCTTCCGTAGGTATCCTGTTGTCTTCTCTCCTCTGCTCATGCGCTACTTTGCTGTGGACGTGATAGTTACATCCTACTATGCAAATCCAAATTTATAATTAACATTGCCAAAACAGTCACTGAACTCTAGAGGTTCAACACATCTGAAAACACACTTTCAAATATTCAAATTTTTGAGTCCTGAGAAGGAGGTATCTAGGATCAATGGCCATTGCTCCCTGAGACTTCTCAGCTTCCCCAGCTTTATCATGATTCTCTCTGACCTTCTACAATGTTCTTCATGCGCCTTTTGCACAGTTTCTTTTTCTTTGAGCTCATACGTTTCAGGCCAGCCTGGCTACAGACAAGGTCTCTGTACGGCACCCCAACTTGCTCAGTAATTCTATTTTTAATTGCCTGGGGATCTCTACTTTCCAGAAGGTATAGTTACAGTGTTTCTCTAGTGGTTTGCTAACATTTGACCACATAAATATATCTTGGATGATGTGGGATCACACCGTAGAGAGGCTTATTATGTTAGTGAGTAGTGCATAAAATAGGTAGAGTACTCTCTCTCTCTGTGTATATTCCACTTTAGCTCTATCATCTCCCCTAAACAGGAGTATGAACTGAATATGAAAGAATAAAAAGTCCACTTTTCCCTGAAAGAGCATGGAAGAGCAGATACAAGCACTACAAGCTAGTTAAGTAGTGTTTTGTGGTCATAGGCTTAGCATGAATTAAAACTTTATTCTGCAATGATGCACTTTCAAAGCATTTTTTTAAATATTCATGTGCTAACGAAGACCTGGAAAAGAGGTTCAGAGTGTTTTCATGGAAATTTGTGGCATTGTAGAAAATAGAGATGACTTTCTGCCAAGCAGTGAAGCTGAGAACTGATGCAAACGCACATAAATGGAGTTGAGAGAAACTATATAAACTCAGTAGACTAAAGCTCACAAAACTTGAGAGGTAAGACTTTAGCATAGCTTTGCCTGCGTGCTTAGTTGTGAGAGGTATGACGTACACCCCTTGTTCATCTCAGCGTCCTCCACCAGTGACAAGGTGCTGAGACATGCCTTAGTTGTAACTAGTCTAAATGAACATTTTTCAAGCCCCACAGCAATCTCTACTCAAATGATGTTGTCCCTTTCTGTGCTTGCTAGAGGAAGTTGAAGTGACTTGGCCGAGGCCTCCCAGCAAGTCAGCTGGAACAAAAAACCTAGAACTAATAAAACCAGAGGTCATATTCTGATCCTGGTTACCTCCACGCAGTCCCAGAGCCACTCGGTGGGCAGCCTTTATATTTAGCCAGTTCTTTGAATCTAATTCTAGAAGACAAAACAAAGCTTTCCGATGATAAGGTGGAAAAAAAGGCAAAACGAAACCCTGTCATCGCCCTGATTGATGATCCTTCCACTGAGATCATAACAGCTTCTTCAGAGACTTTTACAATCTCTATAGAAGTGCAGGAGGCACTGCCAATATCCGCAGATCATTGGCATGATAGACCGTAACGGCTTCTTCAGAGCCGTTCCGGTCTATCGTGTCAATGCGTACTTAGGGAGTCCTCAATGCATGGATCATTGACACGGTACTACATAACGGCTCCTTAGAAGCCATTACTGGGTATCAAGTCAATGCATACTTAGGGAGCCCTTAATGCACGGACCCACGCAAGTTGACTTGCTCTGAATACTAACAATCCTGTGGAAGAGTAGTTACTGCGTGTGGCATTGAGGGAGATTATTAATACCCGCTTGCAAGAGCTCGACGCGTGCACCACGCTCCCAGTGCCTTTACGGGAGAGGTAAGGCTGCTCCCGAGTCGGAGTGCTGCACGGGAGAGTCTGAAATCCGTGAACTTTCCCTCCTCTGCTAGCGTCGTTTTATTTCATAAAATATGTAAAAAACCCAACTGCTCTCAATTTGAGATAGGAAAGCCAAGAGGCATCCCAGGACGAAACATTTAGAGGGAGAATATAAAGCCTTGAGAAGAAGTGGTGGCAATGGAAATGCTGGCGAAGCCTTACACGTGGAGCGGTATTCCTGTGTGGTTTACCCCTCTCAACTACTTTGCCGTAGTTATCAAAAACACCACGATCCCTGCGAGATGCTCAGCATCGAGCTGGCAAAAACGACCCCCTCGAAGGAGAAACCCTTTGTTAAATATCCCGTCATCCAACGAGGAGCTTGTCTGGATTTGTTGACCTGGTCCCCGGGGAACATCAGCCGAGACTTCCCAAGTCGTCGTCGCGCCTCCGCTTCCACCTGCAAAGGCGCATCCCCTTCATTTGGCTTCCCCCAGACAAGATATTCCATATCCAGTTAAAAATGCTTCTAGTTTGCTGTTGTTGATATTTCTCTTTTGTGTTCTGCTTACTGACTGACATCTGCTATCATGCTAAGCAGGTGTTCCTGTGTAAACGAACGTGCCCTGTTTGTGTTTCGCCATCCTCGCTACTGCGCACCCAAATGAGCAGCATGATTAAGAATCCTGTAAATTTTTGAAAGGAAACGGATGGCTGCCCTACTAGAACATAATTACACCGTTCCAACATCCGCAGCTCACTGCTGCAGCCGAGTTGGAGAACAGCAGAAATTAATAATATATAATAGCATCATTCTCGTAATTTATAAATGAAATAAAGTAGAGAGGAGATTCTGCTGATATGCATTTTCTTCTTAATTCTAAAAGACAAAGTATAGATTAGAATTTTACTGGGGTGAAACCTGGCCAGCAATATCACACTAGTTGCAAGCGTAGGACCTGATTCATGAGAGGGATTTTGCTTAGGGAAAAGAGCTAATATCTTTTATTGGACTAGGGGAAAAAAATCAGTATACAAAGCCCTCTAAAGGCAACCCCTGCTGAAGGGAGGCTAGGAAACCTCCACGCATCCCGTACCTAGTTTTTAGCTTAATTCATTTGTAGGTATTGCAGGAAGACTTTGCTGCATGCTGTAATTTTTTCCCTGACTGAAATAATACGCTATCACAGGTCGCCCCCTCAGAGAGGAGAGGAGATTAATCAGTTAAAGATGTTGTCTAATCTCCTATTTTTGTGGAAAACCAGCAATGTTTTCAAAAACAATATTTTGAGCTCCAGAGACGTGCCAAAAGGAGCTGTACTGCAAAGCACCACTCAAGTCAAGCCTTGGAGTTGATGCTCTAATTGCGCATCTCAGCCCCGCTGACAAAAAAAAAGATACAACCTTCTGAAGACAAAGATATACTATTTGTAAAGACTAAGCAGTATGAGCTTTTTTTTTTTTTTTTTTCCATTGCATATGAATAGTCAAGTTGGTTAAATGCTTCTTATTTTCCTTCTGTAGCTACCCAGATGTACTCCTCTGGGTGATAGGCCAGCTGATTTATACTTTTACTGGGATAAACTCAAACGGGAGAGTTACCAAAAAACCACAATAGTGTTTACTTACAGGTTAATTAGGGACGTTTTTATAGACTTTGACGCTGTAAAACTCTAAAGAATGATAACTGCTTTGATGAAAAAGGTCAGCATGGATTCCCCGAGTTTAATCCAGAGAAACGTACGGAGAGAACCCAGAGAAATACTTCTCTTTTAAACTAATGGATATGTTTGAGTCGCATTCTTCTAAAGGGCCCCCTTAATAATTTGTTTCTGAGAAAATATGTGCATATACAGATTTATTTCATTAACAGGTATTTATTTAAGTGGGCTGCACTGTATTTAAATCTCTGAATAGTTTCCATTACTTCCTCAGCTCACTTACTTCAAGTTGACTAATTTTAATAAGGCCGAGGTGCCTAGGGTCTTATTGAGCGTTCAGTTTGATCAATATGGCTAAATTAAAATAGTGCAAAATATAAGCAAATGTACTCTAACAACTCAGTGAAAAATGTGGAGTGCACCAAACATTGATTAGTGTTCCACAGACATTAATTTGTTGGTTTAAGTACACTAATACTGCTCAGAGTACCTCCAGCACACCCATGCAGCCTGGATACTCATGGGCTGTATCCTGCCCAGTCACCCCTGTGCAACCCCGTTGGCTTTGATGGTCTTGCATATACCCAAAGACATAATTTGGCCCTGCATCGTGCAAAACCATGTCTGCACACCTTGGCCTCACAAGCAGCCCTCCTGGTCCAGATGTGGCCCATGCCAAGAGGAACAGCATTCCCGTACTACTCACAGAGCAAGCCTGGATCACACCTGAGGGAAGCAGAAGGAGGACAGTTACGATTATTTGCACCAGTGAAAACTATTTATATAATCATATCCGTTATGAATTTGGGGCTATACATCAATTCTATACGTGTATTTTTAAGACAGGCACAGACTCCTAGGGAAGTGGTTATACATACAAGAAGATATTCGTTTTTTGCCCTCCTGTAACACCACAATATTATTGTCATAAAAGATTAATGTCAACCCCCACCTGGTATTAAATTGCTTTCAGTAGCCCTCGCATTCATGTCTTTCTGCACAAGACAAAAACACTTTTAAAGTAACTACATGCATCTTCAACTCGAATTACTACTATTACTGGGTTACATTTTATTTTTCAAATGCCTCAGTTGTTGTGGTAGGTATTTTTTCCCACGGATATGGTGTTCTGAATAAGAACATGGTACCAGGAACTTAATTTTAGGGCGGTAAAAAAGCATACTTTAGAAAACAGGCTCTTATCATCGTCTTGTTGATAGGTATCGCACATGTTAATGACATGATTTTTTCATACTCCAACAACAAGTTGTATTTTCCGTAGGCTAAAATAATTTGGTTTTCTTTCTTTCTCTTTCTCTTTTTCTTGGTTAGCAAAAGCATGAGATTACCATACTTTGACATCCAATGCTTGCGCAGACAATTTTTAATGGTTTCTAAAAATACGACAATGGCTCCTTAGCAATCACACTTCTATATCATCTTCAATGGTTTCTGGTATCTTTCCTGTTTTTTTTTCAGTGTTTTTTCCCTCTACCTGTAGTGTGATCTTTCTGCTTATCTTTAATCTCCTTGGTAAGTGATATTCGCTGTAACAGTTCTTCCTTTCCTTGATACCATCTTTTCCTATGTGGCCAAAAAAGAATCATTTCACGTAAGCAGAAGCTCATTTTGTTGGAGGTAAATCAGCAGTGTGTGCATGAGAAAGAAAGAAAGAAAAAAAAAAAGGAGAGAAATAAACAGGAGGGAGTTCATATGTTAAAAAATAGGCGCGACTTGAAAGCAAATGCAGTCACATTTAGGAGAAGTAAATTCTGTGAAGATGAAGTCAAATATGAAAAGCATTTCTCTAGTTTAAACTGACCAAATAGAGTTATAAACAGCAGAAACATTTGAAGTTCCCCTTTTTTCAATTAAAGCCGGAGCTTTAACTTCTTAACCTTCAACACGACAAGTAGAGCACACTGTGCAAAAACAATTTGTAAGTCGTCTTAACAAACATCTCAAGTGAGGAGGGCCAGCCCAAGTTCAGCAGAATTGACTTTTCATTTGTAGCTATGCCAAAAAAAATGCTTAGGGTCTTTTTTTGTGTTTTGTTTTGTTTAGCTTTGGTGCATGACAATCTTGATTTTTTCCAGCGTTTTACATGTTTAGAGTTTTTAATATCAAAGGTATTGCTCTCTGTAAACAAGTGTAAGTTTACCGAGGCAGCTTCGCTTACACTCTTCCCTTGTAATCAGATGTGAAAATTACACCCTCCCTTTTGGCTACATGATAATTACACATTTCAACATACAAAGAATTGTCTCTGTTTCAGTTGCTGGAATGAAACAGCGAAGGCACTCGGGAAAATATATTATTATATTAAAGATCAGTGCCATAGCTGTTTTTAGTAAAAGTCAAGTTTGTAATCACAACTATGATCAAGATACTTTGGGATTTACATATACACATATATATCTGAGAGAGAGAGCAGTTAAAAATAAAATGAAACTAAGGTACTTCAGCACGGAGGGGGAAATTTAGCCCGTGCACCAAACCTACTCTCTACTTAAATCTCGCCAAAGCCCTATTTTGAGGGTGAATTTTACCTCGAAAGCATAATTTATGGGAAAGTTGAACAAAGTTTCTCCGGCTTTGCCTTGTTTTTCTCCTTTTTCTTTCTCCTGGCTATTCTGTTTCACTTACCTAGAAACTTAGCCTGAATTTCTTGTATGTCTATCGATTTCTTTGCAAATGCTGGGTGCAGAAAGAATTCAGAATTAAGCATTGCTCGGAAAGAGCTGTGGGAAAAAAATTACATATGCAGCAAAACATGTTAAAATTGTGTTTTGACAGTTTCGTGACCAAGCCAAAAAATGTACATTTTTTTGTACCTGGCGCAGTTTCACAAAAATGTCCCTTCAGGGAATAGTCATTTTTTTTGTCAGAATCAACTGTTTATTTACTTAAAAATCTAAAAGTTTTGCCTTACATTAGAGGCAGAGTTGCTGAGGGTCAAAGTTCAACATCGGCTCGTTGCATTGCCTTCACCATAAAAGCATGGTTTGTGTCACGAGAGAGGCATAAAAGCATTAGCATGGGCACAGGACAGAATAAAAATGCCATGCATTTTAAAAAGAGAGCAGGCAAGGTTTGGCAGGTCTCTCGTTATGCGTTTTCAGCCGTGCCCTGGCCTGCACGCAAGCGATGGGTGATTGCTTTGGACCCGCCACCACTGTGGTTGAACATGGCAGTGATGATGTGAGCTGGAAGTAATGGGTTTATCCAGCCAAGTCAAAGCCTAGTAGGGTTTTGATGGTGGCAACGGCGTTGAGATCCTTGCTGCTGGCCATGGAGATGTTCATGGCAGGCAATGCTTTGAATGTCCTTCCTTGTCTGTGCCTTGCTGGGCTGGAGGGGTCTAAAGGTATGCAGGTGGCTTCCCACCACTGCACCCCATTTGGTGCCCACCATGGGGAGAAGTAGCCATGAGGCTGACCTAGTCATGTCCTGCTCCAGGAGTTCCACCTTTAGTGTTTCTTCATCAAAACACTGTCTAAATGACCTGTAAATGTGCAGGGTGTGAGGCTGGGGGAGTCCAGGAGCCCCAGCTTACGCGGATCTGTGCCTGGGTGCGGCACCACGCCATGGTCCCTCCTGCCTGCAGGTCAGAGGGTATTCCCCACTTTACTCCTAGTAATTCAGGTCATACACATGCATGGGATGTAACCCCAGATCACAAGCGAATCCTGAGGTCTCATTAATACCAGAAGATTTAATGACTTTTAAGTGAAAAGAATTGTACCAGTGAAGAAGAAGTAGGTCTCCCACCCTGAAACTAAGGTTTTTCGCAGGCTAGAACTTGGTCTTCTCAGTAGAGAGGCGATTTTTTTACTCATTCTTACCTTTATCTCTATATGTACCCAAACAATATTTTTTTTTGTCTATAATCAGTCTATAAGTCTGCCGAGTTAATAGAAATACACTGTGTCAGATGCTCTTTTGCATATATATTTACCTTGACCACAGCTCAAAACTGTTGAGACTGCCAGGCTGACCTTTCACACTGTCTACCGGCCACATTCAGTAAATAATTTTGAAACAAATTTTTCACTAGGATTTTTAACATAACTATTTATTTGGGGAAGCAATTTGCATTGGGGAAAAAAACCCCCACACTCGATGTAAATACAGATTTCCTCAGGAGATTAAAAATAGTCCAAAACTAATAGCCTGATCTAATTCACATAATGATCTTCATACGATATATTTAGTGGGCCTAATCCTGCCCTCGTGGAGTGTCTCTGAAGTCAGGGAATCGACATACCTGTCTGAATTTGAGTTTACCCTTCATATCTCAGATACGGCAGGGAAGCAGCTTTTGTCTCTATGGTGAATAATATTTTGCAAATTAGACCTCGTTTAAAAAGAAAAAAAAAAGGAATACACTAGATGGGGAGGGAGTCTCTCCTGACTCACACTCACGGGGCGGAGGTCACAGCCGGAGCTGCTCTGGTAGGAAAGAACCGAGCACTGTACCAGAAAAATTACATGAAAACTGTGACTCAAACTGCTGAAAACAGAGTTAATCACAGATCAGGGCGGCTCTTCATCCCTACCGAGTGCTCTTGTTAGTGTGGTGGTTAAAGGCATTCCTCCGTCCTCTTCAACTTTGCGTTTGTCCCCTTGTATTTGTTATTTGCTCCTTTTTTTCTGCCCGTGGCGGAGGCTGCGTGTTTCCCCTGAGCGACAGATCAATACCGCATCCAATTCCGGGCCGACCTCCGTGGGGTCATCGCTGGCCAAAACCAGGAAGGACTGAGCCCAAAGCGGTGCTGCTGGTGGGATGTGGCACCGCTGAGGAGGTGTGGTGAGGTCCCCCTGTGCCCCCAGCTCCTCTCCAAGCTCCTCGGCACCACGGGGAAAGTTCTGTCCCGACTTTTGCTGCTGTGCTTAGAGGTGGGGTCTCCCTGGCCTCCGTGGCTTTTTAAATGGAGCAGGGACTACTGGGAGCTTGGCTAATGTGCATATTGATGTACCCTATAGCTTCTGAGATGATAAAAGAGCATATTGCTTATTTCCACAACAACAAGCTAGGAAATATTTATGGCAACCCCGCTCCTCTACCTGGAGCACTTCTCCGCAGGTGACAGAACGAAGCAACATCTGATTTTTTTTTTTTTTTCCCCCCAACGCAAATTAAAAAAGAACCTCCACAAAAAAAACCCCTCACAATAAACCAAAGTTATTAGCCAGGGCAGCCATACCTCTCCCACCAGCACGTAGATATGATATAGCTTTAATTCGTATTCATCTTGTCCAGTGGGGCTAGAAGATGGAGGAGCTATTATGAAACCTTTTTTTTTTTTCCTCTTTTTCTTTTTTTTTTGAATTTGCTTTATTCACTGTTTACTATGCCGGGCTGACATGATATGATTTGTGCGTTGCGGGGTCACAACAAGCTACTTGCAGGACAATTTGCTGAATCAAGAGGGTGATTGTGTCTGGTGCCAGTCAGTCGCAATTAGGGCCAGGATCAGGGAGGCCCAGAGCTTGTGTATCGTCTTGGGCAAACCTCATAGAAATCAGCTCACCTGAAACTAATTGTCACAACAGAGACCTTATGCAAATGAGCCCTAGGGTTAGCGTGGGAAAAGAAAAACTGTCGCAAAGATAGGTGACCTGCTGAGCAGGGGGTCTGTTGCTGGGGAAATCTTTGTTCAATGAGTTAAAAAAATGTTCGCATTGTTCCGAATCCAAGAAAAACGTAGCAGATCCTCTCCCTAAGAAAGCGTGGCGAGCACACTCATCTGAAAGTCCAATAAAGTGGCAGCCAGCTTTCGAGCCGGTAATAAATTGGAAGTCTTTATTCTTTATAAGGGCTGCAGCAGGAAAATGATTTTCCTTTGCAAAGGGGCCTTTAAAGTTTAGCTGCTCGCAGTTAGCTGGTGCTTAAAACTTCACTGGCTGTGGAAGCTTTCGCCTGCCTAACCTGCTGGATCCCAGCAGAATTCCCGACCTGAGGTTTAAGCAGCTGGAAAAACCTCCCTCTGGCTCCTGGAGCTGCTTTTCGGAAGGTCCGGCCCTCTCACAGCAGCGAGCCGTTGGGTTTGGAGGGCAGGAACGACTGGGGGAGCAGATCCGTGGAGTTTCTCCCGTAGAAATCTCCGGGGATCTCCCAAGCTCTCCAACTTCCAACGTCTCCTTTCTAGTCGCCTTCCCAAGCAGCACCCGCCAGCGAGAGGGGCAGGTTCCAGCGTTGGAAACATAATCATGAATTAAGCACATTTAACGACAGGCTCGTTGACGTCCGCGTGCGAAAACGGCTGTTTCTGACATGCTTCCCCTCTCCCTTTTCCCCCTCTGCCTCCAGCCCGGGCAGAGAGAAAAGCATAATTTTCAGCGAGCGCATTACACAACGTTTGTCTTGTTCACTCCTTCCTCTTTAACAATTTTTATGGGGGTTGCTCAACACGTTCTAAAATAGGAATGGAGACGATATAATAAAGTGCTGAACTGGTGATATACGCGGCAGTTTACGCTGTCGATGGCAAATTCAAAAGAAAGGGATGCAACGCGCTCCAAGTGAAGAAACGTTAAGCCCGTGCCCTATAAGCACATCGAGCGGGAGGCAGCCAGGGTATTTTTGCGTGTAAGGCTTTTCCAAGGAGGTTGACGGGGACAGAGGCCGAGATTAATTGCACTAAAAGATACTGGACAAATTTCAGAGGCACGAGCTGCTTTGCGCTCTCATCGAAGGCGAAAGAATAGTTATTTTGTTTGGTTAATAATTAGAGCTGTGCTTTCCACGGCGCCGCTTTAGAGGGGTGAAATGTAGATGGTATCAGAGCAGCAAGTTCAGAAATTAACTTCCCGCTCACCAAACATCATGAAATAAGGATGGCTTAAAAGTAATGCAGATTAATCACCAACTTTTTCTTTTTTGATCTCTTTTGTCCCTTTACCACTGTCTGAAATAATTTCCACAAATAGGAGACGTTTCACAGTGGGTATGAAGTGCTCAGCTTTCACTCATCAAACTTTAATCGGAACTGCATTTTAGTTTTTGAATAAAGAACACTTAAAAAATTTAGATGCAAATTATTTTGCATTATTCATGCTCTAAGTGTCCTTGTAGATTTAAACACTTCTGAGGCCACCTTGATTCAAGTAATTACCTAGGCCCTCACTGCTCCATCATGAATAAGGTATTTTGTACAAGTAAAGTATGCACCCGATGAGCTTTTAAAGTGGCTTTACACTGAACTTGTGTATTGCTTCTCGTGCATGAGCGATTCGAACACGCGTCGCAATCTGTCTCAGGTGGGAAATCCTGGCAGAGCATCCATGAGTGACGGAAGGAAGCCTACCAGCCTCGGCGCACACTATTTCTTTGTCTTTGCAAAAGAATCTCAAAGTAATTCTCTCGCTGGAGTCTTGTGGCTCCTCTTAAAAGTCTGAGGAAGCCAGAGCTGCTCGCAGGGATCGAAATGACAGTCATTTTTCACTTAACTCTTCGTCTCCCATCCCGGCTCTCCTCCGCCTGCTGCCTGTGCTCAGTCACTCAAGGCGTTCGCATCAGATAATATAAGTCTTTCTACTTTTATGTACATCTGCCTCCCCATCTGTCTGCTCAGTCTTCCTCACACACCAGCGCTAGGTACCACCTGAGCGGGATTTTTCACACAATAGAGCCAGTCCAGCGCCGAGCATCGCCACTGAGAGCTTCTCCCAACAGCAGTGGCTAGCGGAGGGCGAGCTAAACATATATCTACACGCATATCATCAGCAATATGAGCTTGCAAGAGTTAAACTTAATTGGCTGAATCTCGTAGTTGGCGTTTGTTGCAAAGTGCCCATGTTTTGTTTTTTTTTTCCTTTTCCAGCCACGTTGCTTTGAAGAATTATAGGAATTTTATGATGTGCTATTGGAGTTCCACTGGCAGAGATTACAGTAAAGGGGTTAAAGTTGGTTTATGTTAAAAAAAATTATGCAGAAACCAATAAAAATAAACACACTCCAGTAGACTAAACTTGCTGGGCTTTTAGTTTTAGCTTAACAATAGAAGTTTAGACGAAATCCAACATTGCAGCTTTTAGAAAATTAGTTGACACTCACAGTTGATCATCTTTACTACACAGCGGTATAATTAATATTTAAACATTCTAATAATGCAGCTTGCTTTGCATGCACTTTTCAGCCCCGCCACAGTATATTTTATCAGGAATACTGCTAGCGTTTTCTTAGGTAATGTCATTTTTTAAAGTTGTATTTAAAATAGGATATTGGCTTCTCGCTCAGTGCAAAAGAAATATCAATAGGCCAATAGGCAGGTTTCACACGTCAGTTTATGATTAAAGTGCGTCTTTACTGAAGACAATAGAAAACATATAAGGGGCTACTTCATTGCCATCATCATAAAATAAATATACCCAGAGACTATCAGTTTACAAAACTGTCTCGAGCTGTTCATTTTTCTTCATGCTATCTATAATAGGAGGAACTTTTAATACCTAGATGCAGTGCAAAATCAGGCAGTGACCCACAGATCTGTGAAATACTGCACCTCTGACACCCACTCATTTAGAGCCAGAGAGCATTTAACAAAGAAGTCAGGCAAGTGAAAAAAAAAAAAAAGAAATATCAAGCAGGGAGTTTTCACATGAGTGTTGTCAGGGTTAAGGCTCCTGGTCTGCCTGGCAATTTAGTAAAATGGCGAGAAATGGTCGAAATGGGAAAGGACTGTGCTGGTTTATTTACTTAGGAGAGCCTTCTTCCTCTTCCAGTCGAGGTGGGAAGGAAAAGTTGTTTCAGGTGCTTTGCTCATCAGCTTAATCCTCCTGATTAGTGCAAGGTGCCCTTTATTACCCATCCTATAGCTTCTTGCAAGGCAAACTGAGCTTCTCTGAACCGATTTGGACTCTCTTCCAGGGCTTTTCTCCTTCAGCTTTTCACGTGCATGGGTCCTCCTGATGCCAGCTAGAGGGTTGGTGCTTGTGTGGCTGTTATTAACCATCGCGGATGTGTGGGCACCACTGGCAAAAGCCATTCCCATGCCTCCTTGGGACTGATATGAGGAAGGAGAAAACAAAACAAAAAAAAGCGAGCGTACAATCAGATCTTACAGACCCGTTTTGGCTGCTGCGTGATACAAAGATCTCCTGAATTTCCCAGCTGGAGAGGGCATCCTGCAAAGTGAGCTCCTTGTGTGGCTCCCAGCCTTGGAGGTATTTGGTGGTGTGCCTAGAGGGGTATTTTTTTTTTTCCGGGAGATGGGAAAAAAGATGGAGGGGTATGGCATCAGGTGGGGCTGCAGTGGGCTGCAAAGGTGCCCGAAACTCAGCTGAGAATCCGGCCCTGGGTTTTGTCACGTTCCGTTGCAAGTTTGAAAGCAGGCCCGTTTCTATTAATACCATTAATAAAAGGCATATGTTTTGTCAAGCAAAACCACCCTTTCATTAAAACGGAGCATAATTTCATGGGTTTTTTTTATGTTCATGCAAAAATAGCCATTTCCCCAACATGTCCCAAAAAGCAAAGCTGGAGAGCGTGTGCGCAAAATTTTTACCAAGCCACAAATATTTTCATGCCAAACACCACTAAATGAAAATGCTTAGTGTCTCGCTGCTTTAAGCTAGTCCTAGGGCCTCAGCCTGGGAGGCGATGGGAATTTTTAATTCACTTAAAAAGTAGCAGGAACGGGCTTTAAAAATTTTGTGTGTGCAACGACCGCGCGACTGACTCCATGAGATCCGTAGCACGTGTGAAAATAGATTGCACGTCTCCGAGAGCTTTCTCCAGGCTCTGCCAGAGATTCCCCTTGCGTCACGTGCGCCCGCAAAGAATTTGGGGGTACGGTTTTGGATGGAAGACGTCGCGGAGCGTGAAACAAAGCGGCCTTGTGTTGGCAAAGGGCGCGTGGGAGCTGCCGTGCCGCGTGCGCGCCGTCCGTCCGTAGGGCAGGGGCGGCAGTGGGAGTTTTAGGGAAACAGGCAAACAACAAACAGAAAGTGCTTAAAAAACAGGGCCGTGGCTTCCAGCCTTGCTGTATCGCCACCGATATGGGTGAGAGCTGCTCCATCTCTTACTTTTCCAAGCGGTGGTAACGTCGGGAGATGCCACGATAGGAACGTTTGTGCTTGAGATGGGAGCGAACTGCCTCCGATGGCTTGGCTGGCTCCGTCTTTATCAGGTTTTGTTCAGGAAGGCGGTTACACGCACCTTGGCTGCAAATAACTAAAAGAGCATGATCTATTTTAAACCTGCTGCCGAGGTGGTAAAGAAGAGATAAGTTGAAACCTAGCTGCTATCTCGCTTGTGTGTGTGACAGATATGTCCAGAAATGGATAAAATTAAAAGCATTTTTCGTATGCTAATAGCAACCTGGATGAGGAAAAAATACAGGAGAAAGAGCAGAGGAGTCAAGAGGTTTCTATCACAAGTATATTTCTGCCATTACCTAAATTATAGGACTTCTTTACCCAAACTGATATACATATTTTTACTGTGTCTAAAAGAAAATTCTATAGTAGAGTTTGATTTCAGCATCAAACTTATGGCAGCCATGTGGGAGCGAGATTATGGGACATGTGGAACAAAAGTCTTCCAGCCAGAGGAGGCCTTCTGAGCATAACGATTCTTATTTAAATTAGTCTATGTTTTATTACTCAGCTGGGGAGGGGAGAAGGAAACCAAGGAAAAGAATATTTCTTTAAAACTACGGTCACCTGAATGGTAGATGAAGAGAAATTAAGTAGTTTTCAGCCCGTGAAATGGACAAACATTTTCATATCATAATAATCATTCCAAGCAATCCTCAATTTTATTTTATTTTTTTCTTAAATTTTACATTTAAACTTGTTTTTCCTGTTGGCATGCCTGCCGATTCATTTGTAAATGTGCTTTAAATTCCTTTGTATATTACAATGAATGCCACCTCTTTAAACGCTCTTAGTAATTTAGCGAACTTCTTTGCCAGTGGGTGAAAGTACAGTATTGTACATGCATAAGAAAAGGTACATTCATTCTGCTTCACGTATGAAAAGGTATATTAGGAACGGTTTTGCTTAAAGTGGAGGGGTGAATGGAGGAGCCCCTGATCCATCATAGAGCTTTTGCATGTGTGAGAATGTGTCTCTGTGAGCCCAACGTCCAGAAATGCTGGTTGGGAACCTACCGGCAAATGTGTGCCTGTGAAACCTGAGAAGATTTATAACAAGTAGGTAATCGTTTCAGGCCTACGCGAGGGGAACGGGGACTAAAAGCTCATGCTGGGGCCAAACGGGAGTTTGAGGGAGAGAGAGAGACAGAGAGAAAACCCAGGGGTCTAGTTTCTCCCGTCTTCCGCCACAGCTGTCGCAAGGCGCTGTGCTGTGCGGTGGGAAAAGGGTCATGCCAGGAGCAGGCTGGAGATCCTCCGGTGATTTCGAAGCATGTTTTGGGGTCAGGGCTGACCCCCGAAGCTTGCCACCTGGCTGATTTCTTCTGTGCAATAGGTAGAGGGACAGAACTGAGGTGGCCCCAGGAGCCTGGTCTTGCGCTTCTTCCCACCTCCTTCGCCCAGCTGGGATTACTCCCGGCTCGCTCGACGTGAACGGGAAGGTTCAGTTAATGGTGTTTTTCTTGGTATCGTAAATACGTCGTGTGCCATGATGGAAGGTAAAGGGAGGGAGTATCGGGACACGGCACACCGTGGCCAGGAAGGGACTGCATCTCTGGGGACGAGTGCAAGGCTGCGGTGGGCCAAATCCTGCCCGTCACCCTCCCCTTTTCAGTGGGACCACTTACTTCAGTGAGGTGAGTGGGATTCACGCCGTTGGCTTGGCTTTTCTGCGAAGAACAACCACAGCATGATGGAGAGGGCTGGTCAGTTTATGGCCAATAAACATAAAAGCTGCGAGGGTTTCAATGAAACATTCTTCTCCAAACCAGAGGTCATTCATTTTGCACTTATTCCTTCATGTGGTTTCTGAAAGTTTAATTTTAAGGAGAGGATGTGGGTACGCTTTGTTTGTTTTCTTTCTCTTTCCTCTTCTTTCTTTCTTTCTGAGCTCTTTACTTCGAATTAATTTCACGGAAACGCGTGCGAACGTTTTCCAGCAGCATGCCAGCTGTCACTTTTCGATCGGGGCTGGGGAGGGGAGGAACCCAGAGTTTATTTTCGAGATGCATTTTTAAGCTTGATTCATTGTAATAAGTGTCACTGTAAGGCAGGCGAAGGAGAGTTAGCTTTCATTAACATTCTTCAATTCTGGAGCCCATCAGGAGGTAGATAAGGTACCACCGGGTCCATCCACCTCCCAGACCACAGGAGGACAATGCCAGGAATGTTTGCAATGTGTTTCTATTTTTGTCACACCTATGTGTGGCCATCCATCTGGTCTTAATCAATCAGTCTCATCCCAGAGCTTTGCTGTTCTCCCAGCTGAAATAATACACTTCTTCAGCAAGAGCTCTGCCTCAAGGAGGGTCACCACTCACCATTCCCCAGACAAGGCATATTAACAAGGCTTACATATTTGTAAACATAGGTAAACCCACGAGGGGTGGTTGGGAAGGAACATTTTGAAATATGAATATTTTATGAATAAACCACTGTGTTGTTTACTTAGCGATATTACACAGGAAAACTTGATGAAGTACTAGAGGTAAATTTGTTTTAGCAAAAAAAAACCCCAACCCCAACACCCTCCAAAGCGCCGAGACAAAGATAAATGATGAAGGAGTGAACGATCCACCACCCTGTTTGAGCAGAGGTAGCGTGTATAAAATATGATTCTGAAAGAGCAGAGAAGTGGGTGGTGAATACTGTAAAATGTGCCATTTATTTATTTAGATTGCACATCAGGAGATAAAACAAATGAAAACTCTGACTTGTTAATAATTTACATTTAAGTGGAAAATTCTTACATGCTGTTAAGATACCTCCAAGACCTGACACCGCAAACGCAAATAATTTACATTCTTTGTGCACACACAACTTCACTTGTCTGAAAAAAAAATACTTAAATATGTGTTCAGGGGGCGATGAAAACCAGGATACATTTACACTCTTATAATTACGTTTATTAATTTCGGATGCCTCTTTTGAAGCATTCATGGAGCTGACCTTCCCATTCATCAGGTGTTCCTGGCTGAGAATCTGCTGGGCCATACCTCGCAGCCTAGGAGGTAGGAGATGCAAAAAGGGAGGGGGGGGGATTTCTTTTCAATAAGCAGCACTATTACTTTCCCCCCCCAACCCTTAACAGCTTATGCAAAAAGTTTTGTGGGGGAGAAAAAAAGCCCCAGAAAAAAAAAAAAAGAGGAGTGTGCATAACAATAACTACCTCTGTCCCTTGTGTTTTTGTTCTTTTCATGTCAGGGAACTTTTTAGCGGTGCTGCCTGGGTAACTGCTCTGGAAGGTTGGAATATCTCTTGTTGAAGGAGGTTTGTGATTGAGGGCCCTCTGACACAACCTTTTGTTACTCTGAGGTGTTTGATCCTCTTTCCCTTTCTTCTAAAACCAATCCCATCCCTTTAAAAAATGGATAACCAGCACTTCTTTTACTTATTGTCAGCTTTTGGAAAGTTACTGTGGGGGGTTGTAGAAGTTTAACTAGTTAACCCCTTGCATCCTGCTAGCCAGTTGCTGTTAGTAGTACTTTCTCGCTCCTTCCCGGACAGGGAATATTTCCATCGCTGCGTCAGGTATGCAAATCCTCTTTTATAGGGAGCCATGTGACGGGCTGGCTTGCAGACAGTTTGCTCGCTGATCTTTCTTTCCCCTGGCTCGACGGAGCTTGCTTGGGAAAACCAGGTTGAGGCGGGAGCTCCGAGCAGGAGCAGGGGCTGAGGAGTCGGTCCCCAAATCAGGACGGTCGCTCTACAACTGCACTAAAATTTCAAAATGAGTCAGAATTCGTAGCTGCCGATTTTCTTCTCTTTCCTTGAACCGAAACTTGTGAGAGTCACCACAGGCGTAGGCTGATATGATACACTTTTTTTTTTTTTTTTTTTTTTCCCTCCTCTCTGAGAGCAGCTCTGCATAGCAAGAATTCACAGAGAGTAGCTCTTCAAAAGTGTGCGGCCAAATCTGAAAGTAACAAAGGAAGAACACCTTAAAATGAGATGTGTAATAAGGACGCTCGCTCAGGGCCTTGAGATTAAAAACAGGACTGTTTTTTGTTTTTTTTTTTCTTTTTTTTTTTTTTCTCAAAGAGAAGGGACACAACCCGGGCTATAGGAAAGCAAAGCAGCTTAAATGGATTATTTAACAAAAAGCAACTTATAGCTCCTAGATAGTGACCTACATTCTGCACACAATGATGATGTTTTACGGTGGTGATAGGGTTAATAACCTAACATCATTCATGTAGTGTTTTTTGAAAATTGAATTTTACTGCTACAAAGTAAATGTAACAGCCCTCTGGAGACAATATTACAGGCACTTTATTGTTTGCTAAGCTGATGTCATCTTTCTACGGACTGACTTTAAAACAAAGGCAGAACATTTATTACAAATATCACTGTGTGAAAGGAAATCTACTGAAATATTGTTTAGAAGGTGGACTGATAAAAATGTATTAATACTTGGCTTTGATTATCTGCAAAGTTATGCCTGTGGAATGCTTTCTTGCGTGATCGCTGCTCAGCAGAAATGTTCGTCTTGCATATTACACCTACTTTTATTCTAATGTTATCCATCTCTGAGCACGTGTTACTTTTAAAACGTGTTTTATGATATACTCTACAGCTCATTTATAACTCTTTGCAGTTTCTTTGTAAGAATGCAAATGAGGTTTTGATCAAAATCGAAAATATTTCCCTTCAAAGTGTTTTCATGTAAACAGGGCCACGTCTTCCTCGCCGAAATCACTACAACTACTCACGTGAATAAAACCGATGAGACTCGGCCCTCTTTTAGGGCCACGGTTTGGCTCTGATCTGCCTTCTGCTGTGAGTTTTCCCAGTGACCACAGCTCATGTAGGCTATGGACCCATTCAGGCCAGTATTTCCATCCTGGATCCCCAATCAGGTGCCTACATCAGCATCTCCTGGTGTGGCAAAGATGCCGAGGCTGAAGATTCAGTGCCTACAACTTACGTGGGTTATGTGGCATTCAGTCCTTGGAGAACCACACCGTGTGTTTTTGTACAGTCTTAATGAAATCATCAGGTTTGAAAATTTTAATCTGGTCGTAGATGACTGCAAGCTTTATGAGTTTTATCATTCCCATGCAACCTTTCTAAGTAGGCTTCAAGCGACCAAAATACATGTGTCTCTTCTGAGAAGAGCAAACGGTTCATTTGCAAATAATTTAATACCCATTAAAGTTCAAATTTCCTTTGTCTCCTCACTTGCAGAGTAAATCAATGACCACTTCAAAGTAATAAGTACCATGAAGGAAAATACATTTTCCTGTATCGCAGTGTCGCTGTTGTGCCTTTTGCAGGTGAAGCACAGAAAGATGCGAACGGCTTTGTGAGGACGGGTGTCTAAGCAACTGATTAGCTCATCTGTGTTGAAGGAAGACTGCAAGAGAAGTGTAGGAAAGAGGGACAAATTTAGAAAGTGAGTAGTGGAGTCAGCAGTCAAACTAGTGAATTAGTAGGAGTCTGTGATATTAGTATCACTTCTGAAGTCTGCGTACGTGCAATGCACTTTGCAAAGGTGGACATCTACCTACACTCCCGAGCAGAAGTTTACGTTCATACCCCCTTGTTATACATTTAATGCTGACTGGTTGTGGCAGCTTGTATCAGTGGGATTAGAACTGGCAATTGGACGGTAACAGTTTACTTTTAATATCCTCAGAGCAAAGTTTTCAGATTGCCAGCAATTATCAAAGGGTGTCTCGCCTGCTGCATTAATGCTAATATTCTTAGATGTTTGAATATGATTTTGCATGTCAAGCCAATCTATCTGGCGTACTGCTGGACATCCTTTGACTGGTGCTGTGTGGCATTTTTTGTTTGATCTTTGGTGTTGCTCAGATAAATTTAATCTTGATATAAGTGATACTCGTTCTGACATCAGTAGGATCTCACATAGGTGGAGCAGGGACAGCAGGCTCTGCTGGAAAGTTAGAAGGGAGTTCAACTATTTTAAAATGTGATCAAGAATGAACTATTAACCTTGGCTTAACCGAGAAGTGGAGGTTTGTCTTAACATGACTGAACATAAATGTCCTTGTGTTCCTATATAAAATACCTTTCAGAGCCTTTCTTCAGAAACACGGAATGTGTCTAACCCAGATCCCACAGAAGCCACCCCAACGGCTTCCAGGTTAAGTGTGCCAAGCAACCTCTTCAGCCAAGTCTTGAGCCAAGCCTAACACTCAATGGCGTGAAAAGATGAGAAGATCTCTGTGCGGAGGTTGGGACCATGGCTTTCTCTGAGATTTTCTTTTCTGTAAGAGTTGGAGGGGAGGGATGAAGGATTCGTGGCTCGTATGATTTGGTGCATCTTGATGAAAATCAATTACTTGTGGCTGTTGATGTCAGCTCTGAGTTTGACTCGCATTGGCCACTATTCCCAAGATCTGCAAGAGAGCTATATATAACTACAATACATAATGGTTGCTGTTAAATGCATCAGCTTTGCAAATGGGCGCACTAGACATCTCCTTTCTGTCTCATGTACTACAATTGTTTCAATTGTTTGAAGTCGAGTGCTTTATGCCACTGAGAAAGAAGTCTCTGTAACGTCTCCCACAGTAGATAAGGCCAGTTGTATCGAAAATAAAGGTGATTCTTTATTCAACCCTGGACACAGACAGGACCTTGTAGTTCTCTAACTGTTCAGCTGGAGTAATGCAGCCCTAATGCTGCCACATGGGGGTCCAGGTACCAGCCTGGTGCTCGTAGTCCCAGAAAAGAGCCCCCAAACCACACCAGTGCGAGTGCACACGGAAAGGGAAAATAGGTACCTTGGTTACAGGGGAAACGTCAAAAGAGCATGCCAGGTTATACAATCGGTGTTTCTTCATTATTTCAGTTGTACTGGAATTCAGAAAAGGTTTGGGCTTAAAAAAACCCACCACCATCCCAGCAGTAACAATGGGTATAATCACACATTTGAACGTAAGAATTAGTTTTACGCGGCACGCTAGCGAAACCAAAATCTTGAGGAGCACTTTCAAAATAACCAAAGAAAAATAAACCATTCTTTATGTCAGTCTTGTTAGAGAGGGATTAAGAAACTGGCAATTATTTTGGCGACCTTAATTGTTGCTCTGCAGGAAAATATGTAATTAGAGCACGTTCGCAGGCCTGCACACCTGCAGCACATCCTACAGTATAATGTCAGCTTTCAGTGCTTGCTGGTGCCAGGTTCTATCACAACCAGGCACAGTGATGCTCTGAGAACATTTCGGACTCGTGTAATGTAGCTTCTGTGTATGAAAGAAGCAGGCATTTACACTGCCATACAATGGAGTGCATTACTGCAACACTGGTTTCATTATTTCCCGACGCCTACCTTCGGCACTGCTCTGGTTTACTCGGTTTGAGGTTTTATTGTTACGGTATAATAGTCCTGTACATTTCTGAAATTCCCTTATTATTCAGCTTATTAATACAGTACTGGCTTGATTATCAGGCTGCAGTTGTGAAGGGGAAGATTCAGCGTGCTAGCGAAGTCAGAAGCTGGGTAAATTCCTGGTATAATGAGAACAATTGTTTGACGTGTTCGAGCCCGGCGCTCCGTGTGCATACAGCCGCGGATGCCAACGTACATATGTGAGCGCACGGGGTGTGGGTGCCTAAAAAGAGAGTGAGAAACGTTGGAAGCCAGCTTTAATTTTTTGACAGAACAGGGCGGGGGGGGAAAAGATTCCTCTTTGCGATGCTCTTTGCTTTCGCCTCTTCCCCGCGTTGCTCCTCTGGAAAACTGGGAAGAGAGTTAAAATAAAGGCGCAGTAGAGGGAATAGCTGTCTTCCAGCTAAATTCAGTAATCTGGCACGCTGATAGTTAACAGACTTCTCCCCCTAAGGGAGATACACTGTATTTTGCTATCTGACATGTTGTCATATATAAAGAAATCAATTGGTAATTAAATGATGCACCTTGTGAAGATGACAAAAGGCATTTGGTTGCGAAAAGAGAACTGGGTTGTGAGGGGTTTGTAATGAAGGCCTAATGACTATTCATAAGAGATTTTCAGTCCGTTGATCCACTTGACTGGAAAGTTCTGCCCTGGAGAGTTAGTGCTGTCAGATTCTCTCACCTCAGAAAGCCGCCGCGATCGACGGTGTGGAGTATGAGCGAGAAATTATCTAGTTGTTGCTTCAGGCCTGTCTTAGGTCACATGCAGAAGGCACACATCTGGCTTCCTGTAGGTGCCACCTCGGGACATAAACTTTGACTAATTTTTAAACTATAAATATGTAAGGCTGACACTGAATAAGTTACCTTTTATTCATGTTTTCATAAATTTTTTTAGAGCGTTAAAGCCTTTAGTGGAGCTACCATTTTGAACTTCGCAGCTTCGGCTCTTCCTGCAACAATTTTGTTTTCTTTTCCTCCGACAAATGACATTTTAAGAAATTTCCGTGGCGCATATGCTACCCATGTTACCTCCCGTCTTCTCGCCTACAACCGATGGACCAGCCAGAATTGTTCTGGTAGGGTCACCTACAGAGAGGACCTGGTAGAGATGTCAGGAGGCATTACAGGGTTGGGAGGTAGATTTTGCCCCCAGTGGAGGTTTTTCATGGTATGTATTTCTCTGGTCACTAGCATTCAGGATAACCATACCAGACTATCAAGAGTCTCCTCCTCCGAGGTGTTTTCTGATCTTTTCCCTTTACAGGAGGTCCCTTGGATGGGGATCGCTTGGAAGTGGCACACCAGGAGGTGGATACCTACAGTGTCCTAGTTAAACCAAGAGCTGCACCCTAATTGCTGTCACTACAGAGATGAGCACCTTTTACACATCCATCTCCTATGTTGCACCCTCTTGAGTAAATAAAACTCTCTAGCAAGTGGTATTTTGTAATTAAAACCGAAAAGGAACAAATTGGTTTCAGGAAGCTATTCAGGAACACGTAGACATTGCCCTACGCGGATCAAATCCAGCACAGCTCCTGGGTGAGAGCCCCGAGCTCTGTACATGTTTGCTTTTGAAAAGTGGCCATCCACTTTATCTTATCAGGCAGCTCACCTTATCAAAGGTAAACATATTTACCACCTCGTTAAAGGTTCTTTGCACCAGCACTTGAAAGCAGCATTTGTGGACAAAAACCTGTCAAAGTCATTGTTTAAGATGGACAGGAGGACTGTATGGCAAACTTTGGGGGTTTCAGTCTGTCAATAATGGAGCAGCAAAGTAATTCAATACATTATGCATATTGGAGATGGTCTCATTGGTGTTTCCTTCTTGTGTATTGTGGTTACTGAATTTTGCTGATGTGTTTGCCGGAGCTGACAAGGTAGACCAAATGAATGGACAAATGCCAAAAAACCAATTATGTTTATTAATGTACATTGATTGCTTGTTTAGGGTATAAAACAAATTAAAAAATACATTAGTATTTAAACCTTCTTTTTATAGCTGGCCTAATGACTACACGTAATACAGTGTCTGGTAAAGGACAATCTACAGCACCTATAACTCCTGGCTTTATTGTCATGTTGTTTGACTTGGGTTTTAAAAGGATGCTTCTCTTGTCATTTTTAAAAATGATAATCTGTATTTTTTTTATAATACATAGGCCTTAAGTCAGCTCCTTAAGGCCAGAATCAGCTATTCTCATTTACTTTGAACCCAGTATCGACCTCAGCTGTGAGCGTCCCCTGGTTTTGTGCCACCCACGCGCTTTTGGTCCTGGAGGGATCTCAGCAGCGCAGGGACATAACCTGCCCCAAACCCAGCACCCTCCTCTCACCCTGCTTTCCCCTGAGGAAGGACGATTCCACAAGGAGACAAAGCAAGCCCAAACCTTTGCCCGTATTCACTGCTTTTGTCCCCATTTCCACTGTCCCCTAAAGTGTCCAGGAGGCACAAGGTTGTCAGTAGTTTGAGCCCTTTGGAGGAGGAGAGGCACATGCTTTGTCTCACCCGTCTTCACCCTGTTTCCGTGTACGCACCCAAGACCCACCACACGTCCACCATCAAAATGCAGCATTTAATGAAGGACTGAGTGACACACGGGAGAGCGGTTTGGGTTTACACCCCAGTATTGTTTATGGCACAAGAGGTTTCTAAATAATTTTACAGTATCTCTTTTAAGTCTGGGCAAGAAAGTTATAGCGCTTTAAGTTATAGCGCTTTAAGTTGAGGGCAACATCATTCAGTATGGTCTTAGAAGTACTGCCAAATAGCAAAGTGAAAGCCATAAAGTAAACATGACTTAGCGACACCTGGACCTTTCAGGTTTTATAGCAATTGTTTATAATGTTGGACTGGCCTCTAAAATATGTCTGCAGAAATGGTGCCGAGCTTTATTTTACCTAACTTGCTCATTTTTTTTTTATGTTCTGCCCAGGTTCTACCTTTCGTTATTTGCACGCATTTAAGGAGTCCTGCTTTCTTCCCTTGCTCTTTTACTTGGCTTTTTATTCACTAGCCGAGGCGGTGACGTAGATTTGGCAGCATGATTTCCACATTTAACGAGTGTCTTTCAGAATTCCTCAGCATTATCAGCGCATGTGGCTCAGAACGTGGCTCCAAAAGACATTTTTGCCAATTTTGGGGTCCACTTCTAAAAAGAAAAACAGAGATATCGTTGTCCCAAACAGCAGCTAAGATTTTTTAAAAAATGGAATTAATTCTGAATTCACAAAAGTTCCCATGAAACGTGGTGGTTTTTTTTTTTTTGCTGCTCTGTTGGAAACTCTTCTCATACAATGCCCCAATAAACCTACCTCGCTACTACCAGGCCCTATTGGAACTAATGGGGCTTGACAGTTCTTCAGTTAAAAATTATACATGAGGGTCACTTTCCCTTAAATTATCTATTGTATGCCAGCTGTTCAGAACGACAATGGTCTTACTTTCTTCCCATTGCCTAAAATGGTTAGCTTCACTGCAAAGCTGTCGCGACTGCTCCTGTAGATGGCTTTTTAAAGGCACTACTTCATCTTAAGCAACACCTTGATGGCACTACTAATTTCAGATAGATCTTTATCAGTTCCAGGGAATGTTTGGAGCGTTGGTTTTGCTTGTTTCGTGTCACAACACTTGAGTTATATCATAATTTCTCATTTGCTGTACGACTTTATTCTATTTTTATGCTTCTGAGTGATGCTGCTTTAAGTGCCCATGAGTGGTACTTCCGGACCATGAGCACTATCAGAGGCAACCTCAGGCAGATAAAACTCCTTGTCTTTTTGTTGGGGAGGGGAGAAAGGGTCATCGTCAAGTGCTGGTTTTGTTGTGGGTTTTTTTTTTCTTTTTTCTTCTTGCCTATTAAAACTGAAGCTACAGCAGCTTTTTTCATAAAGGGGAACTACACTTGGGTCATGCTTATTTCAGAATCAAAGCCTTCATCCTCAAATACTTCTCATTACTTGCTAAAGTCTGCAGTGGTCATCTTTGGACTGTAATTAGAAAGTCTGGCACTTTTAAAGAATGTCTGTAAAGCGAAATATTCCTCAAAAGTTGGGGTTTTTGGTTGTGTTTTTTTGGGTTTCTTGTTTTTTGGTCTTGATTTGAAAATTAAAAGCAACTAACTTTCCTGATCTGCTTGGTACTTAAACAAACCTGCCACCCTTATTTCCATAGATTAATGAACAGTGGAAAATACGTGGCAAAGGTTTATGCTCACGCTCTTCCCTGCCTTATCAGGGGTGCTCTTTTTAATTATAAGATAAGTGTGATTTAGTAGTTATTTTTGCAACCTGGCAGAGCTACCGCGTCTGTAGCGTTGTTTGATGTTTGGCGTACACTAACTTCGCGATGACCCACGCTTTCTGTACCTCGGAGCAATTAAGAAGCCTACAGCAACACAACTAGTTGCAGCCAAAACCTGGCGCAGCTGCATATTGATGCTTATCATTAATTTATTTAAAAACCCGGTCACTGATCCACAGGCTGCGGCAGCTGGACAAGATCCCATATTGGTTGCAGTTACACGTTTCTCCCGCTCCATTATGTGATCTTTCAAGGGTCGGGTGCATTAATATGCAACTGTTCTGTTTTCTTTCAGCTGGCTTGTAAACTCTTTAACCAGTCGAACAGAGTTTGCAATTGTTGCGGGCTTGAGTGGGTGGATAGGAGCCGGGGCTGCAGCCTTGTCCAGTCGTAGATAGAATAAAATTGACAATGATGCAATGGAGCTGGCATCTGGACAACTCCGTGGGATGAATGGCGCTGCTCTCGCAGTCCCTCCGGTGGTTGTACGCCTTGTAATAGCTAGCGTAGGAAGGGTGGTGAAAATTGATATGCACTATTACTACGTGTATAAAACTTAACACTGGGGCCATAGCACAGGTGGGGGGTTCCTGTTTATTGATTTTTATTACTTGGTTAGAACATACGGCTAATGCTTTTATACTCCAGGAGCTCTGGGAGCGCTCACCTCAGGTAATAAACCTCTCCGTGCTTTGCAGTGGTTCACAATTTACATGTGAGCTTACGTTACGCCGTGCAAAGCTGTCTCTCTCCCTTTTGTGATACGGGGCTGAAAGGGAAAAGAAAACGACTTACAGCATTTATTTTGAATTTTGAAAACTATCTGTTCCTGCGATGGAAATGGTCCCTTAGTCTAATTACTCATATTTCCAAGAAAATTAGTCACACAAACTTATGTTATGTGTTGTCTCAGAGGTTGAAAGCAAATTAGGTTTCCAATAAGACAGTACATCAAACAAAGTAGCATGTTCTTGATGCAGATGACTTTTTTTTTTTTTTTAGAATTATGGTTGGACACTTTTGGCAGACAGATTGTCTTTTACTCTATCAAAATGACAGTTTCTTTTGTAACTGCTACATTCGTAATTAGAAGGAGAGAAGCAATCTGCCCAATTTAATATACTAAAAGAAGTTTAGTGTCTTGTGCTGGTAATTTCATTATTTTTAAATATGAATTAATTGTCTTAAAATAATATTATTAGAAGTATAACTAGTAGGATTATGGAGCTAATTCTCTTTTTTTTTAAAAAAAATCAAAGCTCCTACTAATGCACTTCAGACTAGATTAAGATTTTAGGTTTATATCAGGTGTTCAGTTTGAAGATTCAGGAGAACAGGCTGGGGGGGGTGAGAAGCAAATCCTTAATGTGAAATTCCTCCGTACAAAACCCGAGCTCTCCCAGGTTTACTGCGAGCTGGCAAAGCTTAACTTGGGGTAATGAATGAGAAGAACTAGATGGTTTAGCAGCCTGGGAATAGAAGAAAAGGCCTTTCACCTCGGGTTCATGTGGTTTCCTCGGGGAGCTTGGTGCCAAATGGGCTGGCTTGCTATTTTTTAGGTGGTTGTTAGAGGAGTTTCACACACACAGTCCCCAAGCTTTGTTTCTGGTGTTGCTATAACGGTTATTCTAGTGCCCAAAATTGCGCGGGTTTGCAAAACGCAAGGTCTCTAGTCCCCATCAAAATTCGCGGGTGTAAGATGTAAGTCAGCAAAAAAAGGCCTCCAGAAAACCTCATTTATACTTTGTTCAGAAACAATATTAACCTTGAAAGTTTAACTTCCTCCTGTGAAATATGAACCCCACGCGGGCCGTACTTTGTATTTCATTAAAAGAGCGAATAACTTTAAATTTCAAGTAGGCTCCTTTTTTTTTTTGTTAAAAAAATCATATTATCTTTTCACCTCGAGGTAGGCACCAGCTGAAATCTGAGTTGACTCAGCAGCAACCAAAGGATGTTAATATCTCAAAGCAACGAGCTGAGAGCTTGGGGCAGGTACCTGGTGCAGGAGGGAGCACATCCGTGGGAATAACCAGTGTATATTTTGGCAAGTTAATTAGAGGATGAGGCTGTCCTGCCTGGCCAGGTGGGATGCCCATGGTGAGGGAGGCATGGTGAGAAAAGACAGTTTCTTTCCTCTGGCAATGGAGAGGTGCTGGAGTGCCCAGGGACACCCACGCTTCGCTGCAGGGGAGGCTGTGGCCAGGGTGCTGCTCTTGATACCATATTTAACAAAGCGAAAATACAGAAGGTTGAAAGAAAGGGAAAATATTTGAAGGCTTGAGGTCTGAAGCCTCATGCCTTGTCCCTTACATTACCTCTTAACCACGGTCAATGCCTCTGAAGTTTACATACTTTAAACAACAAAAACAGTGCATTTTTAACAGAGATACTTTCTCTGTCAGAAGGTCCCTTCTCGTGCTGCTCTTCCTTTTTGCTCGGTATCAGCAGAGCCCTTGCCCTTTGCCATCAGCTCCATAGGAAAACAGCTGCAGAAAGCCTTATCCCAACCGGAATAAAATCATTATGACACAGCAAACCCAAACATGACGTGTGGTTTCAACAGCCTCTTATGCCCAGTTCTGCATTTCCTTTTGGCTGCGAGGATAAGGTTGGGGACCAGCCTACTAAGAACGTTTCAGCTGACCATGAGACACATGTAGATAGGAGAAACTTCAAGCCATTTTAAGCTCAAAGTCTGGTGGGAAGTAGGTTCTGGAGGGGGGTGTTACTCCATGTGCACACACACACACACGCGGGCAACCAGTAGTTTCTCAGGTGCCTGGCAACAAAAGTCTGTGCTGGAAGAGCATTGGTTTCAACACCAACTGGAGTATTTCTAGTGCTGCAAGGTGTGAATTTTGCCCCTTTTTTTGCATTGATCAGGGTATGTTGAGTTAGACACCTGGTAGGGAGAAAGAAAGAAGGAAAATTGACCATGGCCATGTGCTCGATGGAGGATCAGCCAGAAGAGCACGGCTTATTTCTCGCTTCTTTTCTCGGTTGCCTTGTGGAGGAGCACGGTGAAGAGTGTTGGGGAAAATCCCATGCAGGGGAATGGCTGGGGCCAACCTCCCTTCTTCCTCTTCTTCTTCCTCCTCCTCCCTATGGCACCTCCAGTTTGCTCCAGATGCAGGCGCACGGCTGCACTGCAGATGTCAGCTCTGGCGCCGGGATGAGCTCGGCTGCGGGAGGGATGCGCGCCGTTATTAATTCGGTGTATTACTGCTGTTCTCTCGAGAAACGCCAGTGACGAAAGGCTCCCGGGCATTCAGGAGTCCCTGTCTCTGCAAAACCCAAGAGGAATGCCATGGACATGCAAAAGGCATCTCTCCAGCCCCGGGACATCGTCCCTTCCATGTTTTGAAGGCTCATGCTGAACAATGGAGGCTTTAAAGCTGGTTAGAAAGAACAATCAGATATTTTTTCCCTAACAGAAAATGCTGGTGGTTTAGATATATGGGTCACTGCTAACTCTCCCTCTAATACTTTCTGCTCGATACATACCAAAGGGGAGAGCAGTCCGAGGCATGTCTGTCCTTGGGACGAAGCCAAACGTTCATTTCAGTAATGCTATTTACTGGGAGACATCTTGATTAACGGAGCTCGATACGATGTGAAATCACTACCAGTTATCTACTTCTAGTTAGACTTGTGCTGTTGGCACTTTCTGATTTTTTTCTTTTAATATTTCTCCCCATAACCATCCCACTCCCATTGGGCATCACGCCCTTCCCCAGGACATTGGCCAAGCCGGGCTCCAGCTGCATCCCACGTGCTTTGCGAACACGTCATCGCCCCAACGTGAGGTCCATCAGATACTGACTCAGAGGACCATTCTTACCTGTCTTTGATGAATTTTTGCACATATCTCAAGAGTTTCACATCGGCCATCTAACGCGGGGAAGAGCGAAGCAGCCCGGGTACTTTTTCATTTCTCATCGGCACGACGCTGCCGGGCTGCGAGTTAGACGACGCGCTCATTTCTGTAAATTCAGAAGCCGGGGCTGCTGGTGCAGCTTTTCACACAGCTTCTTCAGTGACCCCTAACATCTGCCTAACCCTTGAGCGTACACAAACCAGTTCTGACTTGGGTTAGAGGGGAGAGGGATATTTTTGCCGTGCTCTTTTGGAAAGTATGTTTGTTGTAGCTCTAGGCCAATAATTTTTTTTTTTTCCTAAGCATTTTTACCTAGTGGGTTTATGTACTCTAAGCGTCTCTCTGGCCATCTTTTTCCAGCGAACAATGCTGGATTTCCTCTCAATATTGAATGCATCCGAGGCTGGCTCTTTTATCACTCCTTTTCTTCTTGGTGTCTCAGAGTTTCGGAGTCTTCCTCCTTTGTCTCAGAAAGGCTCAGCGCTGAAAGCATTTCCACCTGGATGTTTAAATTATTTAAGTTGCAGGAACCAGACCTTTTCCCTCCTGAGTAGTTGTGGGTTTTAAAGGCTAAAATTGCTTCATCATGCCAAAGTGAAAGTATGCATAAATTATTTAGTTAAACCTGAGAAAATACAGACTTTTCTCAGTGATCTTTCAAGGGCTGCCTACTTAAATTTCAGAAGAATGGGCAGGGGTTTCTCTCTCTCTCTCCTCTTTCTTTCTCTTGAAAAATATTTTAAGTACCTATTCAGCCTTTTCTGAGATAAAGCCGTGACCAAAAATTGGAGGACTGGGTTTTGAGCAAGTGTTTGTAATAGAAAGGAAAATGCTGTAGAAATCCTAAGTACCCCTACTTCATCATGAACCTATGAATTCTCTCACCAGAGCAGGTAACAGGCAGTCGTGCAGGTTCCTGATGCCAAGCAGAGGTTTGTGTCAGCATTTCCACTGTGGCCTCTGTTTATCAGGATTTTAGAGCTCAACTGTAAAAATAGAGGAGTGCTTGTTTTTTTGTTTGGGTTTTTGTTAGTTTTTTTTTTTAAACCAACTTTCAGGGTTTTTTTTTATTAATTTTGGGCCAGATTGTGGTATTCTTGATACTCTACACAACAGAAACGTCTTGCTGTGGGCAGTAAGGTTACCTAAGGAGTCCAGCAGTGCTCCTCCTGCAGCAGAATCCATCCCTTTTTATTTTTAAGGTGTAATGCTGCTGGTATTGAGGTTAATGAGAAAGCTCCCTTGGGCTACAGCAGAGCAGGAGCGGTGTTTAAAACCTTCTCCAGGTCATCAGAAGGACCCACCAGCACGGGACCTGGTTCTGTCAACACGGCAGAGTTTACAGGACTCGTCCCCTGTGTAAAGAAACATGATCTTTCTCCGGCTGATGTCAAAATTTCTGTCACTGACTGTGGGATCTAGATCAGGGTCAGATATAGGGATGTAAGAGAGAGGCGAAAGAAACATGTTTCCCCATGAAGGCAGTTATTTGCTTTACAGTGGTTTTTATTATAGTCTGTCTCCCAGGTTGTGTGTGGCGGTGGGAAGGGAAGGAGTGAAAGAAAAAAAAGACTCTTAAAAGAAGAAATATAGACCCCGCTCCATGGCTGATGCTAGAGGGAACTCCGCTGCAAATTGTGAGGAGTTATCAGAGGGATAAGATTGCTGCAGGAGCCGTTTCTTCATTTGGCAAACAATTAATTTGGCCCTGTTGAAATTAAATTTTTTTAAAAAAAAAGAAAAAGAAAGAAAGGAAGAAATGCTCTGAACTAAAAGCTGTGGTTTGGAGGAGGTGACCGGTGGGAAGGGCAGCCAGCCCCTTGCCCTTTTGTTGGAGCTGGTGACACGGCTGGGAGGTGGAAGGTGGCAGCAGCCACTGGTGGAGGGTGAAGTGTCAGGACTCCAATGGGGTCCATCAGCCGGTGATTCATTCTGCGAGAGACACCGACACCGTGCATGGCAGTGACTTCACGTTTAGGGGATTGTGGCATGCCCTGCGATGAATATGTATTTTCAGAATGAATGTATACACCAAAATCCCTTCAGTTTTTAGTCAATGGAGCCTTTACAATCAATCAGGTAGATGATACCATATGTGCAAAACCAATAGAGATCACAAAAATACATATTTATCCAAGCTGGTCCTTCAAGCTGTTGTGGGAAGTCAGATAAATTTTGTGTGTTTTCAAAATTGGAGCAGCGACGAGCAGAAGCCTGGGAAGGCTAACATGAATCCTGCTCAACTGCTAGAAACTCTTCATAGCTTCTCCTACCAACTCCCATCTACTTTAATCAACAGTTTGGGGAGTTTATCTGGTTTGTACTTTAAGGGGAAAGGGGCATAAGAGAAAAAAGAGGTTTGGGAGAAATAACTTTGGTAGCTGCAGTTCAGTGGGAGAGTGGAGACAGGAGCCTTCTCGTGCAAGCGGGGAAATAAATTGTTGAAAATCACAGTGTGAGATGGGGAATCAGCTGTAGCTGCAAATCTCGTTGCTTTGGTTTAGTTTCTGCCACAACCTGCACATTAGCATTTTCTCTCTCTGAATTATTGTGAAGATGTGTATTATATGTAATTACAATACAAAGAGGCTCTGCCAGATAAAGCTATTTGCTGAAGTACTGTTTTCAAAAAACACAGAGTCCTTTCACACTTTAACTTACACCTTTTCATTACCTGCTAATAAAAGTACAGTGGATAGATTTGCCTAAACATGTCTTGCTAAGAACATTAACCCCATGGGTAACTCTGGCCTTTTGAGAGACGAGCTTTCAATTTTAATAATGTCTCTTTAAAGGAAAAAAAAAAAAAAAGTCAAATAAAGATACTGAACTATTTTTGCCCCTTTTTTTGTCAATGTTGTAAGCATCCTTGTACAGTAGATAACGGAGTTAAGTATGGAAAATGCATTGTGGCCGGGCTCCTAGATTCACTACTGCCATATGAATTATAAATCTTACAAACAGGGGTGATACATCATTTTTTATTAAACTTATAACATGACTGCTGCACAAATAGTGTTTACATAGAAGGGTATACATTTAATTTACTCTCTGGGAACATTTCTAAAGAATATAAATTGCATTTTGAAAGCTTCCTTCTCCATAAAGTTCATCAATTTTTTTCTTTTTTTTTTTTTTTTTTTTTATTTTTTTATTTTGGCATTTTAATTGGAGCAGCCAAACTGCACGTCCTTACTCGAAGTATCAAAGACCAAATATCTGTTGTACGGTTATAAAATCAACTCTAATTTTCTTCCTATGAAGTACCAGATAATCAGCCTGTAAATTTTACCTACATTACTGTGGGGGCTGCGGAGCTATAAATTCAAAACCGTATGCAGGTTGGTGAAAATTGAGGTCTAGGCAGCAATGCATGTCCATAAACTTTTCTCAGGTTATTGGAATAGAACAAATCAAAAGCTGTTCCTGGTTGTATGATATTCTCTTTTGATAGACCGGGCTGCTTGTTGTTAGCAATCCAAGTGCAGAGGTTAGTCAGAGCAGAATGTAATTTCTAGCAATCTGACAGACCTGCGGATTGAAGCGGCAGGTTTTCCCTTCCGATTTCAGGGAATTGCTTCTTACTGTGACAAATGATTAGCTGTTATCTCGGACCGAATTTGATTTCTACAAGCAGCTGAGTCAGGTAACTTTGCAGCGTTTGAGGGGGTTTTACAGGAAATGAAATCAGCTCCCCAGTCACATGCAGACCAAATGAAATCTTCCCGTTGGGGTAAAAATTGTGCTTTTGGTTAACTGCGGGCAGATTTACCAAATACACCTTTCTCTATATGGATGATTTGATGGATCTTATTGTTTTTTCGCGTCCCAGTCAAACCCACACTCCGCTGATGCCGAGCGCTGGCGCGGATGGAGGGTGCTGAGGGTAAAGTTAAAGCTGGTGGTGCCAGATGTGCACGGCCAACAAAGGTACCCAGGGTGATGTGGCAGAAACTACGGTTACTAAATTTGGCTCCGCATTGTTTCCACACAAGAGAGCTGAATGGTGATGTTAATCAGATTAGACTCATTAAAGGGGGAAGAAAAAAAAAAAAACCAACAAAAAACCCAACAGCAAACCCTCGCCCTTCGCACAACACCTTCTGCATCGCTTAACCCCACGCGGGAGGCGGAGGTGTCATCGCACTGAGGCGGTGGGTCTCTTATGAGTCCTCCGCCCGCGGGGGAATATCCCCCGGTCTTGCCCCATGTGCTGTGGGGAGGTGAAGGAAAAAGTGTTTTCTCTGCTGGAATTGGGTGGAGAGCAGAGGGATGGGGTCAGCGTGCAGGTAAGATGGTAACTCCTGCTTTGGGGAGCGCTTTGAGAGAACCTGTATTGAAACAGTGTGTGTCTTCATGAGGACCATCTGAC